>NW_024429196.1:27176605-27827855 GCF_017639785.1 Mesocricetus auratus | reverse complement strand
GCTTGTTGCTCAGCGAGTGGATACTTTCATTGAATAGGAACTATCAAATTATTTTATCCAAATGTATCATCGCCTCTGGCACAACAGCATGTGGGGGGCATAAATAGTAAATGCAATCATCTGAAAGCCAATAACACGGATTTCTTGGAGACTTTGGGCACTGAGGCTCCATTGGCTGTCCGCAACCTTTTTGACCCATTCCCTCTCAACATGTGAGACAAAGGCGCCACCTGGAGAACATAGGAGTAAATGCGTCTCCTCTCCTGGACCCCACAGTTAAGAGAAACTGTTGTCTTTTATCCACAGACACTGGATCCAGCTTTGAAAAAGATAAAGTTTACTCACATAGTGGCTGAATATGGGGAGGTGGGGGACAAAGCACTCAAAGTTACATCCCCTAGGGCTTAAGGATATTTGGGGGGCAAATAAACAGTGAGCAATGTGTGGGGAAAGGTGATTGGAGGCGAAGGAATCTGTGGTTTACAAACACACAATCTCCATAGGCCTTTGTGAAACGCACATTCAGAAGATGGAGGTGTTAGCATCATCTGAGGATGGAGGGACATCATAAGGTCACCCATCAGACACCTTTCTCTGCGTGTCCCAGGGAAGAGTCAGTGACTTCAACAAGCAAAGTCTTCAAGTCTGTGGGGAGTAACCTAGGAACTGTTATCACCAGGACTGCTATCCACAGCAAAGCTAGGAGACAAATAGTAGATTGCTCAGCTGTGTCACCTCTGTGGTTAGTGCTTGTTAAAGCTGACAGAAAGCAAATGCAGCTGAGGGTTCGTCCAGGCCTCCCTTTCCCTCCAACCACAGTTTATGGGGTTCCTTGACTTTGTCACTTTCACTTACTTCCTGGCAGCCCCTGGAGCCAGTATGTGCTTTACATCCTTATCTCTCTTGGGGAATAGACTTCAGACATTCTAAGAGTGCTTCTGACCTCCTCTGTAAGGGAGGGTCCCATGGCCATAAGCATGTGGGTTGTTTGAAATAGAAGTGGAAGGCTAGTTCCTGCTGCCAATACAAGTGCAGATGTCTAGCATCTCTTGAATAGACTCTCATATTTTAAAAAATCTTCAGCTGGGCCAGTGAGGTGGCTCAGAGGATAAAGGTAATGTCCTGAGTTGGATCCTGGAAAACCCACATGGTAGAAGAGAAGAGCACAAGTTATCCTCTGAACTCCACATGCATGCTCCACATAGACATGGGCCCATGTGCATGTACACACACACACACACACACACACTAAATAAATGAATGAATAAATAAGTTTCCAAAAAGAAGAAAATAATCTTCAGGACCGACATCTTAAGACTATTAAGCCAGCATGGTGGCATAGGCTGGCAATGCCAAGCTGAGGTAGAAAGATCGTAGGTGTAAGGCCAACATGGGCTATTCAGGGAAACCCTGTCTGAAAGAACAATAAATTAAAATTAAAAATAACAACATAAAATGATTAAAAACATTAACCTCTCATCCCAGCACTCAAGGTGAAGACAGAAGAACCTTGAGTCTGAGGGGAACACAGTCCACATAGTAATATCCCATCCCACAAAAGAACAGTTGAGGGTGTCACTCGGCGAGAGGGCACATGCCTAAAGTGATCAAAACCCTAGGTTTCATATCACAGTACAGCAGAGAGAGAGAGAGAGAGAGAGAGAGAGAGAGAGAGAGAGAGAGAGAGAGAGAGAGAGAGAGAGAGAGAGAGAGAGAGAGAGAGAGAGAGAGAGAGAGCCTGGGCTTTTGAAACCTTAAAGCCCAGACCCAGTGACATACTTCCTCCAAGAAGACCACACCTACTCCAACAAGGCAACACTTCCTAATCCTTCTCAAGTAGTGCACCTCCCTGGTGACTAAGCATTCAAATATATGAACTTGAGTGATGGGGACATTCTTATTCAAAATATCAGAAGATTGTATTTATATAGAAGAAAAACAATCACCATAATTGCTTTTCAAAGGAGCCATTGTTTCACACTTTTAATAATGCCCTCTAGTGCCCCATTTTGACATAAATCAATGAACCAAGTAGGTGTTGACCACTTGGCATGAACTTTATGGTTTGAAGGATCAACGGAAACAACAGGGGTTAATGCTAATACATGCCTGTAATCCTTCATTCTCAAGGCAGAGGCAAGAAGATCACAAATTCAAGGACAGTCTGGACTACAAGTTAGACCCTGTCTCAAAAAATGACACACATCATCTTCCTTTTCATAATTTTGTTTACATTTTCCTTGTATATTTTCTAGTGGAAAATGACCCCCACTTCATCATTTACCTACCAAAAAGCCAAAAGAATATCTGTTTCAATATTGACTCAGAACCTGGAAAAATCCTTAGCCTGGTGTCTGATCCAGAATCAGGTAAGATAAAAGCAGATTATACTTGAATTAACTAATTACATGATAGCCATGCTTCCCTGTGAATATCTGGGATTCCTTTCCCTTTCAGCTGATTAGATATTCTGCAGTTTTAAAAGTTTTATGATTAGTGAAAAATTAAATTACCTATATTAAGCATTTCAGGCAATTATAACTTAAAATACATATTTTGAGCATGAGCTAACTGATGGTATTTTAATTATTTTATAATAAAACATTAACTATAAAGTTTTTATAAAGAAAAATATTATGAAAAAATTACTTTCTCAACTTGTCAAACTTTATAAATACAAACCATAGTGCCCACATGCGGAGCACAAAAGAGAAAGGATCTTTTCTTTTACAGGAATCCTAGTCAATGGCCAGCTTATTGGTGCCAAAAAGGCAGAGAATGGAAAACTAAGAACCTACTTTGGAAAATTGGGATTTTATTTCCAAAAAGAAGACATGAAAATAGAAATCAGCACAGAGAACATCACCCTGATCAACGGTTCTTCTACAACTAGCTTGTCCTGGTCTGATACAGCTCACCTTGGGAATCAGAGGCAAGTATTATTTCATATTGATTCCCATCTGCCCTTGGAACATGACTGCAGAAGTGAGCCCAGGCTTATCACCAACAGAGAACATACAGTCACCATTGTAAACATAAGAAGTCGAGGTTCAGGGAGGTTGATCTCATCCACTATGCTATCCCTGGTACCAGGAATTGTTTTCAAAGCTCACTGTGTCTTAATGACAAGCCACAGTACATGGCATACAGTAAGTGCTCAATATGTGTGGGTTGAATCAGTAAGTAGATAGCCATGGAAATATGTAGGTGACTACATTGACAAGTATGCTCCAAGCAGTATGATCGTATTATATGCAAGAGTGTCTTCCTACTAGGACCTGTTCAATGATTTCTACAGATGTGCAATATCCCATCACACTGACATGGTGAAGCTCTCAATGGAGAGTTCCTATGAAGTCTGAGAATGACTTGCTTTAAAAAAAAAATGTCTGTTCTGGGCTTGGCGAGATGGCTCAGTATGTAAAGTACTTGTTGCTGAGACTGATTACCCAAGGTCAATCACAGGATCCACGTGGTGGATGGAGAGAACAAACCCTTGTTCTCTTCTGACCTGTACTAGTGTACTGTGAAACATACACATGCATACATGCATGGGCACAGACAAAGACACAACTAGTAAATGGATAAAATAATATAACATCTAATAAAATGTCTGTTCTGGAATAACCTAGAAACTAGTTCTCTGTGGACTTTTACGTAGAGTGCTTATCTCCGTGAAGAAAGGAAAATCTGTGACTCTCACCCTAAATAAGGAGATGTTCTTTTCTGTTCTGCTACATCATGTGTGGAAGAAGCATCCAGTCAATGTGGACTTTCTGGGGATCTACCTTCCTCCAACAAACAAGTTTTCACCCAGTGCACATGGACTCTTAGGTAAAACATCTCAACCATTGTACAGGCAGGTAGCAACTTTTGACAACTACGGTTAGAAGTTGGAAAGGTGGCCGGTAGGTGGTGACTCACGCCTTTAATCCTAGCACTGGGGAGGCAGAGGCAGACGGATCTCTGTGAGTTTGAGACCACCCTGGTCTATAGAGTGCCAGGATAGCCAGGGTTACACACAGGGAAACCCTGTGTGGAAAAAAAGAAAGTTGGGAAGTTGGCAAAACAGCAGGTGACCAGGAAATGTAATGGTCAAGGCTATGTGCCCAGTGACATTAATGTGGCAAGACAAGTGACAAAACAGGTTACGAATTATGCCATGATGTTTTTTCTGTGACTGAAGATGGGTGACTTGGTTTAGGAGGTCTGGGACAAGTAGACTCAGTAACACGCAGGTATTTTAAGAAGGGTTCATATGTATGTGACATCTCAAACCACCCTATACCTATGATTTAAGCTACACTTTCCAATGCCTATCTTGTCTGCTGTCATCAGAAGGGAAGAAGGGCAGCATCAAGTATAAAGAGATTGTAGAGGGACCAAAATGTCACTTGAAAACAATTACCGGTCTAGGAGTCCATGTAAATTGATGTGTGTGCTTTGTGTCATTAGGGCAGTTCATGAATGAGCCAAATATCCACATCTTCAATGAGAGACCAGGAAAAGATCCAGAAAAACCAGAGGCAAGCATGGAAGTGAAAGGACATAAGCTGACTGTTACCAGGTAAGGCCTTGGATGTATAAGAAAAGGCACTTGAGACACTATCGAACTCCACAAGTCACTGACAATAGACACATATACAGTAGTAGCCAAAGGACATTTCAAATAAACCAGATTAAATGCAAGTAATGATCACATGCACATACATATCATGAAGTGCCAACATGAATTAATCTAGTGTTTTCATCTGCACGTTAGAGCCCTACAGTCAGAAACCGAATAATTGAAAAGAAATAAAGGAAAAGATCATAAAATATTCAGGAAACACAGTGCCAGGGAAGGCATGTGTATTTTTATGTAAGGGCTTCTTGAATATAGATATTCTGAGTGCATTTGGGGATAGGTTTTCTTAAATGCATCACATCCATATGCTTCATTTCAAAGTGGGAATTTAGCATTCTGAGTATAAACTATAACTCTTTGAATTTCTCTCCCCTCCTTCTTGTCTCTCATGCTTAATTTAATATCATTTTAAAGCATTTTGTCTTTTCGTTATTTTATAAGTAATTTTCCTCATTAGAAATAACAGTACAGGCATGCTATTATCTTTCACATAATTAAAATGTAGCTTTACAATGATAATTAAATCACAAAATTATGATATATGCCACTACAATATAGACACATGTACTAAAATTGTGGATTCTTAGTACACCACCCAAATGGTATTGGCTTACCAGACAGAAAACTAAATGTCCAAATTAATGGACATCAGTAAGCATGGAGAAATAGTGAGACCCACTTTGCAATTGCCTTATATCATAGGCAGATCATCATTTCTATGACAAAAAGCAAACACTGAGCCTTTTCACAAACTCCTTTGACATTTCCAACGAGTAAATGAAACCATATCGGCCCCATTCAGTGCATATGTGCCATATGTACAAAATATTAGCTTCTTCCAAGTGGAAACTTGAATTTGCTAATAACTGACATCACCCTTAAATAAAACATCCATATATCGAGGAGCCTAAGAGTCACCAGATAGCACAGATGAGCCTATAGTACTGAGTTTTATTTAGCCTTTCTCTGTTTTACTATTCATTTGCTGTTACCTTGGAAGAACTCCTGTAGGCCAGCTTCTAGGAGGGCTATCTTAATTGTCTGAGGACACACTGGTTAGTTACTCTTTGTTCTTCTAGTGTCTCCAGTCACTGACACCTCTTTGAAGTTGGGGGACAGGGAAGGAGTAGTAGGTAGAGAGTAGGAAGGCAGAGAACAAGGACAAGAACTGTCTGGTTTGCAGCAGTGTCTTGTTACTGTGTTGTCTTTTCCCTAAGCATACACGGCATTTTTCTTTCAGAGGCTTACAGAAGGACTACAGGACAGACATAGCGTTTGGAACAGACGTTCCCTGCTGGTTTGTGCACAACAGTGGGAAAGGATTCATCGACGGGCATTACAAGGATTACCTCGTACCTCAGCTCTATAGCTTTCTCAAACGGCCTTAGCGGTTTATGGTTTTGGAAATTATATGTGTACATTTTCTTCCCTTGACAGGTTTTGCAGTTATTCCTCAGCTCTAACAATTCAAAACAAACCCAGATATTGCAGTGGTCTAAAAGGCCTGCTAATCCACCTGAAGAAAATAAATATTTGCAAAGAAGTCTCAGGAGTTTGTTTGGGGATGACGTATGTTAATCAAGGTGACACCCAGGAAGTGGTTAGTGAGTCAAGCCCAGGAGCCTGTGTTTACTGTGAAAATCCATCTACTGTTGAAAGTCACCACAGCATTGAGAGTAAGCACACACTTGCTGTTATTCCACAAGAGGGCCAGTTATAAGACTTTGGGTGAACACTGACAATAAACAGGGAATATATCTTCACGGCTGCTTCATAACAGAGTTACACTGAACTCCTGTACTGTAGGTGATAGTTCTATGGAATAGGTCCATAAGACTGTTCTATAAAATCAACCTCATACATGTAACTCAGGTGACCAAACTTTAAAAGTTGATGTTTCACCATTCATCACCTACAATATAACTATCTATCATATGTAAACCCTCTTGAAACCAGAAATGTTGATTTATTTTCCATTATAAATGAATAATCAACCTTAGATTTCAAACAAGGCCAACAACTTAATGGGGACAGTTGGAAAAGAACAGCTTTTCCCCTAAGTAAGCCTGTTCATTCTTTGGAGGGTTCCATGAACAACTTACAACTAGATATTTAGTTATATACAGTATGAATAATTGAGATCTCAGCCAACTAACATTGACCTGCTATTTCTGAGACACATTAGCTATCTTTTGGTTTCTTGTGGCCTGTGTTCACAAGCTTGGCCCAAGGATCAATCACAGTTACCATTAAACCAATTAAATGTGAATTTTATCTTAAATGAAAAACAAATCTTAGCTGAGCTTATGCCTGAGTTAACAAATTTTTTGTTTTTCCTCAAAGTTTAGAGACTGTTTTTAAATGACTATAAACTAAGTCAGTTTTCTTTAGGGTTAAAAACTGGAAGCAAGGGGCTGGAGAGTTAGTAAAGCAGAGAAGAGCATTTTCTGCTTTTGCAGAGGAGTCCAAGTTCAGTTTCCAGTATGCACATGTCAGCTCAGTCATCTGTAACTCCAGGTCCAGGAGATCTAATGCCCTCTTTCTGAACTGTGGTACACATATAAACACATACACACACACACACACACACACACACACACACACACACACACACACACAACATAAATAGTTCTTTAAAACTGTAAATGTGGCTGGGTGGTGGCGGCACATGCCTTTAATCCCAGTATTCAGGAGGCAGAGGCAGGTGGATCTCTGTGAGTTGTAGGCCAGCCTAGTCTACTGAGCAAGTTCTAGGACAGGCTCCAAAACAATACAGAGAAGCCCTGTCTCGAAAAACCAAAAAAAAAAAAAAAAAAAAAAGTGCATGCATGTGAATACACACACACACACACACACACACACACACATTTTAATTGTGACCTAATTACCTGGTTATCAAGCATGAACTATGTAAATGATAACATCATGACTGAATTCATGGAAAACAAGAGAATGTATGTTTTTACAACCTATGGGCCACCAGTAAGGCACCCTTAAACCTAATGAATGTTCCAAGACAGTTCGTTCTCTAATATGGCCCAGAGAAGGCAAAGGTTGGATACAAAAGCAACTGAAGGGTGTCCTTTTTATGTGTGTGGGTGTTTGGCAGGCATGGACATCTGTACAGCACGTCATGCAGTGCTCATGAAGGCAGTAAGAGGGCGCAGGATCCGGAACTGGAGTTACAGATGGTTGTGAGCCACCATGCGGGTGCTGGGAATTGAAAGTGAGTTCTCTGGAAGAAAAGTCAATAATATTCTTAACTGCTGAGTCATCTAGACAGACTCTAAAGGATTTCTTAATAAAGTGACATCTTTCACTGATCTTATTCTAGCAATATAAGTGACTTCAATGATTCATCGGAATTAAGGTCAAGCTTGCCTGATTAGAAACACACACATAGACTCTAAATTGTTTCCAAACCGTCTTACACTTTACTATAGTATTCTAATGATAGAAAAACAAACAAACAAAACAAAACAAAACACCAAGGGAGTATTATGAAAGAAAAAGGAACAGATAAAAATGACAGTTTTGACACTTAAAAAACATTAGATTTCATTATAAATTTACTCAAACAACTACCCAGCAGTATTTAAATGGATTCATTTTTAACACAAAACAAATCCCCTAACACAGTAGTTACATAGTACCTTGACTAACATCAATTTGATGCTTTACAATTTCAGTGTACGGTTAACAAATTTTCAAGCTCAAGCAAGTTTAGATATGTCTTCATATTGAATACCTTCAACTCTTCGTCCTTTCAAAGGTCCAGTTTCAATGACAATAGTGGCTGAAAAAGTCTTTTCATTGATGGATTCTAGGGTGCCTTCATTTCCTCTGTAGCCACCGTTTAAAACCAGAATTCTTTTCCCTGGGGCTGGAATGACGGTCTCTAAATGAGTCTGGTCCAGTTTCAGCCTGTCCCCAGAGTCAATCATCTTTACCACAGCTGTGTATCTGTCAATCACTTCCTTAACCACACCCTTTTTCTTGTGATATTTCTCTCCGAGTTTCTTGGTTATAATTTTCACAATGATTCCAGGCTGCAACCAGGAGTCTGTTCGCGCAGTCCTTTTCTTTTCCTCTTCAAGCTCCATGATTTCGTCCAGGGCAGACTTCTTTTTCTTCTTGGCAGGCTGAGCTGAGCTCTGTGAAGATTCTTTTCGTCTCATTGATGCTACACTCCCCAGAGTCTTCAGTGCACTTGGTCCCAAAGAGTTGGACTTGGATGATGTGGCTCCCGCTGAGCTACCTGCTCCTTTATTCAGATTGAATGTAACCTTTTCTTCATCGTTTTCTCGGCTTAATTCTGTAAAAACAGGCGTCTCCTGTTCTTTCCCCTCCAGACCTCGTCTCACCTGTTCCTCAATGAATTTGGCCGTTTTTTCTTCATCGTCAAGATCCTGCTTCTTCTTTTTTTCTAATTCCAGTTGCCGACGAATAGTTTCTGGGTCTCTGTCTATGTACTGAATGTACCAGCCTTTTGGTGTCTCGTCCACTTTACACAAGCCTTGGGGGCACAAAAACAACAACAGCGTGACTTTGCATATATCCAAAGTAAACTACAAGCATAATATGTTCCATCTCGGCACATTTACCCGTTCAGTAACTACAATCAAGTCTCCTCAAACGCAAAGCCCTGAAACACAGAGAGTTTTCACTTCCATGCTTATATAGCAATGCTGAGGTAACAGTTAAACAACTGTTCAACTACACCAGAGTCCTGACTGTCTAATGAATTCAGAATGATCTGTTAACAATACTCTAAATAAGCAAAATACTGACACCGAATTTCTCCTGTCTTCCTAATTTCTCATCATATGAAGATCAGAAATGGAAAAAGAAAAAAGCAAACTTGAACAATCTCCTCAAGATAGAAAATGAAACTTTTCCTAAAGAAGGATTACAAAGCTGAGTGGTGGTGGTTCACACTATAAACCCAACACTTGGGAGACTGAAGGAAGACAGTCATGGGTTCCAGGACAACTTGGAATACCTATTATTGAGTTCTAGAGTAGACTGGAGTACAGGTCAAGCCTCTGTCTCAACAAATAAATGAAGGAATGAAGAAGGTGAATATGAAAGAGAAGGAAAAAGAGGAAAGGAAGAAACTTCTAATGACCTTTTAAAATAATTTTTACTACTTTTATTTGTGTGAGGCACACATGCATATGTGGGGTAGACGTGTATGTATGTGTGGTGTACCTGCATGTATGTGTGTGGACACACACTTGGAAGTCAGAAACTTTCAGGAGTTGGCTCTCTAGGATCAATCTCAGGTCATCAGACTAATAACTCTTATATATATTTATATATATAAATAATATGGTTTGGACAGGCACTATCACCCAGGGCTCATGTGTTGAGAGCTTGGTCTGCAGCCACTGTGAAGTGATTGACTCTGGAGGCTCTGATCCATTCACGGACTTCAATCTGACAGCACTATTGGGAAATGGTAGAGACTAACAGGTAGGGCCTGGCAGGAGGATGCGCCCACTGGGCATGCTCTGAAAAGGAGTATCTTAGCCCAGCCCCCTTGCTCCTCCTTTGCCTCTCCGTCATGTGCTCCCTGGCACGACACTCTCCCTCACCACAGGCCCAGAAGCACAGGAGCCGAGTGATCATGAACTGAATTCTCAGAAACTGCAAGCCAAACCAAACTTTCTCAGGTATTTCACACTGTGAGGCAAAGTGCCCAATACAGAATGTTTCAGTGCACTGTCAAAAGAAGTCCTCCAGCTGGCCACTGTGGATCCAAAACCTGCAAGCCTAGCCCCTGGGAAGCAGAGGCAGGAGGGTCGTAAGTTCCACTACAGCCTGGCTATATAAGAGCCAGCTTCAAAAAATGAAAATGGCAAAAGTGTCATATAACAAACTTAACTATGGAATAGTATGCTCCCCTCCTGCTTTTATAATTGTCCTGCAGATCTGTTGACAATGACTTCTCTCCTAGAAACAAAGCCACAGAACACCAGATCCATTGCTCTCTTCTTACCCTCTCTGCCCAGCCACTTGGTAAAGTCAGTCAGAGTTTCCCACTGAGTGGCGTTCATATGGATGTGCTCTCGGTGGCTGATGTATTCATTGTACACAATGTTGTTGTGGACTCTCTTAGTGCCTAAAAACAAAATGTGACACTGTTGAGGCTGAAAAAAAGCCCATACAACGATGAAATTGGTATTTCCACACTATTTAAGATGTTTACCAAAGCGTCTCCTCAGAAGTTCCAGAAAGTCATTTCGGAATTCCCTAGAGAAAGAAAAAAGGAAAACATTAAGTTACTTGCTACAAATAGACAGCCCCATCGTCCCGAAGTTTAAGCAAGCATAATAAACTGGAGTGACCAAATGTCACAAATGTCACATCATGTGCCATAAACGTTTAAAGTGAACAGCGAAAAAACTGCAAAGATCAGCCTGGCATTGAAACGTGTGGCCTTAGTAAAGCAGCCCAGGATGGAAGCTAGCATGTGTCTTTAGAGAATGTTCATCATAGGGTCTTTGTGCTTAAGGACTATGGCATAATAATACCACTCGGCCCAGGCCAGCAAAGACACATCTTTTTTTTTTTCCGAGACAGGGTTTCTCTGTATTGTTTTGGAGGCTGTCCTGGAACTCGCTCTGTGGACCAGGCTGGCCTCAAACTCACAGAGATCTGCCTGCCTCTGCCACTGGAGTGCTGGGTTGAAAGGTGTGCGCCACCAACACCCGGCTAAAAGACATGTCTTAACCTTCAAGCAGTTCCAATAACATCAACTAAAAAAATTAAAAAATGCAACAAAATATCATAAACAAATTTGAGGGAATTGCCAGAGAGGATTTTAACACAGACAGTGAAATATAGTTCAAAGGTCATCCAAGTAGTGGCGGTGCACACCTTTAATCCCAGCACCAGGGAGGTAGAAGCAGGTGGATTCCTGTGAGTTCAAAGCTAGTCTGGTCTACAGAGCTTGTTCCAGGACAGCCAGAGCTGGTACACAGAGAAACCCTGTCTCGAACCCCACACCTCCCCCAAGAAACAATCAAAGGTCAAAAGGGGAGGCCATTGGTTGTTAGCAGAGCCATGAACACAGGGCATGCTTGATAGGTGACACTTACCCTGCTGTGGCTGGAATTTAGGATGATAATAATGAGGATGAGCAGAGGCAAAATGACATGAGGGGAGAAGATGTGCTTGAAGATGACGTCTGTTCTAATTTTTGAATCATAGTGATGTCATGTTATACAGATCTAGTTTTCAGCAAGCAATAGAAAAGCATTTCTAACCCAAATAATTTAGGTTTGAAAAATTAATGAATTAAACTCTAATTTGAAAGATAACCATGGCTTATACAGCCATAAAGGAAAGTAAAGGGGCTGGAGAGATGGTTCAGCTAATAACAACAGTGGCTGCTCCCTGAGGACCCAGGTTTGATTCCCAGCAACCACATAGCTGCTCACAACTGTCTTTGACTCCAGCCCCAGCAGATTCAACACCCTCTTCTAGTCGCCACACAGGCAAAACACTTATACACAAAATAAAATTTTAAAGAAAAATAAAATCATAACACTTGCAAGGAAAAAAGAATAAAAATTATGATGTTAAGGAAGCTAGATCATAAAAAGCTAGATTTAGAAGTGTACATGTGTGCGTACTTGTGTGTAAGGAAACCTGAAGGGGACCATGAGAGAGGATGAGGAGATGGTAGTAAGGGAGAGAAAAAGAGGGTAAGAGCATGCATGCGGTCTGAAAATAGAAGAGTGGATTACCTCGGGGGAAGGAAGGGATTCGGCAAGCAGTGGAGAAGGGTGAGAAGGAAAGGGATACTAGTAGAAGAATCATGAATTATGAGACAGTAGAACACGTTTGAAAATGCTATGATGAAACTCATTACTTTGCATGCTACCTTAAAAATAAATTTAACTATACTCATCAAACTATGATAGAAAAAGGGGGGTGAGGTGGGAGAAAATCTTGGTGGGCGGCAGAGAACAGTAATTCTCAAATTATGTTCCCCAAGCCAGCAGCATACCATCACCGGGGAATGTCACATAAATGTAAACTCTCTGGCCCCATCCAAGATCTCCTGAATGAAAAACTGGGTATAAGATCCACCACTGTTTTAAATCTAAGCCAATCCTGTACACACAATTGTTGTCGAACATTGGCTAGAACAGGAATAGCAGTGGCTAAAGTTGAAGGCTGGACTGGTGAGGAATCATGAAAGGAATTCAAGTGAAAAATTCTGGGAACCATTAGCAGGACAGAAAGAACGGAAAGGACCTAAGTTTGAAGGGCATCACACAGAATAGATGAGAAGAGTTCCAAGTGAACTGGGAGTTCTATTAGTTGACAACGAAATTTGATACATACTGAGTTCGACTTCAGAAGTGCTGACTCTCAGTGGTTTAGAGTACTTGTTGCTCTTGCAAAGAACCCAGGTTTGATTCCCAACTCACAATCATCCTAATTGTAGTTCCAGGAGATCCATTGCCCTCTTCTGGCCTCCATGTACCAGTCATGAGTATACATGAAGGAAAAACATGTATTTGTACATATAAAATAAAATAAAATTTTAAAATAATAATAAAAGAAATGATGATTCAGAACGAGCTTTCAGAAAAGCAGAGTTGTCAAGGAAAAAAATCATTTGTAACTTAGGACAAATGTTAGAAAAGAACGTCAAGATTTAGGGGGCAAAAGATTTAGGAGACACCTGATCATAAAGACAGCAGTTAAAGAAGGTGACTTACAGGACGAGCGTTGGTGGCGCACACCTTTAATCCCAGCACTGGGGAGGCAGAGGCAGGCGGATCTCTGTGAGTTCGAGGCCAGCCTGGTCTACAGAGCGAGTTCCAGGACAGCCTCCAAAGCCACAGAGAAACCCTGTCTCGAAAAACCAAAAGAGTTACAAGCATTAGCCACTGAAGATTGACCAAGAAAGATAAAGATGGGAAAAAGCCACAGTGACTTCAAAGGACTGAAAGGTAGCCCACAGCAGTGTTGTAAACAGCAGGTAAAGGCCGCAAATGTCTAGCACTTGTCACAGTGCCCTTTTCCAATGTGTAGCCTGAGCATCTGGTGATATTCAAGATGGTTTTAGGTAGTTCACAATTAAAACTAATTTTACCTTTGTCATTGTGGTTTCTGCACTGATAAGACTAAAAGCAATGAAAAGAAAATGGGTTTCATGGCAGACACCTGTCATACTAGCACTAAGGAGACTCAGACAAAAGGACTCTGAGTGAGAGACCAGCCTGTTCTACAGTGAGTAACCAGTTCAGTCAAACTGCATAGTAAGACCCTGTTCCAAAACACAAATAAATGAATGAATGCATAAATAAATATTTCGAAGATGAACAGTAAACCCACCAGCAGCTTAGCAGAACGAATAAGGTCACAGGTAGTGATCTAAAGTCATCTAACAACGGATGTACTCTGCAAAGCCATGCCAATCACTGAAAACTAAGACTAGCTTTGCCTAGAATGTCCCCATGGAGCAGTAAAACTTGTTGGATGTGTTAAATCACAGCCTTCAATACTACCCTGCTAATAGTCTGTGATAAGATGAGAATTACTAATGAACTGCCACCACTGCGTATCCCAACTGCTGTGAGAAAAGCACCATGCAATTGAGCTGTGAGTTGAAAACTTTTTCTCATGAGACATAAAAGACGAAAAGACATAAAGTACTATTATTCCAAACTGGGCATTTGGCAGACACATCTTCAAAATTCAAGAAAGACTGCTGTATTGGGTAAAAGAACAGGCCATGTGCTGCCAATGAGACTGGAGCTTCTGAGTCATGATTAGAAAGTAGAACCTGCCACTGTGAGCTCCCCATAACCCTCAAACTCAGAGCCGTCCTGACAACATCTGTGCTATTAATGAGTACCATCAAATAAATGCCACTGTACTAGTAGGGGTCACCATTTGAAAGGAAGGTGCTTGTAACTCAGTCAACTGATATTTTTCAAGAGACTCACACGCACTACAGGACCACACATATGTACAAGATGCATACAACAGGGAGACCACTGGATTTTAATTCAATAGAGTATAGATGTCTTAACCCTAACCCTACTTACATATTATAGTGTATTATAGCTACTCTAAGAGGCTTGCATTTACCCTATCCAGATGCAGTATCGAAGTATAACTTCTTTGGAAAGATGCTAGAGTGCTCCTTCTACTAACAAACAATCTATGCTAAAGTTGAACTTCCTTTATTAAAATTCCTCAATCAAAACAATATTTTATAACAGATTAAATGTGGAAGGTGAGAATTCAGCTGCCTTTTAATCTAGATATTGAAGAGATTTGCAAAAATGTAAAATAGATGTTTTTGTATTTGGAAGATATAGAATGTTGCCTTGGTTTGGTTTTTCTATTAAAAAAAAATCTCAGCAAGTTGTAGTGGAACATACCTGTAATTCCAGCATTTGTGGGGCTGAGGCAAGAAGATTTGTGAGTTTAAGGCTAACCTCGGCTACATAGCAAGATCCTGTCTTAGATCAAGGAAAAAAAAAAACAAAAGACACCAATGTGTAAGCTCTTGAGTGTAGTACATGTGCATTCTGGATACATATGGAGGCCAGAGATCAGCTGAGTGTCTTTCTTGATTGCTCTCCCTTATTTATTGAAGCAGGTTCTCTTACTGAACCTAGAGCTCACCTATTTAGCTACTCTAGCTAATAGCTTGCCGAAGAGATCCACTGTTGCTGCCTCCTGAGCATGAGGATTATGGGTTACTCTTTTATGTGGATGCTGTGGACTGAAACCCTAGTCCTCAGATGTGCAGAGGACATTATCCTCTGGATCCTCCCAAGTTCCAGTTTTATTGGAACATAGGATAAATACATTAGCATTTTACAACACACTAGTAATATTTGCAATTTTTTCAGATTTAATTTCAAACGTTGACACATATAACCCATAGAAACAAAAGTCCTTTAGAATATTCAATCATATGTATTAAGGGGTCATCAGAAAATATCTAGAAGTCTGCAAAAAAAAAAGCTAGTACTGTTAATTAACAGAAAATCATTATTAGTGTAGACAGGATTCTAACTCCTTTAAAAAAAATTAACCCAGTTGCAGAGAGGGAGGAGTGATGAGCAAAAGGATTAAGACCAGGCTGGTGAAACCCACAGAAACAGTTGACCTGAACAAGGGGGAGCTCATGGACCCCAGACTGATGGCTGAAAGGCCAACATGGGACTTATCCAGACCCCCTAAATTTGGGTGTCAGTGAGGAGGCCTCGGCAATCTATGGGGACTCAGGTAATAGATCAGTATTTATCCCTGGCATTCGAATGAACTTTGGGGGCCCATTCCACATGGAGGGATGCTCTCTTAGCCTGGACATATGGGGGAGAGCCTAGGCCCTGCCTGGGATGATATGACAGACTTTGAAGATTCCCCATGGAAGGCCTCACCCTCCCTGGAGAGTGGAGGGGAGATGGGATGGGGGGTTGGTAGGTGGCAGGGGAGGAGGGGAGGGAGAGGGAGCTGGGATTGACATGTAAGCAAGCTTGTTTCTAATTTAAATTTTTAAAAAAAGAGGGAAAAAATATTAGCCCTCAATAGGTGGAGGTAGGGCATGTCTTTAATCCCAGCACTTGGGAGGCAGAGGCAGGCAGATCTCTGTGAGTATGGCAGCCTGGGCTACAGAGTGAGTTCCAGGATGGGCTCCAAAGCTACACAGAGAAAAAAAAATAGCTCACTCTTCTTCCAGCCCTACACATAAGCCGAACAGTTACATCAGTGTGCCACTCAGTGCCCTTGTACCCATGAGAATACTAAAGCACAGAAAAACTCAGGAAGCTCATCTCAAGGCGCCATCTAAAACCCCTGCAGGGGGAAAGATGTGAGGCCAGACAGTGCTGAATTGAAAGAAAGGAAGGACAGTTCCAAGATATACTTTAGTTAGTAACAATAGCATACTGTGATTAATTTTAAAAGAAGACAAAGACTGAGCACAGTGAGACTCTAGCCATCTTAACACATATGGGACAACAGATCTCCAATATAAAATATTAAGCACTATTCCATGGCCAACTGAGTAACATTTAAGAGGTAAGAATGTCTTTGAGTACTTACTCTGAAAAATAATCCATAAACTGCTGAGGATTTTCTGAAGCCAGCAACAGTTGTCTTTGATGAGATTCAGACATACAATGACACTTAAAGCCATTCTATAAAAAATATAAAGGTAGTTGAACTGTCATCTACGTATCACAACACTCCCCACATAGTAGTCCATTAAGTCTGCAAAAGTGTTCTTTAATGATAATTCTGTTTAAGTTGTAAAATTATGTATGGGTGTTTTGCCTGCATGTATGCCTGTGCACCACCTAAGTGCTGTGTTTGAATAGGTTCCATGTCGAGGGTGAGGGGAGTGGGGGGTGCGACTACAGTGTTGGATCCACTGGAACTGGAGTTACAGACAGTAGGGGTGCTGGAAATAGAACCTAGTTCCTATGGAAGAGTAAATAGCCAGTGCTCTTAACCACTGAGCCATTTCTCCAGTTCTGATTAATTATTTTACAAAATCAAATCACTAGCTATAATCACACTCTAATGTGAGTGTGTGTGCAGACCAGAGGTGAGTAGCAGGTTCTCCTATCACTCTGCAGCCACTTCCGAGAAACCTGGAGCTCACTGGGTCAGGAACATTAGCTGTCAGGTAAGCTCCAGGCTCCTCTTGCCTCTGCCTCCCTTGATTAGTTTTACACAGGTGCGCACACTTGCGTGGGAGATACTGCCCTGAGAGCTCTCTGCAGTCCTGTTTTAATTTTTGCTTCCCCCAGAGTTGAGTCTTGAACCCTGCCACAGTCAAGAGCAGTCAAGGTCAAGAGACTGAAGGTGGTGCTGTAAAACATTTATAATGCTGCCAGACTGTGGGGATTTTACCAAGTCTTTCTGAGCACTTGCTTCTTAGCAAGAGCCTGGAAGGATGTGATGGAGCAAAAGGAGCCCATCTGAGTTTCTCCTACAGACATTCTTTTCTCTTGTTTTCTTCTACTTTGGTTTATCATCCAAAATACACCTAATGCCTATTACTACCTTATACTTAAATTTTGTTCATTGTATTTATAGCTGTACTTTTAAAAACCTGTTTTTAAAAAAAGAAGCAAGGTGGGCTTGAGATGGTTCAGAGGTTAAGAGAACAAGCTGCTCTTGCAGGACCTAAAGTTCAGTGCAGTTCCCAGCACCTACATCAGGGTGCTCACAACTGCCTCTAACGTCAGCCCCAGGGGATCCAGAGCCTCTTCTGACGTAACATTAAAAAATGAAAACTTAAAAACAAAATATCTATCTTGGTATATTTCTTCTACCTATATTTGAACCTGAAATTTCAATAGTACATATGCAGCTCTTCCAGAGGTCCTGAGTTCAATTCCCAGTAACCACATGGAGGCTCACAACCATCTGGAATGGGATCTGATACCCTCTTCTGTCTCATGCATGCCCCCTTCTGACATGCAGGCATACATGCAAATAGAGCACTCGTATACATAAATAATTTTTTAATAAGGACTTTTCCCAATCTAACAGCAAGAATAATAAACAGATGCTCTGAAATCACGCCTGTTTGTCTAGCATGCCAACTTTTTTTTTTTTTTGAGACAGTGTCTCGCTGTGTTAGTACACCTTGGCCTGAAATGTATGATCATCCCATCTCTACCTCTGGAATGCTGGGATTAGAGGTGTGTGCCACCACACCTGCATCTACTTGATTATCTTCAGATATTATCTGCAATTAAGTTCTTATGAGAAGAGGATAAATGACTAGTTCTGTTATTGTCAGTTATCTTTACAAGGTTCTTTTGATTCTGGCTGACTGTTCCCAGATATATTCACTGCCTTCCCTTCTTCAAAGGTGGTCAAGAGAAGGCCGACTTCGGCTCTTACACGTTCCCTTTTCTGTTCCTACCTTGCAATATGGGAAAACTGAGGAGGAAGACAAGAGCCATGATATCCCTTCCACCTCTCTCAATCCATTCCTTTGGGTTTCTAGAATTTAATAACATTTTGTTTTCCTTTTTATTTATATTTTAATTTATAGAATGCAATACTGGTCTTTGCTACCAAATTTCTTTTGAATTAAAATTAAATAACCGCCAAGCAATGGTAGCATACGCCTTTAATCCCAGCACTCAGGAGGCAGAGTCAGGAGGATCTCTGAGAGTTCAAGGCCAGCCTGGTCTACACAGCAAGTTCCAGGACAGCTATGGCTATTAAAAAAAAAAAAGGGAGGGAGGGAGGAAGGGAGGACAATTTCTTTCAGGTAGTGCACAAATTAGGCAAATATTATAGGTGTTCCACAGATAACTAAAAGGTTAAGAACTGACTAGGTAAAACAGAGTTTTGAAGCTGGGCAGTGGTGGTGCACACCTTTATTCCCAGCACTAAGGAGGAAGAGGAAGATGATCTATTTGAGTTCAAGGCCAGCCTGGTCTACAGAGGAAGTTCCAAGACAGACAGGGCTACACAGGGAAAGCTTGTCTTGAAAAAGCAACAACAAAAAAGGTTAACGTTTTGCAGTCTAGTCAGTGGCAGTGGATGGAGCAGAGTGTGGCTTGCAGAGGGTCAGTACGATAGCTCAGTGGGTAAAGGTGCTAGCTGCCAAACGTTAACTACCTGATTTCATCCCCAGGACCCTCATGCTGGAAGGAAATAACCAACTACAAGTTGCCCTTTGATCCCCGTATGTGTGTGAGACTTGCCCCAGTAGGCCTCTGTAGACATTTGGTGCTGAACATGCATCAAAATAAGATAATATAAATCTAGAGGGAGGCATGAGGAGATAATTCCACGGTAGAGCATTTACCAGGCATGTGTAAGATCCTGTATTAACTTACAGCACTGCTTAGTAAACAGGGTCCCTGGTTCCTACCACCACTACCACCAGACTACTGAGAAAGTATTAGTATGAAGTGGTGTGGTCTATCTTTGACACCAGCGCTCAGGAAGCAGAGGTGGGTGGATCTTGTTTGAGGCTAGCCCAGTCTATCTACATGGTGAATTCCAGGCCAGCTGAAGCTACATACTGAGATGCTGTCTCCAATATAAAGTAGAAATAAAAGGAAGTTTTATAAGGTCTGCTTTATTAGTGGCATTTTGACATATTGAAACAATACAGGCTATTAGTTTATGTTGATCACATTTAAGTTTTCATAGGTTAAGTATACTGGCGTTTATATGATTTACTATAAAATATTTCAGAAAAAAAGTAAATATGGTAAAAACACAGTTAACTTCTAGGTGCTATGGAATGCAAGCCTGTACCTCCTGAAATCCATGAACTGACACTCTAACCCCCATAGGATGGTTGCAGCACGTAGAAACTTTGGGAGATAATTCCGTTTAAGTCACTGGAAGACCCAGTCTCAAAAATAAAAAATAATTAAAAAAAAAACCTCAGGTAAAACTTATTACCTCCACTTTACCAATAAGACGTAACTTTATTTGCCCCAGTCTGTATCTCTATGACGCCGCACGGTTTGAATTCCCAAGTTTGGCCGACCCCAGGGCAGTCGGAGCCTGGCAATCAGTAAGTGTCTGTCTGAGATCATTTCTGGTGGAACTGGAGGGTCGCGCGAAGGCCAGTGAGCGTCACAGACCTCTGGCGCCTGCCTGGCTGGGGAAGACTGCGCGGAAAAGCGCTCCGAGCCGGGACGGGGTACCGGGTCGCGGTCGGTCGGGACCCTCCGGGTCGCGGCCACCCTCAGTCACTCACCTCGTCACGGCATTGTTTTTGGCACATCTGGCAGTACCAGCGAAGCTTCTGGAGCCCTTTGGACTTAATTCTATTCGCGATGGCCTTTGGGCTGAGAAAATCCGACTTGCCCATGGCGACCTAAAACGCCACAACGCTGAAGCAGCCGGAAGCGGAACTGGATCGGTTCGGGGACAGGCGGGACTAAAACTGACAGCAGGAGTGGGTGGGGCCAGGGAATTTGAGGCTTCGGAGCTCACGAGACTTAGCGAGACTGAAGACGCAAGCGAAGAGGGCGGGTGCGCCGGGAGCTCCCGCGCACGCGCAGTGAGCCCCGTCTGCCCGACCTTCAAGCTTCCACCATGTTCTCGCGGGCGAGTGTTGTCGGGCTGTCGGCCTGCGCCGTGCAACCACAATGGTATGATTAGATCGGGAGGGATGTGGGGCTCGGGCTGCTTCGAGGCAGGAGGGATCGGGTCGCATGCTCACCCTAGGCCGAGGAAGGTCCGGGCTCCTGCACGTCCCGGACGCTCGGGCCGCGGAAACGTCTGCAGAGCGGGAAGGGCGCGTGCCAGGTCCCGGGCCGGGGTCAAAGGGAACAAGGTCACGGCCTAGTCCCCCGGGACTGGAACGGCCATCCGGGACCTCAGTATCCGGACGGGAGTCGGATTGAGCGTTGTAGCCATCTGGGTTTCTATCTGCTCTGTACTTCCGCTACGTCCATGCCTTGTAAAGTCTTTAGAAAGGTCCTCAGGGTGAAGGGGAGGCCGGAGGAAAAGCCCAGGGAAAGTTAAATTGCAGATTTTGTCTATACGCCCTGTGAAACATTGCACGTTGAGCGGCTAGATGTGATCGTTTGCTTGAGCTCCTTCGTCAGGCATCCACTGTGCATCGGGCTCTTTGCTAGCTACTGAAGAAACTAAGGGAATTAGATGAACCCCCTCCTAAACCTGCGGGTCGTCTCGGTGCTGAAGACACGTTAAAAATATGGCGACATTTAGCATTGTCAGCATACCCTTGTATTGAAGTAGTATCCCTGCAAGGTCATGAAGCTGTCCCAAGGTCCCTTGGTAGGAGGAGGAGGACACATACGGGCTTTGGTAAAGTGACACTTGTTAACTTCCATGCGATGAAGGCATAGCTACTGTAAGGTTTGACGACTTTAAATGAGTTGTGAGCTATGGACATAAAGAATGTTGGTAGATTAACCTTGGGAGTAAGGTCTGTTTACTTTATATGGGAAGTCACACAAGTTGAATTCTCGGTTGTGTCAGTCTGCCTTTGGACATTTGTGGAGTGCCTGCCCTGCACTTCTGGTGCAGGTGTTCAAATGTGAGGGGTCTGGGCTTCCTGGGAACGTTCTTGGCGTCCAGTGGTGCCCAGCAACCAGTTCTTCTCCATCCTTTGCATTTGCTGGGCCTTTTATGGATCCATATTTTTAGGACCTGAAGTTAATGCAAGGTAAATGTTTTACATAAAACTCTCAGGCATAACTTTTTATGAAACACGAGTGATGTTTTGGTAAAGTATTGCTTTTACAGAAGAGCTCTTGGTCTCAGGTGACTCCTGCTGGGAACCTAAACTGGAACATAATGGACAAATGAAGGCCAAGTTTAACCTCTATGGAACGTTGGTTTTAAATGGATAGACTGGAAATTCGGGGAGGACCGGTGTTATGGAATTCATATTCCTTTCCCGTTTCAAATAGTTCAGAGTTCTTGGTGCCTAGTGTCTTTCCATCATTAGGCTTTGTTTTCCCATTTTAGTTGCCTTTTGATTTCAAAAATTAAGATGTCAAGGTTTCAGGGGCAGGAAACTTGGATCTGCAGTTAAGAGCATTTGTTGCTCCTGCAGAGGACCTGGTTCAGTTCCCGGCACCCACACATGCCATCCATAACTTCAGCTCCAGGGGATCCGGCACCCTCTTCAGACCTCCAGGGGCACCAGCTCTGCATGCAGTACACATACAGACATACAGGCAAAAGTGCTCCTGCACTTAACCCTGGTTTATAAAGTCTGAGAGTGTCACTATCTGCAGAGGTGACAGAACATGAGACTGTGCCTTCACCTTCACAGAACCATGGAGAAGCTTTAGAAATCTGTTAGTTTTGAGGGAGGATTGGAGAAAGGGGGTTCCTGGGTTTATTTTCCATCTTCAACTTTGAGGGAAAAATATTTTTACCTCCTTGGTGTTCAACAGTCTCTAAAATGGAACTGCTGTATAATGGGTACCAGTGGCTATAAATGAAGACTGGGAAGGCAGATTTCATCTGGGGTAATAAGGCCACAAAACTGCTGTAATGTAAACTGGGAGGCAACAGTCTCATCTCACAGATGACTCTGGAATTGGGTTTGAATCCTGACACTGCCACTTCATGTGGTGTGGTCTTGGGCACATTACCTAGTGTCTGTCCCACTGGGGCCTCCTCTTTGAAGCAGAAGCAGTGCTAGTTTAGTGTGGGACGAAATAAGTACACAGTAGAAGACCTGCTGGGAAACCACAAAAATGTGTTTATAAACACTACATACAATGTATACATAGGCTATTTTGTCTGTCAAAAGGAGGAAATGACGGGGATGTTAAAGAGGTGTGGTGAGGTCATTGTGGAGTACAGAGTCAGAATTTGATGAACTTGAAACTTTTCTTTCATTTTTATGCTATGCAGCATTATGAGCTTCTTAAAACCCTTCCAGCCTGCTAATTTCATGCGTAGGCATCACTCCTGACTCTCTCCTATACTGACTTGAAGTCTGGAAACTACACTGTACTCTCAAAGAAGATACTGCAATTTGTGCATATACTGGTATTGCCAAGACTCTTTAATAAACTCCAAGGATGAGTTAGGACATGATGCAGCGATCAAGACTTTTTCCTCTCAATGCAAACTCTTCTCAGTGTGAGACTGAGTAGGTCGAGCTGCCTACCCCTTAAGGTTCAAGAAATGGAGTTGGGAAGTACAAGCTTGACGTTCTGGATCCAACTCTTTGGACCTACAATTGAAGGAGAGAGCCACCTCCCAAAAGTTGTCCTTAGACATCTACCTGTGAGACTCTGCACTTCATATTTATATTTTTCCCCATAATATTTTTTAAACCTTCAGGCACCTCATCCTGTTCAGTGATCAAATTGATCTTAAAAATAAAGTTGTAGTGTAGACAGTCATCTTGAGCTAAATGAAGGTGAACTTTGAGAGCACTTCAGAGCTTATGAAGTGACAGCATATGCCCTGCATAGGGAGTTAGACGGCATTTCCTGTCCATACCAGGAATGTCAAAACAAATACACTGTGTTTGTTCAAATACAGTGTGTAATTCAGAATTGTTCCATGCAGTATTCCATTATGAGGTGCTTGTGACAGTTAAATTGAAGCATGTGCCTAAAAACATACTTTTCTAACTAAATCCAGAGCATTTGAGAGAAGGGTGGGGGGGCTCAAACTGTTTTTTTGTTTTGTTTTTGTTTTTTTTGCTGTGGCATTTCTAAGAGATTAGCACCATGTCCAATAATCAGTATTGTGCTGAAATAGTTTGTCATGTCTTCTGGCCTCCATCTTTTTCTGTTTTTCTTTTTCAATCAAACCTAGAATTTTGTATATAGTTTGTTTTTTCCATATTTAATTTTCTTTTTATATGACTGAGTAACAGCAGTATTAAGCTATGTAAGTCAAAAGATTTTTTTGTGGTTTGGGTTTTAGTTTTTTCTAGTGCCAGGGACTGGTCCCAGGACCTTGAACATGTCAGGTAAATGTACCACAGAGCTGCATCCCCCAACTTATAAGTCAAGAGATAGATTCTTCTACTTATGACCTTCTGTACGATTTTTACACACATAAATGCCTGATAAGCAAAACTGAGACACAAAGCATACATCATTCTGTAACCTACATTTGAAAATTATAACTAAAAGAAAGCACATTTTCCGTTGTAGTTTTAGATTTGTGTGATATCCAGCATTTCCTTGGAGAGTTCATATCCCTACCCACCACTCAGGACCATTTGCCCTGTGCTTAACATCTCTTTTGATACATTGTTACTTCCTCCTGTAGTGCCTTTCAGGTTCACTTGTTTTGTGAGGGGTTTTTTTTCTTTTTTTTTTTATGTTTCACATATTTTAGAGTCAGCATGGTGGCTCAGACGGGTAAAGGCACTTGCCACCAAGTGTGATAACTTGAGTTTGATCCCCAGAACCTTTACAGCAAGAGAGCCTGCTCTTCACGAGTTGTCCTCTGGACATTGACATTAGGGTCTTGTTTAAGGGCTAAAGAGAATGCTCAGAGGTTAAAAGCACTGGCTGCTCTTCCAGAGGTCTTGACCTACCTCTTCTGGCATGCAGACATACATGCTGGCTGAATACTATATACATAATAAAGAAATGCTGTTCCCACGGACCCAGGTTCAATTCCCAACACCTACATGATGGCTCACGGGTATCTGTTACTCCAACCCTAGAGGATCTGATGTCCCTTTTTAGCCTCTGGAGACATTGCATAAACATGATGCACAGGCATACATGCAGGTAAAGCTCATACACCTCAAAAATAAATTAATTATAAAAGAATTTTAAAGAGGTTTGTGTTTTATATATAAGTCTTTTATCTGGAGATAAGTTTGCAACTTTTTAATTTTATAAAATCCAACTCTTTTTTTTCTGCCATGGATTTTTTTGTTGTGTTTGTTTTGTTTTTCTCTGTGTAATAGCCCCGGCTGGCCTGGAACTTACTTAGTAGACTAAGCTGTCCTCGAACTCACAGAGATCCGCCTGTCTCCACCTCCCAAGCACTGGGATTAAAGGCATGCACTACCACTGCCTGGCCCTGCCATGGCTTTTAATCTCCCAGAAGTTATATGATTTTGCCTTTTCTACTTCTATGATCACTTATAGAAGTAAGATCATGTAATTGCCCAACTCCTTGTCCATTTAGCCGGTGTTAACCACTGTAACTTCGTTGACATCTCAAGTCAGACTTTCAACTCTTTTCTTCTTCAGTATTATTTGACCACCCTAGATCGTTTGCATTTCCATATAAACTTTATATCCCTTTATTCATGTAACCCCAAAAAGATGAAGTAGAATGGGATATTTAGAACTCAGTCTTCTAGCCACAACATGCTGTGGCACTCTTTTATGCACAGCTGTGATTACCTGCCCACCTTCAGCATCCATCATGGAGGGGAGAGGGGCCCCTACCTCTGTGAGTGGCACTTGATTGACAGTTAACAGTTGCTGATGGGGAGGGGCTTATAGGCCCTGCCCCTTCCTAAGGATCTATAGGCAGTTAAGGGTTGCTGAGGGAGGAAGAGGCATTTTTTTCAGTGGTGCAAGTACTGGTAAGTTGCCCTTACCCCTGTAAATAGCCCCCTACTCATATCCTGTAAGGATCCCTAATTGAACTCATTGGTTCACCTAAAATAAGGGGTGGGACAAAAAGACATGGAGTAGAAGGAAGACTGAGCGGGAAGCGGGGGTGGGAAAGAGGGACAAGAGGATAATAGGGGCTGAATGTGACCAGAATACATTACATACACGTATGTAAATGTCAAAATGAAGTGTGTTAATTGCCTATAATGTATGCTAATAAAACTAAACTTTGTAATTAAAGTCTGCCATATGTGTAGGTTAGGGTGGGGTCCTGTACTGCATAGCTTTGTTTCGTGGTTCTTGCCCGCTCCCATGAGGGCAAAAGCTGTCTTATTTTTCCTAGTGTCTAATATAATAGAAATAAGATACTTTAATAGAAACAAGAGCTTTTTTTGTGAGTGTTCTAAACTATCACCATAAACAGACATTTGACAGCAACACCCCAAGCTACTGCTGTCAGATTGCTGAGGGCATGAAGCCCACTCTTTAAGCTCATTATTGGGGGGGGGTGTTTTTTTCTCCAAGACAGGTTTTCTTTGTAGCTTTTGGAGGCTGTCCTGGAACTCAAATCTGTAGACCAGGCTGGTCTCAAACTCACTTCTGCTTCCCCAGTGCTGGGGTTAAAGGTGTACACCACTACTGCCCAGCTTGGGTATTTTTTAGAAACGGTTTTAGCTGGTGTGGTAGAGGTGGGTTCCGTGGTGACATTTTCATGAGTCTCATCTTTGTTAAAAGACATTAAACATTTATTATTTCAGCATAGCCTGTGGCCCTCGCTTCCTCACTACTATTTTTTACTGGTCCCTAAACAAACATTGTCCTTCAGAACTGTATTCTGAAGTTGTTCCTTGGGTCCTCCTCCACAAACGTACTAGTGCTTGTGTGGATCAAAAGCTTAGAAGTGGTATTTAATTGCGTGCTATCTTTCCTGCTAGGATAGAGATCTGTTTTCTCTAACATTTCCTTTACGTCTAATCATCTTTACTTTTGTGTATTAGCACTGTAATTTTAAAGACTTGACAAAGATTTGATTACATTTTTTATAAGCTGAGTTTTGTGAATCTTGTCTGAGATCATGTTCTTGTAAAGAAAATGTGATTTGTTCACTAGAACCAAATGTAAAAACTTTTAAAAAATGTAAATGTACTAACATTTGTGGACACACTAATGATAGAGATAAGAATTATTTTTGTTGGAGGTAGTGGTTTCGTTTGTTTTATTTTGTTTTGTTTTTAAGACAGGGTCTCACTATATAATCTGTCCTATGTAGACCAACAAGCTGGCCTCGAACTCACAGAGCTCCACCTGCCTCTGCCTCCCAAGTGCTGGGATTAAAGGAGTGTGTCACTGTGCCCAGCTCAGTATGATTTTTAATTTTCACCATGGGAGTCGGGTTTTGTTTCAATCCCGAGTTTCAAATATAATTAGACAACAATGGGAAAGACTTTATTGCTCTGGAAATAAAGTAAGCAGAGCTGTGGAAGTGGAAACCCAGAGTTAATGAATGCTATCATGCTTTAGGGCTTGGTATTAGTATTAGAATGTAAATATGCAAACATTTCTAGTTACATTCAGAGTCCTGTATTTGATAGCTTGTCTATATAGTCTATTCAAGTAAGCATTAACTGACGATACTTTAGAACAAAAAACTGAAGTATTTTTTAAATCTTTATCCTCAGGACCCAAGTTCGAAACATGGCAACTTTGAAAGATAGTAAGTATGTTTGTTGTTTCACTCAATATGCAAATTAATTCAAACTAAATTTTGACAAATAGAACTAATTTTTAAGATACACCAATTGGGCAGGCAGCATGCCATAGAAGATAAAAGTTCTAGCCACCAAGCTTAAGGACTTCAGTAGAAAGAGAACCAACTCCTGCAAATTCTGATATCCATATGTACACTATGGTACACACTCATACATGCACTCACACAAAATACATAACAGATAATACACACACAACTTTTTAGCTCATTGTATCTTCCAAAGTTTACAAATTTGTTTATACTATTGTATTGGATTTTATTTTGAAAGACCATGTGAGGTGACAGGAGAATATTGGTCTTTATTACCTGTAGAATAATGACAACATAACTAGAAAATCTATACTGCTTCAGTGTGTTTCTATTAAAACAACTAAAAATAATGATATGAAGTGAGGCCATTTTTTCCAGTTTAATATTATGTGTGTGTGTGATGTTCGTTTCCACATCCTGAGTAGTCACAGTCTCACTCCTTGACTGGGACTGGTTTGTGCATTTAGATTAACTTAGCAGCAGCTGCTTGTCAATGAGCTAAAGTGCTAATTACTCTGCTTGGCACTTTAGAAAGATTGCTCTCTGCATTCACAGATGAAATTGTACTGGGCTTCTTTTGTTTAACATGGCACTTCAACTTTTTAGTTACCAGGAGACTGAAGTCCATCAAAAACATCCAGAAAATTACCAAGTCCATGAAGATGGTGGCAGCTGCGAAGTATGCCCGGGCTGAGCGGGAGCTGAAGCCAGCTCGCGTGTATGGAACGGGCTCCTTGGGTGAGTTAGGAAAAGTGTGCCGTGCAGAGATGGTGTGTTCATAGAAGTGCATCTCGTGATGGGTAGCTTGGTCCACTTTCAAAAGCCTAGATGTACCTGGGAAGGGGGAATCTCAACTGGGAATTGCCCCCATGAAATTCCCCTGTGGGCATGTTTAGTGGCATCTTCTTCACTGCTGATTGATGCAAAGAGGCCCAGTCCACTGGGGGCTGTGCAATCCTGAAGCAGGAGGACCTGAGCTGTATGTAAAGTAAGTGGAGAAAGCCAGCAAGCAACAGTCCTCCAAGGCTTCTGTTTCAGTTCTTGACTTCCCGAGGTGATAAACTGTTGGTTTGAATCCCTGTTTTATCAACAGAAACCAAGCCTGTCCTGAGCACTCAACATTCATTCATGTTTTCGTATATGTGTGTTTTCCTGGGTTATTGAACTACCATCTGTAGGGCTAGAAAATGGTGTCATCTTGTTAATAACCTTCTGTGTGGTTTTAGGACAGTGTGGTGGGGACAGCAGATGGGAAAACAAACAGGGCAACTTGTTTGTAACTTTATGTGATGTCGTCTTGAACTCTTTTCCTACAGAGAAAAGTGGCATGGTGTTTAACAACTTAAATTTTGTGTTTAGATGATTTTATACTGATTTGATTATTAATTTGTCTTAGAGATAAGCAAAAGGCGTAGGAAATGTCCCATCCTAACTATAATTACATAATCCAAATTCTTTCAATGCTTTGCTGTCTTTGAAGTCACCTTCAATGAATTTTCTTTTTTTTTTTTTCTTTTTGGTTTTTCAAGACAGGGTTCTTTGTGTATCCCTGGCTGTCCTGGAACTCACTCTGTAGATCAGGCTGGCCTCAAACTCAGATATCTGCCTGTCTCTGTCCCCGAGTGCTAGGATTTAAAGTGTGTACCACCATCAGCTGGTAGGATTCTTAACTTACTCTGAAGAGTTTGCAAATTTGAAAGTGAAGGAGATCATTTAGTAGATTATGTTGCTCAGCCCTTTACAGCCTTCTAGGTGATCCCTTGCTTCTTTCTTTTCTAGTCTTTTCTCTCCCTAAGCTGCAGTAATTATTTGGGAATAGCTTCATTCTGTCCCTCCTGTAAATTTCTTTACAGATAGAATGCAGTTGTTAATGACCCTCAAGTCTTTATACAGTTCTAATCCTGCTTCACCTCCTCTGCCCACGCTGTTGCTGCTTTCCTTTGCAGGTGGATGTTTCTGTCCTGTAAGTCACTCCCAGGTAACCAAACAGAGACTTAATGTTAATCATAAATACTGCCCAATAGCTTATTTGTTATTAGCTTACTCTTACATTTTCAGTGAACCCATATTTTTATCTACACTCTGCCATGTAGCTTGGCACCTTTTCTCAGTACAGCATGTCCATCTTGCTTCTCTGTGGGTCCGCTTGCAACTCCCCTGGCTCTACCTTTCTTCCCAGCATTCTCTGTTTGGCTCTCCCCTACACTTTATCCTGTCAGTCTATTGGCTAGTCAGCTTCTTTATTAAACCAATCACGGCCACATATTCACACAGTGTAAAGGAATATTGCACATTTCTTAGTTTGCTTTATGTGGGCTTCCACTGATCACCTGTTCTGTAGGCCTCCTCAGGCCATCTTATTCCCAGTGGTGTCTCTTTCAATGAAGAGACATAAAAAGTGTAGACAGCAGTTTATTCAGCAAAGCGCACACTCATAGTGGGCTGCCTATGAGGTCAGTAGAACGATGAATTCCCCCATTGTAGATTTTAAAGAAATATTTTTTGAGGTGTGTGACATATTCTGAAGGTGAGAGCCAAAGTAGAAAGTTCACCATGAAGATATCAAAACCATATAGTAAAGAATACTGAGATATAGCCAAGGTCTCTTGAAGATGCAGACCTGTTTTTATTAATGCATATGTGTGGAGAATGCTCTGCTTTTAAGATTTTTAATTATGTGTCTTTGTAAAAGTGCCCATAGAAACCAGAAGAGGTGTCAAACCCCTTGGAACTGGAGTTATATGTAGTTGTAATGCAGTGGGGTCTGGAACCCAACTCAGGTCTTCTGCAAGAGCAGCAGGTGTCTTTACCATTGAGCCATTTCTCCAGCCTGTGCCTCAGTTGGTGATGTGGCAAGAGCAGTCTCAAGGACATTTACACATAAAGGGACATTTTGATAGTCAGGAGACAGACCCAACAAGATCCAGTTACAGTTTGCTTGATGACTTTGTATCTAACTCCTTTGAGATTGCTCAGCATCCATGTTGACTCTTATGACTGGCTATTGATTGAATCCATGTTGACTCTTATGACTGACTATTGATTGAATAATTGAGGCATTCTCATGAGTTCTGGACCAAGATTTTAGTACAAACAAGGTTTATGCTGTCTTCTAGGACTTTTTTCCCCACTCTACCATTCAGGTCTGTTTTATGTATATGTGTATGTTCTGTGTGTGTATAGAAGCCAGGGATGGACATGGGGTCTCAAATCTCTACCTTATTTCTTCTTTTTGTTTGTTTGTTTTTTGTTTTTAGTCAGGGTTTCTCTGTGGCTTTGGAGCCTGTGTTGGAACCAGCTCTTGCAGACCAAGTTGGTCTGCAACTCACAGAGATCCGCTTGCCTCTGCCTCCTGAGTGTCGGGATTAAAGGTGTGCGCCGCCACAACCTGGTGATCCAGGTATCTTTAATCCCACTTAATGTCTTCTTTGCCTCTGTTTCTTGGAAAACCAAACCAGAAAAGTTAATAAAGTAATACCACAAATAAATTCACACACATAACTTCAAATCAGTATCAGCAGTTTCTGTAAAATAAGAGCTTGATGTACAGATTACATGAGAGGCTAAGTAAATGCTTGCTACTTTTTTAGCTGTGTGCTGGGAATTTACATTGTATAAGTCTGGTATTCAGTTAAGCAGTTACTTTTTTGTTCTGTCATCCCTTTGGGTTGTATCTAGGTATTTTAGCTTTTTTTTTTTTTTTCTGGCCATTATTTGATCCTTAGGAACCCTTGTGTTGTCCTTCCTGGTTGTAAATAGAGTAAGTACACAAAAACCCTTGATTATACTTATCAGGTGCCACCTAAAAAAGTGCATAGAGGAAAAACTTCAACGACTTAAAATTAGAGATTGTCACTACATTTACTGTAAATTTTATTTTCTGTACTCTTTCTCTTTTGTTTTTCAGCTCTATATGAGAAGGCTGAAATTAAGGGACCCGAGGACAAGAAGAAACACCTCCTTATTGGTGTGTCCTCAGATCGAGGGTTGTGTGGTGCTATTCATTCATCCGTGGCTAAGCAGATGAAGAATGAGGTGGCAAACCTTACAGCAGCAGGGAAAGAAGTGATGATTGTTGGAATTGGTGACAAAATCAAGGGCATACTTTATAGGTAAATGAGATATGTGTTCATGTTCAGAAGTGTGGAAACATGGGTGAATGGAAGTCTCTTTGATAGAGAAAAGTTGTTCATGATTGTGTGTGTGTGTGTGTGTGTGTGTACTTCCTTGGTGCCATAAGTGAAATACAATAAAAACTAACCAGAACCACTGGTATTAAGCTGAGGAAGGAATCCTCGAAGAGTTGTCACAGTTTAGAAATGTAATCTGTTAACATTGAACAGAAGAAATATGAAATAGAGAGGCTCTGCTTGTAGTTCTTAGTTCTTCGGCAGGTGCCCTTGATGGAGTAGTCATGATATGTGGAACAACTTAACTCAGGCAATCCACCACCCACATCCCAACAGAAACCTGGCCGTGATAGCACTCTTTTTACTGTGTCCTTTCAACACAAGTATCCCATTAACCTATTTTATGTTATCTCTAGGACTCACTCTGACCAGTTTTTGGTGTCATTCAAGGATGTGGGACGGAAGCCCCCTACTTTTGGAGACGCATCAGTCATTGCCCTTGAGTTGTTAAATTCTGGATATGAATTTGATGAAGGCTCTATCATTTTCAATCGGTTCAAGTAAGAACACGTAGAATTCAGAGCTCTTTCATGTTCATGTTCTGAATGTCTGCTTAGTTTAGAAATTCTTTTTCTGCTCACAGCATGCTTCTGTTATTTCCAGGTCTGTTATCTCCTACAAGACAGAAGAGAAACCCATCTTCTCTCTCAATACCATTGCAACTGCTGGTAAGCTGCTTTCACAGGGCTAGGGTCAGGAGATAGACGTCTGTATACTAAGGAAAGCCAGTGCTTTCTGGTTGTTTTGTTACTGTTAATTGCTGAAGTGGAGTCGCTATCTGTAACATAGACTGGTCTCTGATTTTTATCTACCTGCCTCAGCCTCCCAAGTAGCAAGGACTGTTAAGTGTACTGCCTCTCCTGGATTGCAGGGACTGGGAACGTGGCTCCATGGTTAAGAGCACCTGCAGCTCTTGGGAAGGGTGTGGGTTTGGCTCCCAGGATTCACATGCCAGCTCACAGCTGTCTTTCTTCCCACTTCTCCCCTCTTCTGGCTCTGTGAGCATAAGGCACACATAGTATGCATGCATACACATGTACAAAACACTCATACACACAAAATAAAAATAAATAAATCTTTAAAAGAAAGAAAGGCAGCAGTACCAATAGTGCCTTCTAGGAATCCTCAGTCAAGTTGTAGACAAGCCCAGCTCCATTCTTTGATTTTAGACAAATGTCATTCAGCAGGCTTCTGTTTCCAATGACTGAAAAGCCTTGCTAAAAACTGCCTTTATGCTGTTGGCAAACACCATGCTCATAACTAGTTTATGACCCACTGAACTCTGTCATCTTTACTCATTAACATGTTGCAGGATGCCTGCCCGGGTCCCTTTGCCACGTTAGCCCCCAAAATAACACACAGAAACTCTATTAGTTACAATGCTGTCAGCCAATGTCCAGAGCTTTTCATTGGCTAATTCTGTCTTAAGTATTAACCCATGACTATTAAAACATATTTCTATAAGGACACCCTCCTGATGCATCCTTTCCTCCCGGGAGATCACAGGGCGACTCCCAACTCTTGACTACATTTCCCAGAATCCTGCTTCTTTCCTAGTCCCTCCTGTCTTGCTTCACTGTTGGCCAAGAGTGTTTTATTCATCAACATGTACAGAGAAGGACTTCCCCCATCAGTAACACATCTTAGAAGTAACTCTCCTTGTATTTATTGTATTTTATGTATTGGGTTTTATATTTATTTACTTTGTTTTGGGGGGTTGTGTATATTTGCTCTTTTTTTGCCTTTTAGACACAAGGTCTTAGCCTAGACTAGCCTTCAGATGCACAGGCCTCCTGCTTTTGCTTCCTGTATGACACCACACCCTGTTTGCCCCCCCCAATAATACACAAAATAGTTAAAGTCAGTACCATCTGAGATTTAGTGAAACACACAGTACTATTTCAGTACTCATGCGTGAATTTGAAGTGTACTGATAAATACCTATGTTGAATCCTCAACTCAGGTCAGTTTCAGCTCTTCCAGTCTTCATATTATAAAGGTCTTTCCTTGGCCTTACCCTATCCCTCTGAGTAGTAGATAGGGGGTGGGGGGAGGAATAGGAGAGCAGGAGGAGGGGAGGGAGTGGGAACTGGGATGGGTATGTAAAATAAAGATTGTTTTAAAATTTAAAAATTATAGAAAACAAGGCCTTTCCTCTCACTGTGTCAGACTGACATTCATATTTCTTTATTAACTAATTAAGGTGGCAATGTATAACACTTTTAGATTTAGTCTTTGATTTGCTTATTTATTTTTGGAAAATATTTTTATTGAGTGCTGTGTGTGTGGCAGATGTTTGTCTGGTTTCTATTCAGAGGGCTTTATAACCATGAACCACACACACACACACACACACACACACACACACCTACCCCCATAGCTGAGAACTCAACCAAGGGCCTTGCACTTGCTAGGCAAGCACTGCCATTGAGCAGAAATCCCCAGCCCCATAACCATGAAATTTAGTGCTTATTTTTAAATGTGAACTTCTTAATATTAAAGTTAACTTTTGGGGGTAAAATGCTAAATACCCTTTGACATATTTTGTTGATAATATTCTATGGCAATAGAAGAAATTGTTAGAACAGATTCATTCAATTTAAGATGATTTCTGTAATTATAAAAAATTATAAACTCTTGGCTTATTTTCACAGAGAGCATGAGCATTTACGATGACATTGATGCTGATGTGCTGCAGAATTACCAGGAGTACAGTCTGGCCAACATCATCTACTACTCCTTGAAGGAGTCCACCACCAGTGAGCAGAGCGCCAGGATGACGGCTATGGACAACGCCAGCAAGAATGCTTGTAAGCCCGTGATACGGTGCTAGAGGAAGTCTTTCTCTAGAAGCATGGGATTAGACAAAGCTCCCAGGAACACTTAGAGCCCAACTTCATTTCTGCTGAAAGGAGAAGCGACCAGGGTAGCATCAAAAATGTTAACAGAATATTTTATCTTATTGGGACATATATCTTACTTGATTGGTAGTGGATTTGCAAGGACTGTGAAAATAGCCTATGAGAAATAAGTAACTTTGTAAAATTCTTACTGACCAGTGAGACCAGTTTGGTGATCCAGAGGGCAGCAGGGGCTCTTCAATTAAGCAGAAATTACTCTTTTCTAACTTTTTTTATTTTGTTTATCCCTTTTCTTTTGTTTGTAGCTGATATGATTGACAAATTGACATTGACGTTCAACCGCACTCGCCAAGCTGTCATCACAAAGGAGTTGATTGAGATCATCTCTGGGGCTGCTGCTCTGTAAGTAATGTAGCTAGGTGTCTTCAGAAGACTTCTGTTCTTTGCATGTGGTTCAATGAGTCTCTGGTTGCTTGAGTTTTCTGTTTTATTAAAATCAGGAAGACTTGTAGCATCTTGTGTCCTTTCCTCAAATCTTGATGGAAAGGGGATCTCTGGCTTATTCTGATTGTTTGAGCTGAAACATTCAAGTTTAATTCCCAGCTTGAGAGATATGTATGTGTGCAGCTTTGACTTTCCCAAAGTATTAGGAACAAAGATGTGAATAATTCTGTATCAATTTGGAAAATGTGTCTTTGGAACTCAACAGCATTTATAAGCCAAAGTTTCTGAGTTACAAGACTGGTTTTAGGTTTGATGTTTACATTATTCTATTAATTACTGAATGATGGGTATTTTAAAATACTAAATATTCTAACTGGTACCATAAAACAGCATACTGCTTTCCTCCAGAAAATCCTGGATTGTTGAAAAATTAAACTGGACCTCAGCTCTGCAAACTGCCATACACAAGGCAGATGAAGATGAAGTGTGTAGTATATTGCCTTTGATTCACTGAGTCTTACCTCCTCCTGATTGCTCTAAATTCCTCTTTAATCTTTTTCTTTCTTCATACCTACATACTATGGATTATTGTCATCTCATAAATTATAAAAGGGTTTGCTAGAGATAGGGGTTTTACTATGTTGCCCAAGCTGGTCTCAAATTCCTAGGCTTAAGCTACCTTCCTCTCCATCCCCTTAGTAGCTGCCTGGCAACAACTGTAATTTGTAGGTGCCAGATCCTGAGGATGTAGTAGAGGCACTGTTTGTTTTTAGATAATTCATTGTCTTGATAGGGGAAACAGGTATTAAAGAAGATAATGGAAAATTATGGAGCTAGAAAACTGGTCCAGGGCCATTTTAAAGAGTTACAAAAGGACAGTATATGGCTCGCAAGGCCTGTAATACTTCCATGCTGGCTTTTCACAGAATCAATCTGCAAAAAATAGTTTATTGTATTTTCTGACCATCAGCACTTTGCAGTTTAATATTGTATACAAGGAGATGCCCTGGGATTTTGCCTGGCCTGGTTCTTCTCTTCTGAGTACTCCATTCGTTCTTCATCTGACACTTGTTTATCCTCCTTTATCGATAGTGTGGGTGAGGTATCTCTTAGCATCTGCCTTCACATGGTCTTAGGCCATTTTACTAGGAATTGACTTTGTATTGGCCTCTGTCCTCCTTGAGCCTTGGAGGGTACAGCATCCTGAAACTGAATAAGCCAATAGAATATATGTTATAGCTTACCTTCATCAGCTTTGCAATCCTGAGCATCCTTTTCCTAAACTATTTTGTTTTCTGAACATAGCTTCTCCCAGCCTGGTCATCATTGCCTTATTAGTATCACACAATATGGCATCTTAATGTCCAGTTTATAAACATGGTTAAGGTACTTTGTTTGACTCTTCTATGACAGGGAGACTAATACTAAGATTATGTCATTACAACTTTTTGCCAAATGCTAAGTTGGCATTTTTAAAATTTTATTTTATGTGCATTTGTGTTTTGCCTGCATGTATGTGTGTGTGAGGGTGTCAGATCTTGTAGTTACAGGCAGTGGTGAACTGTCATGCGGGTGCTGGAAATTGAACCCAGGTCCTCTAGAAGAGCAGTCAGTGCTAATAACTGCTGAGTCATCTCTCCAGCCCCCAAGCTGGCATATTTTTGAATGTTGAGTGTGACGTGACTTGAGAAAGAATTGACTTTGAAAAGTCTGAGAGCAGAATGAGTTCTTTGCTTCTGAAAGGGGATCTAGGTATGAACTGTGAGAATATAAACTGCACAATTGAGGACTAGGCCTTTTGTCGTGCTTAAGAATGTGAAAAACCTCACTTAAACTAGGAAAATGAGAACATGGGGATTAAACATTAAACTGAGAATTCTAAAAAGTAGTCTTATTGGAAATGTCTCTTCACTTTCTAGATAATCTAAGCCCTTCTTTTAAAAAGTTACTTGTACAGTCTCAACAGTGGATCACTTTTATGAATGGATTTGCATGCTCTATAACCTATCAGAAAATGTGGTTCAAATTTTAATACAAACATTGGCTTTCATGAAAAGCATGAAGAAATAAGTTACATTGTTTTTAATATGTGTTATTTTTTTAAAGATAGAAAATTACTTGTCTTGCCTATATGTTTTTTTTGTGTTTTGCTTTTTTGTTTTTTTTTTCTAGTCTTGCCTAATATATGAAGTTTTTTGTTATCTTTTCATTGGAATTTGGCATTTTATATCATTGAGTTGGTGTTAAAGATTGTAACTATTTATATTATATTCTCAGAGTAACTTGCAAAGAAATGGCCTGTAGTTAACTAGCATGGATTGCTTCTTAACCTGTGTGTTTTGTGCTCTCTTTTCTTCTAATATAATAACCAGGGATTAATGAAAATCAAGTTGCATCCACAGATAAGAGGTAAAGTTCACACACTCTTCCCCTAAGCCTTCAGCAGCAAAAACCTAGCCAGGGATTACCAAAGCCAACAGTAATGAAATTGCTTCTCTAAGAGAGGTTAAATGGACAGGATGATTTATAGTTCAGCCAGCTGGTGGGTGTGTTTGGGCAGTCCTGGATAGGGACAGATCTGTGTGTGTGTGGTACTGGTGACCTTTTTAAAGTGTTACTTTACATTGAATGTGCTCTAGAGAGTGTAGAGAACTTGAATTGTTGTAGAGTAGGTTAGTGAGAATAGTGGTTCTCAAACCTTATGGTCTCGAACTCCTATCATTTGGTTTGTAGGAGCGTCTCCTCTCTTTAATTCTGTTGTGCTTTTGTAGCCTCTGGAGAAACAGTCATTACTTGTGAGTGGGAATGAGGATGAAACAGCATTATTATGGAACCAGTTTTCCCTCATAAATCCCAGAGTCCCAAAGACCAGATTTGTCTTACTGTGTAAATGCAGTCAGTTCCTTATACCCTACCCTATTTAAGTATGTGTTCTTCTTTATTTTCCTGAAATTGCGCTGTTTGACTCCTGTTTGTTCTGAATTGTTTTTCAGGTAAAGGGAAACAACAAGCTAATTTTAACTGATTGCTGTCTGTGTCAGAAGAAACTTGGTCTACTGAGTTACAAAGACAGCAAGTTGTTTGTAAATTATCTTACAATAAACAACTTACGATAAGAAAATCAGTCTCTGTTATTAATAAAATGTTTTCAGCCTTCAACGGTCTAGACTCTGGGACCAGGGCAGGAATACCTGCAGGCAGTTTCCCTGGCTGCTATTCCTCTGCAGTCTTAAAGACCTGATGGGAAAATTCAGTTGTAATGCTACTAGGGGCACTTACTATTTCTCTCAAAAATGTTACGAATTTCCAGGTGTGTGTGTGGGGGGGTGTGGTTTCAGTAATTCTTTCAATAACATAATAACATGCATTGAGAAGGCAAGTATGTTTCATATAGATAGATGACTGTTAAGATTTGGAAGGCAGGACAAGGTACTGGTGGGGCATGTCTTTAATCCCAGCACTTGGGAGGCAGGGGCAGGAGGATCTCTGTGAGTTCCAGGCCAGTCTGGTCTACAGACAGAGTTTCAGGACAGCCTCCAAAACAATGCAGAGAAACCCTGTCTCAAAAAACCAAATAATAATAATAATAAGATTTGGAAGGCCGGTGAGATAGTTTAGTACTTAAGAATGCTTACTGCTTTTCCAAGGAACCCGAGTTTCGTTCCCAGTAACTCCAGCTCCAGGGATCCCATCTGTATTCTGGCCTCCTTAAGAACCTGTGTACTTATGGCATGCGTTTGAATGTCTGAAGTGATTCCATGATGCTGGCCATACCAAAATGTCAGGGGTTTTCTATTTGTTTAAAATAAGGCACTTAAAGCCACTATGGAAATCAGTATAAAGGTTCTTCAACAACAACAAAAACCAGAACTACCATATGATCCAACCATATACCACTCCTGGCTATGTATCCAAAGGAATATGTTAACATACCTTTACTGCTGCACTATTGATAGTAGCTAAGATACTAAACCAACCTAGATGTCCACCAACAGATGAATGAATAAAATGTACTCATCACAGTGGAACCGGAATCTTAAGTGAGGGAAGCTCAGAAAGACAGCATATTTTCCTTTCATGGTTCCAATTTTTGTTCCAAATAAATACACACATTATAGGACATAGAAGTAGAAAAGGGACTAAGCGGGAGGACGAAGTCTCAGGGGTGGAAGAAACAGTAATGGGAAAGACAAAAATGTGTTTGTGATGAGAACTGGAGTTACTGGGGGATGTGGAGTGGAGCACTGGAGAGAACAAGAGCAAGGCACAATATCTGTATGCAAACCTCATTGAATTGTTTTGTGCAAACAATACTGTGCAAAATATAATGGCATTGAAAGCTTATTGTGAAACTAATACAGGCATTCTGAAAAAGCATATAAAACCCATGCATTACTCTTCACTTAAAAGCTACCAAGAGGGGCTGGGAAGATGGCTCAGTGGTTCAGAACATATACTGCTCTTCCTGAGGACCTTAGTTTGATTCCCAGCACCGACATCAGGCATCTTACAACTGTCTGTAACCTCAGCTATAAAGGAAAACTATACCTTAAAAGCTACTAAGAAATAAGTGCATAAGCTTGAAATTCTTAAAATACTTTGTTTTCCCAACAACTGCATTACCAAACTGAAATGAAAAAATGATCAGCGAAGAAATAGGTAAAGCTGGGCAGTGATGGCGCAGCAAGCCCTTAATCCCAGCACCTGGCAGGCAGATCTTCGAATCTGAGGTTAGCCTGCTCTACAAAGCAAGTTCCAGGACAGCCGGGCTGGTAAGAGAAACCCTGTCTCCAAAAAAACAAGAAAAAAAGAAACTGGTAAAGAGATCAGTAATTCTAGAGAAATCAAGTTATTTCTGGTTCTTTTCTATTTGAAGAGCCCCCTGTGACTGGGACAGTGAATGTCAGGAAAGGGTTCTGTCTACTGGCCTCAGACACCTGAGTGATCCAGGCTTCCAATCTTTGTAGGAGTTATAATTTAGCTCACCTTCCATTTCCAGGACAGTGGAACCTTAAGGTTGTCACCTTTGTGTCCCAGACACAAGGTTAAGAATAGCCTGTGTCAAGCTGAGCTTGGGCATAGTGCCTAGGTACAGAAGAGAGCAATGAGGCCAGGAGAGTAATTTACCCTGCAAGCTCAGCTCTCAGGCTGAAGTAGGCAACGGGACCCCTAAATTCAATGTCAGACTGGGGTTACATGGTAATGTGTACTCTTAGCCTCGGTAGCTTCAGGATGGGTTCCCCCTTTGCTACAAGATTCCTGGTGTCTGTGGAAAAGGCCTCATCTGTCACTTGATTTTAGTGGTGTATGTTGGACAGCCTGTTTTCTGGATGTCTTTGCTGTCTTCACATTTACCAGTTTCTTTTCCTGGGTCTGCTTAGAAATTGGTTTCCCTAAGTTTTTAGGTATATATTGTCTGGCTTCCAAATGACTGTCCAAGTCTTGGAGCCATTTCATCCATGCTGTTTTTCTTCTGAAAGCTGTATGTTGTGTCACGGTCTCACATGGTAAGCAAGTAGATCAGTACTGAGCCACGCCCATAGCCACCCTGAAAGCATTGAGGATTCGGTAATTGTGAAGGATGGTCTTGATGTGACCCTTCCTTTATATGCACTGTATTGAACACTCATTCAGTTGTGGGAACCGAGTGAGGAAAAGGTCCTGTATTGGGAGATGTCATTCTGTAAAAATGAGTCTGATAGGTTTGAATAAAGCACTGTTGGACAATATGGAAGCAAGATAGGTGGGACTAGAAGTTGAGGAGGATTCTGAGAAAGAGAGACCCTTTTCTCCAGTAAGAGAAATACTTACATTAACAATTATGGGTTAAATCCTGAAGTCAGAGCTAGCCAGTAAGAACAAGCAAACCGCCAACAGCTTCATAATTAATATAGAGTCTTGTGTGTTATTTGGGGACTGCAACTGTGACAGGGCCCAGGCGGCTGGCAAGGAAGACTACACATTACAGACCTGTAGTAGAGGACAGATATTCTCATGACCCATTTCATTGATGGATTCTTCCTGCCACCTCTCCACTTTCTGGAACCAGTTTTTTACATTGATTTGTAATTTTCCTCTCTCTTTGTGTGTTCTCCAATCTTTTCCAGTAAATCTTCCATTGCAATCATCTATCAGTATTCTTGCAATTCCTTAAAACATTCATTTTAAATATTAATAATTCAATTTGTTTTTCCTGCATAGTGGCTAGTTCTCATGTTCCAAAGGCTTGGCAACTTTCATAAGAGCCATACAATAAATGCCTTAAGTCTTATGAGCCTCATAAGGTCTCTGCTTTTTTTTTTTTTTTTTTTTTTTTTTTTGGTTTTTCGAGACAGGGTTTCTCTGTATTGTTTGGAGCCTGTCCTGGAACTAGCTCTTGTAGACCAGGCTGGCCTCGAACTCAGAGATCCGCCTGCCTCTGCCTCCCGAGTGCTGGGATTAAAGTGTGCACCACCAACACCCGGCTAAGGTCTCTGTTTTGCATTCACGTTTTTTTTAAATTTTGTATAGTCCTTTAAAATGTAAAACAAAAGCCTGTTTAGCAACTTGGTCCTATTTAAAGTATATAATTCAGCCAAGCTTGGTTAGTCCCAGCACTGTGGAGGCAGAGGCAGGAGGGTCTCTGAGTTTTGAGTTCAATGCCAGCCTACATAGTAAGTTCCAGGTTAGAAGGGCTACATTGTGAAACTCAAAAAAGGGGGAGAATTTCAGCTTAGTATATTGAGTTGTAGACGTCCCCATTTCATAGGAAGGTGAATTGTTACAAAAGACCTTATTTATTATCTGTTCAGAACTCTATACTAGATGATTATCAGTGAGATGAGATTATGGGTCAAGTTACTAAAATGGGGGACTTTCACCAGGAGCCACAGTAAAAGTCCTGTTAGAATAAAGGCAATAGGCACTACTTGGGTACTTCAGCAGAGAGAAGTCACCAACCAAACAGCTGACCCTGATTATAGAAGTGGGCAATGGACACTATTTGCCTTACTAGAAGTCTGTTTGGGTGCTTTTGTTCAATTTTGACGGTAAATTGACAAGGTCAGGAGTCACATTCTAGAAAGGACATGAAAACCAAAGACTCAGAACCCTTACACATGAGGTCTAAGCAAGCCACTGAAAGCAGAAGTGTGGCCATCTGCAGCAAGAACAAGAGTGGCATCTCCCAGTCTTCCTTTTTAATGGGGGTTTTCAGGGGAAGAGATGATCACCAAACTTACACCAAGAGGAAGGTCGGAGGGGAAACAGTAGGACTGTGCTAAGTGTTATAATGTACTACCTAGAGCTTCTCAGGCCTGAAGGACTTCAGCCTTCCTTGGAACTGACTCAGCTATAAACAGCACATTGGCCTAAGATCACACACCCTTTCCTGGAAGTCTTCACAAAGTGACCTATGAATTTGGCAATTTAAAGGTCCAGTAGCTTCAGCAAGCACTCTGAAATTGACTGAGGCTTCTTTGATAGAACATTTGCCTGGCTCCCACTCCTTCCCTCCCACATTCAGTGTCCCAGGAGTGCTCCTAGATAAACCTGCTGTAGAGTTTGCTCCATCCCACACTTGGCTTCCTGGGAAACCAAAGCTGTGGACATATGGTCATACATATGGTTATAGAGGGAAATATGCTGGTTTGGGAAGATAAACGCTGAAGTTTCTCAGAGTTAAGTGTCATGTCACAAGGTTTGCAGCTTATTTTCAAACTGTTGGAAAAAGTGAGTATAAGTAAATTAAAAATATATTAATCTATAGTAAATTGTCAAAATGTTAATAATTGTTAAATCTAAATTAAGTTATTTTTATTTCAATTTTTCTGTAGTTTTGAAATTTTTTCTACTACACACAGGCAAATAAAGAAGTCGTGGGGGTGAAATCCAAGGTATGAGCTGCAAATTAAGGAAGTGTTCCATGTTATCAAATGGTTATAAAAATGAGCTAGGTGTGGTGGCAAATGCCTTTAGTCCCAGCACTTGGGAGGCAAAAGCAGATGGATCTCTGAGTTTGAGACCAGCTGGTCTACACAGAAAACGTCTTGAAAAAAACCAAAAAATAAAACTAATCATTTAAGGCTAGGAGTGAAAAGTGTTCTAGGGATTTTGCATCAAAAAGCTTCTTGATACTCTTGGGTACAGAAGTACCAATGAACCTAGTATGTTGTTGCTTCCCTACAGATTGTTATTTGTCAAAAGCACCGTATTTTCCGGACTTATTGGGCTTTCAAGACGTCAGCAGGGGCTGTCTACCAGCAGAAGGTCCAAGTATCCAGTAGTTGTTCCGTCCATGAGGCTGGATGTCTCAGCAGGTCTTCACTATAGGTCAGAATCCCAAAGACGAGGCTCACTGCCAGTGAAGTAGACATACCAGCTAGAGTGAGGGCAAGCAGGCAAAGAGAGAGCAAGCTGCCTTCTCCCACATATAACCCGCCAGCGGAAGGTTAAAGGTGAATCTTCCACCTCAAAGATCGGATTGGAAACGGTCTTCCCACTTCAGATAACTTAATTAAGAAAAAAAAATCTAGCGGGTCACTGACTTCACACTGTCAGCTGGGGAACCAGGATAGGACTGAACTAGGGCCCCTGAATACAGGTGACAATGGTGTGGCTTAGGCAGTATATGAGGCCACTGGTAATGGGACCAAGATCTAACTATAATGCATAAACTGGCTTTGTGGAGCCCATTCTCTATGAAGAGACACTTTTCTCATCCAGACATGGGGGGGGCACCTTGGTCCTGCCTTAATGAGGTCATAAGACACACTTGGCTGACATCCTAGAGAGGCCTTAACCTCTCCGCAGAGCCGATGGGAGGTGGGATGGAGGAAAGAAGGGGACAGCAGAGAGAGAGGAGGGAGGGGGAACTGGGATTGGAATGTAAAAAATTAAAAATAATTAAAAAATAAAAATCTCTCACAGGTATGTCCGGCTATTTGAGTTTTACAAAATTCCAGATGTAGTTGAGTTGACAACTAAGAATAGCCACCCAGAAACAACTCATAGGAGGAGCCGCATAAAGTTGTAAACCTAATACGCAATGTTAGGTACTTGAAGTAAATGACAACCTCGATACTCATAGGTTGAATAGAGCCAAACTAGATTTGGGTAAGCTAACTAATCCTTTGGATTAGTTTGGCTTGCAAACTGAAACTTTTATACTGCATCCCTAACCCATTAGCAGACACCTGAAGTTCCAGCTACCATGGGTGGAAGGGTCACTTCAGCCCAAGGGTTTAATGACAGTCCTGATAGCATAACAAAACTGAGACTCAAAGGGGAAAAAAATCCAACTATTCAAAATCAAGCTATTTCATCAAAACATCTTATTTTGGGGTATCGTGCAAACATCAGGCAAAATTAAGCTAGGGCTGGGAGAAAGTTCCGAGGAAGGCAAGGCAACCACTCTCGGACATAACCAATCTCAAGGACTTAAATGAATGTTCAAACTCGTAGGATATTGTGTACTCCGCATCCTGGATAGACTACTGTGGTTAGTAAGGTGCAAACCAGAATTTAGCTATTTTAGAATAGAAAACGGCACCAAAATAGTATGTATTTTGCTCACTACTTTGGGGGCGAGCCGGTTCCTCTAGAGTGAGCGCGGAGGCCTTCCTCCCCCTAATTCCAGCTCTATCACGAAGAGCACTGAATAACACAACGAACAAACTGAATTTATTAGCTTAGTTTGCTTTTTGGCGACGAAGTCTTTCTCCGTGGCTCAGGTTGGCCTGACTTAAGATTCCGCTGCCTCAGCCTCCCGAGTGAATGCCTTGGATTTCATTCAAACCTCACAGTGGCCAGTGACCATTGCCCCTTTTGTTCCATTTCATTTTGGATATCATCTTACGTTTTATTAATTTATTTTCTTATTTTATTTTGGCAAAGGAAGACTGAATCGAATCCGCGTTCCGGGAAGTACCTTAAACGCCCAGTTCCCTCGTTCCACATTTAAATCTCTATCACCACTGTTAACGTTAATTCTTTAACATCCCGATGTCACACACGGCCTCCTTGGTTTGCCCCTCAATACACCGACATCCACCTCTTACTTTTCCGTCAGCCGGGAGAGAAAGACCCTGACACCTGTTGTCAGGGGGGCGCATACTCCACCTGCGCCCAGGCGCTCGGCTTCCGGCCGGTTTCCTAGGCCCTAGAGTCGATCTCGAGACTATCGCTGCGCTCCCACGGGGCGGAGCCTGCGCCTCCTCGCTCTCGGCATTCTGCTTGTGCTGCCTCGCCCCGGCGGCAGTCCAGCGGGAGGCGGAGCGAGTCCAAAATGGCGGCTCTCAGGCTGGCGCGCTCCGTGCTGCTGAGGCTTTGAGGTGGTCGCCGGGGGCCGGAGGGGGGACGATTTCCCCGCCGCGGGGCCCCCAGAGGATGAATCGGGGGCTCTGCTGAGGCGAGGCGGCGGGGCTGGAGAGCAGTGGCAGCAAAGGGCTGCGGTGGCGTCCACGCAGCGGGATGTGCGAGAGTTACTCCAGGTCGTTGTTGAGGGTCTCGGTGGCGCAGATCTGCCAGGCGCTGGGCTGGGACTCGGTGCAGCTCAGTGCCTGCCACCTCCTCACCGACGTCCTGCAGCGCTATCTGCAGCAGCTGGGCCGAGGCTGCCATCGGTACTCTGAACTCTGTGAGTACTGGGGCTGCGTTGCGGGAGGGCTGCCCCCAAGCCGGTCACGAGTGACACCTCGGCCCCCCCGGCCCCCTTTGGGCGTCCCCTCCAGGGCTGGCGTTCCGAATCCGGCTTCGAGGTGGGCGATCCTCTCAGACTCGGATGGTCCTGGGCTTCCACCGTCCCCTGCGAACTCCAGTCATCCCTTAGGTGCCTCTTCCTCATCCGCTAACTTCCCGCCACCAGCAGGGAAGCAGGGTCCCGGCTTGCAGCTCCACACCCCCTCACCTCTCCTGGTACTGGAATGGTGCTTCGCTCTCTCTCATTGTCTCGGGTCTTCTGCGGCCAGAGCCACCCCAGAATGCTCTCCACCTCGCTCACCTTGGTCTTTGCCTCCCTTGCCCGCAAACTACTACAACTAGTTGTCACAGGCGCTCCGTCTACCGGCCGTTTCTTACAAGGCTGGCCATTCTTGAGCTCCTAACTACAGACAGACTCGTTGACAGCTCTGCTCAATCAGGGTCGTTGCCTCTTTTTTTTCCTCCGTATCTGTTTCACAGACAGCATCTCCACTTGCTAGTGTTCGAGGCCAGCTTTGTCGATTTCGCTGAATAACTTTGACAAGCGTCTCAGTTACGCACGCAGTCTCCTCCTTTATGCCTTTATGTCAGTGTTGATGGAAGTGTGATGGGAGGGAGCATAGGTAGTTTGCAAGGTTTTCCGGGTAATCGGGGCTGCAGTACTATTGACTTTTAAGTGAATGCCCAGAAGTGTCTTTAGCCGGAGGATATTTAATAATTTGGAACGTTTCAATAGAAGCTACAGATCATTTTATTGATGTGCTAAGCCGCGCGCGCGTGCATGTATGTGTGTGTGTGTCCCCTATTGGGGGTTATACCATTTATTTAAATTAAATGATATGATTTGAAGGGGCGGGGGTTTCAAGACAGATAGTCCTGGCTTTGCTGGAACTAGCTCTGTATACCAGGCTGACTTTGAACTTACGATCTGCCTGCCTTTGGCTCGCTCAGCCCAACATAAGACTTTTTTTTTTTAATGTATAGTGTTCTGTCTGCATGTGTGCCTGCAGACCTGAAGAAGGTACCAGATCTCATTATGGATGACTATGAGCCATCATGTGGTTGCTGGGGATTGAACTCAGGATCTCTGGAAGAGTAGCCAGTGCTCTTAGCCACTGAGCCATCTCTCCAGCCCCCCTACCATAAGACTTTAAAGATAGTTAAGTTGTAGAACTAAATGTGTTTTGTTTTTTTTTTTGTTTTTTTTTGTTTTTTGTTTTTTACGAGACAGGGTTTCTCTGCATAAGTTTTGGAGGCTATCGGTCCAGCCCGGCCTCGAACTCACAGAGATCCGCCTGCCTCTGCCTCCCGAATGCTGGGATTAAAGGCGTGCGCCACCACCGCCCGGCTCTAAATGTGTTTTATAGAGCACTTTGTTCTGCTAAAGTGGTTCCTACCTTTAAAATTAAGACCTATAGATTTATTGTATTTTTAAGATTCCAAATGCTGTTCCTGTCAAAATAACCAAACCCCACCACAAATCAGATCCTGTCCATGATATAAATCTCATCCAGTCATTCATCTTTTAAAAAGTATCTTGATTATTTTCCATTTGCTACCATCTAAAAATCTTAGCAGCACACAGTTCCCTTTGTGAGCTAGCATTTTTTTTCCTCTTCTGCTGCCCTAACATACTAATCTGCAGCCATGCTGTGGTATTTGCCTTTTCCAACACATTTGAAACTATCCACTCCCATCCATACATTGTTTTACTGAATGTCTTTCTGGTCTACCAGCAGTATCACTTGAATTTTGAGATTTACTTATCACTTGCTCTGGGGAATTTGTGTTATTGACTGTCATGATCCTGTGCATTTTTCTCTTGTGCTGTTTATCATCTTGCTCCGTAATTGTGTGTGTGTGTGTGTGTGTGTGTGTGTGTGTGTGTGTGTGTATTCGTGTATGTATGTATGTATCCTGTCCCAGGAGACAAATGAGTTATATTCATATTCTGCATAAGTACATAACTGATTGGAGCACCCTAAATGTATTTGTATTAACCTAGGGTGTGGCCAAAATAATATAGAAACTCAGGAAACAGTTGACTAGCTAATGAATGAGTTCCTAAAATGCACCTTATTGGAGTGCTTGCTTCTAACTAGGGAACTCCAAAGTGGTACTCTTTCATTGGCACCTTGAAAATATGCCATGGCAGAATGGTTTTCTATCCTTTGCTTCTTTGCCTTCAAGCCCCTCCTCCATTGTCCTTGAGTATATTGTTACTATTATGTTTAAGGTAGATTATATTTTGTTACCTAGTTCCTGAACTAAAGGAAGATGTTACCTACCTTTTGAGCTTTCAAAATATCCCCTGAATACATAGTTACCTTTCATGCCAAGTAGTTCATGGATTTAAGCATTCCAAAGTGGCCAGGGGATTTTGGGTCTTTGTTCCTTCGTTCCTCCCTCCTTCCCTCCCTCCTTCCCTCCCTCCCTCCCTCCCTCCTTCCCTCCCTCCCTCCCTCCCTCCCTCCCTCCCTTCCTCCCTCCCTCCCTCCCTCCCTCCCTTCCTTCCTTCCATTGTATCTTATTTTTGATACAGGATCTTTCTATATAGCTCTAGCTGTCCTAGAACTCTGTATGTCTGTCAAACTAGCCTGAACCTCACAAAGATACACCTAATTCTGCCTCATGAGTGCTGGTATTAAAGGTGTGGGCCATCACATCCAGTGTGAACCTTTTTCTTTTTCTTTCTCTCTCTGTTTTTTTTTTTTTTTTTTTTTTTTGGTTTTTCAAGATAGGATTTCTTTGTAGCTTTGGAGCCTGTCCTGGAACTTGCTCTGTAGACCAGGCTGGCCTTGAACTCATAGAGATATTCCTGTGGGCACCACCATTGCCCGGCTGAGAACCCTTTTCTTTTTTTTTTTTTTTTTTTGGTTTTTCGAGACAGGGTTTCTCTGTGGCTTTGGAGGCTGTCCTGGAACTCGCTTGGTAGTCCAGGCTGGTCTCGAACTCACAGAGATCCGCCTGCCTCTGCCTCCCGAGTGCTGGGATTAAAGGCGTGCACCACCAACGCCCGGCGAGAACCCTTTTCTTAATGCCCATTTTTTTTCTAGTAAGTTTTCTTTTCCTTCCTCTCCCAGACCCCCCTTTATGAGAATATGATCGTCAGGTTCATTATTGCTCATTTGTGCTTGGTGACTTGTTATAAATGCTTATTGATAGTTTTAGTGGGTAGAGAGATGGCTCATAAGTTAAGAGCATGGGCTGCTCTCCAGAGTTCAATTCCCAGTAAACAGACAGTTTTAGATTGTAGGGTTGTAGATATTCATTCATTTACTAGACGATTGTTTCTTGAGTGTCTATACTGTTTTGGTCCTACCTTATAGAAATATAAATACAATCAGGGTGCTCAAATCAGTTAGAACATTAGCATTTATGAGGAATATGAATATAATCAATTTGTCTCCTGGGCAAGGGTATTGTAAGAAAATTGTCTGCCAGTGGCCTGTCGAGTAGGTAGAACTTGAAGCCACAGCCCTGTTTATCTGCCCTTTTACCTTTCAAAGCTCCCCTGAGCCAGGCACCATGGTTCACTCCTGTATTCCTAACATACAGAAGGCTGAGACAGGAGGTTCACTGTAAGTTTGGGGCTAACTACATAAAGAGCTCTGTATCAGTAAATACATATCCAGTTCTTGTCTCAATAAACTACTCGTTGAACCTCATAACAGCTTTTTAATTACCATAGTCATGGATAGAATATTATAAAAAAACAAGCATTTCATAAACCTTAAATCACTTTTTAAGAGTATATTGTGATTTTTCTGTTTTGCCATTGGTTATAATATCTCATTGTGCCTAATGTATAAATTAAAATTTAACATAGTTAAGCTATACATAGGCAAAAACTGTAGCTTATGTAGTTTGGTAGTGTTCAAGGTTCTGGCATCTACTAGGGTTGTTGTAATGTATCTTCGGAGAATAAAGGAGACCCTTCTTCTGTGTTGTTTTTTGAGACGGGGTTTTTCTGTTATGGAACTCTCTCTGTAGACCAGGCTGGTTTCAAACTCAGGTCTGCCTGCCTCTGTCTCCAGTGCTGGGATTAAAGGCATACACCACCACGCCTGGCAGACAGGAGACCATTTTTTACTGAGGCAGTTACAGAGAAAATACAGAGTTGGGGGAAAAATATCTGAACTCTTTGGCAAGAAAAGAGGGGCCAAGGGGAGCATCAGAATGTCTGAGACTGAGACTATGAGGCATGTAGAATTTAAGGTGGTTTTGTTTTTACACTGATAGTAATAAAGACTTTTATGAGAAGTGAAATGCCTGCTTATTATTCAGTAAGAGGAAGAGTGAGTATTATTTTTCTTTTTTTTCTTTTTTTTGTACATCACTGAAAGTGTTTGGATTTTTGTTGTTGTTTGAGATAGGATTTCTCTACATACCCTGGCTGTTCTGGATTTCATTATATATACCAGGTTGGCCTTAAACTCTGTCTCTTGAGTGATGGGACTAACAGTGTACCACCATAACCAGCAGTCAGCTTTGTATTATTTAAGTAATATGATTATCTGTTTAAAATCTAATAAATATTTTCCTGTAACTAGGGTTTAAATAAGTAATGTTTTATTACAAACTATATATTTATAATATGCCTTAATATTTTGAAAATAATCATGGACTCTTTCCATTGATATGGTTTGGTTTTGATTTTATTTCAGATGGCCGAACAGACCCCATTTTGGATGATGTTAGTGAAGCCTTCCAACTTATGGGGGTTAATCTGCATGAACTAGAAGACTATATTCATAATATTGAGCCTGTCACCTTCCCACATCAAATTCCTTCATTTCCTGTTAGCAAGAACAATGTCCTTCAGTTTCCTCAACCTGGAAGTAAAGATGCAGAGGAAAGAAAAGACTACATTCCCGATTACCTGCCTCCCATCGTGTCTTCTCAAGAAGGTTTGTGTCCTTTTGTATTAGTGACTGCTTTGATGGAGGTTTTAAGTCTCTTTAACTTTCTGTACTCTATTAACAGAAACATTCTAGAAATGTAGTCTCAGTGTTTTAAAGTGATTTACAAATTATTCTAAGCTTTCAACAGACATGCTTGCTGCTGGCGTTATCAGGCAGAGTCGTGGTGTGAGGAAGGTTCTTTGTGATGGAGTATTTATCTGCTTTGTAACTTGTAGACAGGAGAGGACAGAATGTGACCACACAGAATCTTCTGGTAAATGTATTATACAAGAATGAGATATTGAGTTAGAAGACCTTCAAAACAAAAAGGAAACCTTAGGGCTCTCCTCTCCTCCCGTTATTAGATTATTGAAGAGCTGAATGCACCACTGTATACATGGGGAGAATGAGTGTATTGTGAGTACTTGCTGATATGAGGCCTAGCTCTGTTGTTTGGTAATTTTAGGATGAGTAGAAATATTTCCTTTGGGCCATTTAGAACTTTTGATTATAAAGAAGGTGGAGATGCAGCTCAGTTGGTAGTGTGCTTTCTTCCTACATAGGAAGCCTTGAGGTCAACCCCAAGCACTGTATAAAATCAGGCATGATGGCATATGCCTGTAATGCCGGTACTCAGGAGTTAGAAGGAGGAGGATCAGAAATTCAAGGTCATCCAAGGCTACATGGTGAGTTAAGGTCAGCCTGGGCTACATGAGACCCTGCCTCAAAGAAAAGAAGGCAGGCAGACAGCTGGCTGGAAGGAAGGCTGGTTGGTTTGCAGGGTAAGCAGAGTCACAAAGACAGAAAATGAATGGTATTTGCTAAGGCCAGGGGAAGTAAGGAATGGCGATTGATGTTTAATGAGAACAGATTGGAGTTTGGGAAGACAATACAGTGTAGAGATTGATGGTGGTGATGGTTGTATGAGAATGTGAATATACTAAGGACCACAGAACTGTACCTCTAAAAGTGGCTAAAATGGACTGTGCATGGACTCATATAGCATTTATACTTTGTGAGTGGCCTATTTCACACAACATAATGTCTTCAAGCCTTGTCTCCAGTGTTAATGTGACAGCATTGTCCTCTTTGTTTTGTTTTTGTTTATTGAGACATAGTTCTGGCTATCCTGGAGTTTACTTGGTCTCCAGTTTGAGACCAAGCTGGTCTCAAACTTACATATCCTCTACCTCTGCCTTCTGGAGTGCTGAGATTAAAGGCAGGCGCCACCATGCCTGATGCATTGTCCTGTTCTTAAGGATGGGCTGTGTGACATTTGCATATTCTACATCTGTTTCACCACCTCTTAATTGGTTGTTTTTAACCTGTCGCTTCCTGTGAGTAAGGCTGTTATGGCCTTATGAGAATTGAGCATATATCCTTGTTTATGTCCATGCCTTCAGTTTTCTTAGGTGTATACCCAGAAGTGGACATGCTGTGTTAGAATAAAATACAGGGTATAGAATTTTGTTAGTTGAGTGCTGGGCATTGAACTCAGGAGTTTGCACATGCTTCTCTGCTGAGCAACCCTTTATTCTGTAAAACTTTATTTTATTACATTTTATTTATGTTTGTGTGTGTGTGGTTGCAGCATGTGTATAGAGATCAGAATTGGATCTTTCCTTCAATTATGTGGGTCCTGAATATCAAAGCCATGTCATCAGACTTAGCAGCAAGCTCCCTTACCTGCCAAGCCATCTCTCTTACCCCAGTGTATATCTAATTTTTGAAGACCCATACCACTGTTTTCCAAAGTGGCTGGCATCATTTACCTTCCAACCAGGAATGGCCAAAAGTTGCAGTTTCATACAGTTCATTTTGTATAATCTCTTGTTCCCCTAGCTTTTGAAGTATGATGTGCTTGTTTTGTGGGCTAGGCTTAAACTTGAAGTAGGGTGTTTTACACCCTTGTGGCCATGCTGATTGTCTGAAAACTGGACATTCGCTGGAGTTGTGAGCTTCCTTGTGGTTTGGTGGGCTGCCATCAGACCCTGGCTCTAATGTGCAGTGTGTTTCACTGCGAAGTACTGGTGCTGTAACGCATCATTCTGAAAATGAAGCCCTGTTCATGCTGGCAATAGTCATGGTAGACAGGGCAGGTACTTACTGTAAGCTTTCTTCTTTACTTCCTTGGGAGGTAGTGGTGTATGTGAATGGTTAGCATTGTGGTGCGGGTGAGTGCATGCCTGTGGAAGTCAGAGGAAGATGTCAGCTACCCTGCTCTTCAGTGTCTGCCTTATTTCTCACTGAGGCGTGGCTTTACACTGAACCTGGAGTTTGCTGTTTTTTGACTGGCCTAGCTGGCCAGTGATGCTTTTTTTTTTTTTTTTATCTGCAACCCACAGTGCTAGGGTTACAGGTGTGCATGGCACACCCAGCCTTTTACAATATGCTGGGTATACAAGTACAGGTACTCATTCCTATCCAGCAAGCATGCTTACCCACTGAGCCATCTGTCTCCCCTTCACTGTTAACTTTTTGTTTTGGTTTGGTTTTGGTTTTTCTTGAGAAGATTTCTCTGTGTAACAGCCCTAGCTGTCCTGGAACTAGCTCTGTAGACCAGGCTGGCCTCAAACTCAACAGAGGTCCATCTGCCTCTGCCTCCCAAGTGCTGGGATTAAAGGCACGTGTGACCATTGCCCAGTTTCATTGTAACTTTTTAAAGTTATTGTTGTAACTTTTTAAAGTTATCATCATTCTCCAGTCTGAGCCTGTTAAGAGGCAGACTGATCAGTAGCCCAGTACTTTGTCTTCAAGATGTTGTGGAGAAAAAGAAAAAGATGGTCTTGTGAAGGAGTTTGTGACAGAGCTGAGGGTGCTCCATCAAACAAAGCGCACCATCCGTGGGTGTTCATTGGAGTGAAGTACTTACAAGTCCTGCTTTCTCTTCTTTCTGGTTCTGCTGGCCTATCGGACTGTGAACTCTAGGGTACATCTCAGCCTCTGGCAGCATTCCTTAGTAACTGCTGAGACTTCTTCTCATCACTGCCTTTGGTCCATCTGTGTTTGTGACCTTTATTTACTGTCGGGGAAAGCTTACTTAGATGCAGTTCTCTTTTTTCTTTCTATTAATTTATTTTTTTACACTCCAGTCCCAGTCCCCACCACCACCTCCCATCTGCTACTCAGAGAGGGTAAGGCCTCCCCTAGGAAGTCTACTAAGTCTGTCCTATCATCTTGTTGAGGCAGGACCAAGGCACTTCTACCCTCCACATACCCCTGTGTGTAGGCAGGGCAAGGTATATCTCCATACAGAATGGGCTCCACTAAGTCAGTTCGTGCATTAGTGTTAGGTCTTGGACCCACTCACTGTCAGTGGCCTCATATATTGTCTCAGTCACACCATTGTCACCTATATTAAGGGAGTCTAGTTCGGTCTTATGAAGGTTCCCCACTTGTCAGACCAGAGACAGTGATGTAGTTCTCTTTAAAGCCTTTATTGTTTAATGATAACGGTTTTTTAGCTTAGAAAACTACTTTTGTTATATCTGATTTAAACAGAAATTATCTACTTTTAAAGTGTATCTAGTGCATTTAAATACCAATATTAATGAAATATTTGGGGGCTGGGCAGTGGCCAGATAGTATTGAACTGGCTAGAATTCTATTGTCGTCTTTGGTAAGGCTTTGCCAGGTGGTCCTGGAATTTCTTTTTTGTTGGTGTTGATAAATGTGGTTGCTTAAACATTCAAGATATCTTCATGAAGATAGTACTAAGAATCCATGAAACTCAAATGCTGGGGAAGAAACAAGGAATTACAGGATGAAAGTAAAAAAAAAACCTAACATATCAGTAATCAGTGGATCAATGTTTTAAATATTTCATTTATTTTTTTAGTTATTTAGTTTTTTGTTTTTGTCTTTTGTTTTCCTGAGACAGGTTTTCTCTCTGTAACAGTCCTGACTGCCCTGTAACTCCCTTTGTAGACCAGGCTGTCCTCAAACTCACAGAGATCCACCCGCCTCTGCCTCTAAAGTGCAGAGATTAACGACATGTGCCACCACTGCCCAGCTCATCAGTGACTTTTAAGATGATGTGGTCATGAGTTTTATACTAGTGAATAAAATAGAGGCCAAGTGAGCAACCAAGATTTACATGTATTGTCATGTATGTGCCATGTGACTGAGCTAGAATAGGCCATCCTCTCCCTCCCTGCCTTCCTGGAGTTGCTTTGCTTGTTTGTTTTGGGGGTTTATTTTGCCTGTTTTCTTTGAGATAGGTAGTGTTCTCATACTATATCCCAAGTGAACATGGACTTCACTATGTAGTCCAAGCTGGCCTTAAATTGATGAACAGCTTTCTTTGGTGCTGGGATTGCAGATATCTTTTGTAGCTTAAAAACTTTAGCCCACATTCATTGTGCCTTTTAAAGCTTTCAAAATTGAACTATTTTGCAATTTTCTTATCTACTACCTACTAGACCTCCTACTTAATAGTTAAGTTGCTTAATAATTTGAAAAGGAAGGGTTCTTTTTATGAATTGGACTTATGCTGGGCAGTGATAGTGCATGCCTTTAATCCTAGCACTTAGGGAGGCAGAGGCAGGCAGATCACTATGAGTTCGAGGCAGTCTGGTTTACAGAGTGAGTTTCAGGACAGCCAGGGCAACATAGAGAAACCCTGTCTCGAAAAACCAAAGAGTCAGGAGAGAACTGGACTTATGAGGCTAAGGTGTAGCTTAGTGGTTAGAACATTTTGCATTTGCTTTGAATATGCAGAGCCCTGGAGTCAATCCCTAGCACTTCAGAAAACAAGAGCAACAACAAATAAATAAGAGGCAAGAAATTTGTACTTAGAAAATTGTGGGTTTGTTTTCCTTTATTTTTATTTGTTGTAATAAAATTCTTATAAAGTGATGGTTATCATATTTAAATGCTGCTAAATAAATATAGATAAACTATCAGCTTTATGGTAAGCAGTGAAAATACATGAGAAAAAAAGAATCATTGGGGTACTTTTCTGGATTATTTGAAGTAAAATATATCACTTAATTTTTTTGGTGTTAGAAACCATAAACTTAGCCAGGCATGGTGGTGCATGTCTTTATTCCCAGCACTCGGGAGGCAGAACCAGGTATATTTTTGAGTTTGAGGCCAGCCTGGTTTACAAAGTGAACTCGAGGACAGCCAGGGCTACACAGAGAAACCCTGTCTCGAAAAACCAAGAGGGGGAACAAAAGAAAGTAAAAGAATCCATATCATTTAAAAGAGAAACAGCTATACTTATTTATTTACTTTAATTTTATGTATATGGGTGTTTTATTACATGTATGTCTGTGTACCATATGAGTGCCCAGTCCCTATAGATGCCATCCGATTTCCTGGAACTAGAGATATGAACAATTATAAGCTATGTGAGTGCAGCAAGTGAGCTTAACTTCTGAGCCATGCTGCAGCTCCATATGTACTTACTTGAGACAGAGCCTCTCTTCATTGCCTAGGCTGGTCTTGAACTCCGGTCTAAGTGAGTCTCCCACTAAAAGTGTACAAGAGCCGCCTTTTCTTACATAATTGCCAACACTTATGCATTATCTCTCTGATAGTAGCCTTTTTTTTTTTTTTTTTTTTTTTTTGGTTTTTCGAGACAGGGTTTCTCTGTGGCTTTGGAGGCTGTCCTGGAACTAGCTCTTGTAGACCTGGCTGATAATAGCCTTTCTTAACCAGTGTGAGATAATGTGAATTCAGTTTATAATTCCTTAAAGATTAATGATGCTGAGCATACTTAAATGTTTATGTTAATATCTATATGTCTTCTTAGACTACCCATTGCAGTCCTATAGCTATCTCCAGTTCAAGATCAGGACTGTAGGGATTTTGCTTTTTATGCTACATCAGTATGTGTTTTATCTAAACTAAGAGTTCCTGTTCTCAGGGATAATGATCATAGCATTAGAATATTCTATAATTGCTCATTTTCTTATCTCAGAGCACACTTCGTATTGATACTGTCATTTATGATTACTAAAGCAGGTAGAAGCATTTTGTGTTGTTTGCACACAGTATCTTATCCACATTTTGAGAAAGCTATGTTTTCACTGCCAGGTCATATAGCTACTTTCTTGTGTTTTCACACCTTGTTGCCCAGTGTTTGAGTGTTGAGTGTGTTTTTCTCAACTTTTGATTGTCGGGGTGTTATTTTGGTATTTAATCACATTTTGCTTTAAAAAATTGCAAGTGTGGTTACATAAGCTCCTTTGAATTACTATGGAGTTGCATCCCGATGAATATATTGTAACTTGAACATATCATAAATTAAAATGCATGTATAGGCAAACCCACAGAGCTCCTGGAGAGAATTCCCTGTGTACTCAATAACCCGGGGCTGGGACTTCTTGACTCTGCCAGCATCTGAAGAAACTATTGAACATCCAAACCTTGAGGTACAGTGCCTCATTTGCATCATCATAACTGCTAAAAATCATAAGCTGAATAGTTGTTTAGTCAAGACTGCCAGTAGCTTTGGTGACTTTCTACGAGGTTCAAGATAGTTTCTTAACTTCACAGTGCGCCCTCTTCTGTTGCTTTTGTGTAATGCCCCCCAAATACTGTAACTTTTCTATCCCTGTTTCCCCATGCTGTTATCTGGATCTTTCCTTTTCCTTCAGGTTAGTTTTCCTAGTGTTCGTGAATTTTTAGTGTCTATGTATTACTTTAAATTATAATGTGGAACCATTAAGGGAAAGCAAAGTTTGTGCCCAAATTATAAGTATTAGTGTTTTTTAACTTGGTGCACAATAAGGATGAAGGATATGAATGCATTTTTTAAAGTATGTGTGGTAAGATAGTTCGGTTGGCAAATGCTGGTACTGTTGAGCAGGGAGGACTCCAGGGATGCAGTACCCCTGCAGACCTAATAGACCTCCTTTCATCCGCCAGGAGAATGATCATAGGAAAGAGCATAGTTGGAGCATGTTCCATGGATAAGATCTGTTTATAGAGCTAGTTGTATCAGAGAATTCACTACACAGGAGAGCCAAGATTTCATAGTTGGGAGACTGTGTGGCTGATCAAATATGTAAATACCCAGACCTTAAAGAAATTGATGTTGAGTTAAAGCTTACAGTAAGGCCATATTCTAACACCTTTTATGCTTTTTGTAAAAACAGGAGTCAGTTAGATTTTCAGGTTATGTAATATGCCAAGGACCTTGGGCCCAGGGCAGACAAGGATCTGTTTTTGAGCAGCAGATGTACTTGCTGTACAGCAGATGGACGGAGGTCTGAGCTACTAAGTTGTCTTCCATGTGCCAGACATCCACTGTGACCCAGGCTTGGGACACACATCCTCTCACTCATCTCTTGATTTACTGGAAGTATTTAAAGATGGCCCTGCTTTCATTGTAGAATAGTGACCTCATGTTCTTTCGGTTTATTTTTATTTTGCTGAGGTAGGGTCTGACTGTAACCAAGGCTAGCCTGAACTTGCAGTCTTTCTGCCTCTATTCTCCATTGCCTGAGTACTAGGACACTGGCATATGCCACTATGTCTGGTTTACTCAGTTCTTAAGTAGAAATTACTAGAAATCTAAAAATCAGTTCTGTTACAGAAGATTAAGTGTTAATCTTGAGGTTTTTGGATTATAGTTTCGAGTTAGCTGTCTAACTGCATTTGCACCTGATGCTATAGTATCTGCTGTTGCCACATGATATTTGCTATACTGACTGATAGCTTAGCATTTACTGCAGCAGAACAGTACAAAGCCATTGCCTTTTCTCTCTTAAATAAGATAGGCCTGGTAAATGGAAATAATTATGATTGAGCTGGGAAAATTGTTTGATCTGGTAAATTGGGGGATAATTACTTCCTTGGGATTATAATTGAATGGCATAGGTTATCTTTCTATAGGTCTTGGATGTGTTTTTCTGAAAATAGACTCACATTTGCCATTGTTTTTCCTGAAAATCTATAGTAGGTATAATGATTGACATGGCACATAGCTTCAAAACCGTAATGCAGTAAGTGTTCTTGAAATTAGTCGCCCCCTGAGTCTTTCTAACCTGGGAATAACAGCAGTGTGTAAGGTGAAGCACATAGTAGGGCTTAATTTGCTTCTGTGTAGGGGATTCTTCTGCATTCTGCTTGAGGGATACTTCTTTGCACTTCCACTCACACAGTCCACTTACACAAGTGTAACTTGCTTCGAAAGGTAGTTAGTCCTGTAAGAAAGGTGAAAATATGTGGGACTGTGTTTCACCTTCTATATTTGCTTTCCACTGGTTTGTAATAATAGATTTATTTCTAGTAATTGTTTCTTTTATAGTTTTTAGTTTCTTCTTTTGAAACCCATGGATATAGTGAAGATATTTTTATTTAGAAAATTTTTAAGTATAGTTACTTGCATCTTATTTTACCAAGGGGGGAGGGCAGGTATGCTTCTCACTTTTTGCCTCTCCTCTTTTCCCTGCAGTACTCTCTCTCTCTTTTGTTCTCGCTCTCTCTCTAGCTGTATAACAACTTTTGTTGTGGTACTAATTAACTTTTGGCAATTGGGGCATTCATTGTGTATTACAAAACCTGGTGTCTAAGATATATACTTTCCCCTCATTTCATCAGACTTGGTTTCAACTAACTACTAACAATTTTTGTTTGTTTTTGTTTTTTGAGACTGCGTTTCTCTATGTATCCCTGGCTGTCTTGGAACTCGCTCTGTAGATCAGACTAGCTGCAAACTCACAACTATCTACCTGGCTCTTCCAAGTGCTGGGATTAAAGGCATGTGCTACCACCACTGCCAGGTTCACTAACAACTTTTTAAAGATTTATTTATTTATTTTATGTATATGAGTGCTCTATCTGCATATACAACTTTATGTGAGAAACGGGCACCAGATCTCATTACAGAAGGTTGTAAGCCACCATGTGGTTACTGGGAATTGAACTCAGAACCTCTGGAAGAGCAGACAGTGCTCTTAACCTCTGAGCCATCTCTCCAGCCCCTCAACTAACAATTTTTAATAAAATGTTATATAGTCAAAATATGAAGTTAGGTATACACTGATATTGCTGGTAATATTCTTACTTGTTTTATTCTCATTGGATATGTAATGACCTGTAGTGTAAGATTGGTCCTTTCTACTGTGGAGGTGACTGCAGTTCAGTGACACCCTTTCCTTTCTTGTTGGTATCAAATGCCAGAATGTTTTAAAAATTGTGAGTAAAAGCAGCTTCAGCTATTTATTCATGACTTGTTTTAGATCTTCTCATTTCCATTTTTCCATTTAGCTCTGGAGTTTTGCTGGGCTTATCACATGTAAATCTGTTGAACATGTTTCTGCCTTACAGAAACATCTGCATCTAGAACAGATTCCCTATTAGCAAAGTTCCATGTTGTCTTTTCAGAAGTCAAGTTTCCTTTCCAAAGTTTAAAATTCTTATCCATTGTTGTATTCTTTTCATTAAATGCTTTATTTTTAAACATTATCGTCTAAGTTCCAGCAAAAGACATGTTAGAAATGAACTCATTTCTCCATTCTAAAGCAGCAAGATTTCTTTATTTCTGTAGCTCCTTCTCTACTGCTTTATGAAAGAGCATTTGGGTGACTGGAGTCGTGTCTCTTTCCTTCTTAGATTTGGGTCATGTGTTGCAGTGTTTACTTGTATCCTTATATTTCTTTATTCTTTGTACGTTTTGAGCAATGTATCCTAATTTACTTATCTAGTGTCTTATCATTGGGCACCGTCCTTATTTTAAGATGTCACAGTCTCACAGCTTAGCTCCCTGTGTACATTTTTCTTTCATATTATTTCCTTATGACAAATTCTCAGGAGTTTGGTGGTCAAAGGTATAAACGTGTTTATGATTTTTGACACATCTTACACTCTGGTTTCAGAAAGACTCGTGTCCATTTACAGAGCTACGATGAATGTGTGATTAGACCGCATTCCAACAGTCTCACTAAAGCTGCTTTTTTTCTCTCCTAGTAGCTTAAATTAAACATTTTCGAAGACAAGGTCATTTGTTTCTTAAGCTTTAACTTAAAATATAGTAACTACCAAAAACCTTAGCACTCTTGCCCCTGGCTAGAATTATGGCCACTGAGATGATTTTAATGTCCTCAGTGTCCCTGTGTATGTCTGTAAGTATGCATACACATGTGTGTGCAGTGACCATTTTAGTGTTGTTTAGCATATATGATCTTACATGTTACATTTTCCATGTGACTAATTCACACCTGTTCTGTTCTAACCATTGACTATTTTCTGTTTGCTGGACAGTTGGGAGACCTGGGCTAATGGTAAATATATAAAGTGAACTAAAGTGATCTGGTTTGAGTGGGCTAGTTAGTCACGATCAGCTGTGTAGATGGAAGATTGTGTTTGAGATATGTAGTATTGTGGAGTTATGCAAGTTTGTTGGGTAATTTTGTCTGGAATGCTTACTTAGCAAATATTTGTATATATGTGCCTAAGGAATTAACCACTCATATTTAAAGTGAAAGTTGAGAGGTCTCTGAGATAAATGTAAAGAGTACAGTTCTGTGTTGCTGGATAGTCTATCCAGCCACCATTATAAATAGACACACGACAGGCCACCCTGTTAAACAGTCACAGTTCCAATGACACAGGAGAGGCGTTCATTTTGTCCCACCATCTCAGCTGAGCCTGCTAACTTAGGAGATGCTTTATTTGCAGTTTTTGCTTTTATGTTTTTCTTTTTTTCCTTCTCTTTTCTTTTCTTTTTTCTCATGAGACAATGTCTCATCTATCCCAGGCAGCCCTGAGCTCAGTGAGGATGACTTTGAACTCCTAATTCTATCTCTCAAATGTAGGATTATAGACAGGCACCCCTCACCCAACTGTCTGTAGTTGTGTTATTAGCATAAGTTGTGTAAACGTGATACACCGTTGGGGTCCATGGACTCCAGTTTTTGTTGTGAGTTTCATTTTGAACAGTTTTGATGTTTGTAAGGATTAGAATTTCGTGGTTTGTATTATTCCTTAGAGGTTATAAAAGAACAGAGAAAGATGTACTTCTTGTGGCCTTTGGATCATTTGTAACTTGAAGGCAGAATGAAGTTTCCTGAATCTTCAAATAGTTTATATTATTTTCATAAAAATTATTATTCATCAACTACTTCCAAATTTGCCTTAAAAATGTAAAATGTTAATGAAATGGAAAATTAAGTTGCTTAAAGAAAGATGAACCAGTAGTGAAATAAAGTTTTTCCTATTTTGGATCTGGGACTATCATATTTCAAGAATGTGTTTTAAAAGGATGAACAATGGGCACGATGGTGTTGCCTTTAATCTTAGTCAGCGTGGCATGCATAGCAAGCAAGGTTCAGGCCAGCCAGGGCCACAGAGAAACACCTTTTTCAGCAACAAAACAAAAAGCAAAAGCGGACTAGGAAATCATTTTTTGTCTGGGTTTCTTTTGTTCTACACAGCTAGAATGTTTAACTATTTTATTTTCCATGTATAATAAAAAGGACAAAGCTGATTTGTTTCACAGTTATTAAAAAGACCAATACAAGGATATGGAGAGAGTCAGGAGTAAGTTCTTCCAGAGAACTAGAGTTCTGTTCCCAGCTTACAGTCTTCTATAACTACAGCTTCAGAATATCTGAAGCTTTCTTCTGTCCACTAGGACACCTGCACTGCACTTATGTGTACAACAGACACTCATACACAGAATTAAAAGGTAAACCAAATTTTTTAAAGTTTTTTTTTTTTTTTGAGACAGGGTTTCTCTATGTGTCCCTGGCTATCCTGGAACTCACTCTGTAGACCAGACTGGCCTTGAATTTACAGAAATCCTCCTGCCTCTGCCTCCTGAGTGTTAGGATTAAAGGTGTGCACCACCACTGGCCAGCTAAAATAAATCCTTTTTAAAAATAAAAGAAAGAAAAGTAAAAAAAAATGCAGAGGTAGTGTTTTGGGTTTAATGGTGATGATGATGTCAGTGGCATTGCAGACTTTAAGTCTATAGATGATAGTATTTGAATTTCAAATTTTTAAAATCTTTTATTTGTAGGAGCACACAAGTATAGTCTCTTATCATTTAACAAGAAAGGTTTTATCATACAACAAGAATCTTGAGACAAGAACTTAAATTTTCTTACTTCGAAAAGCTATGTAACAATATGAAAAATATTTTATATAACAGTATTTATATAGTAATGGTTAATATATTTTATAGTAAAACATTGTTTTGTTGATTTTTTTTAAAAAACTGTGTGTGCCCACGTGTGTGCACATGTGTACACAGGTACACTTGGATCCCCTGGAGCTGAAGTTACAGGCCATTGTGAGCTGCCTTACAAGGCTGCTGAGACCTGAACTGTGGTCCTCCACAAGAGCAGCAAGTGCTCTGAGCCATCTCTCTCCAGTCTTCTAGTAGGATCTCTAATAAAATTGTTCTCATTGTCCTTTATACATTCTATAAGTTATACACAAAATGAATTTTGAAATGTAAAGATTACACCAGATTCACTTGCTAAATGGCAAGGACTGTGTTTTCCAACATAGAGAGGGTTAAAGTGAGAAAGAAAAAAAGAGTACTTGTCAGATCTAATGGCATTGTTGCATTTTAACACCTGTCTTCAGTGCACAGCCCTAATTGTGGCTGACAGACACAATTGGGAATATTTAGGGAAACTGGTAGCTCTGGAGCAGTCATCAGTGGAATGAAAACTCAGGAAGTCCCAGCACCGGGGTAGAGGAGAAGGCTCATTTTTCCTTTCCTTCCATGCACAGTGTGTTCAGATTAACTTTAAAGAGCACGAGAGGGAGGTCGGAAGACTTGGTCTACAGTTGGGTACTACCTGTTTGTGGGGCCCATCTCAGCAGGCATCCAGTCATCAGCTAACAAGTCTTGCCAGGCTCTTGACAGCTGCCAGATATCCTGCTGCAAATTAAATATGAAACAGGGATGGACTTAGTTTCGAATTTAAAGGATTTCTTCAAGTTCAGCTTCAAATGAAGTTGTGGGCGCATGCATTTTTATTAAAGCTGGCTTTGTTGAGAAGAAAGGGATAGCTTGACTGTCTTTGTGGTTTTATAGAAAATGCTGTGGGAAAACAAATGCAGTTCAGTTCTGTACCTTTCCATGTCTATGTGGTGCATACAATAATTTTCCTTGTAAATATCACAGGATTGGCAAGTCCACAAAAGTGCAGCCTGTTAGTGAACTTGTTTGTGGTTTTCAATAAATGTTCCATGGCAGAGTTCATTTGAAGCTTTTCTTTTTCAAGTTTGTCTTTCTGTGTCTTAGTAGTAACAAGAAATAAAACATAGTGAATTAGATTAGACCTTGAGGAACAAGAGGCTGGATTCTGGATTTGAAGAAATGTTAGCTATACAAACAGCATCTGTGTGTCCTTTACTGAAGTAACACGAACGTATCTGAGGGTTTCTGCACACTAACCCTGTATTTACTTATTTCATTTGTATTTGCTTTTTGCCATTTAAAAATTCACTAAAACTCTCCTCTTCACAGTGCCAGAAGTCTTTTTTTGAACCTAGTACAGCAGTTGAAATAGAGCTCTCGTGTGTGTGTGTGTGTGTGTGTGTGTGCGCGCACGCATGCTATATATACACATATGCATGCTAAGACAATATACACGTGTGTGTCAGAGCACAGGCTCTGGTGTCAGTTCTTACTTCCTACCTGTTTGAGACAGGATCCCTTACTGTTGGCTGCTGGGAATGAAAGACACTCCTCCAGACGTCCTCCTGCCTGTGTCTCATCTTGCTGCGGTAGCACTGAGATGATGCTCCCACCATAGCCAGCTTCTCCATGGGTTCTGCATTCTACTCAGGGCCTCACACTTGTGCGGTGAGCTCTGGACCCACTGAGCCATTAGCTCATTTGTATTTTGGTTTGAGATAGGCTCTTACTAGCTCACCAAGACTGGCCTTGACTTCACTCTATAGCTCAGGCAGATCTTAAATTTATAACATTTATTCTTCAGGATAGTCATGTAAAGGTAAATGTTTGTGATAAAAGTGTTGTCAACTTCACAGTTATCAGGAGTCACCTGGGCAGAGGGCCTTTGTGCATGTACCTGGAAGATTACCTTGCCTGTGTTGATGTGGGAAGGGCCTTCATAACCGTGGGTAGAACTGGTTCTTGGGCTGCACTGACTGAAAGGGAGGGGGAACTAGGCAAATGTTAGGTCATCTTGACCGGATGCAGTGTGGCCAGTTCCCCGAGGCATCTGTCACTGTACCTTGAACTTTGAGCTAAAAATAAACTCTTTCACACTTTAGTTTCTTTTGTCTGAGTATTTTATCACAACAACTGGAAAAAAAAACTACTACAGTTTTACTTTATAGGTGAGCAAAATGAGGTGTAGGGATGATAACTTTCAAGATCATACCTTAGAACCTGGTGGTGGAGGGGGAATCTGAGGTTTATTTTATTTTATTTTATTTTATTTTATTTTTGGTTTTTCGAGACAGGGTTTCTCTGTATTGTTTTGGAGGCTGTCCTGGAACTCACTCTGTAGACCAGGCTGGCCTCGAACTCACAGAGATCCGCCTGCCTCTGCCTCCCGAATGCTGGGATTAAAGGTGTGCGCCACCACTGCCCCGCTGGGATCTGAGGTTTAAATTGAAGCAGTTTAGCTCTGAAGAACTCTTTTTCTCAGTTACTGGCCCATTTTTGTAGTTAGAATCAGTTCCTATGAGTGATAGATACTCCGTGAGTATGGAATGGAATGGACTGGGGTCTACAGGAAGTTTCAGAGATCCACCAAAGAGCAACAGGCTTCACTTCAAGTGTGGAAGCCACATCATCTCCTAGTAGTACCCCTCTAACCTGCACAGGGTGCTTGTTCAGTCAGCAGCAACACTGTGTTTTTCTGTCCTCACTGGTGTGTGTGTAAGATACAGATCTTCTGATTGATCTTTCAGGAGTGAGGAAGCCATGCACTCCCTCTATTATGGTTTGATGGAAAACTCCTCTTATCAATTTGTGGGAGGCAAAATCCACAGCACACATAAAGCTAAGGCGGATGGTAACACACATGATAATACAAGCCAGCCTTACAGTGTATTTTGTAATATTTAGAGATAAAGGTTTAACCTGGTGGTGTTGGCTCAAGCCTTTAATCCCAGTGCTCAGGAGGCAGGGGCAGATCTCTTTGAGTTCAATGCCAGCTGGGGCTACACCGTGAAACCCTGTCTTGGAGGGGAAACGTTTAAGTTTGGGGTTTTAGATCCCAGTTTCCCGAGACTTGTATGTCAGTGAAGTGTCTTAGGGTACTCTGCATGTAATCATCCCCTGATAGGCTCTTGGGAACTTTGGCTCTTTGAGTGAGTTGTTAGGAATGATGCTGGCTGCTAAATCCAACTATGACTGGTATGTCAAGATGTAACTCTTCTGGGCTCAGTGTTCCACAAATATATCCCACCACCAAGGAGGATGAGGCAGAAGAATCATGACTTGATGCTAGCCTGGGCTATAATGTGAGATGCTAACTTAGAACATGAAAACAAAATAACTTCCTCCCACATGGGCTCCTGCCATTGTGACATAAGCTGCTATTAGGACCCTCAGCAGAGTCAGAACAAGTATCCCCCAGGTTCCTCTCCACTCCATGTTTTATGTGGTACTCGAGCCTCTAGAATTGTGAACCGAGTAAGCCTGTTTTTTATAAAGCCAGCCTGCCTCACCTATTCTGTTGTAGGACCAAAAAGAAGTGTTTATTCTCCTTTGTTTACTGGGTTCATACAGCACATTTTTTTGTTGTTGTTGTTCTTGTTTTCTGATTTTATGTACCAAGCACTATTGCATACTCAGAAAACACAAAAGTAGTTTGTGCAGAAACACAAAAATCCCCACTTTTGTGTTTAGACTTAAATGGATGGAACAAACAGGAAATAATAAGCATATAACAAATAAGTTATGTAGCATATTTACAATAAATGCCATGGGGAAAAGGTAGAACATTAGAAAGGAAAATGAAAATGCTAGGTATGTGGAACAAGAGTTCATTAAATTACATTGGGGGCTGGAGAGATGATTCCAGTTAACAGCACTTGTTGTTTGTGCAGAGGGCCTGGGTTCAGTTCCCAGCATCCATAAGATGGTTCCTAATCATCGATAACTCTAGTTCAGCATATTGGACCCCCTTCTCTGACCACCAAGGGCAACAGACATGTATATTTTGCATACACACACACACACACACACACACACACACACACACACACACACACACACACACATATACAGGCAAAACACTCAATAAAATAAAAATAAAATTTAAATTTTGTTGTCATGGAATATTATAAAAGATTCATTTAGCATCGAACATTGATATAAAGGAGAGATAACAGTATCTAGGGAAGAGACAACAAGAAGAAGGAAATCTAATGCAAGGCCCCAAGAGGACACGTAGCTAGGGTGTTTGAGGAACCACAGAGGGGTCAGTAAGACTAGAACATGATAGAAAGCAACAGGAAGTCCAGAGGAACTCCCAGAGGTCATCTCAGGAGGCCAGGTGTATTATTTACTCATTCTCATTGAGAAGGATTGAAGCATCTTAACATTTTTAAAATTCCAAATACAAAAGTAAAAGGATTAGAATACTTAGCTCCCTGTGTCCATCCTTGGCTTCACAGGTAGTTCATAGGCAGTTCTGTTCATTACATTCTCATTCATTCCTTCTCTGTCCAGGCTGTCTCAAAGAAAACCTCTAAATCATATTCTTTCATCATAATTTAAAAACCTTTTTGTTTTTCAAGACACCGTTTCTCAGTGTGGCCTGTATAACTTATTTGTTATATGCTGCGTCCTGGAATTCACTTTGTAGACCAGGCTGGCCTCGAACTCAGAGATCTGCCTGCCTCTGCCTCCCAAGTGCTGGGATTAAAGGTGTGTGCCACCACTACCCAGCTAATTTAAAACCTTTTTTGTTTTGAGATACGAACTCGTATAGCACAGCCTGGCCTCTTGCTTGCTATGTAACCAAGCTATGCCAGAACTACATTCATTCATCAGTTGGAAACATAGTTGGCTACTGATACATAATTTTGATAAATATCAGCAAAAATATTCTATAGCAATCAATTGCATAGATGGGTTATATGACAAATAGTACTATATTTTTAAATTATATTCTATGAATCCTTTATGTCACTAAAATTTAAACATAGCATATGTGCACAGTGCCATGTCCCAAAGCAGGTGCTGACCATTCATCAGGACACCACTCCGTTTACTTAAACTGTTATCTAGCAAGTGAATCCAGTAACTGATTCCATTGTGAAATGATTTAGCCCTCTGACTGGGGAATTGAAAATTGAGTAAGCAGAAAGAACCATTGGTTTTACAAGAATCATGTATGTAAAACTCAGCAGGCATAGCTAGGAGCTCAAAGTAATCTGTCAACAGTGAGATTGCAAATATTCGTAGTTTGTATGTTTAAAGATTTTTTATTTTATTTTATGCATATGGGTGTTTTGGCTACATGTGTGTGTGTGTGTAGGATATGCATGCCTGTTGCCTACAGAGGTTAGAAGAGGGTGTCAGGTTCCCTGGAATTAGAGGTAGGAATGGTTATGAGCCACTATGTGGGGGTCAGAAATGAAACCCAGGTCCTCTGCAAGAGCAGCAACTGCTCTTAACAATGAGACATCTCTCCAAACCCTATAACTTTTATTAAAAATTTGCTGCTAATTTCTGGAAAACTGTGGCCTCTAAGCTACCCCTAGATGACTAGAAGGAAACATATGGCCCAGACAGTAAGTGCTGTGTGTCTACTGTTGTGCTGGACCTGGGAAGATACATGTGTTTGGTTAATTCAGCTAATTTTTACTGAATTCTCAGGTCTGTAACACACCACTCTTTGTACTGACAGATTGGGTCATTTTGGCCTTAGCCTGCTTGACATCTCATATATTAATGAGGAGGACTAAGTTGAACTTCACTCATTTGTTGTGATGTGAGTGAGTGAGTGACTTTCTAGTCTCTGAATGCTAGAAGAATGGTTTCTCCGTGGAGCAGCTGTGGGCACACAGCACACACCTCAATTATCCTTTCTTCAGTATTTCTTCTATAAGTTTCTTACGGTTTTCAGAGCCAACATAAGAGTTAGACTTTCTCTGGTTTCAAGTCTCCAGTGGAATGCCATCGATTGTAGAAGAGAACTGGGACTTCCACTGTCGTGGAGTTCCCAGTGCACCATTGGTGAGGGGACCGTAAGCCTGGCATCTGCAACTTTGTTAGTGATGTAACTGAGTCATAAAAGCTACATGACTGACCAGTCTCAGAACACCTTTAGAGACCTCACATTGTCCAATAGACAAACACCTGAGACAAGTTGCTGTTACTCAGTTTTTTAAAAGGGGATTTAAAATGAAAACAAAAATGCTCTCCACTGAATGGCATGTGCCTTCTTTGAAGTGACAAATCCTTCCAAAAGCCATGTGCTCATGGATGGAATATATGCATGCTTAGGGCACCAGGCAAAGACTCACTCGATTCTACAGTTGAGAGGACAAGTCTGAACCTTGGCTTTGGAGATAGAGCATTTAGAAAGACTATTTTAATTTTAGCATATATCTTTTTGTAATTTTGAAAAATTAAATATGAATGATTTACTATTTTCAGTATTTAGACTCAAAAGATCCTAACATGGCCTTGTGTTTGTAGACTTTTGTCCTCGGTAGTGAAGTTTGGAGGGGTTCCAAGGGGCCCCTACCTGAAAATAGAGACCAAAGACATCAGTATTCAGACATTTCTTTCAAAGTTCTCTGTGACATGTACAAAAGCAGAGACATGTGCCTACTAGAATCTGATGTATTTTGTAAATATGTAAAGGAATAATGAAAATAAAAATTGCATTTTACTCCAAAAAAGAAAGCCATGTGCTCATCTCCTAGTTTTTAATAATATCTTTGGTTGGCACATATTCTTTTTATATGGTACTGGGCTTTGCAAGGACATCTTCAAACAAATGTAATCTACTTTGAACATACTTCCTACAAATGTAATGAGCTCTCCTCCTTCCTCTGGACAGTGCCACTGTTTCCTTGTCATATATGCTTGCGTGACTACATTTAGAGGAATATCTAGTCATCAAGTTAAGATCATAACACTGAGGAACTATCTCCAATTTTTCTATCACTGGGGGAAAGGTAGATAATGCTATATATTTAAAGTATTATGCTAACAATATTGTCATTCCTTCCCCCCCCAAAAAAAGACCTCAGGACAATACACTCCCTAGTGTTCTGGAGTTCCTTTTGAAATTACTTTTCAATTGGAATCCAATCTTTTCTTTGTTGGAGTAACAATTAGTGCAGGTAAGCCCTCTGCTTCTAAGGTGATAGAATTTGAAGCATCTTGTTGTTGCCTAAATGAATGACTGTGAAGGGAGAAAAAGGCAAAACTCGAAATTAAGCAAATTAAAACTCAGAATCTTCAGCATAGCATTCGCTCGTTTCTGAAGCCTTCTCTTTAGTGCCCCAGGGCTGTGCTTTCCCATTAGCTAGCTGGAGCTCTCTTAGCTGCTCCCCCAGGTGGTGTGCCCAGGAGCTGGTTCTCTGAAACCAGCGGACAACTTGGCAGGATGCCTGTGGGATCGCAATGGCTATTCCCAGAGTGGAAGGCTTGGTGCCGGCCAGTCTTTGGAACATTAGAGTGGACACTGGATAGTTTATTACTTGGTGAACGACTCTCCTCAGACCTGCTCTAGAGTTTTAAAGGGCATTTTGATTTTATGTTGCCTGAATTAATCATCTTATTTGTGAGTTATTTCATGAAAGGGTGATTGTATTTTGATTTGAGGGAAATGATGACTTTTTTCTTTCACACGGGTATAAATATGTAAGCAGAGCTCTTAGCTTTCTCTTAGCTTGTTAATGTGACTATTTACCTCAGTATATTAAGTGATGTTTTGTTAAGGTCAATAGAGAAAATGATAGGAGACTGTTGGAGAAGTTAGGAGACTACTGTTCGCTCTTTGCATTCCTAGGGAACAGATTTCCAGCTATATCACACCCCATGATTCTTTTCAACATACCCCCCCCCACTGACCGTAGGGATTTCTCAGAAACCTTATGTCAGTTGAATTATTTGAGTAGGGAAGACAAGAAAAGGGAAGACTGGAATGTGAGGATTATGGGGGCAGACAGATTACAAGTAACATTGAATGTCTTTGGTAGCATATTAACTTGAGCTTTGCTTTATTACAAATTGAAATATGAGATCATTTTATGTCCTTATATACTGTAGTCAAAGAATTACTCTTTTAAGATAGTGGTTGGCCTAGGTGTCAAGTTGGGCTTTTCCTAAAGAATTTTGAGAGTAGCATAATAAAATCCTCATCTTTAGTCCATTTGTTTACTAGTGGTCAAAGAAATGGGTGACATTGCCAGTAGTTTAGAGCAGCTGTGTGTCATTTGGACTCGGTTGGAATACTCTAGACTGTGGAATCATGTTTGTTGGTTGGCCTATAGTCATCACAGGGGTTGCCTGTTGTTAGACACATATCTGTCAGGTGGCCTACAACCATCACAGGGGTTGCCTGTTGTTGGACACACTTTGTTTTTAAGCAGCTCTGATCCTGACTGCTCAGTTAGAAGATTCTAGGCAGTGAAAAACTTAACCTAAAAACCTGTCTCAAAACAAACAAACAAACAAACAAACAAACCCTAACCTTGGTTCCTCAGTTACTGTTTCATGCTCCATCTGTCATAAAGGAGAACTTATATTACTGTATTTGTGAGTAATTATTTCATTATTTATTGTTTTTAAATTATTAAAATTTTATATTTATAGGGGAGGAGTCTGTTCTCTCTTCTTCTACCATGTGGATTTCATCAGTTGTATTCTGTTATCAAGTTTGGTTGCAAGCACCTTTACCCACTGAGCCATCTTCTTGGCCCTATTTTCTTTTAACATCTATTTACTTCAGCTTTGTTATTCATTATGAGATCCACTGCTACATTATAGAGATTTCTGTCATCAAAGATATTACTTTTCATATATATGTTTTATTACAAATTGGGATATAGAATCTTATGAGACAGTACCTTTGGCCTTAATTACCTGAGTTTAGTTCTCTTCTTGCTAGAGTGAGGTAGTGCTCTCAGTAGTTTATTCCTTTGGTTTCTAGTGTAGTTAAAACAAGCTGTTGTTACTGGTATTATAAAGAAACAATTCTAGCTTTTCCCTTCTTTGTGTATACAATATGGTATGACCCAAAATGACCAAGGCCTTGTACCCCATCTGCCAAAAGACAAACAGTGTCTCGGATTGGGGTGCAGTTTAGGTGGTAAGATACTTGCTTGGAATGCACAAAGTTACATGCATTCAGTACCTGGCACATCATAGAAGCTGCTCATGGTGGCATGGCTGTAATCCCAGCATCCAGGCAGTGGAGATAAAGTCTTGGATTCATAGCAAATTTTAGGTCATGACCAGACCTGAAAGGAAATATGTCACAAAAGTGCTGGTATAAGCCAAAAAAAATTGGTATTCAGTAGTTTGTTTCAGTAAAATTTTGGTCTTCAGTGTCTTCAGACAGTATTTAATTTCAAAGGCTTGATATCCTTCTTCCAATAGGTGGGGCACTTGCTACTGGCACTGTGAATGGTCTTGTGAGTATCAAGTTTAGCCAGTAACTAACTTTTTCTGAGCAGCATTTGGTGCTGTCTGTACATACTGCTTCAAGAACATCTATGCAGTTCTCGGAGGTTCTCTGAGGCTCGTATCATCCTCATTTTAGGTGAAAAATAAAGCTAGAAACCCAAACAGAGGTATAGGGGAGTTACCTGACTAAGATTTGTGTACAGAGCTGTGCTGCTTATATACTCTTGCAGTGAATGGGTGTGACAACTGGAGTGCACAGTCATTCTAAAAGTTAGACTGTCTCTCCTTGTTTGATTTGTATGACCTGAGTGTTGGTTCAGAGGTCAACAGAGCCTGTCTGCTTGTTTCTTCTTCTTATCCTTCTTCCCTTTCCCCTTCCCCTTCCCCTTCCCCTTCCTCTTCCTCTCCCCCCCTCCTCTTCCTCCTCCTCCTCCTCCTCTTCTTCTTCGGTACACATGTGTATGTGATGTGTAGGTAAACATGTGCACATATGTGTGGAGGTCAGAGAACAATGCAAGTGTCATCCTCAGGAACTCTGTACACCTCCTTTTGACACAATTACCTTGTTATTCTGGGACTTATCAATTAAACTAGAATGATTGGCTCTGGAATCTGTCTGTCTCTCCCTCCCCAGAGTGGTGATTACACATGCAAGGTGGTCACATTACCCACTAAACTGTCTCCCCAGGCCCACTTGTTGAATTATCATCTGGCTTGCTTTGATGATTCCATCCCCTCCTCTGAAATTGCCAATGAATCGTTTATGTTTTGAATGTAGTGAGAGCCTCCTTTGGTCATCTTAGTTTGGCTCTCACTGTCTTTTCTTTGGTGTACAGGTCAGGCTTTACAAGCATTTTTGTATGTCTAATATTTACTAGTTGTGTTCTTGGCACTGTTCATGTTAATCGTATAATGCTTGGAGTATTGTTGCATTGCACTGTTGAGTGTTGATTTTGGTTGTGTTGGTTGCTTGTATCAGCAGGAAGTTAATCTGTCTAAACTTGGACTTGCATCTGTGCCTCTTGTGTTGTACAGTAGCTAAAGTCCGCATGGTTCAGTGTTGGCCCTTCTTACTGCTGTTGAGATAGCTGGACACTATGTACCCCAGACTGGCCTTCCAGCCTCCTGAGTTCTGGGGTTGCACGTGTGTGTCACACCTGGCACTTTTTGGGAACCCACCTTTTTAGTCTTGATTGACATATGCCTGGTATACAGTAAACCCCATGTGTTTAAAGCCTACATTTTGATAAGGTTTGAGATGTGTAATACTTCTGAAACCATTTTCACAGACAAAATAAGGACATGCCCACCTCCCAGGAGTCCCCTCTTCTTTCCAGCTCTGTTCCCAGGTAATTGCTGGCGTGGTTTCCATTACAGCAGCTTATCAGTTGTTTGTTTCTCACTCACATAATTAGTGTATCTTTTTTTTTTACTCACATAGTTATTTTGAGGTTCATCCATGTTGTTGCAAATTTCTATACTCTGGTCTGTATTGTGGAGCAGCAATTTATTACATATATGCAGCATAGTTTATTTGCCCATTCACTTATTAATGGACATTTGGGTTGTTTCTTGTTTTATGCCAGATAAAGTTGCCATGAGCATTTACGCTTTCATTTAACTCAGATAAATACCTAGGAATAGAAAGTCTGAGAGAGATAAAATTTTCAATCTGTGATCTTGGGATCAGATACTGTCTATGAAAAGGCAGAGAACTGTGGTAGACCAACTTCTTAACTTGCAAGTAATCTAGCATTTTAGAGCCTTCAGAATTCTTGCTATTAGGCCTTTGCATGAGACTTTGGATCAGCCTGCTGACTTGTGCAAGACTGCAGGCAGTTCATTGGGACTGTATGAAATCTCTAGGTCAATTTGGAGAAAATTTCTTCCTGACAATGTTGAGCCTTCCAATTACTGAGCATGATTTATCTCTCACTTCCTTATCTTGTTTGATTTTTTTTCTCTCAGCATTGTGCAGTAGTTTTCAGTGTACTGCTTGTACATAATTTATCAACTTACCCATAAATATTTTATATTTAATGCTATTTTACATGACCCAAGTTTTATTTAATTATGTACTTGGCTTAAGAACTATTTTAAATTCAAAGCAAAATTGAGCAGACCATCCAAAATTTTTTGGCATACACACTGCATCCTCAAACACACTCTCCCATGCCAACACCCTAACGGAGTGTGGTAACCTAAGGAGCCAGGACTGTCACGTTGCTGTTGTTCTAACCCTGTTGTTTACTTGAGGTTCACTCTTGCTCGTCACTTTTTCTGTTTTGACAAAACATACGAGCACCATAATAGTATCACACAGGATGAAAAATCTGTTTTCCTGCCTTGCCACTGGCAGCCTTCTTCCCTCCAAATCCCTAGCAACCACTCATCTTTCTGTCTCCATAGTTGTGTGTTCAAAGCTCCATCATGATTTCCCATGCTTGGTTGCCCGCCTCTTTTCAGCACTGAAGAGTATTCTACTTCTCTGTTTCCCCACCAAAGAGCATCCGTGCACAGGGTTTTGTGGATACACTTTCAACTCATTTGGGCAACTTTAAATGTTGTTGTCTTCACTATCCCCTGACCTGCAGAGCCTGTCCTGTACTACACAGTTTAAAAGTTAGAGTTTAAAAACAGAAGCCAGCACCCTCTCCCCAGTTGATCTCCTGCACCCCAATCCCATTGATCTCCTTTGTAAAATTTGTTAATCACATGCTCCATCCTTTGATTCCATGAGACAGCAGCATTGAAGGTTTCCATTTCTGTCCAGTGATTTCACAAAGACCCCAAAAATGAGACACTGCCCATTGTTTGCCCCTTTTCCTAGTGTAACTGTCTTTCAAGTCTTCTTGCTTGTCCTTACTTTCTAGAACCTTCACATGATTGTTTTTAGTGTTTTATCTAGAATTCCTATGTATTAGCCGAGAAAGGTTTGCTCTGATACACAAATTCACAATATGTAGAGACTAGACTCTGTCTGACCACAAGTTTTCAGGACCCTAATCTGGACATCATGACCATTGGTTTGAGCTTTGTTTCCAGGCCTTTTTTCCTTTTCTGAAAGTCTAAGGAGTTAGTCAGAATGTCTTGGTAGCAGTTGCTCTGGGCTGCATTTTGTGGCACACAGTGTCCTTCATGAATAATTAGTTCAAATCTTGAGGAAATCTGTCTGGAGTATTGGATCTGATTGACTACTCGCTGTTTGGCTTCCCTTGGGCTCCTGCTCTCCACCATGCTGGACCTTTTTGCGGTTCTTCATGTGAATTCTCTTAACTTCTTTGTGAATTTTAGACGTTTGCTTACTTTACCTTCTGGATTGGCCATTAGTTTATATGCTGCTGTGTTACTTTATAGTTCAGTCTTCATTTCCAAAAAATATTTGTTTCGTTAACTTTTTTAGATGTATTTATTTTATGCATATGAGTGTTTTGCCTGCATGTATATATGTGCACTGTGTATGTGCCTGGTACCCACAGAGGTCAGAAGAGGATGTCAGAACCCCTGGAACTCAAGTTAGAGATGGTTGGGAGCCACCATGTGGGTGCTGGAAAGTGAACCTGGAACCTCTCCAAGAGCGGCCAGTGCTCTCAGCCACTGAGCTAGCTCTCTAGCTTCTTGATACATTTTTAAAATCTCTTTTTTCATGTTTAAATTTAGAGATCTGAAGTCTTCATCCTTTAAAAAATGTAGATAATTAGGAGTTATAAAGAGTAGATTGGAATATTATACAAATAATAGTGAAAGTATGCACACATGGCTTGCACTATTTCTCTGTGACACACACATACACACAGAGACAAAGACATAGACAGAGACAGACAGAGAGAGCTTGTTGAAAAGAAACATAACCTTGAACTCCTCCTCTGGAGAGGAAACAGTAGGATTCTGAACCCATGATCACTTTGCTCCTTGCCTTGTATAATCCATTATGCCTTTAAGTCTGAAAATCTCACCAGTTATTCCTTTGTAAGTCTTGACCATTTTGAGGAAAGCATATCCATGTAAAAATTTAATTTCAGATATGAAATATGAAATTAGGGTACACAGAATATATACCTATATTCACTTTTATCTCTATTCCAGTTCTCCTGTGCTTTCAAAATTCGTTGTTTCTTCTGTTTTTCCTTTCACTGACAATGTAGAATACAATTTCTTTACAAATGCATTACTGCCTAATGCAGGATGCTTTGGTAGTTTATTATAAAATAAAAGATTAGATGTAAGTTTCATTTTTCTCTTGTTTTCCCTTATAAAATTTGAAAATTTCACCATTAATGAGAAATGCAGACTTGTTGTTGAGGTGGTAACTCTTCACCCAAGTCGGAAAAGTTTTCAGCCCTCACCAGGCTGTGAGCTCCTGGACTGGACACACTTGTGTCTGCTTCCTTCTCTCGCTTTTCAGTCTTGAATGTCTCCACAGCCCATTGCCCTAAGACTGTAAACTTCTACCTGATAGTTTCCTGCTGTGGCCACTTTGTTCATGAGAGAATGAGTCCAAGGGAAGTCAGCTTCCTCTTGGACCGATTTTCAGATGAAATTGCTGCACCATGAGCTTGTAGGCCCCTCTGATAGAAACAACCTATTTGTTTATAGGTAAGTAAAGGCAACATAAAGTCTTCTGTAGCCTAGTCAGCTAATAGTGAACTAGCAATAATTTGAGATCAGTTGTTTAGTATGCTAGTTCCTAAACAGTTTTCTAATGCCTTGTCTTACATTGTAAGATTCAAAACTTTGGATTCATGTCACTTAGGAGCTTGCATTGTGGTTTCTTATAAGCATGTGGGATTTTTGTTCCAGCTAAGAAACTCCATGGTTGCTTTGTTACTGGGTGTTGTGCATCACCAACTGTGGCTACAAAGTTTTCTTGGGGAACTATTTATTGCATTAAGGAGATACTGCTAGTGGCAAGAGATAAGAAAAGCTGTATGTTGTCTCTGTATCTGAATTGGTTTTAAATATCTTGCTATTTATCATCAACACATGTGAAGACCTGTTGTTGATGGTCAGGTGGTAACCTTTATGGCATCCCAAGAAATATAATTCATGCACTTAATTAGGGATCTTAGTTTCTTTTGCTATCTAATTTTTTGATAAGAAATGTTGAACTATCTAAGTATTTCTAATATTTGTGCACCACTTAAATGTAGTTTATCTTTAACCAGATAGGTAGTTAGAACCATTTTTTGAAGTCAGTTGTTTTAAAACTGCAAATTTCATCAGAAGATTTTTCATATGTCAAGTTAAATATTGATTTAGGTTTAAGGTAACAGAAGTTGGATTTCATCATTTACATAAAAGACAGGCAGCCCAATTTCCATAATTAAAGTTTGTTCTTCCTGGCTCTTTTCGCCCAGTAAAAATTGTATATTTTTATCTGCAGAGTTCTATAACTGCCAGTAGAGGGCACTGTTGTAACACCAGAGAAATATACTGAGTCCCTAACTCCTTGTCTGCCTTTGCAATTTGCAATGTTTTTAAAAGCAATATTCTCTGTGTAATTAAAATCAGTTCCCTGTATAATTAGCAGTTGAGCCTTATTCTTTGTGGCAGAATTTGTTTGTGGATGGCATTATTTCTTTTTAAGTCTGTGCTCTTCTATAGCCAGTGCCTAAACTGTCTCCTATCAAAATATAGAAAGTTATATTGCTGTTTATCTGCACTAAGCAGTACTGGAGATGGAAATGTAGAAAAATTACAGTAGGTTTCATTTAGGATCTGGGACCTAATTATTCAGCAGGTAACGTTTAAAATTCTTGGTTCCAGCTTTAGAAATGGTGGAGTTAATGTACCACGGTCATAATATTAGTGTTCAGGTGCCCGGCACAGTAATAGAGGACAGCTAATTCTGTGTTAGAACTCTTCTGATGAAAACCAGGCATCAACTTAGCAAATTTGCTAATAATTTCCCTTTCATGCTTCCTTAAAACTCATACGCCATTGATGCAGTTATCAAACTACTTAAACAGTGATGCGGAAACATGGATAAAGCTACCTCTCTTGCTTAAACACATAAATGTCATATGGAGTGACTTTAAATGTGCATTCGTTGCCTGGCCACTGTCAGGCTGCTGGAGGGCAGTGAGATAGGGGAGAATCCCAGCTTGAATTTTAAGTTGTCAGGGCATACTTCATAGCGTTATGATTTATCCATAGTCCCCAAACCTCCACAAGTAGTCTAAAATCAAAGAAAACTTAATACAAGGCTACATTATAAAGTCTTTCCTGGCTCATTTTTGGAACTAAAACTTTATGACTAATTGATGTTTTGAAATTATTCCATTTATGGTTTAGAATTTGTAAGAGAAAATTAGCTGAGAATCAAATCTTAATGCTAATCTTTTCGTTGGTAGCTATGTAGAATGAAGGAATGAACATTTTTTTTTGAGAATTTTATTTAACTTTGTGAAGCACTTTAGTTAAAAGGCAAGCAGCCTGGTGACTCAGGGAGAAAGGCTCTTAGAAGTGAAAGTGGCGTCAGCTCGCTCTGTGCATTGCAGACTCGGAAGTAGCACGGGCCATTCCACCTTTATTTAGCTGTTTACTTTGATAATAAAAATGTGATGATACCATTTGAGAGAGCAAGGAGATTGTTTATGGACACTGTCGTATAACTTAAGAAAAACACTTGGAAATATTTTTCAGGCATTAGTCACTGTAGGTGTAATTTTAGAATATTCTAATGTAATTAAATTGAAATCTGAAAATTTAAGTGTATGTTAAAAAAGGATCCTGCTGTTTGTCCCTAAGTTTCTCTGATGTTATAGCTGCCCCCAAAGGAAGTCATTCTAGTTTCTTCTCCCACCATGTTGGTTCCCTGTTCTTTGTGTTGTCTTCTTAAGACAGAGGCTGTATTTGGTTTCTTGGTTAAAATACATTAGATAGATTAGGAAAAAAATAACTATATACTGTTTATCTGTAGCTGTAAAACTGTTGCTTTCTCATTTGTTATTACGAAAGTGGGACTGAAGCAGGTTTTCATTTTGTTGGAGCATTTGTATTGAGTACTGTGACTTCCCTATATTGTCTTGTAATGGTTATCACTGCCTTTTCTCCTACAGAGGCTATCACAGGTTTCAGTCTAAGCTATTTGTATTCAGCAAGGTCAAGATAAGTTTTATCTCCACAGATAAGTCAAGTGCATTAGGATCGATAGGTAATAGTAAAATTCACTGAAAATATTATTGCAAGCTCTTAATGAATTTTTTTAAGCTGTAAGCTTGTCATGTGGACTATACCTATACTGTTTGTTATTTATTTGAGTGGCACTAAAGGAGTGTCATTAATTTTGCAGACATTTTAAAGAAACAGGAACAGATTAAAATAGCATTTTAGAAATTGCATTTTGTTCCAAATTTAAACTTTTACTGATGAAGTCTTGGAGGCTGTTTATTTTTCTTTTTAAAGAAAATGGCAAAAGAATAAATATTATAGAGGGCATTTATAAATGAAGAACATAACTTGAGTTTCCTTGTTAAAATAATCATTTTTGGCTTTGTACAGATGCATATCTTACCCAGAGGCCTCCCCACAGATTTGGGGTTCCTTAGCTGAGGAACACTGGTGGGAAAAGAGACATCTTGTCCTTACAAGGGACGGTGATGAGCAGCTCATAGGAACTGCTACCCTGGATGTGACAGTAAAGGCAGAAAGAACTCAGGCACACTCACTGACTGGTTTTAAACTCAGAGGACACTTTTCTGATACATTAGAAAGTGTGGAGTCTGTCTGAGTTTCTGCAGGTAAGGTGACCATGACCCTATGAGAAATGTACCTACAATTATTTTCTTTCTGGGTAGAATGCTTCATGTAGAGAAGCCGGTAACAGTTGGAAAGCACATACTCTATAGAGAAGTTACATAGGAGACTCGGTGATTTTTCTTTTGCACTGTTATGTAAAAATAACGTCTTTTGAACTTTTACAGGCTTAGTATTCAGGATTTTGCTCCGGTTACGTGAGTTTATGCTTTCAATATTTCAAAATGTACTCTGTTCCCTTGCACTCACTTAGAGATCAGCTGATGGCTTTCCCTTGCTTTACAGGAAGTTTTAATTGAAGTAAGGAGACTGAGAGCCATGTCAGTGTTGATTTTAGGAGTCCTTGTTCCCGGGGCAGTAAGTGATGTGCCCTTTTGCCTCATAATTGGAACTCTTTGTATTCTCTTCCTCCTTCTCTCTCAAAATTTCCTACATTTATATGGCCACTTAAATAAAAGTGACAGAAATACTTTCCACCCTTTTAGAAACTAAAGCATTTTCTTTAAAAATTTCTATAAAAGATGACCATTGGGTTTATGGTTATTAATTCTGATAATATGGGTGCACACAGCCACCCATGTAGCGATTTGCTTTTCTGGCTAAGGAATGACAATGTTTCCTCAACACCAAGTGGCCTTATTTTATTCCCGGCTTCTCTAGAATGTGCTGTGAGAAAGAGAAAACCGGAAGGTAAGGGGCCATGGTGGGCTGCCAGGGCTGAAGGGGCCTCTGCTCTAGAGTGGGCGGGCGGGTGGGCCTGAAGGGTGCTGTGGCCTCCAGCTGAAAAGCTGCATGAAAGAAGGTGACTGTCTCTTTCCATAAGTTATCTTTGTGTGGTGGGTCCAATGCAACAGTAAGAAAGTTAGAGCATTAAAAATAGAACAATGGTCCTTTTAAAATATACTTAGTGTAGTGAATTTACCCCCGCTCTCCTGTGTCTAGTTACTCAGAGGAGAAACCTTGCTGCCAGCAAAAAAAAAGTGTTGGGAAAAATGGCTTTCTCTTTGGGAACATTTTAAAACTCAGTGTTTTCTTGTAGGATTGATTTTACTGATAGAAAATGGTCTCCCTACAGTGTTAGGAAGCTCACACTGCTTCAGGATATAAGTTTGTGGTTGTGAAATGAGATTTGTTTCCCCCTCATGCCCAGGGCTTTGCCCTTTCTGTGAAATAAAGGGACATACGTACTGACCAAAAGCAAACACTTTTCACATATAGTAAACAGCTTGGAGCAGTCTTTATATTTTTTTCTTTGTTCCTAAGTAACTATTAAGTAAAACTTTTAATAAGAGAAAATGTGAGCATTGTTTAAGGTGAATTTCTTAAAAGAATCTGAAGTGCATTTTAGAATTTAAAAAATAGTAGTAGTTGCCCGGAAAGAACACTTTTGTTCCATGTTTAGGAACACTTATATTTTAAACTGTGAGCCTGATTTTCTCTAAGTTGAAATAGAAATTCTTATATAAAGTTACTTGGGGCAAGAGGGTGTTGATCTCATTAGAAGACCACTTATTTGTTGAAAGAGTAGCTACTGAGATGTTTGCTGCTAGGAGAGAGTTTGTTGTCCACGGGATGGAAGAAAGAAGGGATGGTCTTAGAAATCCACATGTGATAGATACCTGTGCGCAGAGTCACGGATGTAAATTGTTCTGTCATGTCCTGCTGGGTATAATCTGTGAATTTGCAAAGCGGTGCATTGTGTCAAAAGTTGTGAAAGTTCTTTTGGTTAATTATCGCTATCTCTGGAGGGATGCCAAAATCAGTGTTTCTACTTAATTCTTCATTTGTGCCGTAAGTTTTCTGCCTCGTAGAACTGCTCTCCCCTCCCCAGATAGGTTGCCCTGACTCTCGCTGCAGAACTCCTTCGTGCTAGAAGTAGGGCAGTGCCAGCTGTCCTTGTACCTTGATCTGCCTTCGTTATCCTCAGCAATCTAACTAAAACTGTCATCCTGGCGCGCAGGCCTGTCTTGGGATTTCCCTTCCCCAAACTGCTCACCTTTTTGTCTCCTCACTTTCTCAGTGGTGACCCCACAACTGACGCTCAGTTTTTGCTGTTACTGCCATTCTTCAGGTTGTCCAAGTCTTTCTTTATAATTTGCCTATTACTCTGTCACGACACATTTCGTCGAAAGCCTTGAAGAATACATGAGACATGAGGCAGTAGGCAGTGCGGGAGTCTTTAGGAGTCATTAATACTGATTTGTAAGTTTCTGCAAAGACAGTTTGGATGTGTAACTTAGGGACTGATAGTTGGAACTGATGGGGGTCGGGGTAGGATGCTGGGACATTGCCATCCTTTTCACATTTGACTGTGTTTAGAATTATTAATTAGTTAATTTCTCAGCGTTTAAAAAACCAAATCAAATAAATAGCCACATTTCTTAGCCTCAAATTGTGTAGAAATGTTAAAGAAAATATATTTGTATTTTTTACTCAATTCTTGAAGGCCCAAAGGGAGATATTTTGGCACCCGTTTTTTTCATTTCTAAAAGCCTGGACCGTGAACCAACATGATCCCATGTATAGTAGGGTTTTCAATACTATTCTAATACACTACATAGGTGCTTCCCTTTGGTAACTTGTCACAGTAAAGTACTGGATCGTTGGGACTGAAGTGGCTACTGAATCCTCAGTGATGAAGGAACTTAACCAAAAGCTACAAAGCTGGTTTGAGCCAGAAGTAGAACATGGTCTTTAATCACAAGACAGACGCCTCTTCTTTCGGTATCTCTTGTGTTACTTTGAGAAGGGCCTGGCTGAGAGGCAGCTCGTCTCTGATGGCAGTTTAGCTAATGTTTCTGTCCCCTTATATGCCATCGTGTCCTTGTGGTAAACTCATTGCACTTTATAATCGTTTTTCAGTGTGCATCTGAGTGCATACTACATGCCACTGGTGTGCATGATGAGAGGCCACAGGTGCTGTACATCTGACCTCATGCTACAAGTAATGTTTGCTATCATGCTGGCAGAGTGGTGGGGTAGGAGCTATGACAAAGGAACCGTGAGATGGGTTATCTCAACCCTGTCTTCTTTCACTGCATTGCAGTGAAGCCATTGTACTCTGCTGTCTGCCACCTGAGATCCAGGTCACTGTGTGAGTTGGGATAAATTTGCCCTCCTTCTCTATACCACTCGACTCACTTAAATATAGAAGTAGAACTGTGTGTGTATCATGGTTCTAGGTGACTAGGCACTCTTTCAATCAGATGTTGGTCAGCTTCCATCCTGCCTGATCCCATGGGTTCACAGTGTATCCTGGGATGCATAACGTAAGAAGTAGTAAGTTCCATCAGACAGGTATTGACTAGGCTCATACCTGGGTTCAAATCTGCAAACCATACAGCTTTGATTTGTCCGAAAGTTTCACAGACACAGCTGTTTCCCCGCTTGATCCACTGTTTATGTAGATTACAGAAAAACAGTTAGAAATGTTAAGGTGCATTCTTTTACAAATTTGGGGAGGTATTTTAATCTGTGGCATGGCACAAAGATCTACTTATTATAGAAATGTTGATCTTAGCATATTAGATTTCATCTTTACCACTAGGCACACATACGTCTCTCCAGCAGTCCTTGCCGTCATAGAAACTGGGTTTCCTGATAGGATCTTAGAGGCTAACTGGCCCAGACATCTCAGTTGTGGTCTAAGAAATAATGTCATGAGGATGAGAGAAGGAATCTTCAGAAGTGAAAAATAAGTGTATGAAATCTGGTCCTTAGGATGGCAGATGGTCTTTGAAAAGTCTTAGGGAAACATCGCCATAACTAAAGAATGCCACATAGGTTTCATGAATGGAATATATGCTGGGACATCCATGCCTCCACCTAAGGATTTCTCATGATGCCTAAAGGTGTAGTGGAGAGTGACTGGTATTATAGCTACAGAAGGTATACAGACCTCGCTTGAGTGATGGCTACCACGAGTAGGGTCTTGCAGAGCACATTGAGCAGTGACTGGATTAATCTAGCAGAAAAAAATTTACTTTACAGTCACAGATGCAGGAAAATTGCAAGACCTTGAAGAGTTTCCAAAGAACCTTCATCCAGGTTCCCTTGTTGCTTATGGGTCGGTTTCTATGTATATTCATTGTTTATTTTTCTGGACGGTGTTTGGAAGTACGTTGCAGACATGCTTCCTTTCTCTGCTACATTTTTGTGTCTATTTTCTTAAAATGGAGGATTTCTGATACAGAATAGTACCATTGTCAAGTCAGGAAATTGACACTGGGACACTACTACTATCTCATTTACTGACTATATTCAGATTACATCATTTGTCCCACTAATGTCCTCTATAGCAGAAAGAAAAGAAAATCTGTCTGGCTCAGTGTTCTTAAGCAATCCCACACAGTGTGTGGTGTGCTTTTGTTTTATAATAAATGAAAGAGTTTATTTGGGTCTTACAGTTTCAGAGAGTTAGAGTCCATGACCTTCATGGCAGACAGCAGGCAGGCATGGAACAGTAATTGAGAGTTCACATCTTGATCCACAAGCATGAGGCAGACTGGTATGCTCTCAATTTAGTTATTCTAGAGAAGTTCCTTGGTTGTCCTTGCCTTGGTAACCATGATACTTTTGAGGAAAATTGTGATTTTGAAGAGTGTTTTTGATTTTTGTTTTTTTAAATCAGAAATGCTGTGGAAGTGATGGCATGTTCTGTGTTCTATCACAAGCTCCTTGGTGGTGATTTTATTTAATCACAGTAGTGTTTGCCATATTTCTTCTTCTTCCTCCTCCTTTTCTTGTTCTTCTCCTCCTTCTCCTTCTCCTTCTCCTCCTTCTTCTTCTTAAATCAAATTGCTGTTTTCTTTTTTGTTATTAATATCCATATAGTAGAGGGATGTTTGAAACTATATAAATCTGTTTCTTATCAGACCTATGTGTACATTTAGTTGGTGGATGCACGTGCCTGTTTATAGGGCAGGACAACCTCAGCTGTTGCTCCTCAGATGTCCTTTCATCTTTTGTGTGAGACAGAGTCTCCCATTGGCCTGAAACTTGCCAAGTAGTTTAGGATAGCTGGCCAACAAGCTCGAGGGGTTCACCTGTCTCTGCCTTTCTTTTTGCCATCATGTGGGACTACAGACACACATGCAGATGTGGAAATGTCTGCCTTTTTCTATGGGTTCTGATGATCATACTCAGGGCCTCACATTTATGAGGCAAACACTTTATCTACTGAGCTACTTCGCTATCCGTCTCACCTGCTGCCATGCCTCATCACCCTGGAGGTCTGTAAGACCCTGGAGCTGTAAACCAAAATAAACTTTCTTCTGTAAGTGCCCTTGGTCATGGTGTTTTATCTCAGCAATAGAAAAGTAACTAATACAGAAGCTGGTACCACAGCTGTTGCTGTGAAAAATGTGGTCATGTTTTTAGGTGGACTGTGGAAGACTTTGGAACTTTGGATTAGAAAAACTGTTGAATGTGCCACGCAAGCTTAATGGGCCATTTTAATAGAATCCTGGAGAACAGAGGTGCTGAGAGTGATGCTGACACTGGAGGCCTGGGTCAACAGGTTTCAGAGAAGATCACTACCAGCACCTTGTGTAGACACCATTCAAATGACAAAGAGTCTGACTGCCTTCTGCCCGTGTCCTAAGAACTTGTCTGAGGCTACACTAAAAAGTAATGGACTAATTTCTTTGGCGAGAGAAACTACAAGATAGCAAAGCATTGAGTCTGTGTCATGATTATTACTCATTTCCATATGCAGGTCTACAATGAAAAAGAGCAAGTGAAGCAGAAAGAAATACAAGATATACTGTTTGGAGAGAAAAAGAACACTAGGAAGCTTAATGCTACATTCAATGGCCCTGCTGTGAGATTGTAATAATTAAGAAAATTAGTGCCATTAAGGAGAGGCCTCCTTTGCACTGGAACAATAGCAAAGGTGCTGTTGGGGTGTGGCCATACCTAGCTAAGCTTCCACCTTGTGCAACAGACCATAAGGGGTTTTCAACTCCTGCTAATCACCTACACACAAAAGCCTTTGCTGATGTGATTCAAGGGGGCCAGGGTCTACTCCAAGTTGGCAGCCAAACTTGGCAGAGTTATTCATATGGTTCTGGCTTGGAGACATGAAGGATACTAGAGTGAGGGTGTCATGGATTCTTCCTCTATGCTTCAGAGAGCTGTTGAGGCCAGGCAATATGTGGCAAGGGGGAGTCCCTTGTAAAGAGATTATAAGATGTTATTGTGGGTCTCACCCCAACAGCATGCTGAGTGTGAAAGTGAAGCCTGGGTTGCAGTGGAGATCCCAAGATGTTGGAGATGCCAGAGCCATGAGACATCTCACAGGGAGAGCTGCACACAGGGAGTGGATCCAACCCAGGAGAAAGACATATTATAGGCAGCAGAGCTTTAGGATCTGAACCACCTAAGTACTTGGGAACTGAATCCCAGATGCTGGATATGAAGTTACAGAATTTGGAGTCTTCACTGCTGGGTTTCAGTTTTGCTTTGGTTCACTATCCTCCCTTTTGGAATGGAAATGTATATTCTGTGCCATTGTATGTTGGAAGTATATCATTTCCTCTTTGATTTTATAGGGGTTATGGTTAGGAGATGTCCTTGAGTCTCAGAGACTTGGGCCTTCTAGACGGTGCAGCGACTGAGAAGGACTGTGGGGACTTGCAGTTGGACTAATTTTGCATTATGATATGGCCATGAGCCTATGGGGAACCTAGGGAGTAGATTGCGGTGGTTTGAGTGAGAAATGACCTCCACTGGCTCATGATTTAAACGCAGTCCCCAGTTGGTGGTGCTGTTTGAGGGGTGCCATGTTTAAGGAGATATGTCCACTTCCAGTTTGCTCATCATGTCTGCCTTTGGGTTTATGGTTGAGGTCATGATCTTTCAGCTTCCTGTTTCTTCTGTCATAACTCCTGGTTCTTTTTGTTTGTTTGATGACGATGATGTCAATTTGATACAACCTAGATAACTCTAGGGAACCACAATTGAAATGCTTCGATAGACTGGCCAGTAGACAAGCCTGTGGAACGTTTTCTTAATTAGTGACTGATTTGGGAAGACCCGTTGTTGGTGGATCCTCTACAGGGAAGGTGGTACTGGGATATATAAAAAAGCAGCCAGAAGGACCAAGCCAGGAAGCAGCAGTCCTCCATGGCTTCTGCTTCAGTTCCCGCCTTCTTGTTCCTACTTTTAGTTTCTATTCTGTAAGCTAAAATAAACGATTCTTGTCCAAGTTGCTTTTGGTGAAGGTGTGGTATCACTGCAAAGAAATCCTAACTAAGACTTGGTACGATGATGAAACTAACTAGCATGCACTTCTCCTTCCTTCTCCACTGGCCTGGACAGAAAGTCTGTTCTTTCCACTGATCTTAGCAATCCATGAATTCATTTTTCCCCTTTAATCAAGAATGACCACATTTTCAGTTAAAAGAAGCCCTTTGCAGCTTCTCTGTCTGCACATCTGACTCTCCGGGATCACCACTCTTTCTCTGGGCCATTATTAAGTAAAGGAAAGGTCACTTGATCACAGGCTATGTGATACTTTTGCACCGATCTGATAACTGACAGGGTTACTAAGTGACTCATGGGCACGAGTACCAGCTACTCAAGGACTACCTGACTAGTAGTGTGTGCAGTGGGCTGTGCCGGACAAAGGATTGATTTACGTCCTGGAGTGCATTGAGTGGGGTGGTACTCAGAGTGCACTCAGATGGTGCCATCTAAAGTATCCATGCTGTGTATTTGTAGAAGGCTATAGCTCTCTGACAGCATGAGCCAGGTCCTTCATCATCAGTCCCTAGCCTAGAGGAAAAGGAAGGGAAAAGAAAACTTTGGCTTTGGTGCTTTATAGTCCTTAATCCTTTGAGCTAGTTTTCTTCTTAGTGAAATGAGAACAGCAGTGATAGCTCACGGTTTTAAATTAAATGAGAAATATGTGCTTTATAGCATATGACAGATAGTCAGCAACTGGTGATTTCTTTCCCGTTTTCCTAGCATAACATAACATAAAATGATATGAACACAACACGACTTCCGTCTTCTAGTACTTCTAGTAGTCATATTCAGGAAGTAAAACATAAAATGAGCAAAAGATTCCATTCATTGATATTGTATTGAAATTGTTTAAAACCCTTCTTAGTGAAGAGTGAGGCAGGGTCATATTATATAGCACAGGCTGGCTTTAAACTAATTGGCAATCTTTCTGCCACAGCCTCAGAAGTACTGCGATTCCAGACATATTCCATGAGTCCTAGCTAAATCACCTTCTGTAAGAGTATCTTTAAACTTTGTTTGAAATTTTTTGCATTTGAAATAAAAATATCTTAAGAAAAAGTGACTAAAAGGCTGGAGAGAAGAACCAGTGGGTAAAAGCACCTACTATGCAAGCCTTGAATTTCTCAGCATCCATGAAAAAAGCCAGACATGGCCATGTAGATTGCTCTAACGCCAGCACTGGCTAGGGCAGAGGCAGAAGGATTACTGGGGTTTGCTGGTGTCAACCTAGCTCCAGGTTCATGAAGAGACCCTACACCAAAGGAATAAGGTGAAGACCCAGTGTCTTCTGGCCTCAGCAAGTGCTTGAATAGTCACATGTGAGCGCACACGCACGCACTCACACATGCACATACACACAAGTGGTTAGAAAAACTGAGCTTTCAGCAGTTTATGAACTGATACCATTAATAAAGGTATCAGTTTAGGTGACCTTGAGGCCTTTCGTTTTATGTAAAATAGTTTAACCATGACCCCTGTTTGACATTTTTGCTTATAAAATTGTCACTGGTTTGGAGAGAACTTTTTGTATTCACCAAGAGTCAAGAAAGGCTTTACCTTCACAATGACGAGACTGTAGGTGGCTCTCCTCTCTTCTCCACTCTCTTCCTTTTCTTCCTGCACTTCCGCTGTGATGGGGGAAAGGAAGCAGGAGATGAGAAAGCAGAGTGGATGAGAATGCAACCCAGGACTCCCCAGGTGGTAACTGCAGGCTGTTTACCATGAATTGACTGCCTGGCACTGAAACAGATAACAGCCCTGCAGTGTTTGATGCTTAGTCATCTGCAATTGGCCTACGTATCCCAGGAAAGACTTTTCGATAAACACTGACATTGGGGTTGACAGAGGAAAAGCTGGGGATTAAAGGGAAGATACCTGATTGTGCCTTTTAGATGGTTAAGATTTTTTTAAAATCTTTTTATTGGCCAATTGAGAAGTGCCAAAGTAAATTTGAGTTGAAACAGTGAAGCGATTTCACTGGGTTTTCTGAAGTATAGGCCAGTGCTTCCAGCTGCAGCCTAAGGGCCAGTACTATCAGAAGAGAGTTTTTCAAATGGAGATTTCTAGATCCCAGAGCCCAAATTTTAAAATGCTCTATGATTGCCACTGCTGTCCTGGGAATGTGACAGCCTGCCTAGTTCAGGCTCTATTGCTCCATAGCCCATTACCTATCACCCGGGTCCTTCTCTATTGACTCTTCGCTTCCTATCCAAATGTGCTTAGATCCCTTTTCTCCAAAAAATGTCTGAAGCCTGTCTTTGACTGTTCTTCCTCTAGGCTCCGATGTCTGTCCTCTTTTTTACCGCCACACTTCCTGAAACACAACTCAGGAGATTCAGGAGAACATGTTTAGCTTCTATTTCTTTTTTTTTTCAATTGCATTTTAAGGCCTTACTGATGTTGGGTACATTCAATTTCCTTACGTGTAATACATTTACACATCTATGCCCCACTTACTCAATTGGCAATAGATGTGCACCAGTCTCCTGAGCAGGATGGAAGTCTGTGCTATGACGGTGAAAGTGGCCATTTGCTTGCTCGCAGTCCACAGCTGTCTGTAAGTCTGTCAGGTCAGGTACTTTTATGGTTAGATTAGTACCTTCATGGAATAGGAACATGTAAAGGAGCCGGAGAAGAAGGGGGTTATAGCAGCAGCTATCCTGTAAGCCTTTGAATAGTTAAGCTGTTGTTTTGCTTTTGAGACAGGGTCTCACTAGTAGCCCCTGCTGACTTGGAACTCCCTGTGTAAACTAGGGTGACCTAAAATTCATAAGGTACCATCTGCTTCTGTCTCCTGAATACTGGGATTAATTGTAGTTAAAAACACTGAACATGGCAAGACTTGCTCCTGGCCCAGGTTTGCCACTAACTTTAATATCCCTTTAAGGAGATCAGTAGTCTGAACAAATAAGAAACTAGCCCCAGATTAGAGTTCTTAAGAAACTGATTTTCCCTCCTGTCTCTGGTACACAGAACTGAACAAGCCCATGATAGCAGCATGGGTATATAGATTACAAAGATGTGCAGTTAGGGTAGATGAGCTACAGATCATTTCTTCATTCATATAAGTAGAGAAGTTTGGGGACTGCTCCATAGCAACTGTTCCGGAAATAGTCAGTGGCTTCTTCGTTCCTAGTTTGACCCACATTTTCAGACCTCTGCTCTCTCCTTGCCTTTTCTTGCCTTTGTAGTCTCCAACCTTACTAACTTCCTTTCTCCCGCTTCTGTTCTTTCTACCTCTTAAATCTCCATAGTCAGGGGATGGTTTCATCCATACAAAACCTTTGGTTACAACAACCACAGCTTACAGTGGCACCCACAGTATTCCATACGGTACTCTAGACGTGCCACATGCATGTATTTAACTTTCACTGTGGCCCAGTGAGGTAAGGACTGTTCTTATCCCTTTGTTATAAATGAGGAAGCAGGATCAGAGAGAGCTTCTTGCCTGTATTCAGAGGGCTAGTGTGTGACAGGGACTGGATTCATGGTCAGTCTGGCTTCAGGGGATGTATGTGTTAGGCTCCCATATACCTTTCATCTCTTTCCTAAGCTTTGGACCTCTTTTGCAAGGTCTAAACTTTTATTCAGTGGTTTAGTAGATAAACTCAAACTCAAAATCATTGTTTCTCCATCAGAATTGATGATTTTTTACACTAGCCAGTTCTTGCCTATATCTGTATCTTGTCAGTAGCCTCATCATAACTCAGCTTTCTTCTCATAGCAAATGCCTGGAGGTGGTCTTATAAGCTCCTTCAAAGTCTCAGCCACCCTCTTGTTCCTAGCAGTCTACCTCCCACATGTGAAATCTGCCCCAGCTCCATGGCATCCTATCTTAATTTGGAAGGCTGATTCTACAGGTAGTCCGGCAGTCTCTCATTCTGTGTTCCGTGTCCGAGGGATCGTTCTGAAGTCTGATTGGTTACTGCTGTTCTTTAAATGCTTTAGCTTTGTTCGCCTTGCTGATAAAACTGAAATCCCAAGCTGTAGTCAGTACTTTTCATGAATAGCTTCTGCCCAGCTTGATTTTCAGTCATTTCTCCTAGAACTTTCTATCTCAACAACTTTAACTTTAGCAGCCAGAGTAACCGACCATCCTCTCACCCATCATTCTTTGTTCGTCTGCCTGCTAAATGTCTGCAGCCCCTGTAAGATTCAGCTCACTCCATTCATCTCCTCTCTTCTGCCCTAGTTTCATTGGATGCTTTTAGCATCTTGCTTATGTTCTGGTCATACTTTGGCATACAGAATTTTATCACTCATTATTTAGCAATACTAGTAACTTGCTTCCTGGGTTTCAGCATAATGGAGTAGAACAGTTTGTCAGTTCATCACATAAAAGATGTGCATCTACAGCGTGTGTGTGTGTGTGTAATACAATATACATACATATCCAACCTATTTCTCTTAAAGTGTAAATGTCACTCTTTTCATGAGTGTTGATTTTCTGGTTGAAATTTAACAGCATTTGCTTATGAAAAGGCTATGCATTCAAGGCTACCCCAGCACTCATTGTATGATGACCCTCTTGACCTCAGACACCCCAAGTGCTAGAACTATGGGTGCAACAACCGTGCCCATCTCCATGCCTGGTGTCAATCTTACCCTTCCTGCGTAAACACACTTTGATATAGTTAAGTATTTTCTCCTGGTTCCATATCTCTAAAACTGAAGTTAGAAGTTTAAGACCTGAAAGAAACTGTATAAAACCCTTATAATTATAATTTTAACCCTTCCATTTTGTATTTTAAATTCTTGTTCTCACCTGTATCACAAAGGTACTACTTTATCCATGAGTAGTCTATATGGAATCTTTAAAGCATTTAGTTTAGTTTTCTAGACACAGATCTATTTTTGTGCTCATTTTTCCTTTGTTAATAACCGAATTAGGAAGAAGTATCTGTGGGAACAAGCACAAGGGAGCAGAGCCGAGTTTGAGAACAACACAACTGGTGTTGGTGAGCAGTGAGCCAGGTAGGAGGCAAGAGTTGGAACCACAAGGCTAGCAGTAGCAGCAGACATGGACAGGAAATGGGAGAGCCTTGGTTAGCCCAGTGAGTCAGACTAAGTGGAGAGTGCTGAGTTTGCTGACATTATCTTCTGCTGTTTGGTTGATATGAAGGAATAATTTTTGTTAGTCAGTTTTAACCTATTGGGTTCTGATAATTTGGTTTTTACTTACAATCTCCCCATTTACCTTTAGGGGAAAGTAAAGGTGCTTACATAAAAGTCAGACACAAAAGAGAAGCCGTGAATGCAGCTGCTTGTATAAAAACCTGCAAATCAGTGTCAAAGCCTTCAATTTTAGAATGTTTGTGTTTTTCAAGTTGATTATTAGTGTGCCAAATTGAAGAGTGGTACAATATAACCAGTTCTGTATGTGTACTGAAAACATGGCTGCTGTGGTGGAGTCCTTACCAAAGAAGTTAAAAACAGGTTTTCTAAAAATAACAGTGAACTTTTTTGTCTTCTTTCCTCTCTTCAGCACCTTCTCCCTATTTTGGTAGGCACGTTTTCCCTTTAGATATTTGATTGTGGTATAGACAGCTAACTTAAACATCTGTTTATCACTGCCTGGCTAGGCTGAGTGCAAAATTTCAATTGAATTGCCTCCCAAGAGAGCTTTGAGCTCTTAGGGTAAAACACATCATCTTTTCTTCTCCCCAGGGATTGTGAGCTGAAAGAATTCATCTAAGTAGTTTACATGCATTTTGCAAATGTTATATCTACTGGACTTAGCTTTGTTGCTTGTGGAATGCTGCCAGCATTACAGGAGTATCCACTTTGTTAACTCGGGTACAATAATATTTTATGGTATCACAATGAGTGTATAAATTTAAACAGCAAATTATTTTCTGTTGATGACTGACTTAAAACAGTTTTCTTTCTAACACATGGTCAGTTTTCCTCTTAAAATTTTAACCTCCAAATTTAGGTGCTTAACCATTCCTTCACTAAATATTTAGCAATTACTGCATATTCAGCTTTGCATATTATAATCTTACACATTGTGAACACTTGTTTTACCCCCTTTGCTTTGAAAGAGTTTTGGACTTTGTGTGCATTTTTATGTATTTCATAAAGGTTTTGTGAAGAAATACATTACTGAACTAGCTAAAAATACCAAAAAGTAAGTACAGAATTTTGTGTATGTTGGGTGCTTCAGGATGCTCAGAGCAAAGGGCCTTCCCATTTCCTATAATGCTGATTTCCTTCTTTCAAATTTGTCTCATAAGAAAATAACATAATTTATCTTTCTTTATCCTACCTGAGTGTAGAAACTGAAAATTCAATACAAAATATGAATAAACAAATGAGAACCTAATTAACTGCATACATTAAAATTATTTTTTAAAGTAGCATATTTTGTGCTTTGTAATCTTAACATAATGCTCTTACCCTGGTAAAAATATTTTAACAGATTGTTAAAGTGAAACCGTTGGACTGGCAAGGTGACTCAGTGGTTAAAGGTGTTTGCTGCGAATGCCTGACAACCTGAGTTCAATCTCCATAGCCCAATTAAATGTGAAAGGAAAGAAGCAACTCCACAACATTGTCCTCTAACCTCCACACATGTGCCGTAGCATACATGTATATTCACCACACACCATGTGCATGCACACATGTGCGCACACACATTACTAAAGGGGGGATTGCTAAAATGAAATATCTGTAATAGTTTGACATGAATTCAGGTTTTTTTATTGGATTGCTTTATAAAGTTCTGATAACATGGTTAGATAGATAATGTGTGTGCTGTGGATGAAATAGGAAGGTTATCTACAGTTTGTTAATTTCTACATGTATTTCCTGTATTGTAACTTGTCAGAATCATATCTGAGCCAAGTTTTCCTTGTACCTGGTATTGTACCATGCACTCATATTCCCAAGTGTTCTCCTGTGTTGTAGTCTCTGACTTTTATTGCCTTAGCTTCTTGCTTCATGTCATTGATTTTTTTTTTTTATTACTTTGTTTCTCTCCTGTGGCCAGATCTAACCTGGTGTCTTCTGCTGTAACTGTTACCACTTCCTCCTCATTGACCGTTTGCTTCTAGCATTGTCTTGGTCTATCTGATGTGCTCTTCAAGGTTATCTCTTTCTCTGTTCTTCCTTCTCTCTGTTTTCCCATATCAATGGATTGACAGTATTTTCAGTTCTTATTAGAATGCTCCTTAGTTCTCCCAGTTGAAATACCTCTTTTTAAAAGTGAGTAGAATTAGTCTCTAATTTCTCTCTCTTCTGTCTTTAACTAAATGTTAATCAGCACAATAGATATAAAATGCAAGTATCTCATATGTGATTTTCTAACTCATATTATAAAAGAAATTAGGCATTTTCTTGTGTTAGTACTAAAATGATTCTGCTCCACCAATGCATGTGTTTCTGTGTTGTATCATGGTTAACTCATGACTGACAATGAGTCATCCTAATAGAGGCACTGGTGTATAGTCCAGAGTTACTATGTATTGACTTTGGAAAGTAGCACATGCTTTAAATGTTTCTTTTCTCTAACCAATGCACATTTTTCAATGGTATAATTATTGTCATCAAAGAGAAAATAAAAAAATAGATTACACACGTAGAAACAGCATCATATAGAACATCAAAACCAACCAACTAGCAGTCACTTGGAGTGTAGCTCAGCTCTGGTTTCTAATGAGTGGGTCTCTGAAATGAAGAGGTGATGTCTGTCACTTGAGCAAGTACAGCCAGGTGTGTGTACTGTCATATGTGTAATGTGATATGGTGTAGGATAGTGTAATGTAGGGTAGTGTAGTATAGTTTTGTGTATAATGTGGTATTGTGACATGTAGTGCAATGCAGTGAAGTTTAGCATTGTATAGCATGGTGTGGTGTAATATAGTATTTATGGTGTGGTGCAGTGTAGAGTATGTGTTGTGCAGTGTAGCATTGGGTGTGGTGTGGTGTGGTGCAGTGTAGAGTATGTGTTGTGCAGTGTAGCATTGGGTGTGGTGTGGTGTGGTGCAGTGTAGAGTATGTGTTGTGCAGTGTAGCATTGGGTGTGGTGTGGTGTGGTGCAGTGTAGAGTATGTGTTGTGCAGTGTAGCATTGGGTGTGGTGTGGTGTGGTGCAGTGTAGAGTATGTGTTGTGCAGTGTAGCATTGGGTGTGGTGTGGTGTGCTGCAGTGTAGAGTATGTGTTGTGCAGTGTAGCATTGGGTGCGGTGTGGTGTGCTGCAGTGTAGAGTATGTGTTGCTATGCAGTGTAGTGCAGGTGTGTGGTGTGCAATGTAGAGTATGTGGTGTGGTGCGGTGTAGTGTTGACTGTGGTGTGGTGTAGTATGATGCACTGCTGATTTTTACTTGATTAGATGCTGAACTATGGAACAGTGATTTTCTGTTGGTTGTTGTTCTAAGTTGGAGTTCATTGTGTTCGTTTATTCAGTTAATATTCACTTACCAGTTACTACAAATGGCAAGATCATCTGTGAAATTTTTCATGCATTTGCTGACTATATAAAAACTATTTATTTTTTATATTCATTTAGTGTGTGTGTTTGTGTGTGTGTGTGTGTGTGTGTGTGTGTGTGTGTGTGTTGAGCGGCAGAGTATGCATGTGAAGATCAGAGACAACTTTGTGGAATTGGTCTTTCCCCCTCTTTCTTCATGTGGGTTTCAGGATGTACTTCAGTCATCATCAATCTTATACAACAAGATCTGTACCCACTGAGTCATCTTGCCAGCCCCAAAATGCATTATTGATGATACAAACCCTATTTCAGTAGGTTTTTCCTCTTCAAGGATTTCTCATGACATAGTGTTCTGATGAAGGAGGCCTTTTTATTTAGGGTTATGTTTGGCATGTTTTCAAGCATCCACCTTGGAATGATAAGTACTAAATGAAGTGCGTTGGGACAGCTTCACTAAGCCCTCACCTGTTGCACTAAACTCCTGACCAGAGGAGCAGCGCCTGCCTTGTCAGTGATTTCAACTTCTCTGGAAAGTCCTTTGATAAGCCTCTGATAGTTCTTCTTCCTAAGGAAGAAGTCTCACAGCTCTAAAGAGTTAGTGCGGTCTTTTGTGGCATCTTGTGAATTTCTCCCTTGTCCAGCCATGTCCATGTGGCTATGAGTTATAGATATGACTGGATCAGAGTCCTGTAGTCTTTCTTACAGTAGAAAGAAAAGGGTGGTTAAAAATAGAGGGGCCCAAGTTGAATCTTCATACTCTAGGATGTGATTCTAATGGGAAAAGTAGGGGCTTTGGAGCATATGTGGCCTCCAAAGTCTTAGAGCCCATAGTCCTCATCTCCAGAGTAGAGAGTAATACCTACTTTGTACACTTGAGGCGTATGGACTGAGATAAGGGCTCTGGCATGCAGTGGATGTTCATGAGTGTTCCTGCTGCTTCCCTTATCATTTGCCCACCATCCACAGTGAGCAGCATGCAGAGGTGGAAGCCCAGGCTGGGTCTGTGACTGAAATAATAAAGAGAGGAACTGGGGAGTGGAACAGTAGAAGTAGGGGTAAGAAATGGACCATGAAGGTGGTTAAAGGTAGTTGGTTACATTAGTGTTAGCAGGTCCTTGTTCTCTTGTGTACCATAGGCTTAGAATAGAAACTTGTTGAGTTAGACTGGCTTCTTGGAGTGTATCCTGATAGAAAGAGGCTTTTCCAGCTTGCCTCTTAGCCTAGTTCTCACCATGCTTTGCCCCCTGACACCCACTGAGCAAGTTGAGAATGTTTTGAACACAGAGAACTGGTCCCATGACCGGTAGGATGAGCATGCCATGTTCTACAGCAGTAGTTCTCAACCTTTCTAATGTTGAAACCCTTTAATACAGTTCCTCATATTGTGGTGAACCCCAAACATATTTTTCATTGTTACTTCATAACTGTAATTTTGCTACAATTATGAGTTGAAATGTAAATCTGATATGCAGAATAAGGTTCTTCCAACCCTCAACCCCCTGGTGATTGAGACCCACGGGTTGAGAATGTGTTCTCATGAAATCTCAGTTTTCAGTTAGATGAATAGCTTATAGCAAAAGAGGACTAAATATAACAGAAAAACACATAGTTAAGTATTAGTTTTCTTTTGATGAATAACAGTTGAGAAAATTCACATTGCATTTCTTTCTTTTGAGTTTTTTCAAGACAGGGTTTCTTTGGACAACTCTGGCTATTCTGGAACTCTCATTGTAGACCAGGCTGGCCTGGAACTCGGCACCTGCATGCCTCTGCCTCCTGAGTGCTGGGATTAAAGGTGTGTCGTGCCATGCCCAGCAATCACATTGATTACTTATACCACTATACCTATAGGTCAGAAGTTCAACTGGGATGCATCCTTAAAAATCTCTGAAAACAAAAATTAGCAGCCAACCAGATGGAGTGTAGATGCTTTTGAAGTCTTGGGATTGTTTGTTGAACCTTTCATTTCCCTGACTCTTCATGCCCAGCTCCCTGTTTTCAGTTGATTCAGTTTTGACAGCGTGTTCATTACTAACCCCCATTTTTTGCACCAGTAACTACCCATCAACTCCTCATGTATTGAATTTCTAGCTTATTTTTCTGATACCAGCCAGAAGAAACCACTGTATGAGAGAGATCCAGCCCACTTACCCAAGCCTTTCTTCTGTACAATTGTTAAATTAACATTTCTTTATCTCCCCTTGGTCTCCTACACTTGAGGGTTTGGAGATTCTAGGCAAGCCAGGGGTCAGTAGGGGTTATTCTTAGAATTCTGCAGCCTCTGAACATTCACCTGAATAAAGAAGTCTCAGTTTGGTATTTAGTCTCCTGTGTAATTCTGTATTTTTATTTTACTGGTTTTTTGATACAGGCTTTCTCTGTGTAGCCTTGTCTGTTCTGGAACTCACTTTGTAGACCAGGCTGACCTCGAACTCGCTGAGATCTGCCTGCCTCTGCCTCCCGAGTGCTGGGATTAAAGGCATGAGCCATCACTGCCTGACTTCTGTGTAACTCCAAATTACTCTGATTTGACATTGTTCTGCTTCATTTTCAGTCATTGTGCCACTGGGCAGTGTGTAGATTCTTAATCTTCCTTCCTGCCCTTGGATCTCAGAATGTTTCTTGTTTAATATTTGGATAGTTTTTACTCCTGTGTACTGTTTTCCTTTTGGAGTTGTCATTGATTAGACCTTGAATGTACTAAATTCATGTAATGTTTCTCTCTTCAGCCTCCTTATTCTTTCCAAGAGCTTTTCTTGATTTTATTCTTTATCCCTTCTATATGTTTTCATTTCCAAGTAATAGAATACTCAATTCAAAATGGCAGAAACTAAGTTTTTTTTTAATTAATGAGGAATTAGGAATTAGTCCTCCTAAAACTGGCTGCACAGGAACCAGCAGTGTCATTGCAAAACCTGACCCCTTTTTCATCTTCCCTGTTTTCCTTGGTGTGTGATGATGTGCTTTCCTCTCTGTCCCCTCTAAGTGGACCACAAAACATTGGTGCTCTTACTGCATAACAATATGCAAAAGCAGAAGGCTATAAACAGTCTCTAAGCTCCCTTCCCTTTCCTAGAGAAGAAAAATCTTTTCCAGAATCTCATTGGTGGAGTTGATGGTAAGTTCCATTAGCCACAATTAGGTTTCCTAGCCACTCCCAGCTCCAGAGTAACTGGCCAGGTGAGTACCTGACTGATTGACCCCTCAGTACTGGTTTGGGGTCCTTCTTGGAACTTGGGAAACTCAGCATGACTTCAGACAGGTCTGGATAGACAGCTGTGCTATGTCTCATCACTATCATATGTCAGTGGCCCTTGTGTTGTAATGTGGATTCACTCTCCACAACTTGTTTGCTAAACTAGGTACTGTAGCTTGCCAAAGGCAGCTGTTGCCACTCAGTTGAATGAATACATTAGATATGGTTGGCTATGTGAGAACCTTGGTAAGCCCCTGCTTAGGCTTTCCACGCATGACTTCACCCTGGAAAGGCAGAACGCTATCACCACCGACCCAGATGTGTCCCTATGAGGCACAGGCAGTCATGCCTCCTACTGAGTCCCACTGGATGTTTCCCTGGCTCTTGTTTGCAGTGTGTTGCTTAGTAAGAATGATTCTAGGAGGCTTAGGTGTGGAGTGATCATTTTTGCCTCATCCTCAAATCCAGCCCACCTTCTCTTGACTTTCAAGTTTGTTCTAGAATGCCAGTTGTTTTTCTCTTTTGTGTTCTAGGGATTTTTGTATATCCTCTAACTTCTTATTCTTTTTCTTTCTTTTTGGTTTTTGGAGACAGTGTTTTTCTGTAAGCCATGGCTGTCCTGGAACTCACTCTGTAGACCAGACTGGCCTTGAACTTACAGAGATCCACTTGCCTCTGCTTCTGAGTGATGGAATTAAAGATGTGAGCTACCATTACCTGGCAACTTCTTATTCTCGATCATACAACTAATTTTTTTGTTTGTTTTTGTTTTGTTTTGTTTTTTGCTATGGGAATATGGGCTGCATTTTTGGTTGACATTGTCTTGAGTTGTCTATATTTACTTTAACAGGGAAATATCTCAGAAGCTTTGTGATCACTGAATGTGGTTTTACATTTAAGTGATGTACTTAAAAGTAAATGAGAGTTTTGTATATATATGTTCAGGGATTCTTTGGGTTGACCAAAGGGTGATTAGGAATCGGGATTTTTCATTGAGTATCAGTAGGTCTTTGCACTTGTTGTATGAAAACCATCCCTATCTACTTAGATGAGTCATTATAACCCAACTGCCAGGGGTTTGAAGAGAACATTCAGAGAGTGGCTTAAGAATGCTGATATGTTTGTTCATTGAACAGATTGAAACTTTTACTTAATTACTTGTAATTACTTGTAATCCAAAAATCTGAAATCCACAATGTTTCAAAGACAGAGTGTTTTGAGTGCCAACATGATCCAATTGGTAAATCTCACAGTTGATCACAGTTATAGCCAAAACATAAGTCCATAGAATTATATAAAATTATCACACACCCAAGTGTGTAAAGTATAGATGAAACATAACAAATTCCCAAGTCCAAACCAATGCAACTCTAATACACTTCTGCTCCCACACATTTCACATAAGAGCTCCTCAGCAGGACCATGGGACAGGCTCATTTGTTGTGTTCCATTGGCCCACTTGAGTTTTTGCTACTGAGAGACCCATGCTACCCAACTCCTGGCCACCTCTGTCCCTGGATGTAAACCCTCTTGTCTCCTGCCAGAGTGAAGAAACAGTAGTTGTTGAGCTGAGGTTGGGAAGGCCATCCAAATAACTCATTTCCTACAAAAACACATTCACTTTGTTCTCAACCCTCCTCTTGTTGGCTCCATGTTCATCTTCCAAGGGCCTCTTAACCACTCATCTCCAAACCTTCTCTCTTAAGAAGAGGCCATGTGCTCAGTTACATTTCTCTTTGCAAAGTGCAGTATCAGTGTTCCCTTCCCTCTGCCTCAGACTTTCATTACCCCTTCTCCATCCTCTGAAAACATGGATGTCAGTGTGTATAGTACACACAATAGTGTGCTAAGAGTAGGAAGCAAGTGAAGATAGTCTGTGTCTTCAAGAAGCTTCCAGACCTATTGGTGCTTACAGAGAAACTGGAAAACATGAGAAGGAAAATCTAAATGTTCAAGAGTAGGAATGTTAAATAAATCATGCAGTGTTAAGTGAAAATTAGAATATAAATTGCCTTAGTAGTATTTCAATCATTAGAGAATAAATATGCACAGAAAATACTAAAGTAAAATGTAAACCTCACATCAGCACTGCTTTCTTTTTGGAACAATGTGATTGTGATGACGTTTAAAAACAGTATCTTTTGGATTACAGGAGGATTGACTTCCTCTTGTTTTACTTAATGGCCTTAAGGACTAGAATCAACATACCCTACCATGATATCACTCTTTTGTTTGTTTGTCCGTCCATCCGTCCCCCTATTGTTTGTCTTTTGATGGACTCAGGCTAACATGGTGTAATGGTAAGGATTTGACTACTGTACATTTGGCCTCTTCCTACTATTTCTCCTATCTCTTCTTGTCCAAAATTCAAAAACAGCCAAGAAATGATGAAGAATAAGTATTCTTCAACAGTTTCATGCATGTATGTAATTCATTCTGGTCACATGATAGTATATGAGAGCAATTTCAAATAAATTAGTCATCCCTTGTTATCTACTGAAGACTGGTTCCATTACCTCATAGGTACTGAAGTCCTTTATGAAAAATGTCTCAGTCAAGTCCTACCTCTAAAACACTTTGTATCCCTGGCACCACATAAAAGCTAGGTCTAGTTGTACTCACTGCTCAGCTGAAGCCCTAGAGTTGGAGGATAGATAAAGAAGATCCCTGCTGCTCACTAGCCCGCCAACCTAGCCAATTGGTGAGTTTCAGAAAATAAGGTAATGGATTAGGGAAGGTATCTGAGTTGGACCCCTGCACCGCCTCCCCCATCCCCAGTTCAGGATAATGTTATGGTATTTATATGTAGCCTATTACAAATCCTCCTCTACCCTTTGAATCATCTCTAGATTGTGTGTAACACCTAATGTGATGTGATTCTCTGTTGTTAGGGAATAATGAGCAGGAAAAAAGGCTGTCCATCTAGAACAAGCTATTTTCTTAGTAGTATTTTTGATTGGTAAGTGGCTGAATAAAGGGTGTGGAACCTCTGTGTGTGTGTGTGTGTATGTGTGTGTGTGTGTGTGTGTGTGTGTGAGAGAGAGAGAGAATCAACTTAAATTTGTTAACTTGTTAATGAAGACACTTGTCTTCACATCATGAATCTATAAATAGGATACTGTTTCATTTCATTCATGCCTTTTACTATTATAGAAGTTCAAAGTGGCACATAAAATAGGTGTCTGAATTTTTAAATGTTAATTTATAATTTATATTTTATTTTATGTATATTTTTGTGTGTCTGAATGTGTATGTATGTGCACCATTGTCTGCAATGGCCAAGGAGGCCAAAAGAGATGTCAGATCCCCTGGAGTTACAGGAGTTGGGAGCTGCCATGTGGGGGCTGGGAACTGAACCTGGATTCTCTGAACCATCTCTCCAGTTCCAGGTAGCTGTTTTGTGTGTGATTACTGGCTGAAGTCCCTGGAGAGTCACTACTACATTGTGACCTGCAGGGACTCAAGGAAATAAGCACAAACAGTGATCCAGATGTAATTGACCACTTGATGTTCCTGTATGGGGATTTGAAAATCTGACTTCAGAAGAGATTATGACACTCCAGAATTCCTTTCATTGTTATAGAAAGACTTTATACAATGGTTTTTTTTCATGACACACTTAAGTAGCAAGTTCTCCATTTGGGGGGGAGGTTACAAAATAAAAGTATAGAGTACTTAACTCATTGTTCATGGAACTTTGCACTCTCCAAGGTTTTCATTAGAAGCTGGGGGGTGGGGGGATGGTTCTAAGAATGAAATCATATTTTTAAATTTTTTAATTAATTAAAATATAATTATACCATTTCCTCTCCCTTTCCCTTCTATGTCAGGCCCTCCTAAATTCATAACTCCCTCTTCATTAACCATTGTTGTTACATATACATATAAACAAGTAAATAATATAAATACAAGCTGTTGGATCCTTTCAGTTTTGCCTGCATGTGTATACTTCTAGGGCTGACCACTTACATTGGGAACAGTCCTTGGGAAGGCTGGTTTTCCCTGTTTAAGCAGTGAAATTACATAGCGTTTTAAATTATAGTGAATTTAATACAAAATAATTCACTCAGATAATAGATCTTAATTTTTGAAATTATTTTTAAAACCAGTGCTTCATGAAGGATTACTATACATATATCTATAATATCAATGTTCTTATGAAAAATTTCCTAAATACTTTGATTTTTTTTTTTTTGGTATAGACCAAGAATTTTAAAAGTTGCTCCTGGTTATTTAAAGTTACTGCAGTCCTATGTATATTATTATAATTTTTTAAAAAATGGACCATATTGGGTTTGACATGTTATCTAGACAGGGGTTGTCACTTATATTATTAAAGCTGCTTGTAATTGAATTTAAGTACTGTGATACTCTGATTATATTTTTTAAGAAAAAAATATGAATAAAAATTCAAGATAAATATATTCTTGAAGTGTTTCTCTAACTCCACAGAGTTAGTGCTGCAAAAGTCCAGGAGTATTTCGTGAATGGAGTTAATTACCCACAGGGTGCATGTTGGCCACTCTAAAATTCTTATAAAAACAAAGAAATTAATTATCCAGCACGAAAACAAGTCCTACTCTTTCTGGCAAACATTCAATTAACTTTTTAGTGCTTGCTGTTTAATGTTGTTTTTGACCACCCAACCATTGAAAACGGCTTTCCTTTGAAACTGGTCTTGGGCAGGAAACAGCATTTCGTGTAGCTGGTTACGTGGTTGGTCTCATTGGGCCTTCAGCTTTTTCCCATGATCTCTGAATTCAGTGACCTGCTCTGTTTTGGACTCAGTGCTAGATGTGCCTTAAACACATTTATTTTCATATTTAGTGCTTAGCAGAGTACCTAGACAGACTGGAATAACCAAAAAAATTCTTTTATTTGATTTCATGGAAAGATACTTCGAAAGTGTAATAATAATATTTTTTAAATTATACTTGAGGCCAAGTGACAATCATATTTAAATAATTTTTTAAAGAAGGTGCTTGTATATCTTTTCTTTCTGATATGTTACGAGATAAATACCTCTATGTTTTGAAACATTTAATGATCCTGTCACTTGCCCCTGCTTTCTCTGCCTTTGACCATTTGGTACAGATCCCCACTTTTCCTGCATGTCCTGAGCCTTATAAGTTGCTGCCTAGGTTTTGACAGTTCACCCCTGAGCAATGTATGCTTCCTGAGAACAAGGGCAGCGATCCTCCATACTGGAAGATTGACACACAGATAATTTTAACACTGGTGTGATGCAAGTGTTTGATATTATGTTTGCCTCTAGTTTCCCTGGTCCATTATTTATAGCTCTCATTTGGTTCCTCAGTTCAGGAATTCCCTGCAGGAGCACTCTTCAATTTCCAACAATACTTTGACTGTCAAAAGAAGAATCTTTTTTTTCTGGGATATTAATTGGAGAGTTGAAGTCCATATGGATGTGAACAGTTGTTTCCTCAGGATCAAACCTGGGGAAAAGTGTGGCTAGGAATATTTTGTAGGACTACTCTTGGCGTTTTTGTGCATTGTGAGGGTTCATCAGGGGAGTTTGTCTGTTTGAGGGGAATGGGTATCATTTAGTTCAAGTAGTGTCTACTAGATACTTTTGACTGTAAGTTAGCCTTTTCTACTTATTTATAATTAATGAGTGGTAGAGTGAAATGTATGAACTATAATAGTATTCTGTTTAGCATTCATTGATGACTATTGCTTCAGTTACTATAATTGTGATTGCAAAATTTGATTGTCTATTGTTTTTATTTCTTCTACATTGGAATTCTCTCCTTTCTTGTTCTGCTCTGTTACGTTCTTATGGCAGTCTTCCTATGCAGCCCAAGCTGTCTTTGAACTTGCATCCTCCTTCCTCCGGCTCCCTGGGCTTGCTGGATTATGTACCACCACACCCAGCTAATTGGCATTAAATTTTTAAAAAGTTTTTAGTAGTTCACCCTGTGCTTATCTGAACTCAGGATTCTTACTCCACGTGTAGCAATAATGCCCCTGTCTGTACCCTCATCTGACCCCTGTGTCCTCTGGGGAATACTCCTGCCTGCTTCTTGGAGCCTTTGCTCTGTTTCTAACTTTCTTGGTCCCAGGCACCTGTACATATCTATTTTATCTCAGCTTAGATGGAGCCATTTCTCCACAGAGGACCAGCTCCTGTTAGTGACAAAAGGTATGTAGTAAATAATTACATTTCTTGTAGACTAGAGAGATGGCAAGAGAGCTTGCTGCAGAGGATCTGAGTTCAGTTCCCAGTACCCACATTGTATGGTTCACATCCACCTGTAAGTGGAGCTCTTGGGATGTAGCACCGTCTTTTGGCCTCTCTGGTCACCCACACATAATGACATGCTCACAGAGACATACAAGCACATAAATAAAAATCTTTAAAATTGTGTTTCTTAAAATGTATTTTATTAACATACTTTGAACTTCTTTAGTTATTTGAGACATGATGTTGCTGTACAGCACAGGCTAGCCTCAGACTTGCTATCCTCCTGCCCACCTTAACCTCTCTCCCAAGTGCTGAGAGTCAAGGACTGTGCACACCTTTAATCCTAACACTCAGAGGCAGGTGGATCTCTGAGTTTGAGACCAGCCTGGTCTACACAATGACTTCTGTGGCAGCCAGAGTACACAGAGAAATCCTGTGTAGAAAAACAAAAACTGATTAGGAAAGAACTTATCTTCCCTGCTGGTTTGAGGGGATACACAGTCTATCATGGTGGAACAGTGTGGTGGTGGGTGGTCGCATTGCAATCAGGAAGCAGAAAGAAATGCATGCTGGTGCTACATTCCACTTTCTCTTTTATACTAAGCACAAGACCCAACTATGGGGTAGTGTGATCCACATTCACAGTGGGCCTAACCGTCCAATAATCCTGTCTGGAAACTGTGTTAACGACATACCCATAGGTGTGTCTCATAGGTGACTCGTTCAAGTTTACAGTGAAGATTATCCACACAGACATGTTCTTTAGAAGCAGTGGGTGGGTCTTGAAATGAGCATAGATTGAGCAATAATCACCTAGAATGTTGGCCCTTGTGGTATTTAAGAGGAATTTTAAGTAATTGCCAACATTTAAACCTGGAATTTTGGACTGGGGGTGTATCTCAGCCATAGACCACTTTTCTAGCACACTGAGGCCAGGGTTCAATCCCCAGCACCACAGAAAAACCAGGGGTGAGGGGAGGGTGTCTAAAGTGTGGGATTTTTCTAAGTTCTCTTGAAAAAAGAGGTTTTGGTGTAGCTTGGCTATGGAACTAGATGAAGCTAGTGGAACCTCTGAATCTTTTTTTAAAAAAAACCTAGAGTTCCCTGAGGTATCCTTTGCTGCCAGCACTCTCTATCCTGAGCTGTCACTCACCAAATCCCTTCTCATATTGTCTTCCTTTTGTTTTGCTGGAGGCCAAGAAAAAATTGAAGTATTTCACCTATTAGGGCCATGTGCTCTATGAAAATCAATAGCATGCTTCTCTTTTGTTTTGTTTTTATTGTTGTTGTTGTTTTTTTCGTTGTTTAGCTTTGGAGTCTATCCTGGCACTCTCTCTGTAGACCAAGCTGGCCTCGAACTCATAGAATTCACCTGCCTCTGCCTCCCAAGTGCTACACCTGGTGCATGTTTCTTTTTTAAAGATTATTTTTGTTTTATGTATATGAATGTTTTGTCTGAATGTGTATCAATACACCACATGCATGCAGTACCCACAGAGGCCAGAAAAGACATGGAATCACCTGGAACTGGATTCCAGTGTTATGTGGTACTGGGAACCCAAGCCAGGTCTTCTACTTGGGCAGCAAGTGCCTTTAACTTCTGAGCCATTTCTCCAGGCCAGAAAGCTTATTTCTTTGTGAATGTGTGAAGTGTACTTTGCCTTTAATTATGTAAATAAAGGGAGTGTTGGTATTGGTACCCAAGGGATAAAGTTTGATATCTGTGAGTTGATAGACAGGCAGAAACAAAAGGGCCAGGTTCTTGAGCCTACATGATGCTCCCTGCCTTTAATATATATTGCAAAGTCAATTTGCTTTCACTGAGACTAGTGGAGGAAGAAGAAGATCTTGATCCTTGTCTTCCTCCAAATGAAAACTAGATTAAAGCAGTGTTTTCTCTAAACAGCAAGGAGCAGAAGAGATAGATTCTGTAAAAAACGAAAGTCCTTTCCTTTTTCCTTATTCTAGTTGAAGTTAGTATTAAACATTTTGTTTGTTGTGATGGTTAGTTTTAAATATCAACTTATAATAATCTAGAATAACCTGTGAAGAGATTCTTAATTGACAAATTATCTGGATCGGGTTGGCCTATGAATATGTCTGTAGGAAACTATCTTGATTATTAGCTTACCCAGTCCATTGTGGATAGCAGCATTCCCAAGGCAGGGTGTCCTGAACTATGTAAGACAGAAGGAATGAAATGAGTTAAAAGATTTAGCTTTGAGTGAGTCAGTAAGAGGATTTTGTTTGTTATTTGCTTGCTTTTGTTTTGTGACAGAGTTTCAATATGTAACCTAGGCTGCTTCAAACTTTGACTGTCTGAGCCTTCTACATAGTAGGATTACACACATATACCACCAGAGAACTATTTGTTTATGTATTGGAGCTTTTCCCTATTTTTTTTTTCTTTTGGTTTTTCGAGACAGGTTTTCTTGGTGTGTCCCTGACTCTCCTGGAACTCACTCTGTAGACCATATTGGCCTCAAACTCACAGAGATCCTCCTGCCTCTGCCTCCCAAGTGCCGAGATTAAAGGTGTGTGCCACACTGCTTGGCTTTTTTCCCCCCTAATTTTAATTGAAATAAATTATCAGGTAGTCTCCCTCTTCTACGCAGAATGTATTTATTTTATACACAATGAAAATATAGAAGTGCTTGGTGTCTAAATATATTCAATTTTAAATTTATCTAATAAAAGTGTGGCTAGATGTAGCTATGCTAGTCTATTTTGGGAGAAAACTTAAAATTGGAAATAAAAACATTACCAGACAATACTGTGCCTTTAAAAATTAAAATTAAACAAAGATTCTGCTTTGTATAAACTGTACTCATATATATATATATGTATATATATATATATATAGTGGATATACCAGTTTTAGATGGGAAGTTATATTCAGGTTTCTTGGCAACTGCTAGTCAGGCAAAAGGAAACATAGTAGAGTGCTTGGGTGCACGGAATACACCCTGCAGAAGGAGTTGATCCCTTCTGTTGCTTGAGAACTTTAAAATATACTTGTGACTTTTCACCTCTTGTCCGACCCTCCCTATCCTAACTTTCCTTTAATTTTTCTCATGTAAGTTTCACTTCATAGTCTCTTATGCTTAATTTCCATAGTGGATGGGAAACTTATTCTCAGTTACTGGTTTCATTCTAACCAGGAAGTAAAACAAGCAGACTATCTGATGATGGGCACATTTAAGTAGAGCAGGGTTCAGTGTCCTTTGCCTGGTGACAAAGCTGTCCAGTGCAGGAGGTAACTGTAGCTGCGTTCTTACTCAAAAGAAGCAGTCTGAGTTTGATGGGAGAGGAGACAAGTGCTGATAAGGGTTACCCTACAACTCTCTTCTCCTTACAGAGGGAAACCTCTGGAAAACAGAGAGACTTGGGAAGGTGGCTCTTTAGGAAACCTCAGAGTCCCTCAAAGCTCCTGTTGCCCACCCAGCTCCATGCACTCTAAAGGCACATGATCTGCTGTAGCCTGTTCTTTTATTTATTCTGTGTATGTATGTGTTCACTTGTATTGATGCACATGCATACAGATGTATGTGTATTTGCATGTCAGAAAACAGCCTTAGGTGTTTCTCAATCCTATTCCACTTTTTGTTTGAGACAGGGTCACTTACTCACCAGGAATTTCACCTAGGAGACTAGACTAGCTGGCACAGAGCTCCAGGGAACCTCTGTCTCCATCTCCCATCTCACTATCACTGGGATTACAACACCACTGCTCCCTGCTTTTTATGTAGGCTCTGGGGATCAAAGTCACATGCTCTTGCAAATGTCCTACTGACAGAGCTGTCTCCCTGAACCTTTCTGTAGCTTCCCCAACCCAGTAGTACATCTGTCTTTGACCTTCGCATGTAAGATCATCCTTTGTGGCTGTTTACTTTCCCCTATACACTTTGGGTTGACATTTATGTGACTCATAGGATACAGGCTTTTTGCTTCCATAGACTTAAAATGCTTGAGTAACTTATAGTAAACTTGGTAAAATTCAGACCCAGGTCTGGCACATACAGAGTAGCAGCAGTACACACTGTGTTCATGAAGAATAAAGCACCGGACGTAACCACAATTCTGCTTGGTGGGTGCCTCAGAGCTTCTGAGCTATGGGATCAGCAGCCCCATAGGAGGTTCTTCATCAGCCTTCCATTTAGACGTAAGAATGGATTCCAAAGGGATGATTTGCATGTCTCTGCTGACAAGTGAGAACACAAATGAATATTTAGACTATGTTTTCTATTTTAATGTATATAGGAAAATGTGATTAGCACAAGAAACCTGTAATTTCCCAGGAACATTGGACAGGGAAAAGTTGGACATAAGTTAAATCTAAGCTGATTTAAAAGTCAGCTTGAATCTGATGCCTTATGTCTGTAGAAAGAAACTGGGATGCTAAGGTAGGAGGATTGCCACAAGTTTAAGGCTAGCCTGGACTACATAATGATTCCCACTCTAGCTTGGGTGGGTTGTAGAATGAGACCCTGTCTCCAAATAAAAACAAAATTAAAAAGTAAAAAGAAGAAAATAAAAAGGGTATATAATTCAAATGATTTGCTCATTGCAAAATGTTTTGAAGGTAATAGACCAGTGCAGGCAAGTACGTGAAGTTTGAGAAATACAGACTTAATTAAAACCTGGAAGAAACTGCTTTCCCCAAATTAGATAGGTGATTTGTAGCAGAACCTTAGGAGAGTGTGTCTGTTCTGTACCTTCCATACAGACATACATACATACCCCAGACAAACTGCTTCTTTGTAGAAGGAGATCTGTGTCTTAGAACTTGGAAAACATCTAAATATATATAATAATGTGAAAACTTTCATGGTGGGTAAAATTATGAAATCTGAGTTTGGCAAAGGTCACTCTGAACCAGGGAGAGGTTGGCTTCAAACTAGAAGAGACTGCAGAATAGGAATTAGTAAACCATGTTTTGAAATAACCATCCTGTTTAATCCACACTGTCTTCCTCCTCCATTATTATCCCTATCTGTATATCCATAGATGTATGTTTTTTTCCAATGCCGGATGCCTCCCAGAGCATGAGTAAAGATGAAGAGGTTTAGTTTTGGGGATCTGGACCTGGATACACCTCTTCCTGTTTTGAATGGGTGGCTACTGCTTGCCTCGGAATGCTTATTCCCAAGCAGGTGTGCATGTTCTGTGGTGTTGAGTTTTTCACTTTTAAAGTAGAAGCCGAAAATTCTGTCATTAATTGAAACTTGATTTTTCTTTTTTCTTCTTTCTGGAAATGGATTGGGAGACCAGGCTAGCCTCAGATTCACAGAGATTCACCTGCCTCTGCCTCCTGAATGCTAAGATTAAAGGTGTGTGCCTCCAACACCTAGCTGAAATCTGATTTTTCCATGTTGAACATTCCTTGAAATTCCACAATAGATGTTGAATGAGGCAGCCCTGAGGATTAAAGTGTTAATAAATGGAAAGGTCTTAGGCTAGTACCTTAACTCTTTACATGCCTTCTGCCATATTATAACATCATCACCATTTCCGACCCCACCTCTTTCCCCTTGGAAACACAGGTCACTGGTGGCTGTTGAGGAAAAACGCACAAAGCCTCTTCAGTGATGCTGAGCAACCCAGATACTTCTCACTGCTAGAGGCACAGGGCACATAATGACACGGAAGCTAGCATAAGACATTTTTCAAGCCACAGAACCATTTCTTCAACAAACATTGACATGGAAATCTGATATGTAAGAGAGATTAACTTGGATCTGCTCTGTTTGAAGTCGTTATGGACAGTTGAGTCTCTACTAGAGTGCTTATTCTCAAACTAGCTGGCGTGTGAGTCATCTAGGCCCCTTACAGCACAGACTTCTGGGCATAACCACGCTTTTCAGTCAGTGAGTCTGGAATGAGACTTAGGAATGTACACTTGATAAGTTTCCATGCTGCTGATGGTAGTGGTGATGGGGTAGTAGGAACAGGGAGAACCACAAATGAGCTACTGAGTTAGATGGTAAGTAACACCCAGAGGCTTGAACATTTTATGTGTCAGTCATAGCTAGGGCCTTTGGAGGTCTTTTGTCTGCAGTGTGTTTAGGGGTTTGCACCAGAGGGGAAGGTCCATTGGTTCATAGCTGCAGCTTATTATGAATTCACATTCACAGCCCTCATTCTAAACCACTCTGAAAATCTGGGCACTCAAGATCTGCACTTTTAAGAACTCTGAGGTTGATTCTTACTTATAATCGCTGAATTTGGGAACAGATAGCCTGGATGTACTCTGCTCATAAGCTTAGGAGCAGCTTAAGAAACTACCTATGAAAAGAACTATGTCCTCTTCTCTCTACCTTGCAAAGCAATCTTTTTACCAAATTTAAGTTCTTCATTCTACCACAAACTTTCCTGACCTCTACTGTATGCATAGCATTGAAGAAACTGCTGCATTTGTCAGCAGTTTCAAAAGGTAAGACAAGGTAAAGAGAAGTAGGGGCTGAAGGTACAGCTTCGTGGTAGCGCATCTTTTCAGGGTGTGGGAAAGTTCTAAGCTCAAGCACTGGAGGGATGGGATAGCGAACCTGAAGCTCAAGGATTTGGCTAGACTGTCCGGGGATCCACCTGTTTGTGTCTACTGTCTCCCAACTGGTGCCAGGGTCACATGCATTTGCCACTGTTCCAGGTTTTTTGTATGGGTTCTAGAGAACTAAACTAATGTCCTCATACTTGCACAGACTTCATTTACTAACTGAGCTGTCTCCCAACCCCAAGAACTGGAATTTGCAAAATCTCCTTCCTCCTCTGAAGTGCATGCCAGTCCCATTGAGTCATACCATATGACCTCAAGTAGCTTTAGTTAACTCTGAAGGTTCTCTCACTGTCTAAAGTCACAGGCATGCATCATACAGTCCATGACAAATAGAAATGAATTGGGAGTGAATAAGTGCAGCATGAAAGAGGAGCCCAGTGTCACATGGCAGCTACTCGAGCATTTGTTTGCTCCCTCTTCTGGCAGTATTTTCATTTTCTTTTTCTTTGTCTTTTAAATGATAGAAATACAGAAATTCACAGCTTAGTCCTTCTTCTGAAAGGTTGCTAACATTTTGTGCCATCATATTTTAGGCTTTCTTTTAAAATAAAATCTGTGTGTGTGTGTGTGTGTGTGTGTGTGTGTGTGTGTGTGTGTGTGTAAGTACACATCTACGTGGACATACACATTCCACAGCACATGTGTAGAGGGGAGAGGACAACTTGGGGAAGTTGGTTCTTTCTACCTTGTGGGTTCCAGGAGTTGAAGTCAGGTGGAGATTGAAGTAAGATGGTCCGGCTTGGAGAACCAGGGGGCATTCCAGAGTTCCCTGTAGCAGTTGGTTATTTCATAGCTGTTTAAGCTGTGGGGTGGGGTCTCCGGTAGATTTACTTACTGTTCTTTACCCCATGCTATGTGACTGCAGGGCTGGGACTGCCACTGGTGGCCCCGTACTCGAATTTAGCCCAAGGCGTATGGGAGGTTATCAGTCATACACAACAGGATAAATGGAGGCTGAGGGCAGTTCTGAGCAGGAGCTCTTGCCTGCAAGCATGAGGACTGGATTAAAATGCCCAACACCCATATAAAAAGCCAGGAATGTCTGTAACCCTGGCATTGGAAGAGAGACAGACCTAATCTTTCACTGGCTAGCTGCCCAGTCAAAATGGCAGGCTTCTAATTCAGTGAGAAGATAATAAAGGAAAGAGTAATAGAGAAAGACATTGTACACCCTGCTCTGACTCCCATGTGTGTACATGTAGGCATGCACATCCACATTCACATGTATTTACCACACACAACATACAGCAGCAAATATGCAAGAAAAAATGAGAAAGAATTTGACTCTAAAATGTTTGCATTTTCCTGTTTCCAAAGTTGCAATGTCTCTGTAATTGTTGAAATCTATTATGATTTTTCCTCTTATCTCGCTGGTGAATTTTCCAGTGCACAGTACACAGCCCGTTTTTCTACTTGAGAATTCATGTATGAAACATGTTAATTTCTTTAATAATAGATGGCACTTTAAAGTTTGTTGTTCAGTCGTTGACATGTTGAACTTGTCTTTGTACAAGTAGACATCTGTTTAGAACAGGGACCTTCTCCCTTACCTGTGTGCCTATTCTAAACTTCTTGTGAAAGGCCCACTGCTCTTTCCCTAGCTGTCATTCATTCCAGAGAGTGAATTCTTGTTAGAGTTTAAGGTAAGTACTTCATAGATTCCTAAACAACCATGTCAACCCAAGTTCATTACTACCAGATCATGTTTTAGCACCAGGTCTTATTGTGCGTCTAAACTGACTATTAATATCTCTTATGCCAAAATGAATGACTAGATTGTGAATTGTCTTGCTATGGCTCCACTCTTTTTGTTTGTTTGTTTGTTTGTTTGTTTTTCGAGACAGGGTTTCTCTGTATTGTTTTGGAGCCTGTCATGGAATTCGCTCAGTAGACCAGGCTTGGTCTCGAACTCATAGAGATCCACCTGCCTCTGCCTCCCGAGTGCTGGGATTAAAGGCATGCGCCACCACCGCCTGGCTACTATGGCTCCACTCTTAACCAAGAAGTTTTGGGGCTGTATGTTACCAAGTAGGAGTTAAGCTTTGATACAAAATCATCCAGCTAGATATTCTCCTCCTCCTCCATCTTCCTCAGGCAATTAATATATGTATTACTTATGTTGCTATGTTTTTAAGTTGCATATACCTATAGAAGTGATTATTTTAAAAAGTAGCATATAACTAACCTCATGTACCTGCCATCCTTACTCTTCAATATTATATGTTGGTTATGCCATTAAGAACTCAATGCTACAAATATAAGACCCAAATTAACTCTAAAATATGTTTGTCTATATGTTCACATACCTACATATATTCTACTTTTAGTTCACTTATAATTAATATCACATTTAACATGTGGGGTTTTTTTCCTATCTAATAGAACTTTCAGGATAGTCAAAATCTGTTAAGGGTGTGCTTTCTATATGGGTTTTTAAAAATAGGTGTATTTAAGTCTTTGACAATTGGTTTTATTCCTGTGTTTGTAAGCTTGTGTTGTTAAAAAGCATGTCTCAGGGCAACCTAGGAATGTTTGCTGCTTGCTTTCCCTGCTTGTTTCCTGTTTTGTTTACTATTAAAGACATATTCTTTATCTTAATGTATCATTGTTTTGAAGTTATTGACCAAATAAATTGGGTTCGCATTCATTTATCTGGCTTTCTTGAGAAACATAACACAGTGTACTGTTCTATAAGGTAACTGAGTCTGCCTCACGTGCTGACTAGATCCACTCATGCAACACACATTTATTGACTGTCTACTGTGTACATACATTTGTTTGCTGACATGATAGATAATTCAATGAAGGAAACAAAGTTTTTAACTTGAGCCTACATTTTAGTTGGGAGACAAAATCTAAAGGAACAAAAACCAGTTGGTACAGTTTCAAACTGTAACAAGGCCATTGATGACAAGATGAGAGTCATTTCAGAAGCTTCTGGGGAGAACATGTGATGGGAGAAAATGGAAGAAAGGATATAGTGTGAGAAAGTGCAGACAGTGAGTTCATTCCATATAGGCTGTACTGAGGGAGGACCTAACAGAGAACAGATGGCTCAAGACCCAAGCTGGTTACTACCAAGAACTGGGTTATAGCATATACGGAATGATTGTTTTCCTATGTAGATGAAAAATATTTTATGTTTTGAGCCTCCCACATACATCCTTTAAAAAAAGCTTGAAGGACATTTGATTATAAATAAATGCTGGGTTCATTTGTTGGTTAGATGAATGCTGTGTTTTTTGTGTAATTTCAATCATTGCTTATAATGTTGGGCTTTTCATGGTGTATTTTGTTCTGATATGTAAATGATAAAGTGTATTTCTAGCCATCTTATCCTAAATACAATCATACTGATTTTTATGTAACCTAAAACAAAATAGAAAATAATCTCTAGTGTCTACTCTGTATAATTCAGAGAAACAGTTTTAAAGAGCAATTCTGCATTGAACAATGTAAATGCCATGTCCTGTTTATTTGATAGAAGTTGGCATTTTAAAAGTCAGAGCAGAGATAAAAATCACAGTTAATTGTTTTCATTCTTTAAACTAGTATGGCAAACCCTACTAGTAGCTTTTATATTTGCAGCTAAAATAGTTTTCAAATATTTTAAAACTTACCTTCATATAAATAATTTAAGGAAATGTGGTAACATTGCCAGCAGGGAGACTGTTTTTATCGATTTAGAAAGTTAATAATTTTTGTGACAATACCGTAACTGAAAAGTTGCTGCTAGTTTTCGAAATCTCAGCACTCACTGACCTTCCACTTGAACCTAGCTGTAATGTAAACATTTTCTTGAGGTGGTTAGGGGCTGGACCAGTCAATCTGGAGGGTATTAGTGGTATTCTCATGGGAGGTTGGAACCCTGGGTAATTCTCAGGAGCTCCTTTCCAGGCCAGAGGCTGTCTTCAACATTACATATTGCTTAATTCTTCTGTGCTCTTGCTAATAATGCCTACTGTGCCTCTTGGAAATCTCATTAGTTAAAAACGTAATTAACTTGCCTTTGAAGTGGAGGGTAAGGGCAGTTGTATTTGGAAGCCTTCTGTCCTTTCCGTGACAGTTGCTAAAAGGCATAGTGGGGGATTCAGCCTACTGAAGTAGAGGTTATTGCCCTTGTGCAACAAAAAGTCTGACTTTTTAGGAATCTATTACACATCCAAAATATTTTTGTTCAAAGCAAAGCAAAGTACTGTATCAACTCCCTTTGACCCCTCACCCCCTTTAAACCTTCTGAGGTGTACTGAGCAGTGTTTTTCAAACATCAGGTCATGGCCCATTAATAGTAGTTAAATCAGTTTAGTGGGTTGAAATCCGCATTAAAACAATTAAATGGAATATAGCAATCATGGTAAGGGCAGGTATTGTCTCATGGTAGTTTTGTCAGCTTATACAGATGTGTGAGAGTCTTTGTATATGTGTGAAGAGGGAAGATGCTCTGGATGGCCCCCAGAGTCTGCAAAGTCTACTGTAGAGAATATTTTGGAGAAAGGATTTACAGCTTCATGTTTAATATTTACACTTTACTACCTTGAATTTTCAGCTACCAAGCTGATACCAGAGTTCATTGAGTGAGTATTTTAAATGCAATTTAGAAGACAGGAGTATAAAAACTACAGTTTAAAACTGCTTCTTCTTTACTCAGAAAAATCTGACATCATCCTGTAACCCAAAGCCAAACTCATGCTCCTCTGGTTCACAAAATACCTAACACATAAAAAAGAAAATAATACAGAGTGAGAAATGTAACTGTTTGGTAGCTATCTAGACATTTTATGTAAAAGATTTATATGCACCAAGAGAAACCAGTGTCTCATTTAAGAATGTCATGTGAATTCATTGGTGTGTTGAAATATGCAGGCACAAAAATTGCAAAAAAAAAAAATTGTCAAACTTCTATCCAAATCCACTATATCCCTACTGTTTTACTTCATCTTCTCCAAAACAATGACTTCTTCCCTCCCAGCATTCAAATTAAATAATTTTAAAAATGCTTACTCCTTAACTCATCAATGTCACATTCTCAGGCTTTAATTGGATATTTCTTCCTACTGAACATTTTTTTCTGCTCACTAAATTAACAGTGATCTCTATTGTTAATCCTTTAAAGTTTTAGACTAGATTTGTATTTGAGCACTGGTGTTATAGGCGTTGTCATTTTTGCTACATAAAGTTAACCTCAATTTCTCCAAACCTTTCTTCTCTGTAAAGTAGATGATAATCAAGTTGTATTCCAGACATCAGCCAGATACCTGGATATCTTTTTATATCCCCAAGTCACTGCAAACCAGTATTCAGAGTGTGGGGCGTGATGCTTTCTTAAGTACGGGAAGAATGAGAGTACAACACAACAAGACTGGATTGTTGATTAAGAACAAAAACATAAAGGCCAGCCAGAGCTGTACCTTGTCAAAAACAAACCAACAAGCAAGTTCCCATTCACCCTTAAATAATACATTCCTAAAAGATAGTTAGCTGTACCTTGGTCATAGCTTACTAGTGGTTTTAGTGCTTTGACTACCTGCTGTCAGTTTTCTATCCTGGAATATGTAAAAAGTATTATATTCTCAAGTTGTAAAGTAGTAATGCTCTTTCTCAAAACATTAGAAAACACTTAGGTTCACTGTATCTCAGTTATATCACTTTAAAGATACCAAAAGCAGATTGAGTGCCTCACTGGATTACTATTTGTTTTTAAATCCTCTGGGTACATTTAAACTTTCTCATAACATTATTTCTTTTGATGGATGGAAATCTTCTGTGGAAATTACTGTTTATGCTATATTAATTTTTATCTTTTTACATGAGTAAACAAAAGTTGTCAAAATATGAGCAACTGTATTTAAACAGTATTATGACTCTCAGAAATTTGAAGCCAAGATGAGGAGTGGTACTTGTCTCCTTGGTATGTAGTATCTTTTAAAAAGTCCTAGTAAGAACAGGGGTCACAATTTTTAAGTGCCTTGTTTTATCTCAAATGAGAGCATAAGGTCTTTGCATGCCTGTTTATTTACCACTTCATTGCAGCTCGTTTCATGTTCTATAATATCACATACTTTATAGAAGCTAATGCAGACTTCCTTCTTCTGGTATTTACCACATCTTCATGTTTAAAATGTCTCAAAGTGAACTTAATCTTTTTTTTTCTAGCCTCATTTTATTTTTGAAGTTAGTGTTACTGTGTTGGCTATAAAGCAAACTAAACCAGAAAAGCCATTTCTTCCCTCTTGCAGTCACTTTGATGTTCATTCTGAATTAGAGTGGTTGATGCATGATGATAAATGTTCTGTTAAATACAAAGTGTGATTAATACAAATAAAATATAGACTTCCTTCCCAAATTATTTTGATTCCTTGTACAAATATCATGGTAACTGATCAGTTGTTATATTGGAATAATTGGGAAAGAATTAACTTTTACCCATGATTTACTTTTTATACAAAAAGCAAGGCTGATATCTGGAATTAGAAACTTTTAGAGTTAACGTTTGATGAAAAGTAATGGCAAAGCTGTTCATTTTCACTTTGAACATAAAGGAGCACTTGAAAGAAAAGACTATTTCATACTTGAATTCCATATTTGACAGACACAGAAATGCTAAGACAGTTGAACTGTGCAACTGAAGGTGTGTAGACTGTCATTTCTTAAACACATCTTAAAGCATTAATTGTTGCTTAAGAAGGAAGCACCCAGCATCTTTTCTATTGACAGGGGTAACTCTGAAGACACTGTGTTGAACTTTGTTGCTCACCAGCCTACACTTGGTGCCCAGGGGTTCTGGATGTGAATGAGAAATGAAAAAACAGTGTTTCCTTTGGTGGAATCCCCCACTTGTTTTCTTTTTGCTAACCTGAAGAAAATCCATTAGCACAAAGCCAGTGTTCTTGCACACTCTATTTCGATTTTACAAGACATCTGAGTAAGATAAACCTCTTCCGTAATGTAGCTGGTCAGATTTTAGTCTCTACGTTTCCCTCTCATATATGAGTTTGCAGCTCCCCATGAATTTTGCCTTCAAGACCTGTGTGATCTGCCCATCAAATCGTAACAAACAGAGAAGTCATGCACATAGGTCTTTTACACACCTTAACATGGGTATGTCTGCCATTTTCCCGTTAATCTTTCTTAATACTAAATCCGTTTCTTTTGGCAAAAAGTAAGAACACCCTGTTGGACTGGGAGAGGAGCTCCTTGGTAGAAGGCCTGATTGACATGTGAGGCCCTGGGCTGTCCCCAGAGCATTGTCCAAGGAAAGAAGAGTGACTGAAGAGGAATTCCTTGATGATCCAGTCTGTTAAAATTGTTTTTAATTGCACATTACAGAGCAATTAAGACTGTAGATATTTTAAAACACCAAGGACTTCAAAATCCCCACATGTATTTTTTGCCTTCTTTGTGTCTCCTTATTTTTTTTACCATTTTTCTTATTTTTAGTTTGCATACATATTCTTGTATGCACATCGCTGTACTCAAAACAGAATCCCCCATTGCCACATCAGTTTTGTGTTGTCACCCACCCCACACCTCTTTACAATCCATTGAAAAGCTCTGCACCTATCAGAAATTGTGTCATGGGAGAGTCTACTTTGAAGATAATCATGTCAATTTACTTTTCTGATACCTTATCGTACTTCTCTTTCAGGATTTTAAGAGTGAAAAGCCTTGAAGCCTTATTGTTCAAACTATATATAATTAACTATTTTAAATTCTCTTGTTCAAATGTGTGTGGTATCATTCATATATATATACATAAATATACATATGACTATATGAATTTAGTTAACTTTGGGAGACAAAAATATTGGCGCCTGGAATGTCTCCTGGCAGTTTTAGGATAAGGCTCTGTTTAGTGTAGTTGAATCCCCCATGTCTGTCAGGCTGTCCGTATCCTGTATGTGTTAGTGTCAGGGAGCCCATGCCTTGCATGGAGGTCAGACCTCAGCTGTTGATCCTCACCTCCCGACTTATTTGAAACAGGCTATCTTGCCATTTGCCCATGCCGATATCAGACTAACTGGCACAAGCTTCCTGGAATTCTCCTGTCTCTGCCTCCCATTTCACTGTAGTAGTGTTTGGATTACAGACATACCGTGTCTGGCTTCATGTGGTTCTGTGGATCTGAACTCAATGCCTCAAGCTTGAACATAAGTTCTTTATATCCTGAAGCCAAGGTTCTGTAGTGGTTTAAATAAGTTTATCATAGTTCCTCACTTTACTAATGTCCCAGTGGGTTCAGCAACTTTTATTATAGCCAACTCTTTTTAAGCCAAGAACAAGTGGATTAACCTTTATAATATTGTACTTTGTGTGTGTTCAGTATCTATCACCATTCCCAATTGGGCAGCAGTTAAATAGTCAAAATTTGAGTGATGGTGTGAGTTATCATCTTCTTTTACCATACAAAGGAGGAAAGATGTTGGTAGGCATCTTGAATTATAAAGAAAACTGGAGAGTAGCCTGTGTTGTAGCAATTAAAAAAGAACTATTTAGAGTTCAGTAAAGCATTTGCCTCACAAACATGAGGATCTGAGTTGCATTCCCAGGAAGGGAAAGTAATGCGTTTGTAATCCCAGCCGTGGAGAGGCAGCGGCAGACTCACTGTCCAGCTAACCTAGTCTACTTGACTAGCTCCAGACCAGTGAGAAATTCTGTTATGAAAAACAAGGTAGACAAACCCAAAGTTGTCCTTTAGCCTCCTTATACTTACATGTACTCACCGCATACATGCATATATCTGCATATATGTATTCTTACACGCACACACACACACACCCACGTGTGGTGGTACAGACCTTAATCCCAGCACTTTAGAGGGTGAAGCAAGAGGATAAGGAATTCATGGTCATCACTGGCTACAGAGAGTGTTTAAGGCCACCCTGCACTGCACTGGGACCCTGCCTAAAAATCAAACAACAAAAATAACCGTGGAGTGATACACATTCTATATGGACTCTTAAAAATCTCAGCAGCTACCCATGTCAGTTGCAAAATAAAATATCTTGTAAATTGTTTACTAATCTAGTTACTTTACTATTCTATTTCTGTTTTCCTTTTTAGAGTCTGAATTTGAGCTCAATATATGCAATGAAAATTTTAATTACTACATTTCAAATTAGTAAACTATATTTTTAAAACTTTGCTACTTTTTCACTATGGGCAAATTAATATTATCTTGGATTTATGAGAATATTTTAGTATTAACAATACCAGAAGAAAATTAAGATGTTTCTATTGGGTTCACCATCATACACACATAACCAATGGCACTGTTCTTCATGGTGGAGACCCAAAGATGAAATGACCTATGAATTAAAACTTTAACTAGATGAGGGGATGGATGGATTGGAAAGAGCTGCTCCTAATGACATGGTGGCTGTGTTTCATCAAATGGTAGAGATGCGCTGCCCTGTAGCAAGCATCCTTCACTCTGAAGCTCTAGAACACCTCTGTAGTTAATGTCACCTTCTCAGCTTTGAAACTCATGAGGTCAAAATCCATTAGTAAGCACAAGAGATCAAGTGCTTTTGAATGACTAGGTGTAAAAACGGTAGGTTGGTGAACACAAATGGTTTTATCTGTGTGATACATGGTGGCAGTGGAACTTCCTGTCCTTGTCATTCTTCACTCAGTTTTCCCCTTTACACTTCTTTGGAACATCTTCCTACATGTTGGTGGTCTTCCTACAAATCCTCCTTCCTAGCTGCCGTCACACCTGTAAGAACCATCAGCCCCTGAAGATTGGAAGCACATTGCCACTGTGTTTCTGCCCCCACCCCACCCCCACACTTCTTTCTCTTTTCCAGCAGTATCTCAGGCAGTCAGTATTGGCTTTTGATGATGTGATCACAGAAACTTATGTGTCGACCATGGGCTAATTCACAGAAAGGTTTTCCTCTGTCTGAAGAACAGGTAGCACCCAGAGTATCTCTAAAGGGCTCTGTGACATAGCTTACTGTTAGAACACTTGTTTTAACATACACAAGGACCCGGGCTCTATCCCCAGCCCCACAGCGAAAATCACTTGCAGCCTTCCCTTTCCTGCATTTGGTTCAGTGGTGTCATAAAGTAAGCATGCGGTTAAAGAAACTACAAAAAAAATTTTTTTAAAAGAAAGGCTGGGTGTCATAGTGTACAGCTGTAATCACAGTAGTCAGGAGTCTAAGGCAGAAGGTTTACTCCAAATTCAAGGCCATACTGGTTTCTCTAGCAAGTTCTAGGCCAGCCAGGAAGGGCTGCATAGTGAAGTCTATCTCAGAGAAAGCACCACTACTACCACCCCATCTCAACAGTGATGGTCACACTCATAAGGTGGTTTTGCTTGTAAGAGGACATTGTTATTCAGAGTGGACCCTGTGTAAAAGTGTAAGCTTCTAGAGTTGGATGTGTGATTCAATGGTTAGGAACACTAGCTGCTCTCCTAGAGGATCCACATTCAATTCCCAACATTCACATGATGGCTAACACATATCTGTAATTCTGGTCTCGGTGTATCTATTGCCCTCTTCTGGCCTCCATAGGCACTGCACACAAGGCACGCAGATTTATATCCAGACAAAACACTCAATACACATAAACAAACAAACAAACAAGTAAATAGATAGTTTAAAAGTATCTGCTAAGGAATCTCAGGGAAGACCTTCTGTCCTCTAAATCTGGGCATTATTTTCTTGTTCAGTTTTCTTTTGATTTCTGGATTTTTAATGAAGAATTGTAATGCCTCCTGGAATTTATTTTAAACATGACTGATCAAAACTTGATTGTTTTAAAAACTGTATTTGTTTGTGTGTGTATGGGTGTTTTCCCTGCATCTGTTTGTGCACACAAGTGTTCAGTGTCAGTGGAGGCCAGAAGAAGACATCAGATCCCTGGGACTAGAGTGACAGACAGTTGTGTGCCACTGTGTGGGTGCTGGGAATCAAACCTGAGTCCTCTGAAAGAGCATCCAGTTCTCTTAACTGTTGAGCCAGCTTTCCTACCCCCAAACTTGATTTATTTTTTTAAAACTCATTCATTTGTAAGCCAAGCATGACAGTGTACACCTTTAATCCTGGCACTTGGGAGACAGAGGCAGGCAGATCTCTGTGAGTCTGAGGCCAGTCCACAAAGTGACTTCTGGGCTAGTCCAGGCTATACACTGAGACCCTGTCCCAAAAGAAAAAGAAAAATAAAACTTATTCATGTATGCTTTAGATGTAGAAAGTAATACTATAAACACTGATTTTTAAACCTTTTGACTTTCCACAATACAAAGAACCACAGAAATAGAAGCTGCAGTTTTGTCTGTTTCCTCTGAAATATAAATTCCTCTGTTTATAACCTGCTGTGTCCCAGGAGTTAGTACTAAAGATTTGTTGAAGAGCTAATTAAAATAGTTACAGTGTAGCAAACTTACTTGCATTCTACATCAATTTGCATTGTTAGACAACTGGGGGGGAGGGATTTTCATAAATGAATTTTATCTTTCATCAAAATGCCATTGTCATCTATTCTTGAAGATGTTTTCGAATTACGTTGTAGGCTTTACTTTATTTTATAACTTGAATTAGAATAATTGCTATAATCCTCAGTGAGTCATTGAAGTTTGTAGGATTGTCCTTGTATTCATTGTCACAGGCTATTGTGTGGTCAGTTTAAACTAATATCACGAGCAGCTCTTTCTGCTGAAGTTGTTGTATTATCTTTTTACTCACAGGTATGTAGGAAATGGCATGATATGGCCATCTTTATCTTAGCAAGTTATACAAATTGGTTTTTATTTTATTGTTCGTTTGGTATGTGTGTGTTGCTCGGGACAGACAGCTGCTATTTAGTGATTTCTTTTTTAAATTATTTTTATTGCTTGTATTTATTTAGAGAGACAGAGAGCAGGTGGTTCGTGTGCTATAGCACGTGTATAGAAGTCAAAGGACAACTTTCTGGAGTTGATTCTCTCCCTCTACTGGTAGGTCCCAGGAATCAAACTGAGATCTTGAGGCTTGACAGCAAGCAACTTTACCCACTGAACCATCACACCATCCCCTATTTAGTAATTTCTCTTTCAGTTCAGAGACCTGATTTCTGAAATAACTAACTTTCTTGATGCCTGATCCCTGGAGAAGTAGGCATATCATAAATTAGGTAAGCTATGGAATTGAAGGTATATGCTTCCAAAAAGATTTTCTTCTCCAAAGAGAATTGCTTTCTAGCGTTGTGGATTTGCCTGCACTGTGTAAAATGGCAGGCCAAGGGAGAACATTTACTATGGTAAAAGTCAAATTTTCACACTTGAATTTAATGTTAACAACTATGCTTATTCTGAAATGCACAACTGTGTTGTAAAGAGGACTTATGCCTTCTAGATTATTCTCTTTCAGCTTTTTAATCTCACCCAGGGTTTAACTCTCAGCATGAGAAAATATTTTTAGAGACAAATATTAATAGAACATTTGTATTAATTAGAGAGCCTTTTGAATGTGTTGATAACTTCTAAAATGTTTACTATTATCATAGTCAGTTACAGTTAAGTACAGCTATGTACTGAGCACAAGGAAGTGTGACCCTGGGCCTGTGTATGGTTTTTATTGTGGGGTGGGGTCCTGCATGAGTTTATGTGCACCACATGCCTCCTGGGGCCCTCAGAGGCCAAAAGATCCCCTGGAGCTGGACTTGGAGAGTTGTGAGCCTCCCAACATGGGAACTGGGATCCAAACTCCAGAGACCAGTCTCACTGGAACCTGGAACTTGCCTGTGAGGCTAAGACTGACTGACTAGGGAGTTCATGACTCTGTCTCTCCCACCTAGATAGACTTGAATTAGAAGTGCATGCCACCACACCTGCATTTTTATGTGAGTTCTGGGAGTCAAAATCAGAGGGAGATCTTTGTCCTTGTGTAGCAAGCCTGTTACCCACTGAGCCATTCCCTCACTCTCACAAATATTTTTGATCTGTAGTTGTTGAATCCAAGGATTCAGATAACCTATGAATACAGAAGTCTGACTATAGTTTCTCAGATTATACTTAACTGATTCCTGACCGCCTGTGCTAGGCTTTAAATGGATTTCAGAGAACACAATGATTTCCCTATTCATCTGACGTAGTGATCTGGAGCACAAGATAAAATGTGTGTTCACTGTTTCTATAGCCATGAGTGGTGTAGTCAAAGGTCTGCAGCACAGGTTCCTTCCTTTGGTTTAGTTAAAGGATGCTTTATCCTGGAGCTCTGGGTCCATTTCATATTATGCTAGAACACTAAGGGTAAGGAGAAAAGTGCCTGAATAGAATAAGTACCACTTTCAACACAGCTTAAGAAAAAGTCATATAAGAAACAGAGGAAGTAATTTTGAATAATTTTCTAGTCAGCAATGCTATAGATGCAGTTAATGCTAACATCCATTTTGCTCCCATTACACAAAATCAAATGATTTTTATTTTGTAGCATGTAGATTAACATTTCTAGAGGGAGACGGGTCTTTATAAGTCATACAACTTTTTCTTTCTAGAATTTATCTGCCAGATCTGAGGGGCATACAGTAACTATACCAGAAAGAATTTGGTCTGGTCATTGTCATCTGATACCTATAAGAGTCTCTGAAGTTAGAAGGAAGTTGCCCAGTTATTTGTTGAGTTAGGTTGCTTTTGCTTCATTTAGATGTTATATGCATGGCTTCTTTACCTAATAACTCATGTAGTACCAGTTAAGGTACACACAAGAGCTCTCAACTTCTGAGTCATCTCTCCAGCCCCCAGAACCCATATTTCTTAGATTATTACAGCATTGTGTGTTCTTCTGTAAATTAGCTTTAGGCAATCAGGCAATGAGTGTAAAGATTGGGTACTTGCTTCAGTCCCTCCCTTCTCAGAGTTTGGTTGTATGACCTTTGGCGTCATGGAAAAGATAGATTCGTGAATGGATTGTTTATAGTGCACTGCAGTTTATGAAGTCACAAGAATGCACTAGGTGTTTGAGAAGTGTGAACTTTACAAGTATGGATACAGAACATATTTTCCATATACTTTATATAGTTATTATTCAAGAAAACTATTTTGATATATATGGAGATAAAAATCCGTATGGATTTGTGCTGTAGTTAGTGTTTGGAAACCCTGAGTATTAGAAACTTAGAAATGCATTCAATATGAAGAATATAATTTATTTCTGAGGAAATAATATTTAATTATCTTCAATATTTTCTTACTAATCTCATTTCTCTTCGCTCTACCATTCTTAACTTCTTCCTTTTCGTATAAAGTTTTTGTACTTTTGGAAAGTAGAAAATATCTACGTTTGTCAGCAAGGCCATTAATCCTCTTTAAAGAGTGTACAGAATAGATTTGTGCACTAAAATGGTAGCAGTTTTCACATAGAATGGTAAATTCCTTTTCCACTTGGGAAACACACAAAGCTCTTTAAGTATGGGCAAACTGACCATTCTTGCATCCCACCTACCAAGAGACAAGCATCCTCACTGGTTGCTAGTCCATTAGAAGGTGTAACCCTGAGGTACTGGCCAATGTTTGCTGTAGCATATATTCAAAAGTGAAGAGACAAGAGTGAGGATGTGGGAAGGAGGAAGAGGACAGTAGGTTACTCATCTGTGTTGATGTGTCTTAAATATGCAACCAGAGTTACCAATGAAACAAAAACACGTGTGTATTCTCTACTTAGTGTAATCTTGAGTGTAAAGAGCAGTTTTGTTAATGTCATATTTTGCCCAAAATACAAATGTGTAATTGGCATTGAGTTAGACTGCACTTACTATTGATGGAGCAAGACTGGAAGAGATCCCAGTTCGGTCTAACTCCTTTGCATTTGAAACTTGCTTCAAACAAGGGGTGGGGTGATTTACAGAAAACCAGAATGACTGATGCCTCTGAATAAGAGAGGTTGGAGTGTCTTCAAGACTGTCTTCACTTCTTGGTAGTTCATGCTATTTACTCACTGTTCCAGTAAGTATTCCCAGACATTACTCTGAGGGTATCTCAGGTATTTGACTTCATAAAATCCCAGTTCCTTGAGATACAAGTGGCCAACCACATGGAAAGAACTCCAGATCCAGGTGTGTGGTGGGACAAGCTCCAGGTACCAGACATGCCTCATACATTCTCTCAACATGTAGTGCTATGACACCTGCCACAGGGACTAGAGTTGCCCAGTGAGTAGCTAAGAAAGATTGCCAGCTCTAATGAAACCTCACTTAGGACTGGAGATCAGAACTGGGGCCAGGAGTGTACTCCCTCTCTCACTGTTTACTCCACTGTGACCAGTGGTAAGTGACAGAACATGTCCTTGGTGTTTATACACACGTGCACACTCACATGCACATCAGTGCTACCTTTTCTAGGGCTCCAGAAATGACTTTGCTGTAATCCTCAAAGGGGGCGGGGGGGGATAATACATACGAATGTCCAGCATAAATTGCAATAATGGACACCCAGCAATTCTTTCCTGTGACTGTTATATATTGAAAAGAAGCACTTTTTTCCTCTCAGTATTTTCTGAAATACAGATGCTCATAGTTATTGCCTGGTAGCTCTCATAACACAGCTGTCAGCACCTGCACAATGGACCAGAGTTGCAGAATACACCTCTGTGGTATGCAGGAGAAGCGTACAGATATTCACTGAGCACAGAACACTGCCTTTCCAACACTCTCAGAGGTGTACAGATGGATACTGTGTGGGAAGGTATAGATTTTGACCATCAGAAATACAAATGGCCCAGAAGAATTAGAGACTTGAAATGTTATAGGTCTATCCTATGTAGCTATTACAATTTTTGTGGTTCAGGGAGTGATACCTTAAAAACCTCTAAGTAAATCTGAAAACGTTAAGTAGTGTAAATACCTTGTCTTGGGACTTTTCTCTAAAGCGATGTGACATGAATGCATCTTTTAAGACATGGGCCTGAGGGTCAAAGAAGCTCAGCTGCACTGTTGTCATTCCTTATCTCTGATACTCTTGAAGTAAATGTCAAGTGTGTGTGTAACAGTGAGCTAACTGGCCTCCAGTGTGTGTAACAGTGTGCTAACTGGCCTCCAGTGTGTGTGTATGCTAACTGGCCGGTGTTCTTGTTTCACAGTTACTCACTTAGCAACTCCTGAGAGGCAGGCATGTGATGAGAGCTGGAAGTACTCAGTGGGCAAAGCCAGTTTTTTCTCAACAAAGTTTATGCTCTAGAGAAAATGCTAAAAATTACTGGTATGTGGCAGATATTGAAAAAATAACATATGGATGATAGTGTCACAGGCCTGTAATCCTACCACTTGGGAGGTAGAGTTGGGAGGTTCAGGAGTTCGAGCTTATCTTCTGCTGCATAGCAAGTTTGAGGCTAGTCTTGCATACACGAGACCTAACTCAAAAAAGAAATGGAAGGAGGTGAAGGAGAGAGAAAGAAGAGGGCAGGAAGGAAGAGAAGAGGAAGAAAGGGAGAAATATGACAATAAAAGGTAGATTAAAGTGCCAGTGACTAATGGGGCTACCGTGTTAGGCTGTTCAGAAAGGTCTCTGATAAATGAGATTAAATAGGGCTTGAAGGAAATAAGGGAGATCACAGCTCAATGTCAAACTGTAGTTGCATAGACAAAGGGCACACACAGTCAGAGGCCTTAAGGCTGCAGTGCAGCTCATTGACTGAAAGCACAGGAGAAAGATACAACTGGACTTGAACCAGCCAAACTCTCAAGTCATGAGGTAGAATACAGACATCTTAGGCACACATTGTCTGAAAACACTCATTTCCCAAGCATCTTTTATCAGAAAACTATTAGGTGGTATGTTCTAAATTCAGTTGCATCTAGAGGGTATTTGAACACCCACTATATACTTAATGTGACACCATGCATATAATAACTTTCTTGTAATATTTATAGATCTGAGCTGAAAGGTTCAGAAAAAAGATGAATTAAAACACAGGCTTTACCCTTGGTAAGTTTACTAATCTGGGACAGTGTGGATAAATAACTGTAAGCACAGTTGTTCTCATAAAGTTGGAGGCTGCTGTGGGGATTTACAGTGCTGACAGTCCACATTTGACTGGAATTAGGGCTTCATGAAGGAACTGTTTGGGATATTTCTCATAAAATAAACGAAGTTTTCACAAGCAGGTATGGAAAGGAAAATGTTGTAGTCAATATAAAATATAATTAGAATTTAATGGAAAACTCAAGACATTAAGAAACTCAGGGAGTGAAAAGAAGCTGGGGAAGAAAAGGATAAAAGTCAAGTTTAAGCTCCAAAAGTGGGCTTTGGTGTGAGGCTCACCTTTCTTAGCTCCTTAGGCAGAAGAGGAGTTACTGGGAGATGGCCAGGGAGATGCTTCTTCTGGAGAAACTTGCTGACTGACTGTGTTTTGCCTCCTAGATGGAATCATTGCTGGATTTAATGTGTTCTCTCTCTTTGGCACCTTCCTGATTGCTTGGCATTGAATATGAATACAGTAAATATTTGTTGCATTGAACTTTAGATAAACGTACTATTAGAGATTTCGAGGAAGAGGATGGGTGATCCAGTACCTGTTAACTAGAAAACAATCAGGATGTTGACTGTAGCCATATGGTGGTGGTACACACCCTTAATCCCAGCACTTGGGAGGCAGAGGCAGATGGATCTCTGAATTCAAGGCCAGCCTGGTCTACAAAGTTACACAGAGAAATCCTGTCTTGAAAAACAAACAAGAAAGGAGGGGGGTTGGGAGGAAGGAAGGAAGGAAGGAAGGAAGGAAGGAAGGAAGGAAGGAAGGAAGGAAGGAAGGAAGGAGAAAGAAATGAGAGCCAAGGACAGTGACACAGCTTTGTAATCCCAGCTCTTGGGAGACTGAAGTAGGAGAGTCAAGAGTTCAATGCCAGCCTGGGGTCTGGAGTACATGAAACATAGAGGGGTAGCGGTACATGATGTGAACATGTAATCCTAGTACTTAAGAAATCTGAGGCAAGATGATGAGGGCTTCCAAAGGAGCAAAAAGAGAAGAGGAAGAAGGTAGCAAGGAGATATATTACAGAAGACCATGGAAAAGCATTTCAGATGGAGGCTGGGGTAGGACCAATAATCAAGAGTTCATAAGTGACTGGGTGATGAAGTGATCAGGTTAGTGTGACCTCTGAACAATGTCACCATAGCTGAAATACATCTTCCTCTCTGATTGTCACACTATATTCTGAGTGTCCCGGTTCTCCTTCCTGCTTCATTAATGTTCAGGTGGATTACCTTTCCTTATGGCTATGTTCATTAGGTCTGAAAAATAGCAAATTCTCAAATAATCGCTGGAAATGATTAGTGCAAGGACTCACTGTGTATGTGAACTAGACAGCAATGTTGAAGGGAAGCAAAGGGTTGAATAAAGCAGCTGGTTTTTAGTTATGGGCACTAGAAAGAATTGAGCATGTGTGTGAGCAACAGAGAAAGACACGTCTGTGTCTTGTCCAGCATTATGCTCCTACTTTCTTAAATTTAAGTATTACTTTGGAGCACTTTGGGGGGTTTAATTAGTTCATTTCAATTGCTTCTTGTCATGTCCCCCGAAAGTGTCAAATTTAATACAGCTTCAAGGAGTCAGGAATATTTGTTCTGAGATTAATTTCTTGCTCCACAAGTAGGGTGTCATGTGCTTCCACTTCATTGATATTTCAGGAGGTGACAGGTTGACATTTTCATTAAGTTCTATAATGTTCTATTAGTTATGTTCTTAAAACTCATAATTCTGATTTGGAGAAATTTCCGAGAGTCCAGGGGGAAAGAGTCAATCTAGCGGTCACCTGTGATGTATATAAATTTCTTTTGTAGCTTTCAATGAGGTTTCCTGTGTAGAATGTGCATATAAATATTGCTTATCTGAAAAGATGCTTAAGGTAAATATTTATGAAATAAACTTTAGCCCATGTGCTGTAATTAAATTTCACTGTCATATGTATAATTCTCTCAGATAGTTAATGTTTTTGTTTACCTGAAAATTACACATTTTTTTTAGCCTAAGTATTTCTAATATATTTCTATGGCTATGTGACATTGCTTGTGTAGTAATGATACTACCTAGCAGTCTCCCTGGTGACTGTACATATAAAAAAATGCTCTTCGCTTTTCTAAAAGTAAAATTACTGTGGTTTCTCAGAGAAAGTCAATATAGCACTGGCTTCCTATTGCCTGAGAGAGCCCTGGGGATAGATGCATGTCAGGCTTAGGCTGCAAAGCCACATCCCAAGAGGAGCTAGGGTAGCTGTGAGGTGTGTGCAGGCTCCTCAGGTTGGCCCCCGTGTTCTCTTAATCTCATCATAATTTCATAGGAGGTATAGAATTCTGAATCCAATGTTTTAGTAGGCAAGAAATCTGGGTGGTGTTTTGTTTGTTTTTAGTTTTGTTTCTTTAATGCAAATATCAGCAGTTGTCCTTTCACTTCTGTTGCTGGGATAAAATATCCTGGTAAAAATCAACTTATAAGAGAAAGGGTTTGTTTTATGTTGTACCTCACAGCTCCTTCATATGGGGAATCCAAGACAGGAACTTAAAAAGAGCTGATTACATCAGACCCATAGTCAGAAATTGAAGGAAATAAATATGTGCATACTTCTTGTTTGCTTGCTTGTATTCAATAGATTTCTCCATTCTTACACAGTTCAGACTTCCTACCTGGGGACTATGTCACCCACGATGGGCTAGGTCTTACCTAGTTAGTATTAATTCTTCCTTAGTTAACATTGGTTAACTAAGACATTCTCAATAGACATGCCCTGTCTACCTAGAGCTTTACATTTTGCAGGCCCTCAGGAAGACTGGTGCTACACAAAGTAATGTCAGAACCCAGTGTAGATTGTACCTCATGATACTCTCTATACAGATGATTCTAGGTTGTGTCAAGTTGACAGTTAAAGCTAACTATCCCAACAGCTAATTCAAAATGTCTAAAAACATTGCAGAGCAGTAAGCCTTAACTGTTGATTGCTCATCTGGCCCTTCTACCCTTGGAGGGAGTTTGACCATGTTCCATAAACACAGGCCGCTTTCACCACTCTCCTTGAGTGGTTACGTTTCTCTCTCAGCTCCTCTTTATTATTTGTTCTCCAGAAGTCAATTCTTAACCTGTTGTGAGACCACCGTTTGAGTGGGCTCTGTGTGCCTGGGTACCAGAACATGGTAGGAAGTCTTTTAAATGAGTTTATGCTTTTACCAATGGAGCCTGCTGTGTATTGAGCCTCACTGATTTCTGAATTGCCTCCATGCCATCTTTCCTCTTGTCCCTGTGGGAAAAAGTACCCGTTTCTTCTTAACAGTACTAGTCTCTTCCTTAGCCCATTGCATGGGCCTTTCTAACAAAGGTGCATATTTTTCTGTATTGCTCTTTTGCTTCCAAACCTTACTGGCTAAAAGCAACTGCAGTAACTATGCACAGACCAGATTAATGAGTACATCACTTTTAAATTCAGTCTCCTTCAGAGGGTCATGACACAGATGAAACAGACAAACGCTTTGAATTCTAGTACAGTTCCCAGTAGAATCCTCGTCCCCACCTCATTCCCTCAGGATCAAAGTCTTTCCTGCTCTCACCTTTGTTGGCATCCTGATCTTCTGAGTTTATTGATCCAAACTCTTCCAGATTTCCTCTCCAACCCACTTTCAAAGGCTTAAGAACTTGGTGACTAAGTTTAGTTGCAGCCATAATGAAACTTTTCTTACCAGTTTCAGTATTAGTTATATCCTTGCAGTGACAAAATACCTGCAATAGACAGTGTAAAGGGACATTGTTTCTGTTAGTTTGCAGTTTCTGAGGCTCTAGTCCATCATGGCAGGATTGGTGAATGGTCCAGAGTAGTTCGTGTGCCAGCAGGAGCATGTGGTAGAGGCTGCTCACCTCCCAGCAGACAGTAAACTGACAGAAAGAGGCTGCAAAGGCACGACCCCTGAACCTGCTAAAGTCTACACCATCTCCCACAATACTACCACCAACTGAGGTCACACATTCAACACAAGGGCCTGAAGGGGACATTTCTTATTCAACTATCACAGTAGAGTTCTCTGTTCACTGAAGACAGGGATTTTCTTGTTCTGTCTGCAGTTGATGTGTGTAATAGGAAGAATGGAAAATTGTTAATCCATTCATAAAATGTACTTTTGAAATTTTCACTCATTTCTTAAAATTGTGCATGCATGTGCATGTGTACATGTACATGCTAGAGGACTGTTGGAGAACTAACTTGTTTAGGCACAATTGTCAATTTTATTTTCTACTTACTTCTTTGGATAAACATACTGGAATGCTGCCAAAATTTCAGGTGGCTGGATGCTAATTTTGTTGAAATTAGATGGAAGACCTATTCCTGCCAATTTTCTATTCAATTATGCAGAAATTTGACTTTGTAAGACATAATCTAGTCAAAAATAGAGTCCTAATTTTCTAATTAGTAATACCTTCAAAAGACTAATTATTCTCATTTTAGCTTTTGCTTTCTGTTTAGAAAAAGTCAGAAAAGCATAATGCAATAAAAAAATTAGTGCTCATTTTTTCTCATGTAACCCACATGCCAATTTGCAGTATTAAAGGACACGGTGTTTATAGCTTTTCTTATGAAGCAGGGCGAGTCCCAGGAAACAGATGTGGGGTAGTTACTGACTAATCACTCACGTGGTGGTCAGGGATGGAATTCAGAGGGTTATCTTTCAGCTAATCCTCGAGTGATGGAATTGGTATATCTCTGATTTTTCTCTTAGCCTTCAAGGGCTTAGAAGAATGAGACAAAAGTGATTATGGGAAGTAGAGGGAGCCACTGGAGGCCACAGAGGAAAGGAGACCTTATCTTAAGCAATTAATCAAGAAACTCATATTGTGGGACAATTATTCAGAGTTAATTCTAAAATAGCTTTAAAGCCCCGATCTTGAATTGTTTTTTTTCTCCTCCAAATTTTGTCAAGGTCATTGAGACAGTGTTAGGTTCAGTGCAGCGCAGACATTGCATCTGTGAATGAGTGCATTGTGACAATGTAGTGGCAGGCAGCATTGATATAGGTATGGCTTTACTTTCATCCTATGATAGTTAGCTGTTAAAAATAGGATGAGGCTTAGTCCCTGAGATAGACAGCCAATTTCGCCAAGGGGATTCCTAGGTACCCTGGCCTCTGACCTCTAGCATAGGAGGAATGTAGTCCACGTATTTAAAGTTAGGTCGGCTTGCCTCACCTTGTAATAGTTGACTGCTCTTCATGCTTGCTTAATGAGTGTGCCTATGTCACGTCATCTAATAAAGTTCTTTCAGCTGTCTCTCGTTGTTCAGTCCAACAGTCATCTTGAGCTAACACTGCTGAGACTTTAATACCAGTGGATGTCTTATCTGATAGTTTCTCTTGTTCAGTGAGAAATGAGCTCTTGAGGATCTGCACTCAACTTCCTCTGCCCTCCTCTCTGACTGCTTCCCTTCTTCCAGTCACTGCACTGCTGATGCTGACCAGTGGCTCTCTGTGGGCCTGAGGCACTCTCTGGGTACCTTGGGCAGGCCCTCTTCTCTTCTACATAGGCCCCAGCTAAAGCTGACACCACAGCATGACCTTTTCTCTCTCTTTTCTTCCCTAGCATGTCTGTGCAAGCATCACCCAGGGTCACATTTCCCTATGTCTGGTGACAGCTTTGGCATCACTTCTTTGGTGATCCTCTCACCAGCCTGTCCCTTTCTACACAAATTGCCCTATTTTATTGGCTTCCTAGCTCTTAATCACTGTGAATTATCCTTGGTGTTTATTTGTTGCCTCTGCTCTTCTAGTAAATCTGTGAGAACACAACCCTTGCTTTTGTGGACTTGCCTCTAAATAGCAAGAGTTTCTTACCACAGATCATTGGCCTGGGAAAGATCAGATCTCAAAACCCAAAATGTGGCTTCTCCTGAACTCTTGTCAGTTGTGAGCCATCCTAAGGTGGAAAAATAAGTTTGATCAACATCGCTTGGGATTGTAGTTATTACCATGGTTAATTTCTGTCAGTGAAGTTAGTTCCTTCTCTGAGTCTTAGTTGGGGAAGTAGGCAAGAATGGCATTAATGATCAGACAGTTGTAATGCTTTCTTCAAAGTCTTAGAATGACTATAAACCACGCTGAAAATACAGTGTTAAGCTTGAGCTTTGCGGAATAAGAGAGAGAAGTGGGCCCAACTGAGAGAAGAGTGTTCTTTCAGGAGGAAAACAGCATAAAAGACTTCACCATGTTCCAGAAACCGGGGAAGGGGCAGAGGGGTGTAGTCATGTGGTTTGAGCAGAGTACACTGTATATGACTATTCTGTGACTTAACCTAAAGTGTACCCCAGTTTGGATTTGGAGAAATATCCAAACCAGGTATGTCACCATTAAGTGTATGATGTTAGTTTTAATCTTCAAGTAAGTAAAACCTACAATGACCTGGGGCGCAGGTTTCTAGGCCTGCCTGTGGGGGATTATCTTGATTAGGTTAGTAAAAGGAGAAGATGCCCCCGCTGTGGATCACACCATCCCCAAGCAGGGGATCCTGGACTGCATAATAGTGGAAGAAGTGAGCTGACCACTGCATGCATGTATTCCTTACTCTTCTTCTGATTGTGCATGTGACCAGCTGCTTCAAGCTCCAGATGTCTTGATTCTCCCATCATGATTTACTAGAACTTGGAACTGTAAACTAAAATGAAGCCTTCTCTGTTCAGTTGCTTCTGTTGGAGTTACGTTATCATAGCAACAGAAAAAGCGTATCAAGTATATTTTTTTCTTTCCGTGAAATGCTTATGGGAAATGCTATTACTTTTGAGTAAGATGCCTTAGTTTAAATCAGTAGTTCATACAAAGTGCTTGGTGATGATGAAGTCATATTCATACAACAAACAATTGATCTGTACATACAAACTCTGTTTTCATAGATTTGCCTACTCAACGCAGGCACTTTTAACCACAGATACTCATGATATCCCCAAGATAATTTGAGTACATGTGCAAGTTAACAAAAATTTTTTTGATGTGCAAGATAACAAAAAAAATTTCCTGAAATGTGGTACATTTACACAATGGAATATTACTCAGTGGTAAAAAAAAAAATCAATGACATCTTGAAATTTTCAGACAAATGAATGGAACTAGGAAAAAAAATCACCCTGAGTGAGATAACCTAGACCCAGAAAGACAGTCTGTATTCTCTCATAAGTGAATATTAGATGTAAAGCAAAGGACAACCAGGCTACAATCCACAACTTGAGAGAAGCTAGGAAAAATGGAGGACCCTGAGAGGGACGCACATGGAGGCCCCAGGAAAGGAAAATAGTTAAGATCTACTGGGTAAACTGGAAGGGGGTAGAAGGGAGGGGATGAGGGATGGGAACATGAAGGATCAGGAAAACAGAGTTGGGGGAGGGATAGAGAGGGAGAGCAATGAAAGAGATATCTTGATAGAGGGAGCCATTATGGGGTTAGGGAAGAACCTGGTGCTAGAGAAATTCTCAGGAGTCCTCAAGCATGACCCCAGCTAAGATTCTTAGCATTACTGGAGAATGTCTGAATTGGCCTTCCCCTTTAATCACATTAGTGACAACCCTGATTGCCATCATAGAACCTACATCCAGTAACACAAGGAAGCAGATACAGTTAGCCACAGCCAAGCACTGGACTGAGCTCCTGGAGTTCATTTGAAGAGGGAGGAGGGACCATGTGAACAAGGAATGGGGGAGTCAAGAGCATGAAGGGGAAAACCACAGAGACAGCTGACCTGAGCTAGTGGGAAATCACAAGTGTGGACTGACAGCTAGGAACCTGCATGGGACCGCAGTAAACTCTCTGAGTGACTTACCTATCACTCGGATTCTCAGGCTGCTGTATGTAGCTTTTGGAGCCTGTCCTGGAACTCACTCTGTAGACCAGGCTGACCTTGAACTCACAGAAATCATCCTGCCTTTGCCTCCCAAGTGCTGGGATTAAAGGGGTGGACCAACACTGCCCAGCGCACAAGTGTTCTTTTCATGTTCTGTGCAAAGCCTTGTGGCCCCTACTGTCCTTAAGCCCAAAAGGCTGGGATGTGCCGTACAGAAAATGTGTAGATAGGATAGGTTTCTGTGAAGCCAAACTCACACATGAGCTAACCAGGAGTTCAATGTTAGTCAGCAATACATATTACATCAGGTGTCTTTAAACAGGATCACACAGAGCTGGGTGTGCTTCTGTATGCCAGCACTCAGGGCTGAGGAAGGAGGATGGTGTTAGGTTCCATCTGGCAGGAAAGAAAAGAGGAGGAAGAGGCAAAGGGGAGGGAAGGCAGATACATAATACAAGATTATACATTGTTCGTGTGATGAAAACATGACCAGCGATTCATAGGAACTTAATTCTGTGTTTTCCCTAGGAACAGTATTTACAGCATATTATAGAAGTAATAACAGCTGATTGTACATGTACATATGAATACAGTTAAAATGTTGCTGAATTGAACCTCAACATTTAGTATATTAAAACAGCAACTCTATTGCTCCCAGTGTTATAATTTGACATCTAAGTTAGGTTTGCCTAACTGTGCAATTCTGCGGGAGATGGCTAGGCTAACACACATAGTTGTGGTTAGGTGGTGATCTATAGTCTCCCTTCCATGTCTGATGCTTTCCATGTCTGATGCTTTGACTAGAGTGCTAGACTCTGCTGTTCTCACCATCCATCAGGCAAGAGGGCTAGCTCCAGAGTGTAAGCTGTTGTTTGTTTTTTTTTTTTTTAATGTACTTCATCTTACTGTTACTTGAAAGCTGCATAAGTACTGCTTTCCTTGAACAGATTGTCAGAAAAGTAAGTACTCAGAAAGATGAAGCAGCCGCACAACCAGTGATGGGCAGAGGCTCTTACCCATGTCTGTGTGACGTAGAAATGGTTATTCTTTCTTTCTCTACTAGTTTACTTTCTGATGGATAAACAACTAGTTTGTCTTGTAGGGCTGAGGAACAGCAATAAGATAGGCTCTATCAATTCAGGGAAGAAGTGACTGCCATTGTTTGTCTTGGAAAACTGTGTCCTGTAGGCAGCCTTCCTGTGTGACAAATTGAAGAAAATGGTGACAATATTGAGTTGTGAGGGTGTGATGCTTGATTATAAATTTGACTCCTACCAAGGGCTTACATTCTGGATATGGGATCTTAGTTGTAGCAAAATTTATTCTGAAAGACTTAAAGGAAGATGATTAAAATATTAGAGATACTGACATTGTCCGAAGAGATCTATTTATATTTATTTCTTGTAAAAGATCCACAATATTACCATAGCTGGACCTATTATACTATTGTAATCCTAGTTGAACGGAGAAGAGTGATTAACGATAGCAATTTATTGTATCTGAGGAGGAAAGAAAATAGGAGATGTTGTCGTTATCATAAATCATATCATAAATAACCAAAAAGAAGCACTCGGAAAGCTTGTGTGGTGTCAGCAGCCAGCCCTTTCAGGCCCGTTAGCCAGGATGTAGCCATAGAAACCCCAAAGTCCTATTGTTATCTTGGTCTTGCTGCAGTTATGTGATACAACAGTATTAACATATAGATTAGGCCATTTATAATGCTAGGTGTCATTTCAGGTTGGCTTGCTTATATCACATTTTAGTTTTTTATTGTGCAGAATGTTAGTAGAATGAGGCTTTTTTACAGGTCAGTGTGTGTAGGTATTTATAACACATCTTCACTACTGCTAATTTATTGTGTCATTGATTGGCTATGCTCTATGAATTGTCATTGCCTAATTGTCTTGTCTTTGCAAGTAATTTTATTTTTTAAGTAAGTAGGTTCTTCTAAAAAAACAAAACAAAAACATGCCCACTTATACATGTTATATTTTAAGGTTTCTGATTTTGGTTATAGACAGGAGTGTTTAAAAATATTATATGCCGCAGTGTAGATATAATTAAAAATTTTTAGCCTCAGACTAAAGGATAAAATGTTGAAATGGTTTGCACTTGGTTTGAATGTCACTGCATCTCCTTTTCCCCAAGGCTCCTGTTGTCCATCTCCCTCTTACTGGCCACCTGTCCAAGCTCGATCCCTGTGGCAGCACCTCCCCTGAACCTGGCAATACCCTGGGTTCAGACCCATTTAACTCTTACCATTCCATCAGATTGTTTCAGTTATGTGTCATCTTCTCAATCTTTTTGTCTCCAAAAGTAGGCTGTCTTATTTTGTTAGCTTCACTGTCATGAAATTATTTTGACAGCAACATTTTAAAGATACAACCTATATCCAAAGACATAACGAAGTGGCTAGAATTCTAAGCACCATTCTCATGTTTCAATGACCTTATTCAGGACTGGCACTAGCTATATACCTGCACTTCAGATTGGCCATTATACATGGCCAACTACATGTAGAGGCAGCCTTAATAGTTATTATAGGCAACCCTTCGTAGGGGCTCAGATGTCCTTGCTTCTGTTCTGCAGATGAGAAATCGTAGGTTTTGCGGAAATTAAATGGGTTGTGGTGGGTTGAATTGTGGCTATGGGGGAAAATCAGCTGCAATTTCAGTGCAGTTCCATTTCTAGGCAGCATTCCATTTCCACTCTTTTTTCTGTTCTCCATATGTTCCCTCTGTTCAAATCTCAGCTGTACCACATCAATGGATGTCTACAAGGATACAGGTGGTTCTTTTTTTTTCTCACTATATTTTTTTATTTAAATTAGAAACATGCTTGCTTCACATGTCGATCCCAGCTCCCTCTCCCACCCCTCCTCCCTTGCCCCTCTACCAAACCCCCACCCAATCCCAACAGTATTCCCCATGGAGGGTGAGGCCCTCCATGAGGGATCTCCAGAGTCTGTCACTTCATCTGGGACAGGGTCTAGCCCTCCCCCATGTGCCCAGGCTGTGAGAGGTTCCCTCCATATGGAATGGGCTCCCAAAGTTCATTCGTCTGTCATGGTAAACACTGATCTACTACCTAAGGCCCCAGAGATTGCCGAGGCTTCCTCACTGACACAGCCTCTGCTTCCATCAGTTACTGGATGAAGGTTTGGCAATGGGATTGTAGGGTGGCACTCCCCTGATTCATGTCTAAAATCCATATATGAGTTAGTACATACATGTTTGTCTTTTTGTGACTGGGTTACCTCACTCAGGATGGTTTCTTCTAGTGCCATCCATTTGTCTGAAAATTTCAAGATTCCATTGGTCTTTTCTGCTGAGTAATACTCCATTGTGTAAATGTACCACATTTTCTCTATCCATTCTTCAATTGTGAGGCATCTAGGTTGCTTCCAAGTTCATGCTATTACAAATAATGCTGCTATGAACATTATGGAACAGACATCCATGTTGTATGAATGTGCATCTTTTGGGTATATGACTAAGAGTGGAATTACTGGGTCTTGTGGGAGTCCCATTTTCCTGAGGAATCTCCATACTGATTTCCAAAGTGACTGTACAAGTTTGCAGCCATCAGCAATGGAGGAGTGGTTCCACTTTCTCCATATCCTCTCCAGCATAAGCTGTCCTTGGTGTTTTTTATTTTAGCCATTCTGACAGGAGTGAGATGACATCTCAGAGTTGTTTTGATTTGCATTTCCCTAATGGCTAAGGATGTTGAGCACTTTCTTAAGTGTCCCTCAACCATATTAGACCCCTCTATAGAGAATTCTCTATTTAGTTCTGTAGCCAGATTTTTAATTGGATGCTTTGGTGTTTTGAGTTCTTTGTAAATTTTGGAGACCAGCCCTCTGTCAGATGTGGGGTTAGTGAATATCTTTTCCCATTCTATGGATTGTCTTTTTGTCTTGTTGACTGTATCTTTTGCCTTATAGAAGCTTCTCAGTTTCAGGAGGTCCCATTTATTAATTTTCGATCTCAGTGTCTGTGCTACTGGTGTTATGTTCAGGAAGCAGTCTCCTGTACCAATTCGTTTAAGGGTACCTCCTACTTTCTCTTCTAAGAGGTTCAGTGTGGCTGGATTTATGTTGAGGTCTTTGATCCATTTGGACTTAAGTTTTGTGCATAGCGATAGACATGGATCTATCTGCAGTCTTCTACATGCCAATATCCAGTTATGCTAGCACCATTTGTTAAAGATGCTATCTTTTTTCCATTGTATAATTTTAGCTTCTTTGTCGAAAATCAGGTGTTCGTAAATGTGTGGGTTAATATCAGGGTGTTCGGTTTGATTCCATTGGTCTACCTGTCTATTTTTGTGCCAATACCAAGCTGTTTTCAGGACTATAGCTCTATAGTAGAGCTTGAAATCAGGGATGATGATGCCTCCAGATGTTGCTTTGTTGAACAGGGTTGTCTTGGCTTTCCTGATGGTTCTTAAGGTCAGGAGACTGTATTCCTTACATGACTTTGTGTCCTTAAGAGTCTGAGAACAGTGCTTTTCATAGTAACACTCAACTGAACATACAGGCAATTGAGTCATTGAGTATCTCCCAGGAACTTGTTAAGATAAATATATTTGAGAGCCAAATAAATGTGAAGGTATTTTTTTACTGAGAAAAAAATTTTAATAATGCTGTTGATAAAGGGAATATTAATGGACACCTTAACCCCAGAACTTAGAAGACTGAGGCAAAAGATTGCCAGTTTGATGCCAGCCTAGGCAACTTAGCAATATCCAATCTAAAACTGAAGAAGTTTCTACAGAAGTAATGTAGCTTTAAATATATTTAATTTGGGGGAAATATATGTGGGTAGCATTTTATTGTCCTTTTAGTTAAAGTTTAAAAATAGAAGTATGTTTTCTGCCTGGTTTGAGAACACGCCACTGAAGTTAAGTTGCATGCATCTGTGTAGTTAATGAGATAAAAAGCTTTCATGCCATGTGCAAACAATTTCCTCTTTTTCCTAATGTCTACTAGCTTTTTAGATTACAGTGTTTCTTTAAAGGCATTTACTGTTCTAGTTAAAATGATATTTTGTTCTAAGTCAATATTTATCATAGCTTAGAATTAACATCCCCAAACCCTTGTGGTGTGTTCAGACCTTATTGCCTTGTTTTGTTTTTGTTTGAGAAGTTTGCTAAGGAAGCATGTTTTTTCCATTATTCCTCAGAGAAATGTGGGGAGTGTGGATTATTTATGCTGCCAATGAAGGGAAATAACAGTGAAGTTTGTACTGTTCTGCCCTCATCAACATTTGTGACTTTAAAAAGATGGACATTACTGTTGATTGTGTTTTCTTCCTTCTGTGTGAGTTAAGAGATTTTTGTACTCAGTCATCCATATTGTTTCCTATTATTTCCTTTTTCACTGCTCCTGCAAAAGCATTCCAGATATGTCAGTCAACTTTCCATCACTGTAACAAATACCAAAGGTGATCGACTTTAAAAAAGAGGCTTATTTTGGCTCACGATTTTAGAGGTTTCTCTTGATTGATTGACACTGTTGCTTTCAGCCTGTGGCAGAGCAATACATCATGGTGGGATCACACAGAAGAGCAAACCTGCTGACTTCATGACCCAGGAAACAAAAGCAGAAAATAAAAAGGGTCTGGAACCCACATTGCCTTTAGAGGGTACCCTTCCATAACTTAAAGACCTCCATGGGCCCCACTTCGTGAAGTTCCTACCACCTTCCAATAACACAAAGTCAGTAACAGCCCCTGACATGGGAATCTTTAGGGACAGTTAAGACCCTACCTCTGTTAGCACACATGGGAAAATATTTGTCAGAATGAAGAGTTCCTTTGTGTCCTTAGTTGTGTCAGTATTTTCTGTGGTGAACTATATGGATTTCACGTCTTAGTGAATTTGTATGAAAAATAAAGTTATTAGTAACCATGAACATTTACTAGAATATTTAAATTTTTTGAGGCTTTCCACCCTGGCTATTAGGATTCTTAATGTATCTTCTTTGGTGGGAGGGTAGATTACTGTCTTCTTTTTCTCTTCTATATGGTTATGGCATACTTTGTGGTGTCCTTCAATAAATGTCAGTGCCAATCAATAGTCAGTTATGACAAATCCTAATTAGAAGTAACTTGTCTTACAAAGACACAGTTGTATCATTGCTAATTTCATCCAGCCTCTGATCCGCAGGAAAGGAAGCACTTTTATGATTCTTTACTCAGAACTGGTTTCTTTTACTGAAATGTCATTAAAAAGTCTGCCCAGTCACTCTGTGCAGCTTTTGGGGCAGGACAGGGTTGTTGGAACAGGTGGCAATGGTGACACCCATTTCATGTGTAAATGTTCACTCTGCCTTGATCATGGATTGTTGTGCTTGGAGTTCAGGAAACAGAGTTGCTTTTCTTTTTTTTCAACCTTTTCTAGAAAGTGCTGTAGGGTTAATCTTCTATGGATGTCTGTCCCATTGAGCAGTGTCATTGTTTAGAATACTTCTCTGCAATGCTAGCTTTTCACTGTCCTTTCAAGGGAAATGATGCTAATGCCCACATCTGCTAGAGCAAGAAAGAAAACATGGAGAAATGAATGAGTTTTCTTAAAATCACACTCTTGATAGTCTGCCTCAAAGTAGCGTTCCCCACTGTTGATTTATCACACATGCACAGAAGATGCCTCCTCCAGTCTTAGATACTCAGATGGTTGGAACATTGGCAGATATCTTTTGTTGAACAAGTGAGGTGCTTTTTCCTACACAGATAGGAAACAGGAAAACATGTCTAGAGTTTAACAAAACAGAAAAGGCCCCTTCCTGCTTACAGAGCTCTGTTTTAAATAAAGCTTTATGACTTTTTAAATTGTTTTACTATCATGAATAACTATCATTGAAAATAAGTCAATATATTTTCATATATATATATGTATATATATATATATATATATATATGAAACTATTACATTTTCCCCTAGCTAAGCCTGAGTACTCCCTCTGTTCTTATACCTACCTGGCAGCGTCTGGCAGTTCCAATCTGATAGAATTACACGCTAATAGAATAATGGCTTCAAACATCTTATATTGAAACCACAAATTTGGGGGTCAGCAAGATGGCTCAGCTGGTAAAGGTACCTGCCGCCAAGCCAAACAACCTGAGTTCAGTCCCCTGAACTACATGGGAGAACCGACTCCTGCAAATTCTCTCTCTCTCTCTCTCTCTCTCTCTCTCTCTCTCTCTCTCTCTCTCTCTCTCTCTCTCTCTCCTCCTTCCCTCCCTCCCTCCCCCCCACAAGTACTCTGGTTAATCTGATTATAAACATGTTTATATCTCTAAGACTTAGGAGGCCTTTACCAGTTGCCCTGGTCCCCCTTCCCAGGAACTGCTTGTGTGAGAGCAGTTTCCCTCTGCTCTCCCAGGGCCTTCCTCGGGTGTACTCTAGTAGACTCACACTCCAAAAACAAATGAAGATCCAAACCAGCCTCCAGAATTAGAACAAAGTATGCTTTAAAGGATTCCACAGGCCTATTTTCTTACCTAGCCCAAACTTTCCTTTCTACCTTGTCATCTTTAGATTTGTGACCTTTTGTAGAATAAAAAGGGTTTTTGAAACAGTAAAATAGAGAGTTAGGTATGTAGTTCAGTGATTAAAGTGTAGTTTTTAGTGTGTGAGAGACTTAGTTTGATTCCCAGCACAAAAGACGAAAAAGATGTGTAATAGTACTAAGTATTCCTTTTTGTTGTTTGGGACAGAAACTCATGTATACCATGTTGACCATCAGCTTGCTTCGTAACTAAGGATGACTCTGAACTTCTGATCCTCTTGCCTCCTCCTCACAAATGCTGAACTTACAGGTGTTTGCCACCACACCCTGGTTTATGTATCACTGGGGATCCAACTCTGTGCTTCATGTATAATATGCAAGGGCTCTACCAGCAGAACTACATCTCCAGCCCACTAATAAGTATTCTAAAACTTTTATTCCCTTGGAAACTATCCTACATGATCTCTTCTCTAATTCTTCACAGGTTTACCTCCAATCAATTAAGCACATTTGAAATCTGTCCTGCCATTTTCATAAGAACAGGAAGGGAAGGCAGTGTTTAGATGATCTGAATAATGTAGATCTGGCACAGAAAACCTTTAGCTTGAAGGGCCGGGGAGGAAATACTCTTGGCTATCTTTATTGTATGTTATACCAGAATATAGTTAAGCCCAAAGGCAATGTACTCAAAAGTTGAGGCTGGAAGGAAAGTGTGCAAAGAAATGGTCTGAATGACTCCGATGTTTCTGCCATGGCTACTGGAGAGACAACATTGTCAAGTAATGGTAGCATAATTATGTTGAAGTTATGTGTTTTTACAGTTTATAGAATGCTTTCACTTTATTGCCTCACCCGTACACTCCTGAATGCTTTTGTAACCTGACTTCTGTTAGCCTTCATTCTCCTTGACTCTTGAGTGTTGACATTACTCACTAGGCTTCCTTTAAGTGTTTTTTTAAATTTGTTTATTTATGTGTGTGCATATGTGCACCACAATGTGCATGTGGAGATCAGAGGATAACCTGCGAAGTAAGTTCTCTCCTTCTACCATGTGGGCCCCAAGACTCAAGCTCCTATTATCGGTCTTGGTGGCAAGCACCTTTGTCCACTGAGCCCTTGCCCCAAACTTCCTTTTCAAAACTTGATCCTTTGAGCTCTTTGACATCTGATCTTCCATGTGGTCCATTGTTCCTTTTGTCTTTACATATAGATAATCCTCAAAATTCTGAATCAGCACTTCATATTTCATTCCACTCATCCTTTGTTTTTTCAGTCATCAACAAAAGCTTTTGTATCCAGGTCTGGTTTTTGGAACTTCAGTATAGTTTTAGTTGTTCAGTCAACACTACTGGCTAAAGGTTCCTCAAACCCTGTGTCCAGGACAGAGCTAATAATATTGCTCTTCATTCTTCTTTCTGTTAATGATGAAACTGATCATTCTGGATCTTAAAGCCTTGGATTTGTGTTTGAACCCTTCAACTCATACCTGAGCATGCAACAGTCTGTTCACTGTCTTAAAATGTCATTTATCTCTCCTTCTTCCTATTTGCTACTACTTTCTAGTCTAGTCTCTTCTTCCATCTTACCTACATCATGCTAGTCACACCTAATTTGTCCTCTGCTTTTGGTGTCTGTCACTCACCATTCTATCCATCATGTGGGATAATCTTACACAGACTCCAGTCTAGCTGAAATCTTCTGACTTCTGTGATATGAATACAACTTTACTCAACTTTCTTTTGCTCCCCCACTTTACTCCTTGCTTCCCAGACACATTATTCCATGGTTCTTACCTACTTCCTGTGTCTCAAGTCCTCCTCTTTGCCAACTAACTGTTCATCCTGGACCTTGGTACTCTTGGCAATATTCTAATTCACTGCATTATTCTTCAAGTCTTCCACAATGATAGTGAATCACACCCTTCTGTTTTGAAATCCTGTAGCACTTTGTCTGTGGTACTAATTTATTTCTCTTATGCTATACACATGTACTATTTTAGGCTATGAATTGACCCTATAGTTCTTTCATCCTTTATCATCATATATTATACATTTAGTTAGTATGCACAGAAAGACATGACCTGATCTTATAAAAACTCAGTCAAGAAGGCAGGGCAAGTGCATCAGCTCCTTTTGAAAGGCCAAGAAACAGACTCAAGGAGGTTGAGATGACCTAAAGCCCATCACTCTGTAGGGCCAGAACTCTAGCTAAAGTGCAGTTTCAGATGTCTGAGCCAAATGGATTGCGTTGCACCATGCCGCCCCTCCAAGGAGTATATCTATGATGAAAGTTGTATGCAGAGAACTAAATTTTGTTGCACATGTTTTTCTTCAAAATGCTGGAAAGATGTCTTAGTAAAGTGCTTGCCATAAAAGTATAAGGACCTGAATGCAGTCCGCCTAAGCCCATGTCTCCCCCGAATGGGTAAGATCCAGATTCAGTGAGACACTATCTCAGAAAGTAAGGTGGAAAGCCACTGACAAAGACACCTGGTGTTAGCCTCTGACTTCCACACACAAGTGTACACACATATACTTTTAAAAGTATGTCTTTCTGTCTTTCCTGAGATTAGCAGTCATGAAAACTGATCTCTATTTTTGAGGGGCATGAGGGTGTTGGGAAAAGCATGAGTAGAGTGTAGAAATAGAAAGTCAATATTCTCTCAGGAAATAAATATAGGAATCTAGTCTCCTGTTACTACTTTTAAAAGAATGATGACCCCGGGATGGGAAGACCTGGGAGGACTCACTCCTTTTCTTCTGTCCAAGAAGTAGGGTTTGAATCCTAGATTCTGTTCCTTAGTCCCTGCTCCATTCTAATCATGCCCTTTTCTTCTTTTACCAGAGGAAGAAGAGGAGCAGGTGCCCACTGATGGAGGCACCTCAGCAGAAGCCATGCAAGTGCCCTTGGAAGAAGACGATGAGATGGAGGAGGAGGAAGTTATCAATGATGAGAATTTCTTGGGTAAGAGGCCACTGGACAGTCCTGAGGTGGAAGAAATGCCCACCATGAAGCGCCCACGACTCCTGAGCACTAAAGGGGATTCCCTGGACGTTGTACTGTTAGAAGCACGAGAACCTCTCAGTTCCATAAATCCACAGAAGATCCCACCGATGCTTTCTCCTGTGCATGTCCAGGACAGTACAGATCTGGCCCCTCCATCACCAGAGCCCCCGATGCTGGCTCCATTTGCAAAATCACAACTACCAACTGCAAAGCCATTAGAAACAAAGTCATTTACACCGAAAACAAAGACTAAAGCTAGCTCTCCAGTACAGAAGACTAAATCACCGAAAACTACCCTATCACCAGCAAGGCTTGGAAGTCCCATTCGGTCACCAAAAACCGTCCCCAAAGAAAAGAAATCACCAGGACGTTCTAAGAGCCCCAAGAGTCCCAAGAGCCCCAAGATTATAACTCACACTCCCCAACCCCCTGTCAGACCTGAAACGCCAAATAGAACCCCTTCAGCTATAGTGGTTGAAAAAACTGTTAAAGAAACCATCCCAGTGAAACCAACACAGACTCCCCCAGAAATCGGGAAACTAAACATGGAAATGCAGCCGAAAAAGGCTGTGGTGACAGACAAAACCATCGATGACTCCATCGATGCCGTGATCGCACGCGCCTGTGCAGAGCGGGAGCCAGATCCTTTCGAGTTTTCTTCCGGATCAGAATCCGAAGTAGACACTTTTACAAGCCCTAAGAGGATTTCCGTTTCAGAGTGCACCACTCCAAAAGCTTCCACTTCCTCTAATAACTTCACCAAGTCTGGGTCTACTCCTCTGCCTCTTTCTGGCGGAACTTCAAGTTCTGATAACTCGTGGACAATGGATGCCTCGATTGATGAGGTGGTACGAAAGGCAAAACTGGGAACCCCTGCCAATATGCCTCCCACCTTCCCGTATATCTCTTCTCCCTCCATTTCTCCTCCCACTCCCGAACCTCTGCACAAGGGGTATGAGGAGAAAGCTAAGCTGCCCTCATCTGTGGATGTAAAGAAGAAGTTGAAAAAAGAACTGAAGACTAAGTTGAAAAAGAAAGAAAAGCAGAGAGATAGGGAGAGGGAAAAAGAGAGAAACAAAGAAAGAAGCAGAGAGAAGGATAAAATGAGAGAGAGGGAGAAGGAAAAGGAAGCTGCCAAGGAAGTCAAGTACCCATGGAAGGAGTTTATGAAAGATGAAGATCTGGATCCCTATAAGTTTAAAATTAGAGAATTTGAAGACATTGATCCAAAAGTACGGTTGAAAGATGGGATAGTGAGGAAGGAGAAAGAGAAGCATAAGGACAAGAAAAAAGACCGAGAACGAGGCAAGAGAGATAAAGATAAGAGAGAAAGGGAAAGGGCTAAAGAAAGAAACAGAGAAGACAAGATGAAGGCCCCTCCAACACAGCTGGTATTACCTCCAAAAGAAATGGCACTACCTTTGTTCAGCCCTTCTGCAGCAGTGAGGGTGCCATCCATGCTGCCTGCCTTGTCACCAATGCTCCCGGAAAAACTGTTTGAGGAAAAAGAGAAGCCAAAGGAGAAAGAAAGGAAAAAGGACAAAAAGGAAAAGAAGAAGAAGAAAGAGAAGGAGAAGGAAAAGGAGAAGAAGGAGAGGGAGAGGGAGAAGGAGAAAAGGGAGAGAGAGAAGAGAGAAAAAGAGAAGGAGAAACACAAGCATGAAAAAGTAAGCTGGGTATCATTTTCGGCACTGTCTGAACAAGGTCCTAGTACAAAATGCAGGTAAACAAAGCCAGGAGTTATATCTGTGGTTTGGATGTAAATCCAGGGGCAATTTAGTGACATTTCATTTGTAATGTGGTTACAAAGATCATTAGTTCTGTAACTAAGCCCCACACACATTGGATGCTAAACATACATAGCTTAGGAGGAATCTAATCATAAGCTGTGAAGTCTGTATTCAGTAAACTGATCTAGCAGTTAAAACACACATACATGTGCACACGCTAATCCTAAAATGAATATTTTTGTTCAATATCAAGTCTACTATATAATATCTTATAGTACTCAAAAGCATCTATTTTCCTAAGACATGTAAATACATGTCTTTTCTGTAAGAGGACAGGAAGGCCAACAGAGGGCTAATGGCCTTTCCTTTAGGAGAGTCACTCTGACGTTACTTAAGGAGGAGCCTGCGTGTAGGATTTGAACAGCTTCTCTTATTCCTGCCGTTAAGATTGAACCTCTTTCTCTGCTGATCTGTAGTTCAACCAGTGGGTAGAAAGGAACTCTACATGCAGAGATCTAGTGAGTCAGGTGAGGAGACCAGACTTGCAGAGTCCATGTAAACAGCAGGGATGTTCTGGAGCAGCCAGGAACTGTGTCCTTTAGACACAGGATATTGCCTCTGCTTGGACAGCTCTGCTCTTCCTCTTGGTCTTAAGATTGTTGCAAACTATCACTCAACACTCAGGACCTCTGTAGAGCTTATACAAGTACAGTAAGTACAGTACCAATAATGTCACAGTGTCTTTGGCTTCAAACTTACCTAGAAAAGCTAACTTGGCTGACAACAAATTTTGCTGCCTAAATTTTTTTTTAAGTTTTTTGAGACAAGGTAGACAAGGTTTCTTTGTATGGCCCTGGCTGTTCTAGAACTAGCTCTGCAGACTAGGCTGGCCTCAAATTGACAGAGATTTCCCCCTGCCTCTGCCTGGGATTAAAGGCATGTACCCTTACCACCCAACCTCCTGCTTAATTCTAATCACTTGTTTGGACCCCTTGCCTTTTCTATCAGTAAGAAATGGAATCAAAATGTCAGTAAGTGGACATTGGCAAGTTAATGAGCCACAGGACTTATTAACTCCTCTCTTCTTACAATATTTATCTTATTTGTATTACAACTCAAGACCTCTGAAAGAGCAGTCAGTATTAGTGCTCTTGAGCACTGAGCCATCTCTCCAGCTTATCTTATTTCAGTCTTTGCAGTCATGTTATCCTTTTATTGTTTCATTATCTTTATATGGTGCTTTTGGGCTTTTAAAGCACTTGCACACAGTCTTCTCCCTCCTGACACACCTATGACACAGATCCAGAAGGTATTATCAATATCCATGAACAAGAGGCAGCCTAGGAAAGGGGCCTATCCCAGGTGAGGATCACATATCCACAAGAGCCAAGTCCCTTATTGCACAGATAGTCTTCACGTTTTGAAGTGTTTTATTAGAGATAATTGTCTGACAGTAATTAGTCAGTATTCTATCATGCACCTAGAGTAATAGCCGCTGAACTCCCAGCCAGTCCAACATGATGCTGTGTATTTAGCACCACTTTGGCTTTGGGAAGTCAGTGGCATTGTTTGAGCAGCCATTATGAATCTGAAGGAAGCCCCCTCCAGATGAAGCTGATAACAATAGGCAGGTCATGAGCTCAGGAGCTACCTAACACTGGGGAAAATCAAACCAAACCCTCAGGCAGAGGCCCACTTACCAGTAGCTAGACAGACCATCATCTAGCAGAAGGGCTCAAATCTTGTGTTATTTTGATAGGTTATAGATCTGAGAAATGACAAAATATGAAGATTTATCAAAGTCAATTATCTTACAGAAATTTTACAAATAGAAAAATCGAATTGTACAGTTAGACCTAAGTTAAAATCCTGGCTCTTGTGAAATTGGGCATGTTGCTTATATGAAAATTAAATAAGAATGATATATAAAATGCAAAATGTATATAGGAACATGTCTGGCATATAAGTAGTAAATGTTACCTGTGTAAATGAAGATGATTACAGGAATAGTAATAGTATCCATTTTGAACTACCACATAAAAGTGTATGAACCTAGAGTTTCCTATTCATTGGGCCATACTAACCAACCTGTTAGTATTATCACTAAGCTTGGCAGCCTTGGCTTAATCCCCAGGATTCACATTGTTGAAAGAAAGAACCCACTCCCACAAATTGTCTTCTGACTTCCTTATGTGTCCCGTGCCCCCTCCATGCTACACCTAGAAATAAGGAAATATAATAATAATCCTTCCTTTTGACAGAGTTTCTGTTCTGCCTAGTCCCTTCTGTCCCAAATTAATACTCAGAGGCTTTTAGTAATTATTAACTCTTTGACTGATGGCTCAGGCTCTTATTGGCTAGCTCTTTCTTAATTTTTAACCCATTTCTATTAATCTGTATATCTCCATGTGGTTTTGGGTTACCAGAGAATGTCTAGGCATCCTACCTTTCCAGTGGCTACATGGTGAGCTACTCTCCAGCAGCTCACTCTGTGCCTCCTCTCCCCAGAATTCTCCTTATCTGGTAGCCCTACCTATACTTCCTGCCTGGCTACTGGCCAATCAGTGTTTTATTCATCGACCAGTAAAAGAAACATATGTACAGAAGGGCATGCCCCATCGCCTGCCCACATTTGGTTTCTCTGTGGAGAGAGTTTTTCACAGCTTGGTTCCACAAGTCTATTTGAGGCCAGAGTGGGATATATAAAACCTTGTATCAAAACAAGTTACCAGTACCAATGCCTAATAAAGATAATTAAATAGGGATTTTCTTGGAGTCCACCAGACCTAGGATATGATGCAGGACCTAGGATAAGGTGAAAGCTTTTCATTTTCCTTGTGAGCAGTCATGCACATTAATCAGGGCTGGGAATCTGAAATAGACCCAAACTAACTTTCTCAGAAGAACCTATTATAAGCAATTCCGTTGCCTAGTCATAAACATAGTGTAATACCATTATCAATAGTCATCAAAGCAGTTTAAATCTTTTAACTGTGTGTGTGTGTGTGTGTGTGTGTGTTACATGACTTCATTATTTTAAAACATGGATTGTTGGATATGCAGATTACCTTATTTAAAATTCATTTAGTATTTTAAGTGTGTTTCATAGAAAAATGATCCCATAAAAGGAAATATCTTGTTATTTATGATAGCGGAACTAAACAACTGCATTCATTTGTGCATGCACGTGTACATGATGCTGGGGTTCAGATCCAGGCCCCTCACATGCTAGGTGAGCTCTCTACCATGAAAAATGCCTGCAACTCTACCTAGAGTAGAAGATAAGTCAGAATCTGTCAGCATATTCTTGTATTTCAATGCATTCTTACTTGAATATCATCTTAATGATATAAGAGTGTCACCCCAAAAGGATGGCATTGCCATCTGGAGATAAATAGACCCAACTTAGGCACTCAGGGTAGACATCTAGTAGATATCCCAACCCCACCACTGCCTAGCTTTTGTGATTCTGCCCTGCCTTTTACAACTTTGGCTTCTTTCCTTCTGTCCCTGCCTCACGTTCATTTTAGGAAAAGACAGCATAACTCCATCCATTTGCTTCTGTTTAAAAACAGTTTTGGGGATGCTGGGGGTATAGCTCAGTTGTTAAAATGTTTGCTTAGTTTTTGAAGCTCTGGATTTAATCTCCAACACTGCATAAATTAGACATCAAAGCCCTTGTCTTTAATTTTAGCAATTGATAAGTAGAGTCAGGAGATTAGAAACTCAAGGTCATCTTTGTTTCGATAGTCTATTTGAAGGCAAACTGGAATGCATAAGAGCTTGTCTCAAAACAAAAAAGAAAACAATGTTTGTTTCATACCTTCTGTAAGAATACCCACCATGAAAGCCAGCCTCCATAGAAAACCCAGAGTAAACACTAGTTTTGTTATTTAAAATGTACAGATGACTGACAGTTTTGGATTGTCTTACAACTAAATAATAATGATCACATAGGGATAATTTAACATTTATTTCTTTATAAAGAACACACTAAACAGTGACCTGACTGATGGGTTGTTTTGTTTGAGCTAATACTGCCTATTTATGAATGGGCTGACCTAGATCGGAGCAGTTCTAGCACTTTCACTTGACAGTAGATTTGTGTGTCAAGCTATTCTCCAAACTGCTCTGTGGGTTGGATATTGTCATGCAGTTGAGAAAATTGTGCCCTGAAAGGTTTGAGTGACGTGCAGCAAAGTGAGAGGAGACTGACTTGGCTAGCCTATCTAACCAAATCCTGAGTCCTTGCCACTCACGACAGCCTGCTCAGGTGAGTCACTGTCCATTCTGGCGTGTCTAGGACACAGTATGCTACTGGAACAGAATGGGTAAGAAGGACTGAGGATCCGGATAAGGTGACCAGAAGGGCTGAGGGTCAGGAGTAAGAACAGAAGGACTGAGGACCAAGGGTAAGATGGGTAAGATGGCCTCTGGGCTAATAAAGTGTCAGTCCTTGAAGAAACCTTATGAGTTCCTGTTTAACGCCACGTTTTTAAAAACAGGAAAGTGATGACCTCAGAGCCCGGTGACTTTAGCAATCAGAAATATTAAACACTTTAATGTTTCCTCTTTAATGTGTCCTCAAGTCCTTTAGTATCTGCCCCCAAATTGCCATTGTTTGAATTAAATAGTTTAATACTGTAGAGAATCATAGTCTTAGTTTTTTGTTCCTTCAACAAAAGAATCTCTTCTTTCTTTCTATTTAAAGCAGCATAGTCATATTTCTAATATTTTCTCATCATTTGTCATAACTAGTGAAATGAAGGGTTTGAAGTAAATAAAGTAGCAATAAAATCAGGGAAGTGTTTCTCACCACTGCCTCTTCCATGAGGTTAGGCCCGTGACCATTCAGATGATTGTGTTTGCATTTGTGGACAGGTGCTGATGGCTGCACCCCAGCCTTCTGTAATCACTCCAAGGGCCCAGAAGGAGCCAGGCTTGCTGTTCACACTGGATGCCCTCTATTCAACTGTAGCCAGGCCTCTTCAAACTGTCTTCTGAATGTTTCAAATAGCAGGTTGACATTTTGTTAGCCTGTCTCAGAAAGGAACTCATGTGAAGAGCTTAATTGCTAAGAAGACAACAAGGGGGTTACCAGCTGTCATTGAACATCCAGAACGCTAAGTGGTTCCATGTAGCTTTCAACTGGGAGTATTGCTAGGGTTTTCTAACATACCCGCACAGGTGGGCATTGAGACTAGTACCTGCCAGCCTCAATTACCCAAGCTTATGCACATAGATGGTAGAGGTTCTTTGCTCTTTTTTTTTTAATGAAAGAAATTTAACATTAAAAAAATAAATAAATAGACCTGGACAGATTAAATTGACAAAGCTGCCCATTACCTTTGTAGAATGTAGAAAGTCCCTGTCAAAAGATAAACTTTAAAGCTAGAATGCATGAAAGGGTTCCAAGATAGAATTTAAATTTAAACTGATTCTTTAGAGATAAGCTTTTTAAAAATCCACCTCTTTGCTTCAAGTCAGGATTTTAAAAATAAATTTCCCCTTTAAATCTCTTGAGCGATTTTCATTTTTTGCAAGGCCGCACTGCTGGTGTCCTGGAAAAATGGAGAGTTAGGGCTTTATCAGTTGGTGCCCTGAGGTATGTGGCAAAGAAGCTAAATCCTTGAAGATTAGCAAAAAAAAAAAAAAAAAAAATGCAGCACATGGCAATAAGGGGCTTATATGACTACTAGTGTTAGCTCAGGTGAAAGGAGTATTGCTTATACATAAAACTGGACAAATCCACTGACAATGTATTTTTAGTTAGCTACAAAGGAGTCTTATATTGCTGGACTTTACCTCTTTGGTGAATTGGGAAGCTTAGTAATCCACTGTAAATGCTCTTCTGCTCGCCCCAATTCGCAGCATTACTCCAAAGTGCTGTTCTTTTATTTTAACCCTTAAAAGCTCTTCTTGGCCCTAAGATGTCGCTTTGTGCCATTAAATGATGACATTTGACATTTGTCTTATTTTTAAGTGATTGATTAGTCATTGTTATCACTGGGTTTGTTGTTTTCAGGAAAGAAATTGTTTTTAACTTATAGTTAGTCTCTCTGCTTTTATTTTGTTAAGCATTCAGATAGAATTAACATAAAAATTCAGGGGGAAGTTCTTATTTAGAAATTATACTGTCTTTATAGTGGTAGCATCCTTGTTAATCTATTTCCTTTGATCAAAATGGTCTTACTCCCCTTTCTCTGTACTTCCTTCACATTTTTTGAGATAAACATGACAACATTTTGACTAAAGTTAAAGTGTTTGAGTAATTTATAGGTAGAGTTTCCATTTGTCCTAGCTGCCTAAGATAGTCCTGGTTCATGTCTGCTTCATAGTGTACTTAATATTTCCCTCTTTTGCTATCAGAGGCAATGTTGAGTATTGTGATTGCAGATGAACTTTAAGCTGAGGTAGCACAATCATTCATTATTTCATTCAGTTGATGGAGTACCTGTTGCCTTCAACCTACATTCAAACTAGTTTGAATCTGACTTGTATCCTTATTTTTCTTTGCTTTTTTTTTTTTTTACACATCATTGAACTATGTTTGTTTGTTTTAGAGACATGGTTTCTCTCTGTATCTCTGACTATCCTGAAACTTTCCATGCTGGCCAGTCTGGCCTTGAACTCACAGAGATCCACCTGTCTCTGCCTCCCAAGTTCTGGGATTAAAGGAATGTGCCACTGTACCTGCTTCGTTTAACTTTTTTAGAGTAAGTCATAATAGCCCATTTTTTTGGTTCATAGTACCAGTCAGGTCATTCAAGACAGCAACAAGGAACTGTATTGTAGAACCAGAGGTGACTTTATATCAGGAAGCTTGGATTTACATGATTTATTTACTAAATTTGCAACCTTGAGCTGTTATATGGGGAGAGTCTGCCCTCCATACCTAGCTTGTGGAGTTTTGAAGATCAGTTGGATGGTGTTGGGGACTGATTCCTTAAAATGCTGAGCAAATCTATTACCGTTATCACATAGAAAAGAAATGAGCCAAACATAGTGAAGCATATAACAATTAGTAAAGCAGATTTTTTTTTAAGGTGGTGGAAGGGAACATCTTTGTTTTTAAAATAATAGCTTGCCAAGGTGAGGTAGTACAGGTTTTTTATTCCAGCACTTGGGAAACAGAGGTGAGCAGATGTCCGTAGTGAGTTCTAGGCCACTACTCTAAAATAATGAATAAATTTTTTAAAAAATTGAAGAGACAAGATGTAAGTTATACACTAAAAAATACATGAGGTTGTTAGCCAGAAGAAGAAAGGAAGATAATTTTTTCAAGGTAAGAATTTAGCACATTTAAAAGTTTAATGAGAATAATTACTGGAGTTAAGAGAATTGATGTTCTGTAAATAATGCTAAGTAATGGAGAAGGTTCTTAAAAAGTCTAGAAGAGATGAGCTTTATGCTTGGGGCCACAAAGAAGTTTGTACATTTGTAGGTAATTTAAAGAATTCACCTGCCTCGGGCCTCAATATTCTTTCCTTTTTGTTGAGCAAAAGCAAAACAGAAATCATGGCAAGGTTTTGGAAGAAATGATGGTTTGGAATCACGGCTTCATATTCAGGCCTAAGTGTTTCTTAAGCACTTACATGTCACTATGATAGACATTGGAAAATGAGTAAGCAAAACAGATATGGCTTCAGTGGTATTTGAGCTGGAAATCCAAATAAACTAATAGCATTAAAAGCATCCATGAAATCAAAAGTTTTTTAAATGTCCCTTTCTGTCATTCAGTGCTCCAGAGACTCAATTTGGGTTGATCCTGGAAGAGTAATGTAGTAACTGTTCAAATAAGCATTAATTCAACAGATGTTTATTGAATATGCCCTACATGTTCAAGAGAATAGTCAGACAGACTTATGTGATAATAGGTTTGTAAATGAACTGTAGATAAGAGAGTGTGTGTGTCTGTGTGTACATATATATGAGAAAATAGTAGACAAGATCCATATGCAAATAACTACATGATATAATGCATTGAACAGTACTTTATATATCTATTTCCCTTACAGCCCCACATGCTTTCATTATTGTTTCATTCTTGGGCTTCACATATATTAATCAATGCTTTTAGATAGTTGTCAGACTTAGCAATGACATATAGACTTGCAGTATTCCAACACAAGTTAAACATCTATTAGTGCTTGAACCAAAATTGCCTGTCACCATTGAAAAACTCTGATGTAGATAAGAATTTGGGACCATGGGAATTTTATTAGTTTATTCAAAATATTTATTATTCCATAATACCTTAACTAATTGTCAAAAGACCATGAAATGTCATACTTAATGTGTATATTTTCTTTCTGACTAATAGCTCAAATGCTTTTGAAGGCCTAAACTTCTTCAGGAGTCATTACCTTCACCATAAATCCTTTCTAAATTGAGAAAGTGTGGCATGCATACACACACGCATACACATATGAATTTCAGGTCTTTTTATAGTGAGCCAACAATACAAGTACATAGTACTATAATTATGGTACTTAGACTTCAGATATAATAAAACAAACTTACAGTGAGTTTTGCCTTCATCAAGGGCTATAAGTGCATGTTGTTGTATAGGGAAGATCTTATGGGAAGCCTTTTTGATTATGTTCTGTCTGGCAATTATGGAGCTTGAGAGGCTTCTGAGTGATTAAGAGCACTGGCTGCTCTTCCCGAGGACCCAGGGTTAGTTCTCAGCACCCACATGGCAGCTCAGAAGTCTGTTAATGCAGTTCTAGATCTGATACCCGCTTCTGACCTCCACAGGCACCAGGCATGTGTGTCACACAAACACACGCAGGCAAAACACTCATGCACATAAAATAAAAATAAGTAAACCTTTAAAAATAAGTAGAAATATGGTGGCTATGTAAATATTCCACCAGATGCTATGATACCCCTTTTTGTGTATGTATTTGTGTGTAAAACAGTACAATAAAATTAAAGAAGCCAACACAAGACAATAAGCCAGAAACAACTACCATATTAATGTGATGGAGATGAAGTTCTTAACTATGCTATATGTCAAATAACTTTCAGTTATTAAGAAACATGGTCTGGAGCAGGGGAGAATACTCAATCAATACAGTACAAGCCTAAGTACCTAGGTTTGATGACCAGAGCACAAGTAAAAGCAGAGAACCAGTAGTGTGTACCTCTAGTCCCAGCACTGGGGAAATGCAAGACAGAGACACTTGGGACCCTGATTCTCTCATTGGACACCTCCATCCTAATGGCTGAGCTTCCGCTTCATTGAGAGGGCTATCTTTAAAGAGGTTAGAGAATGGTTGAGGAAGACACCCATTGCTACCTCTGGCCTCACACACCCACATCTGTACACAACACACATGCCCTAGCCATGTCTTTATCTAGCATTTCAAATGTGTTTATTAGGTTTATGGGATGGGGAAGTAGAAGAGATAGGAAATACTTTAGGAAGATTGGTTTTCTAACTTATGTACTAACTTCCACAGATAAAAGTGGAGCCCGTCATCCCAGCTCCAAGTCCAGTTATCCCCAGGTTGACTCTGCGAGTTGGTGCTGGCCAAGACAAAATGTAAGTATGATCATTGGGAATTGGTGAGACCTACCTTCTCCCTGCTATCCTAATAGATTAGAGCTCTGCCAGATTTCCAGGTATGAACAGAGTCTATACCAGGAACAGCTTGGTTTCAAGTTTTTATTGGCTTCTTCCAGGTAAAAGCTTTTTTTCTTTGCTTAACATATAGGCTTCTATATTCTCCCCCAACCCATTTCTCTCTCTCTCTCTCTCTCTCTCTCTCTCTCTCTCTCTCTCTCTCTTTTTGTTTTGTTTTGTTTTTACGAGACAGGGTTTCTCTGTATTGTTTTGGAGGCTGTCGGTCCAGCCTGGCCTCGAACTCACAGAGATCTGCCTGCTTCTGCCTCCCAAATGCTGGGATTAAAGGCAAAGGCATGCGCCACCACCGCCTGGCCCCATTTCTCTTTTTTAAAGGTTAATATATGGCAGTATTGCTGAATAGTACCTGAAGTCCTGGCTATGTGAAAAATAAGAGATTGTGTAGTGAGTGGGTTAACTGCTGTATTTCACCCACATGGATGCAGTGTTAGCCCTTCTCAGGAACACATCATCTGTCCCTGGCAGAGACTAAAGAAAGACTCAGATGGTCTAAGAGAAAATAAGGAATGTCAATAAATATTTACCATTTGTCTGGATTTAACGTGGGCCATCTTTCTTTTTTAATATAGTTTTTACATTTTATGTATATGGGTATTTTGCCTGTATATATGTACACCACGTATGCATGGGTACCTGCAGAGGCCCATTTTTCTTTAAAGAAAATTGTTTTCTTTAGTTCATCTTTTGAGGAAGTGTGAAGACCTCCAGTTTTCTTATAGGTTCCTGATGCAGCATGAAATATTAGTCTCTTTTGTAAATTATGTTGAAATGCTTGCTCTGAAGAGCACACTGTGTGTGGCATTTCAATAAAATTTATGAGTGTAATTTATCATTTTTCCCAGTAAATGTGAATGTGGAACAGTTTGCTTTGCAAACAGTCAGATATTAGAAAGAAAGCAGAAGGCTTTCAGTTTCCACTCAAATTCAGCATAGAAGTGAGAAGAAGACTTAAGAATTTATTAAGTAAAGAATGAAATGTTCATTGTGCACAGTGGTGCATATCTATAATTCAAGCACTTGGGAGGTTGAAGCAGGATAGTCAAGAATTCAAAGCCAGCCTTGGCTACATAGCAAGACCCTGTCTCAAGAAACAAAAACTAGGAAGTTTTTTTTTAATTGAAATTTTATTTGATTTTTTATTTATTCTTTGACAATACATATATACAATGCAATTTTATCATATACCATCACACTTCCTCAGTCCCCCCCCAAGCCTCCCAGATACATATCCTCATCTTTTTGTTGTGTTAAGTGTCGCACAATCTAGTTACTGGGGCTTGTACATGCATAGGTGTGGGGCCATCCACAGGAGCAAAAGCAATCTACTGGCTCATACCCACAAAGAAAAATAACTCTTCCTACTGCAGCAACCATCTACTGACAATAGCTCCTCAGCTCAGGGTGGAGCTTAGTGAACCGCTCCTGATCCATGCTGGAATGTTAACTGGAGTGCTCTGTGTAAGTGAGCACACCTATGAGTTCATGAGTATAGCAGTCATGTCGTATCCAGAGGAGAGCCTACATTGAACAGCTCCTAAATTCTCTCCCCTACTTCACAATGCTCCGTAAGCCATGGCGGGGATGAATGTGTGTGATCTCAATATCTCACCTAGGGCTCAGTCACTTGTTCTCAGCACTTTGACCAGTTAAAAATCTCTGCACTGATTGATGCCTACTCCAGAAAGAAGCTTCTCTGACCAAGGTTGAGAGTGAATAAAAAATTGAAGTCAAAAGAGGAAGACATGACTACTCCTAAAGTACAAAGGTTTTTATTGTAGACAGAAGGGAGAAGGCAGGCAGAGAGTCTGGCCTGAACATGGCCGGTAGACTAAACTGGAGTGGAAGGCCCAAGAAAGCATCATAGCAAATTGAATTAGTTACATAGGGATCGGGCTGGGGGAAGTGAAGCAGAAGCCCAGCCCCCAGGAGAGAGGCTTAGCTTAGGGGGACAGAGGGAAGTGCTGGGAGGAGTCATGGGTGGGCACTGAGTGATGCTGGGAGGGCTGTCTGCTGGCTGCTTTGATATGTTAATAGGCACTCAGCCATTTGTTGGGGGTTTCTGAGACCTACCAGAACAGCACTAATCTATGGCTATAAACATAATATTTAGAAGGCCATTTGACAACACAGCCATTTTATAAAACAATATTCGAAGATTCATTCCCCTGCCTCCAACCAGGGCCTATGACTTCCCCAGTCCTGGGGTCCTGACAGGGTTTACAGTGGGATCACTGTTCTCAGTTCATTTCATCTTCGGGTGTGTGTATTTCCAGCTGTCAATTCTAAATGTCCTTCAGTTAGGAAGTCCCTCAGGGTAAGATGGCTTATGAAGAGGGGTAGGATAGAGGCCAACATGCTCTTTCAGGAAAGCATGTGCTCCTCTGCAGAGCTGAAGGACAGAGTCCAGATGCTCCTTACTGTTATTACCCACAGCTTCTGAGTGATTTCCACAGCATTCTTTGTTGTGTCATTAAAGACCAGAATAGCAGGTGGTCCTACTGCTGACAAACAGAGAATCTTCCAAAACTGTTTGAATTCCACTCTTTTTTCTCCTGGCATCTGGTATACCCATACCCTTGAACTTAACTAAGGAAGATCAGACTGGGCCAAGGTTCTACTTCAACAGTAGCACTTACCTAGCATACACAGTCCCTCAGGGTCTATACTTTTGAAAATCTTGAAAATTCTCTAAACTGTCTCATTTCTCTAAGGTAAAATGTTCTTGTTTATCATTCAAAAGATAATTTTACCAATTCATATTTAATTCCTATTTTCTCCATTGTTCATCAGTACCAGTCTTAACTCCCACACAGAAGCTTGGCTTCTTCCCTTTAGAGAATTAAGATTTTTTTTTTTTCGAGACAGGGTTTCTCTGTGGCTTTGGAGGCTGTCCTGGAACTCGCTCGGTAGAGAATTAAGATTTAAAATGGCATTTCTAGTTATATTCATCTCTCTGCCCTGAAGCATCTGTTGGTAATTCTGTTGGCTTTCTATTCTGTTTTCACCTTTCACTAAATCATATTCCTAAGAGACTGGGAGATGTGAGAACTGGATCCTATTACTCTGGATCAAAACGTCCAGCTTGAGGGAAATTAGAATAGTCTGGATTCTAGACAAATTACCCTCAGAAGTACAATGTTACATAACATGGAACTTGTAGATGCTTAGAAAATAATTGCCCTGTTATGTGAACAATTAATTATTTGACCAAGGCAGGTATAAAAGTGTACTGGACATAGGAATTAGGTATAACACATTGCGTATTAAATTAAAGTCAGAGGGAGGCAGAGACTCAAGTCCATAGAATTTCACATAAATATAAATTCAGTAAATTTTTTTTATTTTTTATTTTTTGGTTTTACGAGACAGGGTTTCTCTGTATTGTTTTAGATGCTGTCGGTCCAGCCCGGCCTTGAACTCACAGAGATCCACCTGCCTCTGCCTCCCGAGTGCTGGGTTTAAAGGCGTGCGCCACCACCGCCCGGCTTCAGTAAATATTTTTAATGATGCAAAGCACTAAATTAAGGGGCTAGTAAACTCCAGCCTAGGAGCCATATTTCAACCCATTTCTTGTTTTTGTAAACTAAGAGTGTTTCTTGTAAAGTTTTTTGTTTGTTTGTTTTTTGTTTTTTTACAGGGGGAGTTTTGTTTTTGTTTTGTTTTTTGCTTTTCAAGACAGGGTTTCTCTGTGGCTTTGGGGGCTGTCTTGGAACTTGCTCTTTGTAGACCAGGTTGGTCTCAAACTCACAGAGATCCACCTGCCTCTGCCTCCTGAGTTCTGGGATTAAAGGTGTGCGCCACCACCGCCCGACTATTTCTTGTGTTTTTAAATGACTGAAAAACTTAAAAGAATATTCTGTGGGGCTATAGAGTTGGCTCAGCAATTAAGAGCACTTGCTGCTCTTCCAGAGGCCCTAAGTTCAGTTCCCAGTACCCACACTAGGGGACTCACCAGCTACCTGTAGCTCCAGATCCAGAGGACCTGCATCCATGTGTACATACTCATAAAAAAATTAATTAGAAATCAAAAATTTTTGTAACATGAATATTGGATAACAATCAAATTCTAGCCATCTTTTATGGTAGCAGGGTAAGGAATTACCATGTAGCATAACCTATTCCATGGCTGTAGTAATGTAAAGTAGGGAGTCATATAAATGTGTGTCTAGTTATTGTTTGTGTACACCTGGGGGTGAGCTAATACTCCTTTAAAATGAAATTAATGAGCAGACTGGGATTCAAAAACAAGGGCATCTGTGTATTCCTTGGGGGGTTGTTTATTGCTGAAGGACCAAGTCTTTTGAAATTATGAGAGAAAGAAAAGGCTTTACAAGGTTCAAATTATACCCTCCTGTCGGAAGATCTTTAAGACAATATTTAGTTTCTAAGTCTTGAAGAAGCTAGGTCTTATGCCCTTGATCCCCAAAAGTGCTTTGTGGTTAGAGAGGGTCCTCTGTTCTCTGTTAGTGTTCCTTGCAGCAAGACAGCAGTAATTTGTTTTTCCCTTCGTTTCATGTCCCTCAAAACTGTCTTCCAGGGGTACTAGTACCCCTTCCTGACAGTGCTAAAATTCAGTACAACTTTGCAAAGACCCAGATTCTTTGAACATGTCTACTAGTGAGGGATATCTAGGGTTTCCTCCAGTCCACATTGAAGCACTAACCCCAAAACTACAGTTTCAACTGTGTGAATGAGGGAGCCACACATTCAAGTCCATTGCTGAAGTGTCTGAGTCTTAAGCTCAGTCAAGTCAGGCTTTCAGTGTGCCCAGGAGCCTAGAGCTGTGCTGGTCAGGATCCTGGGGTTTCCCCAGCAGATGTCGTGACAAGGAACTTGTGGGACTCACTGATAGCACGATGGCCCTGTGTTTGTCACCCTGACCCTACTATTTGCTGGCCTACTTCATCTTGAGCAAGTTTAGAAAGGACGACTAACTGATGGCATTATCCCAGTCCATTTCGTGAAGAATGTGGAGCAGAGAAATGTGACAGTTTGTTAGGGACAGAGTCTCTGCATAGAAAGAATTGTCAGAAGCTATGTGTATTGGTGCACACCTTTAATCCCAGCACACTGGGAGGCAGAGGCAGACAGATTTCTATAAATTTGATGCAAATTCAAGTCAGTCAGAGCTACAGAGTGAGACCTTGTCTCCCCACCCTCCCCCCAAAAGCAATTGTCAAGAAAGAAACATGACAGAATAGGGTGACCTACAGGTTTCTGAATATTTATAAAATTTAAAATTCAGTTCAGCCTCATGGAAAAGGAAATTTTCCATATAGTAAAGTATTAATAAAAGTGTAATATAAACTTGTATAAACTTTGAGGGTGAATACCGATTGAGAATAATCATTCTTCCCTCATTTTACAAATTTCCTCTCTAATGCTGTCCTGTCACAGGGGCTAGAGGGAGCATCTCACATCTCCCTCTATCCCAGATAAGATCTCATTAAGTAGCTCAGGCAGGTCTTGAACTGGGATATGGTCATGTGCTCCAGCTTTGAGCCTCTGCCTTTTCCATATACTGGTCTATACTTCTCCCATAGACAAGGGTTCACAATGGGGAAATCACCATCTCCCTCCTCTACTCTCAAGGTGATCCTGCCTGTACAACTGCTTGGGCAGTGATGAGCCTATTAGATCATAATGGCTGCTCTCAATGAGAACACAAGTTCTCTTTGAGAGATGGCACTAGGTAGTCTATTTGACGGGTTTCACCATTTTCTGAAGTTGGGTTTGAGGTATTGCTTTACCACTGGAGATTCTATCCTGCTGGTGTTTTGATTTCCAATAACAGCTGAGTTGATTTCTCAACTACAGAAAGTTTTTTTTTTCCTTCTCCAGCCCACTCATGACAGAGGTGCTGAAAATTTGATATAGTCTTGTTTGTGTCATTCTGGTTTTTGCTACAGGTAATAACATTTTGCTTAAGCCAGATAGGGCTTTTTAATAGTTGTATTATTTCAACCAGTTCCTATATACTGTGAAAATTAGAGCTGAAGCTTATTAATCTAAAAAACAGATTTGGTATTTTAAAACATAAAATAGATCTAGATACTTGTCTCTGCATTGCCTAACTTTTGACAATAGAAATAGAGTAATAATAAGAAAATACAAAAAAAAAAAAACGATTTAAGGATACTTTCAAGGAAAATAAGCATCTTTCTATTTTAAAATGTAGCCAGTGCCTATAATTCCTCACTATAAAGGACTGAGGCAGGAGAATTACTGCAGGTTTGAGCCAGCCTGTGCTATGCAGCAAAATTCAGTCAGAAGGTGGTAACTCCAGAGGGAAGGTGGGCTCTCACCAGAATACAGGACAAGAGCAGGCAAAAGAAACAGATACCTTTGTCACAGTTAAAGACAGTTTCTGTCCTATATAAGGAAACCTAGGACAGTGTAACTAAGCCTTTGTACAGCATGACTCTTTAGAACCAAGTTCAACAGGACACAACATGGCCTTCAAGCTGGGAAGGCCTCTTAATTTTCTGATATTAATATTTTCCCCTTTAAAAAACAAAACAAAAACAAAGCTGTCTGCTTTTTATTTTCATTTTTAATTGAGGTGGCATGAGTTATCTGTCTTTTGCCCTGCCCTGGTGAAATTATTATAGAAATGGAAGCATTTCCTAGATGTTTCCCATGTTTTAAGATAAATAACAGGAACAGTGACAAAAAGAAATCCTTATATTGGCTATATTGAGCTTTTGTAAGTGCAATTTAAATCTTGTAAAGAGTGTGTCTGCAACTTTAAAATGATGTCTTTTTAGTGCTAAGCATTGCTACTGATCTTTGTCCTAGCTGCTAAGTGGCTGACTGAGGGCCCTGTGAAGTCCTCTGTCTTCTCCCTGCGATCATCAGTGGTCTCGGGGGCAGCTCTCAGCCACCTGTCACAAACAGGTAGTGACACACTTTAGCCATTTCTGTTTCTTTCTGGAGAGCTCTGGTCTCCGTACATTACATTACTCTCATTTTCACTGACCTAGAATTATGATGAACTCTAAATTTAATTTCTTCCCCTGGAGCATTGTAGTTTGCTCACAAATCCCAAAGATGCAGTATGTATATTTAAGAGAAAAACTAGTCTGCTGTCAGAACAACCAGCTTTGGGTTTGGGGAAATGCTTTTACGACCCAGTAAAACAAGTGGAAAGATTATAATCAAAGCATTTCCATCTTGCTTGTAAACAATTACAGCAGTCCTTACAGGGATGCCACATTAGAAGACTGAGGAAAATTTACTGGGTTCCATTCTAATGCAATTAGAGCTAATTTTGTTCCTTAAATGAATAAAAGGTCAGCCAGTAAATCTAGCTTATCTGGAGTCCAGACTTCAATAAATTGTTTTATTTAATTTGTTGTAAAAGATCTTATCCTTAATGGGTCTAGGTCTTATTAGTTCACTTAGGTTTTAAAATATTTATGACCACCTTTTTAGATATGATTTGAATGATAGTTGGAAAGTTTCTCTCCACAGCTTTATCAAGGCCCAAGATCACTAATTGAATGAATATAGGAAGGTACTTAAGATTTGTTATCTGGGAAAAAAAGCTGATGTGAACTTCCAGAATTTAAATGTTCTTTAACCTGTGACAGGCAGAGATAATTTAGCTGTATCATGGTAACCTTTCAGATTCTATCAGATTATAATTCTCTCCAAAGATCAACCTGCTCTTGGTTCAGGTATTTATAAAACAATATATGCCTAGGAATGGAAACATTTAGACCTCCTATTACATCATTTGTGTTGTGTATTTCCTGTCTATCCTGTGACAGATTCAGATAGTTTCATAAAGATTTGGGATCCATGGAATAACTTGTTTGTTCACCTTTTCCACACCTACCGTGGGAGCTTATAAAGTGGATATCCACATCACTACAAGGGTTCTGGGACTGTTTCCCCTTTTGTTCTTACCGCTGTGCTCTCATTTCTGCATATAGAACTGACAAGCCATGTTGGCCTGTCTGTCTGTTTGAATTTGTCCTGTGGGCTTCTAGAACTTCGTGTAATATCCCTTTGCAGTTTATCTTCCAAGAAAGACCACAGCAGCATCCTTACTGACCCTTAGGGCCCACTCTCTTCTTACGTCTTCCATCACCTCATGGCTCCTAGCTGCTCTGGGACCTTTTCTCTCCTGCTCTTCTGCTCTGTGCCATTCTTTCTGTCATGTTTTCCTCCAGCCTCATCTCCTCACGGCAAACCCTTCCACTTCACCAGCTTCGCTCTATCTAAGGAAAGCCTGAGACTTCCCCTGCCTTCCAGATCACCTTATTGTGTTTTAACTTATTCACCCACTGCATCCTGGTTTCTACCCAAGAAACTTCCATAGCTTCTATTTTAGAAAATACTTTTTGTTCTTTGAAAATTCCGTGCATTTATACAATGTATCTTGACCTTATCCATCAATAACTCTCTACCTCTGACTCCCAATAATGCCCCATCCCATCTCCCACCCAGCTTCATGTCCCATTTTTACCTTTTTGGCTATTATTAAGCCTCAAAATCCAGTTATTGTTTCCCATATGCATGTAACTGTCTGGCCATCCACTGGGGCATATGCAACCCAACCCATGGCCCCAAAGAATAATAACTTTCCCTACCTCAGTAGCCACCAACTGTCAATAGCTCCTCAGTTTTGGGTGGGTCCTGGGGGGGGTCTCTCACCATCCCATTCTGAAATTTTAACTGCTATGAGTCAATGCAGCAGTCATATCATGCCCAAAAGTCATCATTTCTTAGCTTTCCTCCCCATCTGTGAGCTCTTACATTCTCTCCATCCCTACTTCTTTGAAGTTCCCTGAGCTTTAGATGGTGGGAGGTTGATATAGATAGCCCATCCGTAACATGGCACTTTAACCAGCCATGAGTTTCTGCATTAACCACCACCTACTACCAAAAGAACCTTTTCTAACCAACAGAAAGCAGTATAAATCTGTGACTATAAACATAAGTATTTAGAGCATAGTTTGATAGCATGGCCATTTAGCTAAACAACAATTGTCCTCACACACACCCCACCCCCACCACCTCCCAGGGATGTGGACAGAGGTATGGGACAGGTAAGGATATAAAAGGAAAAGAAAATACACAACTCTTTCTCTTAGAAGCCTGCCATGCTTCTCATCTTTACAGCTTGTGTGTAAGTTTTATCGGTTAATAAATATATTAGTTTCCTCATTGCATTGACTTCCCTCATCAAGGCATGGAATCATCATCCCTCCTGCAGAACAAAATCTCATGTCTAATCAGAATGCAGTTGGCTATTCACATAACTGTCATGCCAGTGGGTACATCTTGCCTGCAGGTCAGTGTTAAAGGATGCAGGACCTAGTGCTGAATAAGACCATTTGTGTCTTTTGTTCCCTCTGTATAGCACCTCCTGACCCTGTAAGTTAGCCATCAGAGATTTCTGGTCAGTCAAGGTTGATTTCTCCATGTCTTCAACAACAGAGTTTTAACATCTAGTTATGGTAGATAGCCAAGAGCCTGTGTTTGGGGTTTCTCTGGAGCTTCTTGGGCCAGTAACTGAAATTTTCATTTAATAATCCATATCTTCTGGGAGCAGCATTGTTCCCCCACACAGAATACTTTAAAAACATTTATCACGTTTTTTTTAGTTAGCTTACGAACTAATGAATTTCTGTAAGGTTTTCTTTATGTACTCTTACACTTAAATCTCTAACTTTGAGCATACTCCTTCTGTCTTTTCATGTCACCTACTATCATAATTGAATTGTTTTCCTTGCATTGGAAGATCGTAGGTTTCTATGTAGCTTTTTCACACCCCCTTCATTTGCAACTATACCTTAGTATTGGGATCAGTGCAGAGAGCAGACTGAGTCCTAATAGCATTACTCCTCTCTGCTCTTCTGGGGCCTGTTGCCCATGAAACTCTTTATTATCCCAAGTTTCCCCCCTTGTCTGCATCTCATTCTCTTACTGTCCCTTTTGCTTTTTCTTTCATGTACTCCTTTTTCTTTATACACCATCCTTTCTTGCACCTCACCCTCTCCTTACTCTATTCTTACCCACTCTTTACAAATCTGTTTTGTTTATATAATTCTACCCAGTTAACGAGAAAATTTTTGCTTAAATGGATCAATGCCATTGTCACGCATATTTTAAAAAATAAACCATGATGGTGTCCACCATGCTGCTTCTTCCCATTTCTTACATGCTGGTGATGAACCCCGAGCTTCTATTTTCAAGCTGCTGTAGGTCTTAAGAGAACTTGAAATAAGGCTAAGACTGAGTAATAGAATTGGGACATTGTTTATTTTATAATACTGTGCTGAGCCACAAGCTCTCTTGCTCCAGATTTCTAGAACTGGACAAAAAATAGAAATAAAAGACCCTATCCTTTGGTCTTTACATGATTCCTCAGCATGTTATATCTTTTGGATAAAATCGGCAGTTCTTGTATTTAAAAACCATTTAAACAAGTACTGCTATGTGTGGTGGTACTTAACATAGTTTTTAAATCTTTTTTTTTCTAATTTCAAAAATAATACATGGCCATTATTTTCTTTAAAGAGTTAACTGAGGGCCAATGAGATGTTTTGAGGGTAAAGGCACTTGCCATGAGCACCCACATGGTGCAAGGAAAGAACTGATGCCTAGAGGTTAACCCTGACCTCCACACTTATATCCGCACACACACAAATACATGCTTTTAAAAGTCAAGTTAACCAGTCGGGGCTTGAAGCTGGGACTGGGGATATTGTTCAGTTGGTAAAGTGCTTGCCTAACATGCACTAAGTTCTAGGTTCCAATACCTAGTACCAAATTAAACCAGGCATGGTAAGACAGGCCTGTAATCCTAGCACTAAGAAAACAGAGGCCAGAGGATGAGAAAGTTGTCTTTACCTACATAGTGAGGTGAAGGCCACTTTGGAATACATGAAACCTTGTCATGATGATGATGGTGGTGGTGGTAAGCAGGAAAAGATGAAACCTTGTAATAAGGATGATTACATGAAATGTTATCATCCTAATAATATGAAAATAATAACAAATAAGTTAGCTGTTTAAAATATATAGTTTGGATAGCTAAGCCCCCTATCCCACAAATCTCATCCTTTTTCCCAAATAACCAACACTAATTTCAGTATCTATTTCACCAGTTTTTTTTTTTAAATAGAATTAGTGGCCAGGTGTTGGTAGCACATGCCTTTAATCCCAGAACTCGGTAGGCAGAGGCAGGCGGATCTCTGTGGGTTAGAGGCCAGCCTAGTCTACAAGAGCTAGTTCCAGGATAGCCTCCAAAGCTCTGTCTCGGAAATCCCCCCAAAAAATAGCATATGCACTCATCTATGGCTTGCTCCTACCTCCTGGCAATAAATTGATCATAGACATTTCATGTACTTTTATTTTAATCTAGCTTTTAGAACACTGGTGTTGGACATGAACCAGATTTTGAACATGACCATAGTATAAATTATGACCTGGCTATGAAGCACTGATTAATCTGTACATGGACATGTGAGTTTTGTTAAAGCATAGAGGAGCAATGTTTGGAACCAAGATGAACAGAATGAGTAAATCACAGTTACAAGTGCTAAATGGCCATGTTCCCCATCACTGCCACCATTAAGCCATTCAAAGCCAAGTAAGTAAGGCCCAATGTCTTTCTACTTTTTTTTATTGTTTTCGCCATTTTTTTGGTTTATAATAAATACAAAGACATTAACATCTGTCTTATAAATTTAGGTTACTATCAAAGAGCCTTATAAAACAGACTTTTAATTGCCCCTTCTGCTTTTTTCTGGCCTCTCTAAAAACGTAGGCTATCTTTCTGCACACAAGTACACATCTGTCTACCAGTATATGTGCATTAAATACTGACGTTGCTCATTTTTTTCTTTTTTTTTCTTTTTTTTTTTGTTTTTGTTTTTCGTTTTTTGTTTTATGAGACAGGGTTTCTCTGTATTGTTTTGGAGGCTGTCGGTCCAGCCCAGCCTCGAACTCACAGAGATCCACCTGCCTCTGCCTCCTGAGTGCTGGGATTAAAGGCATGTGCCACCACCACCCGGCCTCTTTTTTTTCTTTTTTTTGGGGGGGGGACGTTGCTCATTTTTAATAAAACTAAAAGATGAAAGATAGCTCTTCTTGTTGGACAGTGGTGGCTTACACCTTTAATCCCAGTATTTTGGTAGCAGGAGTAGGTGGATCTCTGAGTTTCAAGCCAGTCTGGTTTACCAAGGGAGTTCCAGGACATTCAGAGCCACACAGAAAAATCCAGTCTCAAAAAATAAATAAGTAAATAAAAATAAAAAAAGAGGAGGAGGAAGAAGAGAAAGAAAGGTAGTTCTTAAAATTTGCTTTATTTCTGCATGCTAGGGATGTGGGTGGAATTTGCCTGCTGACACCAGAAGTGGATGTCAGATCCTTAAGAGCTGGAATTTACAGGCACTTGAGAGGCACCACACATGGATGCTAGGAACTGAACTTCTGTGCTGGAATAACAGCATGTGCTCTTAATCACCGATGTATTTTTGTTCTTTTTAATTATTTGTAGTTGTGATGTGTATCCACATGCAGGTATGTGCACATTAGTGCAAGTGCCTGCAGAGGCCACAGGTGTGAGGTGTCCTAGAACTGGAGTTCTGGTGGTTTTGAGTCACCTGGGAACCCAACTCGTAGACCAGCAATAAATGCTCTAATTGCTGAGCTATCTCTCCAACTCTGGTTTGTTGTACTGTCTCACCAGGGGGCACGGTGAGGTTTATACCTTTAAACAATATTAAATCAGTCATTTCTTTAGACCTTGTAAAATGCTCGATTGTTTTTTTAATGTGACCATTTCTTCAGTATTTATTAATTGAAACCCTTCAATGAAAGTGTAGTTTTCTTTGATTGTTTTGAAATGTAGCTCAAACAGGAAAGGGCAGATAAATGCTGACTGAATGTCTCCTGTTGCTATCTTCAGAGAAAGGAGTTAGTAGAGCTGACCTAGAATTACACTTAGTGATGATGTTGGATTTAGTCCATCTCTCCCTGTTCCTTCCCCTCAACCTGTTTCCTTCTCCTTTTCCTTCCTCTTCTATTATTTTTGTTTACAAATGATCTTGTCTTTCCTAATATTGTCTGTTAGATTCAATACAATCTTATCAGTGTTGAATAGCTTTCATGTATTTCCTATGTGTTACTGCCCATTTCCACAGACTTCAAATTAGCCATTCTTCTAGAGAACATTGATTCCATTAGTGGGATAGGAATCCAACTCAGACACTAGATGTGGCCATTGCTACTAGAATGTCATAACTTCTAGGCCTTTGCAAATGACAGAACTAGAAAATAGGTATATTTGTAAAGGAAAGAAAATCAGGCAAGGGTGATGTCTCTGGGTAGACTGCTTGTTGTATAAATTTTAGGGCCTGAGTTCAGATCTCCAGTACCCTTGTAAAAAGCTGGGCATGGTGGCACACAACTGTAATCCTAGGACTGGAAAGATGGAGATAGGAGGATCTCTGGAGCCTGCTAGCCATTCAGTTCAGCCAATTTCTGGGCTCCAGGTTCAGTGGGAGACCCTGTCACAAAAAAGTCACAAAGCAATTGTGGAAGAACCTTGACCTTAACCTCTTGACTCTACACAGACCCACATGGATGAGCACAACTGCACGTACACCACATACACACACACACACACACACACACACACACACACACACACTTGATAATAAGCTTATATTTAACATTGTTGATACTTCTCAATTTATTCTGTGCCCTTTTTACATATGCAGTCTTGAGTGCCAACATAAGTGGCACTTGTTCTGTTCTATAAGAACTCTATAGAGTACCCTGCATATGACAGTACCACTATTACTGACAAGACTTCCAAATGAAGTTAAAGATTCGGTGTTTTTTGTTTTTTTGGGTTTTTTTTGGTTTTTTTTTTTTTTTTTTTTTGGTTTTTACGAGACAGGGTTTCTTTGTATTGTTTCGGAGGCTATCGGTCCAGCCCGGCCTCAAACTCACAGAGATCCGCCTGCCTCTGCCTCCCGAGTGCTGGGATTAAAGGCGTGCGCCACCACCGCCCGGCGTGTTTTTAATTTTTTAAATAAAACAAATTTACTTTAACCCACAAATAAAAGCATTATATAACTAGATTAAGGAAGCTACTCAAATACTTCCAGTGGCTGGTAAGATGACTCAGTGGATAAAGGTACTTGCCACCTTGAGCATAGTGATCTGAGTTCTCTCCCAGGAGCCCATGTGGTGACAAGAGAGAATCAGCTTCCAAAAGTTGTTGCACTGTAGCAAATTCATATCTCCCAATGCACACATAAATGTTAAAATTTAAAAGTAAGATTAAGATTTTCTTATCCTTTGTTGTTGTTGTTTTTGTTTTGTTTTTCAATGGGGGGGGTAAAATTTTATCGCTGTTAGTTTTTTTAACAATATTGTATTTGTATCCAAAGAGCTGTGTAGTCACAGTTATACTCCCTCCCCCATTATTCTCTCTGATCCCTGTAGTGGTTTAAATAAGAGTGACCTACAAGGGTTTATATATTTGGAGGAAGTAGAATTATTTGAAAGGATTAGAAGGATGGGGTGGGAAGTATGGCCTCGTTGGTCTTGATGGAGGAAGTGTGTCACTGGGGATGAACTTTGAGTTTCCAAAAGTCCATGCCAGGTCTCTCTCTCTCTCTCTCTCTCTCTCTCTCTCTCTCTCTCTCTCTCTCTCTCTCTCTCTCTCTCTCTCTCTCTCTCTCTGTCTCTCTCTCTCTCTCTCTCTCTCTCTCTCTCTCTCTCTCCATCTCTCTCTCTCTTCCTGTCTCTCTCTCTCCGTCTCTCTCTCTCTTCCTGTCTCTCTCTCTCTCCGTCTCTCTCTCTCTTCCTGTCTCTCTCTCTCCCCTCCCTCCCTCCCTCCCATCCTCCCTTCTTCCCTCCTTGCCTCCCTATTCCTCCCTGTCTCCCTCCCTACTGCCTAAGGATTAGGATATTGCTCTCCATAATGATAATGGACTAACCCTATGAAACTGTAGGCAAGTCCCCAATTAGATGCTTTTTTTATGAGTTGTCTTGGTCATATTGTCTCTTTGCAGCAATGAAACACTGACTAAGTCCCAACTAGTCCCGCTCCTATCCTATGTCTCTCTTTCCTTTCTTCTTTTTTTGGGAGGTGGGGGAGGGCAGACCCCATGCAAGCAGTCACAGCTGCTGAGTATTCAGCCACATTGTGTCCAGAAGACAGTGTTCCACATGCCTCTCTGCCGTTCAGTTCCTACAGTCCTCTGTTCCTCCTTTGCAATGTTCCCTAGATGTTCTGTCTGGAGTCATGCACAAAACATTCACTATTCTTAGCACTTAACCAGTTATAAATCTTGCTTTGCCATTGCCCAGTGCTAAAAGAGGCTTTTCTGACCAAGGCTGAAATACTTGTCTATGAGTATAAATATGGGTGTTTAAAAGAGAGTTTAACTATATTGTTTAGCCATTTGTTAAAACTTCAGTAGTGGTAGTCTCTGATGTTGAGTCTTCCCAGACTCCCAGGGGTACCGCCAGTTGTTTGGGACCAGCTTGGTGCCACAGGCATGGTGGGACTGCCCCATGAGTGTGGACTATGTGGTTCCCATCGGTTTACTTTACTTGTCACCCAAGTGGTCTCTCAGTCCAAGGCAAAGCACCTTCAGGGGCAAATATGTATTTCTCCCATGGAGTGGGTCTCATATCCAATCAAGAAGCTATTGTACTCATGTTCATATCTTGCCAGACAGTACAGTGTTGTAGCATGGAGAGTATACAACTGGTTGTGACTATTAATGGCCCTTCTTCACAACAGCCTGCATAGCATATCCCTGCACTAAGACACTAGTCAGCAGAAATCTTCATAACTTGGTTTCTCTGTGTCCTGTATACAGAGCACGTCTTCAGCAGCAGAGGCTTACTCTGTAGTTGCACTGGGCATCCAGGAACAGTGGCAACAGGTTGTATTGCTCTAGAGGGCTTCTGTAGTTACCTGGTCACCAGCTAATAGGGATTTGCCCTCCTCGGTGTTTGCTTTTACACTCTGCTACGGATGTGTGACCAGAGTACCAGCATCCTGAAGTCTCCTGAAATGATGCTTATAACTGACATGCTAGGGGATTTGTTCATTTCTGCTTACTTTCCATTCAAAGACAGCTTTAAAAGTTAATTTTTTGAGCCAGGTATAGTGACACTCACCTATAGTTCCTGTATTTTGGGTGGCTAAGGCAAGTGGATCCCTTTAGTTCAAGGCTAACCTGGTATAAATAGCAAGTTTCAGGCCAGCCAGAGCTACATAGTGAGTGAGACTCTGTCTCAAAAAAAAAATTGATTTTCTTGTATCTAGAGATCATTTACCTGACTCCGAAGTCAAAAGTATATGACAAAATATATTCAGAGATATTTTTGCTTCTTCCCTTTCCTTTTACATAGCTTACTGAGAGCTTATCATTTCATTTTTATTAGTACCATTATCGCTCTACTGGATCTTTTTGCAAGTATGATGAAATGTTCATTATTCATTACTTATCTGAATGTTAGTGCCCTTTTAGGGTATTTTACAGATTTTGAACATTTGACAATAGGAGTATAATCATTTGGGCCCTTCCCTTGGAAATAAGATTCTATAATGGTGATGTTTTTCTCTAATTACTTCATGCAATTTGTTTCATTTTTCAAATAGGTCATGCCTGCATTAAAAGATAAAATGTTTGCTACTTGATGTGTACTTGGGCTATGACAAGATAAAATACCCATTTTATGAAACGATGTAAATATTCAAGAGGCAAGCCACAAGCTTGAGGAATTAAATCCATTTATCGTTGTCTTATAATTATATGAATGTTAAAATTTGAGTTGTGAGGATCAAGAAGAATAAGGAATAATGATTGATTTGAAGAATCAACATAAAACTGATTCTCATAATTGTCTTTGGGTATTTGATCAACGTGAAATATGGAAATGACTGTCTCACTGTTTGGCATTTTAAGTACCAATACTCTAAAATAGAATTCCTCCCAAGTTTGGAATATTTACTTATATACCTAAGTTAGAAAAATGGAAAAGTTGGTGTATTTGTTTTCCATTCCCACATAACAAATAATCCTGAAATTTAGCCATTTAAACAACACTTAGTTCCTGGTTCTGCAAGCTTTGAACAGTTCTCTCTCAGGCCTTTGGATCTGCTGACCAAGATAGCGTAGTGGGAAGTCCTTAGTGTCTCAAGCTCACACAGGTCACACATGCAGAGACAGCAGCTGGCTTTCCGCAGTGAGTGGTCCCAAATGGAGCAAGGGGAAGTGTGGAGCACTTATGGCCACTCTTGGAGGTCACCCATAGTGACTTTCATATTATTTAAATCTACCCATGTGTGAACAACAGACTGACTGCATGCTTAGGCCAGGTATGTCTGGGGCATTCCACAAAAGTGAAAAAGCAAAAATAGGAAGAATAGGCGTACACGTTCTTGTCACAAACCAACTGAGGTTCCACAGCAATATTACTATAAAATATCAGTAATATATTTCCATTTGTTGTGAGAAGAGATTCATTTAGCATATGTAAGAATGTGTTTCTTATGGTGATGGTGTGTCTAAAATCTAAAACATTTAGAAGGAAGTAAATGAATTGTGATGTAAAGAATGTGTTTTTTCCTCAAAGTGATTTTTCTCCATTGAACAACTTGTGTGTTCAGAAGGTCACATAAAATCCGCAGGCATGATTGCAGTACTTTTCCCTATGGTATCATGTCACCATTTAAAAATGGCCATTCACTGTTAGGGTAAATAAGTAAGCCATTATGAGAGAACTTTTGAACTGGAAGAGTACTTTAGTAGCCAGTTATTTGGACTTTGTTAATTTAGATTACTGGTTTCATAGGGTTTGCACACAATAGCTGAATAATGAGGATCATTAAACCTCCTGTGCAGAACACATCCAAATTGTGTTTGCCTCTAACCTTAGAGGCTCTGAGGGCCTGGGAGGCAGGGCCTGGCTCTTTATTGACTTGTCAAACTGTGAGTTTGCATTACAGCTCATGACCCATTCTGTTTGTTTCACTGATTTGGGGAAACAGGTAAAGAAATCCCTCTGAAAGTCCCTCCTTCTGCACATTTGTATGAATAACACCAGTGTTTAGAGCAGTTAGAACACTGTGACTAAATCCTCCAAAAGATGTAAGGTTAGCAGCAGAGCCTCTGTGGGGCACAGCTGTGGGCAGTATTGCTTTCTCTGTGAGACACAGGCATCAACAGGAGCCTGAGGGTTACTTTCTGTGCAGTTCAGTAGGAGGGAAAGGGCAGCCAGGATCCAGAATCACCTCTGCAATGAAACTGATTGAGTGTTTATACTAATCAGGGCTGAGACCGTGTATTATGTTGGACTGCTACATGATTTTTCATATAGCTAAAAGCGAGATAATAGAAATTTTTTCTTTAAAAAATTGCTTTTAAAATTGTATATTCAACTACCCTAAGTCACTTAGAACCTATAATCAAAATAAAATAACTCACTCTCTAAGAAGCTTTCCTTTGAACTTCAAGAGCTGAGGAAGTAGGTCATTGTGGTAGTAATATAATGCTGCCATGACCCCTTGAAAGTAGAGAATTAGAGTTACAGTAATTTGTCTTGTAAACTAAGTACCCAGTTTAGTAACCTCTCTCTCTCTCTCTCACACACACACACACACACACAAGCGCACACACGCTATCATACCAATATGTAAATGGCCTTACACTAAATCCTACCTCTTTAAGAACCCACTGCCTCTCAATCGGCACACTGAAGATCTAGCATATAAATTCATGTGTCTCCTGGAACAAACTGCATCCAAACTATAACAATATCTAAAGGACTAATGTATTATTTTAGCTATACAAACAAATAGCCTAGCTACACAAACAAAACCAAAAACTCTCTTCCTCGCTTTCTTGGTCTTTAGGCTATAGATTTCCGTTAACAATGACAAAGTCACCCATAACGATAACAGTCATCTGTATTGTGAAACCCTTTGACTTAACTTGGGACTTTATATGTCCTATATTTATAACTAAACTGTGGCCAAATCATCATTTTGTTTAAAAGTTCCTAGAAACACTTTAAATGTATATATTTTTGCTGGGCATTGGTGGCACGTGCCTTTAATCCCAGCACTTGGGAGGCAGAGGCAGGTGGATCTCTGAGTTCGAGGCTAGCCTGGTCTACAGAGTGAGTTCCAAGACAGCCTCCAAAATAATACAGAGAAACCCTGTCTGGAAAAACCAAAAAAAAAAAAAAAAAGTATATATTTTCCCTTTTTCATTAATTTTTATTACAAGATTTACATGTTAATATGGATATGCCAAGAAAAAGCACTCTGTAATCCCAGCATATAGAGGTAGTTCCTGATATATATATTTTTTTTCTTTTGAACTTTTTTATAACTATACACATAAATATTCTTGCTTGTGTTTTTCTTCTTAGAAAACTATTACCCACAAGTATTTTTTTTTATTCTTGATAAAAATAACCATGTAACACTTCAAATAATGTGGTATTTTGAGACAGGGTCTTGCTGTGTAGTCCTAACTGTCCTGGAACTCACTGTATAGATCAGGCTGGCCTTGAACTCTCAGAGATCCTCCTGCCTTTACCCACCCCCCAAGTGCTGGGCTACCACACCTGACTAAATAACATACTGTATACTGAACCAAAGGGTTATCCATTGCGCCACTGGCCATGCACAACATCCTTCAGGTTTTAATAGTCCTTCAGAAGGGCCATGCCAGCTACCTCTCCCTCTACCCACCTGCAGCACTGTGTGTTCCCGGGAGTCTTAATCTTCGCAGTAAAGTCATTGTCATTGTGATCACATCTCCCACCACTGTGTACATTTGTCCTATCTCTAGTATAAATTCTGCTGACTCAGTTCTACTCGCTGTGTCCTTTCCTCACAGTGGACTCGCTGTTAGTTTTAAAAGATGCTGTTTGTTACAATAGTTGCTTTTCTTATTGCTGTGACAAAACACTGAACAAAGGCAGTTCAAGGAAGGAAGGAAGGGTTTCTTTCGCTTCACCATTTGAAAGAACAGTCCATCATGGTGGGGAAGCTGAGGCAGCTGTCAGTCACATTGCATCCTCAGTGAAGAAGCAGAGAGGATGAGTGATACTCAGCTTGCTCTCTCTAGGACTTCAGTCCATGGAATGATGCCAAGGCCATCCATTGGTGACCTTCTGGCCTTCTTCAAACCTTCCTGGAAGCGTACATATAAACATACCCATAGATGTGTTTCTATAGTGCTTTAAATCCAATCAAGTTGACAATGAAAATTAAGCATGGCATCTGCTAACAGGTGACCAGTTCACTATTGTGACATTAGCTATCTGTTTTCAGTGTTAGGGCTTGAACTCAGAGCCTTAGCTACACTCATCAAGTATACCATGAATTATGTCCTAAGCCCCTACTTTTTAAAAAAGCATGTTTTATTTAGTTTAATATGTATGTTTATGGGAATTTTGTCTGCATATATGTCTATTACACCATGTGCATGCCTAGAGGCCAGAAGACAGCATTGGATCCCTTAGGATTTGAGTCACAGACAACTGTGAACCTCCAGCTGGGTGCTAGGAATTGAACCCTGGTCCTGTGAAAGAACAGCATGTACTGTTAACCGCTGAGCCATTACTAAATAAATATATTTCTAATTTATCTTTTAATATGGTAAATATTTAATTTTTAATATGGTAAATATTGATAAATATGTACCTTTTTTATGTTTCTTAATAATTTTGAACAATGTAAAGGCCAGCTGGTTGTGGTAGCATACACCTTTAATCCCAGACCTAGGGAGGCAGAGGCAGGCAGAACTCTGTGAGTTCAAGACCATCTTGATCTACAAAGTAGTTCAAGGACAGTCAAAGAAACACAGAGAAATCATGTCTTGAAAAACCAAAAGCCAAAACAGTTTCTTTTAGTACACGCCTGCAGGTAGCAAATCCTTGGGTTTTGTTTGGCTAACATGTCCTTAGGTCACACTATTTCTGTAAAATTTCAAAAATGGAATTGATTTTCCTTAGCATAGTGGTCTTTTGTTTCACACTGGCTTTGAGTCAGTTGCCATCTGTTTCTTTTGAGAAAGTGGTTGTTCTTTTTACTTCTAGCTGCTGCTTGGGTTTTTCTCTGTTTTACAGTATTGCTTGGATGTGCTTTGACTAAGGTTTCTTCTTATTGACCTGGAATGTGCTGAGTTTCTTAAATACATAGATTGGTATCTCCCATCAGTTTTGTAAAATTCTTCATGTCCAGTATCTTAGGGTCCCCATTACAGTCCAGACTTCACCTTTCAGAGTCTTCACACAGGGACTACCTGCCACAAGTTGCTGGCTCAACAGCTGTCTGAAATTGCAGAGGAGGAATACATGGCCCCTTCACTTTTGCATCCTTCATGCCTTTAACTCCATCCAGCACCACAGGGATAACACTGCCCAGTGTCCTCCAGCAAGGGATGGACTCTGCCCCCTGAGCCACACCAGTGTTTGTTTACAGTTGCTTCCTAAAGGCAATCTAAAGATGAAAAAACTCAGGCTATTTTACAGGTTAGAAGTTTAGGTGGGCTGGGGGGCATGCCTTGAAGGAACCCTTTGTTCCAGTGCAGAGCCCACCTTTTCTTAATGGCCCTAATCTCCTTTACAATGATAGCCTCTCTTCCTGCACTGCCTTGGCTGTAATAGTTAGCTACCAGTGTCCTTTTCTCTCCAGACTATTCAATTTGCATTTCTCTCCGGCCCTCTTGTGCTCTTTTGCTGTAGACCTGCATAGTGTTATCAATAACAGCCACACCACAGACTCACTAGTATGTTGCACCAGCCTTTAATCCCAGTACTCAGAGGCAGAGACAGGCAGATTGCTGAGTTTGAGGCCCTGGTCTATAGAGCTAGTTCTAGGATAGCCAGACCTACACAAAGAAACCCTGTCTCAAAAAAAAAAAAAAAAAAAAAAAAAAAAAGGAAATGGGATGTGAGGGAGTCAGAAGAAGAGGAGGACAAAAGAAAGAAAAAGAATCTCTTCCACCAAAGAAATTAGCCCATACGTTTGGTTTTTCAAGACAGGGTTTCTCTGTGTAACCGCTCTGGGTGTCCTGGAACTAGCTCTGTAAACCAGGCTGGCCTCAAACTCAGAGATCTGCCTGCCTCTGCCTCCCAAGTTCTGGGATTTAAAGGCCTGAGCCACCACCTCCCAGATAGCCCATTACTTTTAAATTTAGCTGCAGGCAAGTTCTCAAGATATGGACAGAAGAAAGCAACCAGATTCTTAGAATAGCCTCTAGTTCAGCTGCTAATATTGTTCCCCTTTCAAGCCTCTTGAGCTGGGCCTTTGTCGTCCACTCTATTTTCCAGGCTTCTATTAAAATAGCTCACTGAGTGCTGCTTAGAGTGTTCAACCACTTTCTGATACAGACTTACAAAATCTTCCATAGTCCTCAAAATAATAACCTGGCAACTCTTACATTTAATTGGGTGGCTCACTTAGAGTTCAGAGGTTTAGTCATTACATAATAGATAAATTTAATAATCCTTGAAAGTTTAAAGTGGTGGGAAGCGAGGGAACAGACAACAGGAGTGAACTGTCACTGGGCATGACTTGAGGATATAAGAGACCTCAAAGCCTGCCTCCACAGTGACACACTTCCTCTAACAAGGCCACACCTCCCTTAGTGCCACTCTCTTGGCGTCCATTTTCTTTAAAATCATCACACGTGGTGAAGTGGATGAGAGGCAACTTCTCTCTCTACCAACTTCTGTAGTAATTACTTTCCTTTTGCTGTGATCAAGTTTTATGACCAAGTCAGTTTATAGAAGGGCTCATTTGGGCTTACAGATCCAGAGGATGGGGCTCCATTATTGTGGAGAGGCTTGGCCACAATAGCGGGCATGGCCGCTCGAGCAGAAAGCTGAGTGATCACACCTTTAGCTACAAGCATGAAGCAGACAGGCCAAGCTGGAAGCAAGATGAGACTATGTAATCTCAAAACCTGTGCCCAGTGACAGCTGTACCACCTAAATCTCCCCCAAACTGCCTCCAACTGGAGACCAAGTTTTCAAATACCAGAATCTATGAGGAGCACTCTCATTCAAAATTCAAAAAAACAAAATGTAAAAACACCTGCCAGTTTGGGGCAGGGTGACTTCCAGGGAGGACGAGATTCCTCTGAAGTTAACAAGACTCCACAGTCCATGATGGCTCACAAGAGCTGCTCAGAAGTGACACAGCCCTTCTCACATTTCATCAGCCCCAGAAGTCATATTGACACATATGAAGTCAACAAAGGGGAGTGTGAAATCCAGCTACAGAAAAACACAATCCATCGATTGCACATCTGTGAAAAACACATGTGCATTGATTGTTACACTATCTCTACATATCTGATCACTGAAGGGCAGTTGGAGAAAAAGAAAAGTTAGCCCAGATTGGGAAACTAATTGATGGTGGGTCGTGAATTCTGAGTTCTTTAACTGTTTCTGGATGCTTAAAAGCAGATTTTTGCAAGACTAAGGAGATAGCTCAGCTCTTAGAGTGGTTGCCATTCATACATGAGACGCTGTAAAATAAATAAATAAATATGGATGGCAGTATGGCTCAGCAGGTGTGGGTACCAGCTACACAAGCCTGACAACCTGTGTTTGATTCTTGGAACTCACACAGTAGAAGAAGAAAACCGTCTTCTATCAAGTTGTCCTCTGACCACCACATACCCTAAATGTTTGTTGGTGTGTGTGTGTGTGTGTGTGTGTGTGTGTGTATGTGTGTTTTAAGTAAAGTAAACCTGTTTTGCTTCTAGACAAAGGATTTTTGCAGTAACTTTGAATATGTGATATATTTTGAATTTCACTTTTCTTTCCTTGACAGTGTCATCAGCAAGGTGGTGCCAGCTCCCGAGGCTAAGCCAGCCCCCTCTCTGAACAGACCTAAGACCCCGCCTCCAGCCCCAGTTCCTGTTCCTGTGCGTGTGAGCCCTACTCCTCTGCCACCACCACTCCTCGCCCAGGCTGCAATGTGCCCAGCCCTAATGCCATCCCCAGCCCCTGCCCTCTCTGGAGCAGGGAGTGCCAAAGCCCCAGTGCGGAGCGTGGTGACAGAGACGGTCAGCACTTATGTGGTGAGTATGTTTCCACAGCATCTAAGAAAGCTCTGGTTCCTCGATGTTGACTCTCACTAGCAGAGAAGCATTTCCATTATGACTGTATACTTAAATATAAGGACATCAGTATATACTATGACATTTAAATTCCACAGTGAATTCTTACTAGAGTGATAAAATTAGTGACTTGAGTATAATTTATGTAATAGGCATAGATCTTATGAGCCAGCTAATTATTGTATTTTATTTACTGAGATCCAGAGTTTATTAGAACTTACATCTTAAATAAAAATGGACCTTGAGACCATAGGACTTTGTGAGCATTCAAGTGCACTTTTTTATTATTAGCCCTCATGTATGAGCTGGAGACACAGCTCAGTGGTGAAGAGTTTGCCTACTACATACAGGGCCCTGAGTTTAACCCCTAGTACTGATAAAAATACATGCATCCTATCATAGTGAATGACTCCACATTGTCCTGGGATGTTTTCCCCATAACTCTAAATTCAACCCAGTAATGAAGTATTTATAAAGACATGTTCTCAAGGCACAGTGAATAGACACACACAAGCACAAAACAAACTGTTTTGTAAATGGAGACACTGATGCTTTTGATTAGCCTAACCTTTGCAAAGAGATGAATGACTGACAAGTGGCAGGGCAGGGCTGGTGCTGTTTGTTAGGAGCTCTCCAGCTGTGTGTTACATATGTGAAAGACTGGAAAGGCACAAAGGAGTATTTTTAAAAATCCTGAATACATTCAGAGAGTACACAGGCAGGAAAATTAGTGTAAAAATAATAAATTGGCAATTCGAGACAGGAAATGTGATACAAAAACCTATGAGGAATAAATTGGTCCATTGAAGAATCAATCGAGGAGTCTAATTGAAGCATCACCCCCACCCCCAGGTGAGTTTATCAGGAAAGAGTTTATACTTAATCTCTTCACCCTCCATTTGTTTATCTGTAATTAAGGGATTTGTATTAGACTCAATAATCTCTGTAGTCTTGTCTGGCTCTAAAGATTGCAACTTTCCAGTAGACATTTGAACTGACTCCACAGAGGTGACACCAACTGGGACAGTGCCCGAAAAGTCTTCTAGTCTAAATAGGTACTTTATAGACTGAGAACACTGAGGGAGATTCTGTCACTGCCTACTGGTGTGATGTTGACAGTGAAATTCTTGTAGCTCCTGTTTCCCATTTCTAAACTATCCAAAGATTATTTACAATGATTAAATGAAGTCGTATCTTTGAAAGAACTCGGTACCCGAGAAAGTAGTGGGTGTTCCAGTGGTGCTATGGCAATTGCTTTTTTTCTTTTTTTATGTAACACAGAGTCACAACCTGCTAATGTCAAGAAAGGTCAGCCAGCAGCAGGACTGACCATGCATGGTGGCTTTACTCACTGAACACTCAGTGCCTGGTGACTGCTGGTTCTTTCCCCATGATGCAGTTTCTCCCAAGTTAGAGCCAGCAGCCAGAGACAGCTTTCTCCACTTTCTTCTAGAAAGGTTTGAGGTCAGTGTAGTCTGCCTTGTAGAGACTTTTCAAAAATAATAGCTCTTACAGTAAACCCATGCATACGGAGGAATATATCCACTTTTGATAACCCCTCACATGGAAACCACTGATCTTTCACATGCCTAGTCAGCTAGTACCTAACTACATAGGAAGTGGCCACCTTGCAAAATACACAGTGAAATTATATGTTGTCTTACTGTGAGGACATTTAAAAGTGGGCTTGACTTGGTGCCCTTTTATTGTACCCATGCAGAATTGGTTTCAATAATGTGACATTTGAGACAGTCTTACCATTAGGGACGGACACTTCCTGTTGAGAACCAAGTCAGAACTCCAGAACATGCAGTATTTGGAGCATGATAATAATTTAGTATGTAGTTCTTTGGCCCCATGAGTCTCTTATTTCATTTGCCCTTTAGTTGATTGTACATTTCTAAAATGTCATAAAAGGAATGGAAAGTTACTTAGTAACAGGTCTTTTATATCCTTGATCTTATCACCTAGTTCAGGAGAAGGGTTTGGCTAATAAGTAATGAGGGAATACATGCATGTTAGCCTGTATGTGCTAATTCCATGCTATGAATGTAGCCGGGAAAAAAATATGTAAAACTGAGCACTTTAAATATCAGTTGTTACTGGCATGAAGGCTTATAATTAAGAGTTCCGAAGATTATAGGAATTTCTTAGCTGAAGCTGATTATAGATTGTGTTATATGGTTTCCAAAGATGATTCTACAATGCCTTGTTTTTAATGATTTACAAAGCAGTTTAGAATATGCACTAGGAATATGTCACTAGAAATCCCAGCACTCAGGAGGTTGTGTGGGAGGGAGAGGTAAGGAAGTGTATTGGGACGGACGAGGAAGGAAGTGCGTGTAAGAGGGAGGGAAGAAGCTATTGGTGACTGACTAGCTGTCTTCCCAACAGGGGTTACTGATGGTGACTTACAATGCAGTGCTAGTCCACTGTATTTCCAGCTCACTAGCCCACTGTCTATGATCTAAAGCCGCATTTTACTATATTTCCAGCTCACTAGTCCACTGTTTATGATCTAAAGCTGCGTTCTTACCTGGCCCCTTTCTTTCTCTTTCCCCACACCATCTGTTTCTGCTCCTCCACTGTAACATCAGATCCGCGATGAGTGGGGCAATCAAATCTGGATCTGCCCCGGGTGCAACAAGCCTGATGACGGGAGCCCTATGATCGGCTGTGACGGCTGTGATGATTGGTACCACTGGTGAGTGCCCCCCAGTGCCCCAGTTCAGCCACTCTCCTGAGGACAGTCAAATGGAGCCTGCAAAGTGAAAGAACTGCAAATCTAACTTGTGCTGTTGTTGCAGAGCCTGGAGCGTGAATAGTTAGCTTCAGTTATATACCCTTTCTACAAAAATAAGAATATAGGCTTTCCCTCATCTTCCTGTCCACTGGCGTTGGGTGGGAACTACAGTACTTGACTGGCTGTGCCCAAGAGCAGACTCACAGACAGCTTGTTTGTTTCTGAAGTCTCCTCAGCTGTGTCCATCTGAAGATGCTCAGCCAAAATGTGTCCAACCTTATTTCATTCTTAAAATACCTGTTTGGCTATAATGTTTGCTGTCTATACAATAAAAGTGGAGCCAGGTACAGTGGAATGTGGGTAATCTCAGCACTCCTGGTGCTGAGACTAAAGGATCACAAGTTTGAGACCATCCTTGGTTACATAGTGAGTTTGAGGTCAACCCAGGTTACCTGAGACTCTGTCTCACACCCTGCCCATTTCCCCAAATGAAAACATAAAAGCAAAGCCATTGTATTACACTATTCCTGACTGAAAGAGCAAAATAAACTAATAATCTCCCCATAGGATCTATACAGAGGCATTTAATAATAAGATAACCCAAATACCCAACATTACTGCTGTGTAACTTAGAGCTCTGGGCTGATTTCTGATACATACATCATTTTTAACATTTACTTTTATTGTGGAGATGGAATATTGGTACACATTCCATTTTCCCACATGTATGTGAAGGTCAGAAAGCAACTTAAAGGAGCCCGTTCTTCACTTCCAAAACTACCACGTGGCTTGGAAGACCATGTTGTCAGGCGTAGCAGCCAGTGTCTTTGTTGAACCATATCACCATTCCTTAAAAAAAAAATCAATGTAAAGCATCAAAAATGGAGCGATTGACTGAACTCAGTTGGTAGAGTGCTTGCTTAGCATTTTGGAGGACTCAGATTCTATCCCCAGGATTCGAGGCCAGCCTTGACTGTATGAGGAAAAAAATGACGCCTTTGAAAACATGGCACAATGACTCACCAATATCCTCCTGGTGAGTCATTATGGTCTGCAATTCCTTTTACAGGGAATCAGATACCCTCTTCTAGCATCTGCCAGCACCAGGCATGCAAATAATACGCAGACAAAATACTCATACACGCAGACCTTGCTTCAGAAAAAGAAAATCATAAGTGCTGGGTGGTGGTGGCTCATGTCTTTAATCCCAGCACTTGGGAGGCAGAGGCAGGCGGATCTCTGTGAGTTCTAGGACATCCTCCAAAACAATACAGAGAAACCCTGTCTCAAAAAACCGAAAAAGAAAAACCAGAAAGAAAGAAAGAAAATCGTAAGCAACTTGTTTATCTGAACTTCTTTTGGTGTCTAGGCCCTGTGTGGGATTAATGGCCGCTCCTCCAGAAGAGATGCAGTGGTTCTGCTCCAAGTGTGCCAAGATAAAGAAAGACAAGAAACACAAGAAAAGGAAGCACCGCGCGCACTGACAGCAGCGTGGGCAGGACTGATGCCCCGCGCCGGTCGGGGCTGGGCCGGTTCTGCCATCCTGTCTCCCCCAGGCCCTGTGGACAGTGCATCCCCGAGGGGCAAGGACGAGAATGTGCCATCGCTCTGGATGCTCCCTTCTGAAACAAGGGCCTGAGCTCCCACGGCGTGTGACTGAAGAGCTCCAGTGGAGGCGTGGCCTGAGGGCTAGCGCCTCCAAATGCCTATTACCAGTGACAAGTATTAATAAAGACACCACACATCTTCCCTCTTGATTTCCTTTCTTCTCTCCAGAACCTTTTATTACGCTGTTAGAAGAGAAGGTAATGTACAAATGCCTTGATTGTAATTGAAGGATGCATCATTAGCTATAGTTTCCAAGCCCTCTCCCTCACAGAGATAATCATAAGGAAAGAACGCCCCAGTCAGAGAACTGGTAAATATTTTTGTGATGAGAATATATGAAACTCCCCCTCCTGACCCCACTTTTATTACTAACATGTAAAATGTTCAGGCTTTTGTGAGATACCTTATATTTTTTAAGAAAAAGGTTTCTATCATGTCCTGTTCACCTCCGTGCAAATTTTTTTCCTTTAGTCTATTTTATAACTTGGTTGTGTTCTAACCCTGCTCTTCTGTAAACTGCTGGAGTCTCTTCTCACCGCCATGTGTACATTTATCAACTTGTATAAAACTCTTGATACTAAGAACAATTTCCCCTTACTGTAAATAATAAATATTTATGAAGTAGTTATTTTTAAAATTTTTTTATCGTGTCTAATTCTGGCTTTCTCTGGAATCCACTGTGATTCCAGCCATGTCTATAATTGCTACTGTACGTAGTCAAAGAGGACAGAGCGAGAGAGACCAGCTATCCCTCCCTAAATTCAGTGCCCACACCTTGGTGGGGAAAGGACCCTAGCAGTTGGAAGGAACAAGGCAATTTAAATCTAGAGTTGATGGTTTGAAATTGTTTTGTTTGTTATATATTTTCTGTAAATTTCTCTCACTTTTACTAAAAGGACATGTAGTTTCCACAAAAGTAAAAAAAAAAGAAAAGAAAAATACTGTAGCATTTTGTGTTTATATTGTTTTATTTCTACAGATTTGTTCATGGATATTGTGCTTTAAGGTTGAAATGAAGTATATTATGAATTTTTTTAAGAAAACTCATCAAATTTCAGGGTATCACAAAACTTTATTATATTACTATACTGCCCACTATTTATTATATGTTATAGATATCTGAAACGTAAACCAAATATTTTATTTTTAATGTAAAAAACATCAAATTTAACTTTATTAGCATATTTTAGTGACTTTGGAATAACTGTGGACTTTTACTTGATTTTTGAAATAATCCCGATTTGGGCTTGTGTGAAGGCTATCTTGAATGTTAGAATGTGGGATTTGAACCTAATACAAATATACTAATAGAAATGTGATTTTTTTTTACTGCCAACTCAATTGATATTAGCATTATAATTAGTCCTATTTTAAAACATACAATGTGGTTTCAGAAATGCGATTCTCTGCCTTGATGTTATGCAGAACAGTGGGAATGCAGTCGACCTGAAAGAGTGGAAATCACCACCCTCCTTGTTTAGAAGCCAGAAGTTTTCTTCTCTACCCCCCAAAAAGTATCTATGTTGAGATATGTGTATTTTTTGTTTGTTTCATTCATTAGAGATCATTCTAAATACTTTCTACAATATTTTCACATGCACAGATATACCCACTAGTGCTTTTTGGAGAGGGTGAAGGGTGGGGGAAGTGCAAAATAAAGATTATTGGCTGTTTCGTAGTTTGCTTTTCCATTTTCTTTATTTAGGAATTAGTTCCCTGAGGCACGGTCAGTGACTCTGAAGTTGCCACGTCTAAATGAGCAGGTTGCGTGCACTCCTGAAGTAAGAAAAGAGGTGCCTATATAGAACTTTTTCCCGTTCCTCCTGTCTGAGAGGCTCCAGCCCACGAGACATTTAAGGAATTTCAATCAATTTTGTTGTCCCTTGCTATTTCATGGTTGCTTTCCTAAATCCAGTTCATGATTTTATAAATGGTCTTTGCAATAATAAAACCAAAGAATCATTTTCAGGGGGCTGGATGGCTCAAGGGATTAGTAATGGAATACAGAGCCTTTCACCTCTAGGTCAGTGAGTCAAATCCAGTCCAGGTCACTAGAGACCAAAAGTTGTCGCCATCGTATGACTGTTCAGTAGCCTGTGTAAATGAACTGGTGGTTGCAGTCTCCACTGATGGCTGTGACACCGACCAAAGGAAGTTTAAGAAACTGCAAAAAAGAAGTGTGGATTAGAAAATAGAACGTTGGTGTTACAAAGAAAAGTTAGGAAGTTGGTGAAAATCATTCTCCAGAAAGTAATGCCCCCCAAAATTATAAATGCCACAGATAGCGCAAAAAAGAGTGGAGGCTGCTTTCCTTAATGGCGGCATGGGGAACCAGAATGGTAAGAGGACAGGCATAAGTAGAGGAGGGTGACAGTCGAGTAGGGGGACTACAGCAAGCCCTGGGAAAAAACAAAAAGTGGGTGTAGAGCTAGGGAGATTTTCGGTGAGTACTTGCTGGACAACCACGGGGACCCGAATTGTCCCCAACACTCACATAAAAGCTGGCCATGAGAGTGTGCCTCTGGGGAAGCAGAAAGATCGATTTCTGGGGCTCAGTGGCCAGCCAGTCTAGCCAAGGTGGCAAACTCCAGGTTCAGTAAAAGACCTTACCTCAAAAAAAAAAAAAAAAGTAGAGTCAGTCCCTGGAGCTTTTTCTAGTCTATCAGAGGACCATGTCCAGATCCTAGCACCCCACTAGGAGCCTCAAATGCCTTTGACTTCATCTCCTGGGGATCAAATGCTGCCTTCTGTACTCCATGGGTGTCAGCAAACAGATGTGCACATGTATAAACACATACTTTTTTTTTTAATGTGTTCTTATTTTAGTGTTTGGCTTTGGTTTTTCAAAACAAGGTTTCTCTGTGTAGCCCTGGAACTCACTCTATAGACCATGCAGGCCTAAAGCTAAGAGGTCCACCTGCCTCTGCCTCCTGAGTGCTGGGATTAAAGTCATCCACCCTCACACCTAGTTATGTCTTTCTTAATAATAATAATAAAGAAGGAGAGCAATAGAGAAAGATACCCAGAGTCAGCCTCTGTCTTACACAAGTGCACACACATACACTACATACACACCAGTAAAGAAAAGTGGGGATTAGCTCTGCAAAGTGAAGGAAATCAGCTTCAGGAATGAGAGTTGTCACAGAATTTGAAGCAAAACAATGAGAAGTATTTCTCATTAGGAAAGCTGGAAGTTTCCGTCTGTAAGTAAAACAGCAACTTGTTTTCCCTTTATCCCAGATCATCTTTTTAACAGCATCCATCCTTTCTAATGAGAGAAGGGAGATGAAGTACTTACCCTGCAAGTGTTTTTTTTTTTTTTTTTTTTTTTGGTTTTTTTGGTTTTACGAGACAGGGTTTCTCTGTTTTGAAGGCTGTTGGTCCAGCCTGGCCTCAAACTCACAGAGATCCGCCTGCCTCTGCCTCTGCCTCCCAAGTGCTGAGATTAAAGGCGTGCGCCACCAACGCCCGGCTGCAAGTGTTTTTATAGGAGACAGTATCCAACAAACATACATGGAGGAAACTGAGCTGTTCTTAGGGTGTGATAATCTGCTGTCTAGGACTAGGGTAGCTGGAAAGGCATCTTCTTTGTGGCCAACAAGGAAGGTATTTGTCTTTGGAAGGTGTCTGTCACTAAATACAGTGAGGATTTTTATCCTCTGGCTGATGTATGATTCCAAACATGGAGAAAAATCAGAGACTGTTGTAGTATTCTGACCATGAGCTTTTTGCAGAGATAAAATTACTCAACAATGTCACCCAAACCACCTTTGTTCTCCCTTCAATATGATGATTAAACAAGGGCCTACCTGTCAAAGTATAAAACGAACAGTACATAGGGAATTCTTGCCACTGAGAATGCTAACCAATGATTCACTGAGGCACAGTTCTTAATACAAATAATTTTGTAGCCAATCTTCCCATCATTGCTGTTCTCTAGAAGTTCAAAAGTAGATTAGTTACCTGAACTGAAGAAGGAAGGAATGTCCTGTTTGTATGACAGTACCAGTCATTTCTCTTAGGAAACTGTTTCTTTAGAATGCTTGCATTCATTTCTAAAGTATAATGTACACAGACCATTATTCAGTATGTGCAGACCACTAAAGAGCCTTAAAATTAGAGTAGTTCAGCAGCAGGACAGTTTACCCTTCATTTCATTTCAGTGCAACACTTTTGGGCTGGGGGAGACGGGCCACTGGGTAAGAACTTTTGCTATGAAATCAAGAGGACCCGAGTTCAAATCTCTAGGACTCTGAAAGTCTCACATGGTTGTGCATACTTGTAACCCCAGTGAGGGCCATGGACAGAGGTGGGCAGATCCCCAGAAATCACTGGGAGGCCACCCTAGTCAAATAGCAAGCCACATCAGTGTCTAAGCCTTCACAATGGTTTGCGGGCATGAACACACACAGACACACACACCAAAAAAGAAAGGAAGGAAGAGAAGTAGAACATTTTTGCTGAGGATTGGGGATGAGGTAGAGCATGTGCTTGGCAAAGCCCTGGATTCAAAACCCAGAACCAAAATAAATAAAAAGCATATATGTGAGTTAGTAAAATGACTGTTGTTGGCTGATGATGGGACTCACCAGGTAGTGGAAACTGCCACCTGAATTTGATGCCCAGGGCCCATGTGATTGAAGATGAGAACTGAGCCCTACATGTTGTCATCTGGCTTCCACAGTAGGGTCCTGGCACCCTGCTCCACCCTGGACATACTAAATAAGTGTATGAAATCAAAGAAAAAAAAGCGGTGACTGCTAGCTAGTTTTCCATCCTTACTAGACAAATGAGGGTTCCACTCTTTGCAGAACAGGACCTGACCCATTCACCCACTGCACATTTGAGAGCAGCTTTCACAGAAGGCGAGCTGGTATCACAGCCAAGTATGTCTCCTGGGTATGGCCGGCTTCTCTTGTTCCTTCATGTCCCATGATTCTACCCTGCTTCCTGCAATGTTCTGTGATAGAAAATGGTTACACCAGGCACTGGAGAGCTGGTAGTTAAGGCAGCATACTGCTATTGCAGGAGAACCAATTTGATTCCCAGCTCCTACATCAAGCTTCTTGGAGTTGCTTTTAACTCCAGCTCCAGAGGGATACAGTGTCTCTGGTCTCTGGGAACACCTGCACTCAAATACACATTCTGCACACGGATACTCAAATATACATAAAATTAATGAATATTAGAAGCCAGTCATAGTGGAACATGCCTTTAATCCCAGCACCCCAGAGGCAGAGGCATGTAGAGCTCTGTGAGTTCAAAACTACCATGGTCTATATAGTAAGTTCCAGGCAGCAGGCCTATGTAGAAAATCCCTGTTTCAAAATAAAGAATAAATCTTAGATTTTTTTTTCTGACTGCATCATTGGTTGTATTGGCATGTACCCATAATTCCAGTACTCCATAGGCTGAGACAGGAGGATGGCAAGTTTGAGGCTAGCTTGGAGCTGTATAAGGAGGAAAAGCAGACTCAAAACAGGAGGGGGTGCATTTCATCAAATTCCAAGTGTATTTGCTCCCCTCTACTTTCTAAGGGCTCTAGCTCAGTCTGGCCTTAAACTTCCTGTGCCTGAGAACAATTTGTAACTTCTGATCACCCTGCCTCCACCTCCTGAGTTCTGAACTTACAGGCATGCGCCACCATGTCTGTTTAATGTAGGGCTAGGACTGAACCCCGGGTTTCACACACGCTAGGCAAGAGCTCTTCCTCTGTTCACATTTTTCTATAGCTGATTTTTCTACCACCTTAGACAAACCAGAACAATGTGTAATGATCATAACACAGAGACAGACAGATAGACATAATTGATAGAAGACAGATGATTGATAGAAGATAGATGATAGATAGACAGTCAGACAGACACAACATTTAAAAGCTCATCAAATGCTTGCATGAGCGATCCTAACAATAGATGCTGCAAGAAAAATATAAAGGTGCAGGTACATGTTTCACAAGCTCTAAATATGCTAGGTTCTCAGGACAGAAGCATCTTGTCAAATTTCCTATTACATTTATCAACGTGTTTGTGTGTTGGTTCATGCATACCATGACACACCTTTGTGGGTCAGAGGATGACTTTCAGGAATTGATTCCCTCCTATCATGTGGGTCCTGGAGATTGAACTCAGGCCTTCAGGTACCTCAGTTATTTGCCTGCTGAGCGGTCTCAACTGTTTCACCTGTAGTCCTGAGTGGTGACTTCTTGCTGTGACTCTGCAAGCTCATTGATATTTCCTTAACCTTTTGAAGCCATTTGTTTGGTCTTATTTGTTTTTGTTTTCCTTTTCTCTCCCTCCCTTCCTGCTTCCCTTCCTCTCCCCTCCCTCCCTCCCTCCCTCCCTCCCTCCCTCTCTCTCTCTCTCTCTCTTGGTTCTTGAAGATATCTAGAAGGAGGAGACTACCTTAAGCAAAATAACACAACCCTGAAGAATACCATTGTTTGTCCTGGATGAGTCAACCATTGCCAGTTTCAAGGGTTTGATGGTCCTGTTTGCCTAGTACTAACTAGTTAGCCCAGTTAGAGCCATAGCAGAACTTGGAGGGAGTTCAGAGTGTTCATCCACATGACCAACTTCTGATCATACTATCTCTTACTCTGAAATGGTGATTACACTTTGCTTTTGCTGGCTTGTAAAAATTAAACTCTTCGAAACTGAATTCTTAGACACTCAACTCCTCATCTCCATTCCATTTTTGTCTGTTTACTCACTTGTTTTGTTTACTGAGGTTCAGTCCTGCTTGTAGCCCAAGCTGGCCACAAACTCCTGCTCCTCCTCACTCCACCTCTTGAGTGCTGGGCTTACAGGCTCACCATATCCAGCTACTCTATTAATTATGGCAGGTTTATTGGCAATGTTTACAAAGTTAAGTATTAGGCAGAAAATGTCCTGCACTCAGCCATTTCGGTATGTTTCTTTAAGAAAAAAGTTGTCATTCCTCTGAACAGAGCACATCACATAAGGTGAGAATCCAAAAAACCCGTGCCCATTGCTGAAAGGGGCTACACAGAGAAGATGGCCAAAGGTCATTCACAGCTCAAAATTGAGTGCAGGGGCCTGTGAGATGACCCATCTGGTTGAGGCACTTGTGAAGAGAACCAACTCCATCCCCACCTCATTCCCCGAAAATAAATCAAAACGTAAAAAAGAGAAAAACTCTGTGTAAGGCAAAGGTTTATGGAAAAGTGGAAAACCATACAAGAGTAGAGATAAAGATAACTCAGAAGCCAGCCACACCCAGCAGATAAACTCTTACCCCCTTGTGCACTAAATTTGGTGTGTGTTGAGGTGGTGGGGTGAACTCAGACGTGTGCACATGAAGCCACATGCTCTAACACCAAAGGTGTGGTGTGTGTGTGTGTGTTTATATACACAGGTTGTGTGTGTGTTTGTGCCTATCCCTGTATACAAATGAGGAGGTCATACTAATAGTGTCAGTTTTTTAAAAAAATGCTGAGCATAATAGCTACCACTTACTGACTCATTGTCAGTTGTAAAGCTATGCATGGGCTGCACATGGGCTAGGGATGTGGCTCAGTCAGCAGGTTTTTTAGCTCACCTACCCTGGATTCAGTCCCTAACTCTGCCCTAAACAGGGGTAGTGTTGCTGGACTATAACCCCAACATTTGGGAGGTAGAAACAGGGGACTCAAATGCTCAAGATTATCCTCATTTGGACAGTCTGCCCAAGAAATGACTCTTCCCCCAAAGTATCCTTAAGCTAATTTTTTTTTTTTTTTGGTTTTTCGAGACAGGGTTTCTCTGTATTGTTTTGGAGGCTGTCCTGGAATTCACTCTGTAGACCAAGCTGGCCTCGAACTCACAGAGATCCTCCTGCCTCTGCCTCCCGAGTGCTGGGATTAAAGGCGTGTGCCACCAATGCCCGGCTTAAGCTAATTAATTGAAAAAAAAAAGTGGCAGCACACACTTATAATTCCAGCACTAGGGAGGCAGAGGCAGGTGGATCGCTGAGTTTGAAGCCAACCTGGTCTACAGAGAAAGTCCTAGAACGAACAGTCATAACTACACAAAGAAACCTGTTTTGGAAAAAAATGAAAGTGATTGATCATATGTAGTGGTGTGTGCCTGTAATCCCAACACTCAGGAGGCAAGACACAGTCTCAATCAATCAATAAGAAAATATCTGTAGCCAGGTGGTGGTAGCACATGCCTTTAATCCCAGCATTTGGGAGGAAGAAGCAAGCAGATCTCTGAGTTTGAGGTCAGCCTGGTCTACAGAGTTCCAAGAAAGCCAAGGCTACAGAGACAAATCTTCCAAAAACACAACACAAAACAAAACCAGAGACAGACAGACAGACAGAGAGAGAGAGAGAGAGAGAGAGAGAGAGAGAGTTTCTTTAAATTGTTCGCACAAATGCTGCAAAGAATGTATTTGAAGTCAGACGTGGTAGTACACACTGTTAGTCCCAGCTCATGCATGAGCAGGACCATGTGGCTGATGTTAATAAGCAACAAGCCAAACCAGTCACAGTGGCACTCACTCAGAAGTCAGAGGCAGGAGAACTATGAGTTCAAGGTCAGTAAAGCTACGTAATGAGACTTTACCACATGGGAACATACCACCAAGAAGAAGGTATTGTGCCTGGCTGTTCTCTAGTCATCATTAAACAGTTTCAAAGAACTACAACATCGAATCTCAGAAGGATAGCTATAGTTGGCTTCCCCTAAGCTCTACGAGTCCCAGACTGTGTTTCCATTTTCAGTCATCCCCGGCCTTGCTGTAGACAGGAATCGGAGGGAGGAAGGATGCTCTTACACCTACCCGAGCACGGACTGCTCAGAGCTAATCTCATTCCATGTCAATGCCAGCATTCTTTACAGAACAGAGCCTGATGGACCACGTTGCCCACACTCCTCAACAGATTGTGGGATGTGTTCACGCAAAGGTTGTTTGTGTTCTTTATTACCCCTCAATCAAAAGGTTCACAGGTACAACTAAACCTTTTGTGACAAATGAAAGTGCTTATCTATAGTCTCTGCACTGGCCCATTCAGTCGCTAGGAATTTTTTCAAATGTTTACTATTTATTTATTTACGTGTGTGTGTGTGTGTGTGTGTGTGCACATTCGCTTGTAAGTGCATGTGTGCAGTTGCATGCTTACCACAGAATAATTGTAGGATTAGAGACCAACTTTGAGAAATCTGTCCCCTCTTTCTGTCATGTGGGTCCTAGGGATCGAACTCAGGTCATCAGTCTTGGCAACAGGTGCCTTTCCTAGCCCAGCCATCTTGCCAGCCCTCATGTGTTTTTAATGTACAAATTGGTGTCACTAAACTGTGTTTCATATTACTAGAAAAACAACAGAGAAGATCCTCTTGTGGATTACAAAATACCAAAACCTATTTGAGAGTTTCAAGTGTCTGGGCCACTAGAACAAAGATAGCCCCAGGTTTCAGTGGGTTGTCACAGACAATAGAGCAATTTAAAGCAACAGAAATCCTGGGTTATTCCTAAAACATGGAATTTAGAAATAAGAAGTACCTCACATTACCACTAGCAGCCCATTGACATGGGTGTTTGACAGTCACTCACTGCGTCTCTTAGTTTGCGTATAGATTCATATGAAAGATGTTGAAATAAAAATATAAAAATGGAGTTGGGAAGGTGCCTCAGTTTACAGTGTTTGCCTAGCCTAGGCTTGACCCCAGCATAAACCAGGTGGGTAAGGAGGATCAGAATTTTTAAGTCATCCTTGGCTATACAGTGAATTCAATGCCAGCCTAGGGTACACGAGACCCTATCTAAATAAATAAATAAATAAATAAATGCAGTGCCACTCTACACAGATCACAATTCTTTCTATACATCTATATTTATACTTTTTGCAATTATGTAGGTTAGGAATAAGCAATGTACCAAATAGCTATCACATTGAACACGTGTGATACCCTTGGCAAGAAGCCCACGACTGGCATGTTTTCAAAAGCATATGATTCATCCAGTTAGTAATTGTGTTTTCCGAGGACTCAAACAAACTTTAAAAGAAAAATACAGGTTTTGGTGCAAACACTGGGGAAGACACAGGCAGCTTTCCTCACTTTCCCTTTGGTTACTAGTCAGGTCTACGGACGCCCATATCACTGGCAAACAAACGGTAGCCTAACTTCGTTCATCGTCACTACCCTGCTACGTGTGCTTTCTTCTTGCACAAGGAAAACTAAATTCTTAAAATTATTAGTAGTAAGGGGAATATTGTCCAAATTAGACAAACCCAAGGCAAAAAACAAGAGGAAACAGTACACTTCATGTAAAGGATCGATACAAGATTTGTCAAGTGGCTATTTAGACTTAGGTGGCAGCAGTGCCACTAAGAGCCAAAAGAGAAAATGAAAAAAAGGAAAGAAAGAAAGAAAGAAAGAGAAGGAACACCCCAAATGAAGCATTAATCATGCTGTACTTATGCCAACCAGCTAATCAGAAATACAAAATATAGTGCTAAGACATTAAGGCGCTATAGAAATGCCGCCGAATACAGAACATGAAAGCAAATATGCCAGATTCCCTAACGTCCTGGTACCTAATCTGATGGAGCCACCAGTGCTTTGCCTGAGGTAAGTGGAGACGCTGGCAGGGCAGTCTGTCGCAGGTTTCTAAATGGACTTCTGTGAAAAAACCTCAGTTGGCTATCTCCTGGGATCAGCGTGGCATTTAGTTGCCGGCTGGCCCCAATAAGTTCCAGCCACCCCAGCCGCAAACCCCCCACTGTTATGGAAAGCACCACGTGACCTCCAAAGGTCCACCCCCGGGTCTCTGTTTTCAAGGTCTTTCCTGAAAGTTGGCCATGTAGATAACCTGGTTTTCATGCTATTTACTGCCTAGGAAGGAGGAAGGGTTGAGCCCAACCCCTCTGGGATGTGAACTTGTGGTTCCAGGGAGTCTAGGAAGTCAAATTTGATGCTTTCAGGACTCAGCTGCCTCATACAATGAATCAAACTGGAGTTTTCTCTGAGAATCCAAAGCAAACTGAATTACAATAGCTCTTTCTTATATGTACACACACACACACACACACACACACACACACACACACACACACACACACACCTTTCCTAAAATGAACCTAACATATCTTACAAGGAGTAATTTTTCTGCATTAAGAATGAATTATTTTTAACATTCTTTTTTATTAATCCAAACATTGTTTCATCCCTGGGAACCTCCACTTGTTTGTAGCAAATCTGGTTAACTTTGGAAGTCCAATATCATGTCTTCCATCAGAATTGCTGTCTGCAGGTTAGGGAAGATTAGAATGTATGGTCAAGGCCCATTCTTTCTTCCAAAGCATTTTAATAAAGATAAAATTCAGATGATGTTTTGATGTTTTTTGGTAGAAATGATTGCCTTCTTTAAAGAAAAAGAAAGCATACAATAATACTTCTTCAACAGTAGAAAGTTCCCTTGCTTAAATGTGCGTTGACGTTTCCATTTTGGAAACCCTGTCTCAAAAAGCCAAAATAAATATATAAACGTATATCTCAATACCACCATCTCTCATGTATGTATTTATGTATGTATATGGAATATAAGTATATATTATAGAATACACACACACATATATATATATATATCTTTTTCTCTGAGACAGAGAAACCCTGTCTCAAAAAGCCAAAATAAATATATAAACGTATATCTCAATACCACCATCTCTCATATATGTATTTATGTATGTATATGGAATATAAGTATATATTATAGAATACACACACACATATATATATATCTTTTTCTCTGAGACAGGATCTTTTAGACAGTAAACCCAGACTAGCCTCAAATGTAAAATGCAAGAGAGATCCCTCTGCTTCAGCCTTCTGAGTGCTAGTATCACAGGCATGTATTAGCATGTAAAAATAAATATTTGGGGCTGCTGTGATGATCAGGTTTAATTGTCAACTTGGCACAACCTAGAACTAAGAGAGTATCAGTGAAGGACTGTCTACATTGGGTTGACCTATAGGCATGTCTGGGTGGGAGGCTGCTTAAAAGGTAGCTCATGTGTACAGCCCTAGCCCACTGTGGGCAGCTCCATTCCTTGTGCAAGGGATCCTGAACTGTATGAGTGGAGAATCCCAGCTGAGCTCAAACAAGCAGTGGACTGCAACCTGGAATTGTAAGATAAAATAAACTCTTTCCTCCCAAAGTTGCTCTCCCTCCCCCCCCCCAGGATATTTTATCACTGCAACACAAATGAAACTTAGGACAGCTAGGAAGATGACTCAGTTGCTGGAATGCTTGTCATGCAAACATGAGGACCTGAGTTCCAGCTCCAAAACCCATGTAAAAAAAAAAAATCCAGGCCTGGGGATATGTGCATGTAATCCCAGCCCTGGGGAGACAGAGACAAGTGGATACCTAGGACTCCTTGGTCAGCTTGTTTAACAGAATAGTGATCCCCATGTCGTGGAAATAACCTGTCTAAAAACTAAGGTGGGGTTCAAATCAGGAGTTTAATAGGTTGCAGGGCTTTCCACCTAGTCTGATGGCCTGAGTTTGATCCTTTCAGGACAGACCCACAGGACAGAAGGAAAAAATTGACTTCCACAAATTGTTCCCTAACCTCCAGATATTCCCTGTAGCTTTAGCATGTATCTGCATGTACCAGCTACACACACACACACACACACACACACACACACACACACACACACACACACAAATACATTTAGCAATGAATTTGTACTATGACTTTACAACATCTCTGGCTGCTAAGTTACCTTGCAAGTGTTAGTAAATGGTGGTGGGGTTTAAAGATACAGGTTGGAGGTCCTGCATTTAAGCAGCATGTGTTAAACAGTGGGGTCAATCCTTCGCACTGAAAAGCAAAACAAAATAACCCAAACAATCGAACAAGAAATACCATATATATTTAATAGATTCTCCTCAGTTTCTCATTGCTAGCTAATCCCTGCAGACGCTGCCTGGCCTTTGAAGGCTCCTCTGTGAGATCTAGTGCCTCAGACTCACTCGGACCTCAGCTGATGGGAATACATACAGAGTGTCCTGAAAAAGTACAAAGGATCAATCTGACTCAGAATTCCCACTGGTTGTTTAAAACTATTTAGATGTTAATGAAGCATGACAACAAACAGTCACACTAAGAAAAATCCTTCCTCTTCATTCAAAAGAGTGAGAAATGCAGACCCATTCCTAGCCCTTTAAATAAAGTTCCTCTTCTTGTGATTATTTATCATGGTTAGTGGTAGCCATCAGTCATGAAAAGTTAACGAAGACCTATTGGGTTATCTACAGGCAGCGAAACAAACATATCTTGCTCTTCTGTTATCTTCTTGTTAACAAAGCCCTATCAGGATGTTCAAAGCATCAGCGTTTACTGCCCAGTGGCCCTTTATCAGGGTTATATATAGAGAGCCCATCAATTAGTGAGAAGGTTTGTAGATACCTGCCATATATTCATGAGAGAGGATTCCCTCTTCTCCTTCTCATCACGGATGCATTCTAGTTCTCTCTGTAGAGCCCTGCTTACCTTCTGGGATTCGGTTCATCTCTTTTGCACTAGTTAAATATCAGACAGTATTAAGTGTGAGCAAAGTGGTGGCTTTGCAGCAGAGCTGATGGATAGGGCTAACGTTTCCATAACCATATAGTACCATGCGTCTGTGCAAAAATCTTAAAAACACACAGAGATCCTGGTGTGGCAGTGCATACCTATAATCCCAGCACTTTAGAGGCTGAGGAACAGGGAGCATGAAGTAAAGGCTAGCTTGGGCTATATAACAAGTTCCATCCCAGCCTGAGTTAAGTACTGAGACCTATCTCCATAATTTAAAAAAAATCAAAACACTTAAAAAAAAACATGGTAGAAGGCCAACTTTGGTGTTTATGTTGCTTTTACCTAAGTATTTCACAAAAACAACGTCATACACACTTATTTGATGAAATGTTAAATATTATTGTAAATACTTTCATTCTGAGTGTGTATATGGATGTGTACAGTGGGAAGCTAAGCCACCAGGAGAGCATCTAGGATGTGTGAGGTTTTCATTCATTCTCACTTCATTCATTCTCACCATGCTGCACCTGTATATAAAGCCACCCCTGGTCTCCAAAGGTTTACAGAATGAACCCACCTCACTTAGCCAAAGAAGCACAGCACAGTGATGCTGTGACATGGACCCACCCCTTTAACTTGTCCTCCTACTCGGGGCACTCCACGTTTCACGGGATTGGTTAACTTATTCATGTGCTTCCCAATTCTGTTCCACCAAGTTTGTTTGACTTGTTGTTTTTGCCTTCTAGCTCTTGACAGCATCCAGTAGCTCTGGGCCATCCTGTGAGAGCCACAGGCTGTCCTCATTGAATAGAATGGGGAAGTACCTCCAACCTTGATTCTGGATTTCCACATCATCAAACTCTATATTTCATACAACTACCTTCCTCTTCCTCCTCATTGTCATAATCGTCGTCATCGTCCTCCTCCTCCTCTTTTTCTTCCCTTCTGAGAAAGATCTCATGTAGTTCAGGACTTAACCTTGAGATTCTGATATTCCTGTCTCTACATTCCCAGTGCTGGGATTGTAGTCATGTACCACCACACCTCATTTTATGCTGTGCTAGGAGTTGAAGCTGGGGATTTGGCATGCCAGGCAAACACTCTGCCAACTAAGTTACACCCCCAGCCTCATATAGATTCCTAATGTATCTGGAATGATCTATTTGCTCATCTTTCTCCATTGTGTACTTGATCATCTTAAGGAAACAGAAAATTCCCTGCCATCCTTGGTCAATGAATGGATGCTACTATACTTCACTCCACTGATACTCTTTGGCATATGCTGATATTTGCTAGAACGAAACCCAAGGAACATTGGCAGGATCCAAAATAGGTGTCATGGTCAGAAGGACCCATTACTTATAAAAACACAATCATCAACCTTAGCGGGTATTCTGTGTATTTAACAAATTCATGCTTGGAATCCCTTTGGTTATGGTGAATGTAACTGCTGCCATTGACACTGCCAAACCCTTTAGTACACAGGCTGACACTTTTAGTAAAAGGCAACCTTGGTCTCAGGAGAGAATCACCAGCAGTTTCATTTCCCCTGAGGTCACCCAGTGATCTTGTGTAACATATGGTACCTAAACCACAAGGACCAACTGAGACCCAGAGAGGATGAAAAAAAACCCCTCTGGGCAGGTGTCAGAGAGATGGCTAAGTGGTTAAGAGCACTGGCTGCTCTTGTAGAAGACCTGAGCTCAGTTCCTAGACCCCACATGTAAGTTCACAACAGTTTGTAACTGGACTTCCACAGGATCTTAGGTACCACTGTTACTACTTTCTGGGATTTTGTTTGTTTTGTTCTGTCCTGTTGTTTCTGTATGAAGACAGGGCTGACTCTGTGAGCCCTAGGCAGCTTCAAACACATGGTGTAGATCATGCTGCCCTTGAGTTGGCAGGAATCACCTCACCTCTATCTCTTAAGGTCTATCATCACTTTTACCTCCACCGACAAGCCTGCCTCTGATGGTATAATGCTGTGGAACCTCTACAGGCTCTTTAACTGGGTAGCCTTTCTCCAGTGACCACTCACACGGACTCAGGTCTCCATCCCACCGCATCTCAAATCCAATCAGCACCAGGACTTGGGTCATAGCCTGGAACCTCTGAATCCTCCCATTGAGGGGGAACTTCTTAATTATTTGTTTGTTTGTTTGTTTGTTTTGAGACAGGGCTTCTCTGTGTAGTTTTGTGGACCAGGCTGGCCTCGAACAAACAGGAATCCACCTGCCTCTGCCTCCAGAGTGCTGGGATTAAAGGCACATGCTACCATCACCACGCTGGGAACTTCTTTCTGATCTTCCCTTGCCTTGCTTCCAGATTTCCCAGACAGGAACACTCAGCTTGCTGCTCCTACTGGGCAGCACAGCTGTCTCCTTGGTCTTGCCTCAATTCTCTATTTGCTCACTGACCTGCTTTGGGAAGTTCCAGACCGGCACCCTGCATCTGATTATTTTACTAGGAACAAATGTAGATATGGAGGCCCTGGCCCTGGCCCTGCCACCCACCACCATCTCTTTTTTGCCTTGAACTCTACCAGTTGTGGGGTTGGGAACCTCTAAAGATCTTCAATGCCAAGGAAGTTTCTGATGTGCAGGGGGTTTGACCTTCAGGACAAATATACCCTAGTATGGAGCCGTTCAGCTCAGACTAGTAGCAGCCCAGGGGTGGAAGAAGGACTTTGACCCCTGGGAGCTTGGAGCCATTTTTACCTATCACTTAGAATCTGGGCCATTTCCTAAGGTTGCCCTGTCCAGCTGCTATGTGTGGAGTAGGTCTCCTGGGAGACCTGGTCCTGCTTTGAGGGTCCAAGAGGAAAACAATATCAGTTGCCTGGATCTCCAAGAGGGTTCATTTGGGGCATTCTTCTGACTGCTGAACAACACAAGAATGGGGGGCACTCCAGGGGCTGTGGTGACCTTTTTAGGGGAGAATGAGGGAGCAGTAGTGGGAATCAATCCAAGTCCACTGGGAGATGGAAGGGAATAGAGTGCACCCTAGGGCCCAGGTGGGTCCATCTCTTTTCTTCCTTTAGCAAAAGAAGAGGAGCACGGTGTGGAAGGGAGAAAAGGAAAGGGAGAAGAACATGAGGGAAGGATGTGAGAGAAGGTGCTGGGGGGGAAATAGAAGCCTCCACCATCAGTGACCTTCACAGGTCAGATTTTGGTGGCCTTGAAGATTGAGAACAGAAGTGTTCAGTGCTTCCTGCAATGTAGATGCTTCTGTGATGTCTTTGGGTGACTATCAATAGATGTTTCCATTGTTTATATCCCATTGACCCCACCACCACCACTCCTCAGAAACACCTGAACCAAACTTAGACATTTCCAAAGTTCTCGGACTGGTGGAGGATAGTCCAAGAACCTACACACTGAGCAGGAAAGCTAAAACCAAGACAGGTGGCTTTCTCCAGAGCTCCAGTACATCTCAAGACCAGCAGATACTACTAAACCGGTAAAGAGGGCTTCCCCATTCAAGAGAGGGGAGGCTTGTTGGTGTGTGTTGGGGGAGGGGCTGAAAAAATGGGACTGATGGTGGCTTCCTGTTATCTGGGTCTTTGAAGCAGAAGTGCAGGTGGCCTGAGAAGTGGGTTCTATCCTCTTATCTTGAAGATGACCCCATGGGTGAACAAAACTACAGCAAGACCTTTTCTATTGGAGACTGACATGAGGGCAAGGGGACAGTGACTCAGACCTCTGTCTGTGTCAATGTGCAAATAAGCACCTGTGTGGGCTCCTCCACTCCAGGGCAGTTGTTTCCAATACAGAACAGGACAAGATACCGCCCCTTACCCGCAAGTGCAAACTAGTTTCTGTGTTGGGGTAAAAAGAGAGAATAAAAGTTTAATAAACGTGTGCTGTGTCGTGGATGACTTTGTGGCGACCTCTGTTGCAAATGGCCTATGCATGCGGAATAATGGCCTCCTTGCAGAGAGGGAAATAGCTTAGTGCTATCATCGTTGCCTCGGTAACCATCAGAGTCCCCATCTAGCAAGAGAGAAATGAGTTATGAAAAGGCTTGAGTGAAGAAGGGATTAACACATGATCCCAGGGACAGTATGTCAATCAAAATCAACTGAGAAATTACACTCTCTATTTGAGAATTTCTCCGGAACCCAAACGGTAGTGAGGTTGGCATATTCTCTCTCTCTCTCTCTCTCTCTCTCTCTCTCTCTCTCTCTCTCTCTCTCTCTCTCTCTTCTCTTTCATACACATACACAACTTTTTTTTTCTGTTTGAGGAGAGGATCATGATGTTTCCTCATGATTACCATAGAGTTTTATACTGAGGGAAGGGAAGAGCTTTATTATAAAAAGGAGTTAAGAAGACAGGTCCTACCCATTCAATCCCTTTGCACCTGGGTACCCTTGGTCTGGGTTCCTCCCTCCTGCCTTCTTCACAGACCCCAGGACTCTGTAGTTTGTCTCCTTTGCACTGAGAAGGAAACCCAGGTCTGAGTCTTTACACATGGCCTGGCAAAAACCGCACTGAGGATGAGGCAAAAGCCCAGCAGCAGCGTTTCCCACCATCCTTCTGTCCCGAGAAGCAAGGTCTCCCTAACTGCTGCCTAGCTAGTTTTGCATTCTGTGTCCAGGGGAAACAAGTCGATTGTATTGCACACTCCGCCCCTCAGCTTGTGAGACCTTCTCTCTGGGTAGGAACACACACACACACACACACACACACACACACACACACAGCTTCTCACACACGTGAAACCTAGGGGAAAAGGGCTCAGCCCTGTCTTGCCGCTGCATTCGTATACACTTCCGGTTTTGCCACTTAAAAGAGGGATTTGGAAAGAATCCTCAATCTGTTGCGCTCCCACTCTCCCCTTTTTCTTTTTCTTTTTTCTTTCTTTCTTTTTTAAACACTTGAGAGGCCAAAGGCGCCTGAGAGGAACCTGGATAGGCAACTATTTGTGCGCTAGTAATACTGCAGTAATTCCTAGCGCTGTGGGCTACAAAGCAGGCAGAGGTGGATGGGGGAGTTCTGGAGTGAAGGCTTTCTAGGGCTCCAGAGGGGTAGGCCAATTGGTGGTGGCACCAGGTTGTTCAAGTGACAACGGATGAGGAGAGGGACTATGGAGTCAGTCACACACCACTCCCGATTTCTCTTCTAGCCCCACACCCTGCCTGAGTGTCCTTGGTTATCGCCTTGTACAATCCCTTCAAATGCCATGAAGGGAAACTGAGACCTAAATATGACACAGGTTTTAAAGCCTGTGTTGTGGCAAGAGCCTAGAGTTCTGAACCTTGGTTCAGAAAGTTAGTCCCATTTAAAAGAAACAAGTTATAAGGAAACTTTCATCTGAGAGCTTTAGCGTTAGTCTGTGAAGAGCAAGGAAACGTGAGGCGAGGCCTGGACCAGGTGAAGGCTGGCTCCTCCCTCCCTCAGCCCTGCTGTCTCTCTGCGGTAGCCTCAGTGTGCGCTTCCCACTTCCCACCTCTGCACGCCTCACCGGTATACCCTTCCTCCCATCCATCCGGGAGCTCCCCCTTCCCCCGCGGAGTCCCACACAAATTTCAAGCCCTGAGCGTCCCGTGGTTAACTAAATCGCCTTGACCCCGGCGCTATTTGATATTTGCCTCTTTGACACTCATTTAGGAGCTCGCAGCGGTAACGCAGACATTGGACAAGTCCAGCCTGAAACCGAAGCCTTATGAAAAGAGGAGAAGGGGAGAACCTGATAGCTGGAAACTGGTTTTCTCCAAAGGCTTTCGGGACATTTTAGCCCGGCTCCAGGTCCGCAGAGCGCCAGGGCGCCGCCAGTGCGGGTGTAAATGTTAAATGTTAGCTATTTGTTCCGATGATTGCCATGAAAATCGACTCTTTCTTGTCCTCTCTTTTTTTCCCTCCTTTCCTTTCCTTACCCCCTCCCCGTTTCCACAGACACCACTACAGACAAGGTCTCCGAGGTCCGCCTCCCCTCCTACAGCGCTGTTACTCCCAAACTTCCAATTTGGAAACAAATAACAACGGGAAGGGGGCAGCGTGTAGTGTTTTTCTGACTCTTCTACTTTGGACGACAACACTTCATGGTTTTTTCCTAGTTCCCGGTATCTTCTCTTTTTCCTCCTCACCACTTAGCGCCCCCATGTCTTTGAAGTGGGACAGGGGAGGCTTACTGTAAGCCGAGGAGTATTAACAAGTCAGGAGTCCTGTATTCTGTACAAAAAGAAGACAAAAGGATGAGAAAATGGGGGGGAGGAGGTCATGAAACTTCCCATTTCTACTTAAGAGGAACAGAGAGAGACTTCCTACTCAAGAGTGGTTTCTGCCTTCCCCCTTAAAGAGAGCCTTGCCCTAGAATTGAGGCTGGTGGCCAACCCACATTCTCCACAAGGTGTCCATGACTCAGTTCCACTCCTTCTACCCCCCAGCATTAAATAATAACACATTTATCACAGACGTTCCCCTTTCGTAGGGTGGTGCCTCTCAACTCCATCCCTGTTGCACCCCAACTCCCCATTAACCTTATTGGCTCCGTCAGTACCTACAGATTCTTGCAACAAAACCCTTCCCGGTCTCCTCACTCACCGTTCTTCCCCAGTTCCTCCTCCCCTTTCTTTCTCCCTCCTTGGAAGATTTTGGAACCGGGAAGATAAGATAGTCAACCCTCTATCGGGAATCCTGTGATATTAAAGATCAAACGTGGCATCAATACAAGGACCAAATGCAGGGGGAAACAAAAGGGGGAGCTGGGAGATGCTCATCAGCTAATTACAGCTGCAAATATTATGCAAATTTATCTTGGCACAGAAATGGAGAAAGCGAGTTTAAGTGTGGAGATAATGCCGGAAAATTGAATGTTCATCTGGGCATGGGAAACGGCCCAGTAGGCTCCAGCAGTCTGCCGCATCTAGGGAATCTCCGTTTCCAGGCTCCTATCGGATCATCTGCACTTCGCTGGTTGAGACTGAGAAATTCATATTGCTTATAATTGATACTTGAAATTCTTGGAGGGATATGTCGTAAAGAAAGGAGAGAAAGAAATAGAAAGGGAGGGAGGAGAATATGGAGAAGGAAGACAGGAAACCTTCCAGATATTAAGCACAGACTTAGAACACTGAGTCTGAGGTCTACTGTTACAAGGAACAAAGTGAACTAAGAGATAAAGGGGAAATAGCCCAGAAAATCAGGTGTCTCCTTGTATAAACCCGCTAGTTGTTTAGAACCATAACCCAAGTTTTAAAGAGACTATACTTCTTTGATTGCCTCTTTTTCCTAAAGGTGGGGGCAGGTGCAGGAACTGTGACTTGAACTTGACTTCGATGGGAACCCTGGATAATGCCGCAGTGGGAAGGGCAGGACCACTCCAGGCATGGGTGGAGGGATGCTTTTCCCTGCTCCTGCCTCCCCCTGTGTACTCCATCTTTGTCATCATGCTGGCCCCTGTGTACTCTCCATGCCATCATTGGTGGCCATGTCCACACCAATGATTCAGTCTCCTAAAGAACTATGTGGGGAATTACAGTCCTAGAAACAAACTTTAAATTCTCACACCGTAAGAAGCAAGTGTTTTTCAAGTGTAGGATAAAAGAAAACAATAGAAATTATGGAAAGTAACTCTTAAAACAAAAGATCTCCACCTAAGTCCCACCACAAAATCTTCTGTAACTTACAGAAATGCATGCACAAGTGTGCATGTGTGTATGCGCTTGCGCTCATTCACACACACACACACCAGCACGTGTGGGTGTGTGCTGGGGGAGGGGTTCAGGAATGCAGACAAGCGGTATTTGGTATTCCGGTAGAAGCCATCCAATTGCCAATAAATTACCACCTGACGTCAGGGGAAACAATTGGAAAGCGAATATGTATGACTCTCTTCTCATTCGTTTACATATTCCCAAGGATTATTTGATCCAAACACCAAGAAAGTAATCAGCAGTCACAGGAAGCTTAAAGAGTGAATTATCAACCACACTTGCCCGTCCCTAAGCCTGGATGTCAGATGCCGGGTGGTTCTGTCTTGGATTCTGACATCTGTCCTGTTCAGAGGCCAGCTATGCCTGTTGCATTTCCATGGCTTTTGTTCTCCTGGTGTTAGGATGAGAGACAAAAGAAAACAAAAATGGCAATTATTGGAACTAATTAGCCATTAAATGAGATGTGTGCCCCCCTTCTCTCTAAAATGGAAAGAAGTTAATGAGAGTAGGGGTGAGGTGGGGTGAAGGGAGTCTGAGAGAACCCACCCACCCTTGTTCTCTAAGAAAATCAAACCTGTGCCTCTTCTGCATGTGTTAACAGACAAAGCCAGACAAGCTGAAAACTGAATGTGTGAGTGTGTGTGAGTGTGTGAGTGTGTGTGTGCAGGCCCACAAGAGTGTGTATGTGTGTTAGTGTGTGTGCTTCGTGAACAGGAGCAAAAGCAATGACTATCTGTAGGAACCTGGAACTGATCCTTATGTCCTGGTTTGCTTGAAATGAGGCTGGAGTGGGCAGCGGTGGGGGAACGGGGGCACGAGAGATGGAGCAGCAGAGAGGAAATCTCACCACAGGAAAGAGAACATTATTGGTATCTTTCCATAGAGAGATGCAAGTAGCATTTTACCTTAAGCTGGCCCTGTGCTTTAGTCAGTGTTTATGATTAATCATCTCCTTTTTCATAAAAATAAATCATGTTAAAAATTAGGATCTCGGCACTGGGGAAAAACTAGCCACTGGTTTTAGGTCGATCTTGTTAATTTCAGCCTGAAATTGACACACTAATTAAAGAGCAGTGTGGTAAAGCACGACCAGGCAAGATTATACCCAGCCCCCCCTCCTTTTTTTATCAGATCTACCTTATATTTTCCCAATTAAAAACTGCAAAAAGCAGTTTCATTGCCTGGGGATAAAAAATAAGGGCCCCCTTTTCACAACGTTGGCCATCACTTTCCACCATCAGATTCATTGTGATGTATTAGATGCAATAAATTATCCCATGTAACAAAACATTGGGAGCTGAAAAGCAGATAATCTGGAAAGCAGAGATAAGGATTCATTATCCAAATCATTATGAATCCAGCGTTGCCTCTGACTTCTTTCTTAATCAGCTCCTCTGATCCTGGATATGTGAGCAGTACAGATAAGGAAAGAGTCGTTTATAATTCTCCACCTCGCCTAATATTTTAAAATAAAGTCAGAGGCAAGAAAACGCCATAAAACACTGGTGAGCAGACAAGCACCGAATGAAAAATCACTTCCATGCCATTATATCCACAGTAAGATTTAATTAAAATTCTCCCCTCCACGTGCTTTATTTTCAGATAGGATTTTTCCCATCACGTAATAATTGATAGGAATTTGCAAACGGGGCTATTTATTTAGGATGCCTGGGTGGAATGGGTCTAAGGGCTTTTTGTTTTGTTTTGTTTTAATTTCTAATGGCTCCTCTTCAAAACTTTCATCTGAGACACCCATAGCTCCCTATTAGCCAGATGCCTACTGCAGCAATTCCCCAATGGAACTAGATCAGGAAAACATACTCAGAATCATAACCCTGGTAGGTGATTTTAATAAAAAAATGTTTTGTTGGAGGGTGTGAAGAAAAGAGTCCTAGGCTCCAAGCTGTACACCCTTTGCATTCTCACAAGCCAAGTCCTCCTCCTCTACACTCCCACAGTTAAATTTCATAAGTGGGATTGAAAGATTAGAGTTTTTTATTTTGTTTGGCTATTTTGGTTTGTTCTCAAGCAAAGTCACATTTTGTGACCAAAGATCTCTTCAAACTCATGAGCCTCCTGCCCCAGCTTCTCAAATGCTGGGTTTACAGGTGTTCACAACCACACCTGTCTTGAAGGATTAGAACTTTTAAACCTAGGATAACAGTTCAGCATATCATCGTTTGGCAGAGTACCCATTGAAGTCCTAAAGTAATTTCACAGTGTACTTGGGAAGACTCAGAAGCAGGATGAGGAAGACTGATGGACAGTGAACACTACTTGCTGGTTTTAGGGGAAAGAAACGGGATGATGGGAACACACTGGGGAAACACACTGGTGCAGGGTAACTGTGGACTCCTTGTCCCTACACACAGCACTAACTGACCACACAGTCCTAGAAAGACTGGAGATTCTGTCAGAGATTTTTTTCCCTCCATCTGGGGACTCCTTTTCTTTATCCAGTGGGTGAACCTATCTGCAAGGACATTCCAGAGAGCTGCACTCCACGTTTCTTTTATCCCTTAGCCATTAATTGATACTTCTTCATCCAAGTGCCTGGTGACCTCCCTTTATATTTCCAACTCTAATGCCTTAGATTCTCATCTCAGAAAAGCTATAGCACTCAACTCTGGATTGGGAGCAGCCAAATGGTGATGGTGACCATTAGGAGAGCACAATGGCCCCCAGGAATGTCCCAAAGCCAAGAAATGTCCCCAGTCCCAGAGCTTCCCTCCATCTCCCTTGCTAACTAAGCTCACAGAAGGACCTCTGCCTCGTCCCCATTCCCACCCAACCACAGGAGAAATAGTTAAAAGTTCAGCCATGCAGGGGAAGTGGAGTCAGAGAAACCTGAGGTAGGGAGTGAGGTGCAGGCAGAGCTGACCAACAGTGAAGCCTTCAGGGCTTAGTGGCTATGAACTGTCCTGTGTCTTTGTGATCTAGGTGCCCAGAACACACACACACACACACACAGAGAGAGAGAGAGAGAGAGAGAGAGAGAGAGAGAGAGAGAGAGAGAGAGAGAGATTTCTGTACGAGTCAGAACTGCATTTTAAACTCAGAAAGCGACTCATAGCTTCATTAAAGTGCTATCCTTGTAGTGTTCTTAGCCGATGTGCAGGGATCAGGAATAACTCTTCAATTCTTCTGTCTAGGAAATGACCTAGAGCCTTTCCCTCACTTTATTTACTGCTCAGAAAGAAAATTCCCCACTGTCCCCCACTTTTTGTTTTGTCTTTTTCAAGACAGGGTTTCTCTGTGTAACTTTGGCTGTCTTGGAACTTGCTTTGTAGACCGGGCTGATCTAGAACTCAGAGACCCACTAGCTTCTGCCTCTGCCTCTGCCTCCGAAGTTCTGGGAATCAGGCGCGTTGTTAAGGGCGTGCTACCGTGCCGGGGCCTCTCACTTCCTTCCCACCCTCGATTAACACCCCCCAACTACCCAATATTATTTTCATCCATCGATCCATTAAGAGAACCAGATCATGCCCCCTGTCCGACCACTGCCATCCTTAGAATCTTCCTTTTTAACCTCCGAGTTTCTTTGGCAGCCTAACTTTCTTCAGTTAAGGTTTTTTGGGAGCGATGTCGGGCCACACGATCGTATTTTTGCACCTCTTTACACTTTAGAACTGTAGTCGATCAGAAGCCGGTGTCTGCAGAAATGAGCCAGGCCAGCAGACCTGCGGAGACTTTGGGGAGGGAAGATCGCCGGTGCTCGCAGGAGGGATCCTTAGTGGAGTACTGGGAGAAGGAAGAAAGTCTGCCTTGAGTCTTAGAGGCATCAGGACTGGACATAAATTCTTTTAAAAAAATAAAATAAAAAGGCTTTCAAATTGGAGACGAACTTGTTGAGGGTAAGGAAAAAGAGGGGCAAGATATCAGGAAGCTTTAGAGGGGACAAGAAGCATGAGAGGGAAGCTTGGAGAAAGCCATAAATGGCTCAACCGGCCTACTGACCCTGGAACTGGGGTCTAGAATCCGCTGGGTGCAGGCGGGAGGACTACTGTAGTCACGTGAGTCAGATCTCTACTACAGCTCCCACCCAGTCGCGTGTAAGGAGGAAGGGTGCATGCCTTTCCTATGGGTCCCAGAAGTCAGTGACACCTTTCAAGGGCCCAGGGCTTTCCTGGACAGTTCCCCAGGGTGCATCAGGGCAACAGGTTGGGCGCAGGCTGCCGAGAGCCAGGCCCCCGCCGAGCCTTCAAAAGCTTACAGGAGAGCTTGACTCCGCCACTTGGTGGCGGAGAGCTGGAGCCACAGGGCTGGGGACAGAGGCGGGGCTGTTTCTGTGAGGATGGATCTTCCGGGATCTCTAAAGGACCAGAAGACCACCTACTCTCCTTTGCCAGGTTGGCAGATGGTGTTCTCGGCTCACCCGATTCCGTGCTTCATCGCACCCTAGAGGATGCCCGGCCGAGGCGCGCAGACAGGCTGGCAGGCGGATTGGTGTCTAAATGGAAAGAATTTCTGGTTTGTGGAGCTAGAGACAGGCTACCAACCCTACGTAGGGGAAAAGAGTACCTGTCGTTGCTTTACCCACTCTGCAAGGCGATATCCACCACCCGATGCCTCCGCCTTACTTGTCCCCACTCATTCCTACCCTAACACTTTTGGGCCTCCCCCCTTCTCTTTCCTTCTCTGTCCTCCACCCTGCCTTTATCGACGCTTGCTCGGTTCCTTTGGCTCTCTCCATTCCCCTACTCCCAGGGACTGACCACCCCAAAACCTTACCTTAGGGCATTGAACCACCCCTTCCTACCCAACCGGTTGGAGCAGTCCAAACTTATTGACTTCATGGCTCAGCCAGGGCCAAAATTTTGTTTTATTTCTCCCCAAAGATATATTTATTTTTAAAGTCAGTCTCCATATTCTTTTTGTATAAATATTGTGAAAGGAAAACTCGACCTGTCAAAACAAATGGGCCCTGACCCTTTTCTACCTCAGTGTTTAAGGAGTTTCGTTTCACTCTAGCTGGAATTTATTCCTGGCAGATTCCCCCCGGTGCCCTTGCTAATAGGGTGAGGATGAGAAGAAAGTGGGGGGAACCCCAAGAGGAACGCTGCAGTTTCCTGGGTTCTGGGTGAGCAGAAGGCATCATTTCCTGCAGAGATTTTCTTTCTGGATGCTTCTTGTTCCTGTTTGTTTGTTTGTTTGTTTGTTTGTTTCTCCTCAATGGGAAGGCTTTCCCCTAGAAGTCTTTAAGAGGATTGGGACCCACAGGACCCTTTAATCTATGTGCCACCGGTAAATATTCATCTACACACGAGTCAGATACCAGCAGTCAAGCCCTGCCAAAAAACATCCCAATTCTAACTTACTAGACCCCCAACTAAATCGGTGGTGGTGGGAATGGGGTGAAGTAAGGGCAAGGAGCCTGCTTTTGAGAAGGAGTGCCAGTGCAGATCCAAACTTAAGAAGAAAGGCACTTTGAAGACTAGGCTCTAGTCCGTTGACCTGACTGCCCCTACTGTCTGTGCTCCTAGAAGCTCCATTGACCAGCACCCGCCCCCATTCAAAAGAAAATGCTTCAAGCATGTTTATACCTATGGTAATGACCCAGTCCACAGGACAGTGACATTTATAGTGTTAATTCCAACCCTGCCAGAAGACAGTGGACTGACTTTGTAGGCGCCAGAGGCAGGTCACATTTCAGGCGATCTTTCTTGTCCCCCCTCCCCCTCCCCTTTTCCAACTCTCTCAGTTTCACACACCTCTGATGTGCGGTTTGTGTGTTTGCAATGGGGAGGGGGATGCTATTAGTTCCCTCCCTCTTTCTTCTTCCCTCCCCCTTCTCCCCACCCCTTTGCAACCCGGAAGAGCTCTGCTGTCTACAGTGAGCCAAGGAAGGCAGAGGGGAGGGGGCTCTTAGCAAGGATTCACATCAGCCAGGTTTTACCTCTGGCTGGGAGCCTGACTGCCAGGCAGTGAAGCAGCTGCAGACTAGGACTGCGGCGGGAGCTTCGGCAACAGCGGTGAAGTCTGCCTGTCATTTCTACCTTCAGATCTCCAGCAAGTCGGGTGGAAAAAATAAAAAACAGCTGGCCCTCAGGAGAGAGCTGCCCAGGTCAGTGAGTACGTAGTTCTCTTCCTTTCTTCTGTTCTCCTTCTCCCGGCTCCACGTGCAGAGAATTAAGAGGAGGTCTCCCCCGTTGGGGACAGCTGCCTCTGGAAGAAAGTGAGCTAGACCCAGTCCTTTATTGTTCTTTCTGGTCACTGAAAATCTTTGGCTGTCTGCGGTGACCTTGGGTGATCATGGAATGGGAGTCTGCGGATGTCCTTGTTTGGATGAGGGGGCTAGTGGTTGCATTTGGGGTGCAAAGAAAAATTGAACAGAAAAAGATGCTTGGGAAAGGGCTCCAGATAGGTGCTTTTCACCACACGGAGAACAGATGACTAAAGGAAATAGCCCATCTCCTCAGGAGCCTTCACCAAGGGTGGCCGCAGTGTCCAAGTGTCAACTCCACGTTTATTTTTCTCTGCTTATAAGTGTATGTTTAGGCTCATTGTCTCTGAATATCATTTAAGAAACAGATGTTCACTGTGAGACAAAGTTCCCCTCGGGGAGCTGGTGGTTGGTAGTTGTGCTTGCTTACAGAAGCACCCTGAGGTAGATGAGAAAACCACAGAGGGTGACCAGGGTTGCATGGAGTGAGATGGGTGGAGGGGTGCGATTGGGACTTTCTCCCGGGACATCAGACTTACAAGATTCCACTCAGAAATATATGTGTGTCTCCCCCCCCCACCCCGCCAAATAGATAATGTAAAAATGCAAGGAAAGTCTGGTGGATCTGAGTGGAGCAGTTGTTCTAAAAGTGTTATTTCTTTAATAGACAACCTGACAAGTGCAGTCAGAATGAAGTAATCTTGTCTGCTGCATCCTTTTGGGCTTGAGTTTATTTCCCATAGTTCTTGGTCATCTCCTTATAGACCACAACAGGACCCTGAAATCATGGTTTGAGAGACTCAGAACTCTGAAGGGACAGATAATGAAGACAGCCTTTCTTCAGCCCATCCACTCTTCAGTAGTGGTAGTGGTGGCCTGATACCTCCAGTAACACATTGATGTTCAAGGAATGTCAATCAGTCAGGTTGAGTGCATTCAGGTATTTCTAAAAAGATGCTTGGCTGCCCAAGATCCAAGATGCTTTGCTGTTTGTGCGGGAGAGGTCTTCCCATAAAGTGGTTTCACCACTCCCAAGAATAAAAATGTTCTCCACCAGTTTGAACTAGGTTCTGATAGACCAAGACTGTAGGTATAGGTTGTTGATTGCGTGTCACGTTAGGATTTAGCCGAAGGCCCAGCTTTCACGGTTCAAGCCAGTGGCTCAGTGAGGCCTAAGGTTCATTGCATGAGAATACAACAGGGCTTAGAGAATGCCATGCATGATAGCAGTCTAGATAGACTGTCGTTTCCAGCAGCCCCTGATTGCCCAGTCCTTTTCTGTTACAATCCAAAGCCTGGACACAGGGCACTCCGCATTTTCCTTTATTTACTCTTTTACCTCTGCCTTCTTGGCAGGAAACGTATGGGGTGAGTGTCAGGCAGAGGTACAGTGAAGGGATGGGTACAAGCATCCGGGCAGACAGATCCCTCCTGTCGGTTTGCCAATAGCCCAAAGCCACACAGAAAGGCCCAGGGAAGGTGCAAGTATGTGGGAGTCCCAAGGCTTCCATCTCCTTCGGCAATTTGTGTCCCCATAGTGAGGAGTGAGATAGAGAAATAAAGATTCTGACACTGAGTGGGACAGAAGGGGGAGACCTTCTGTTCTTTAGCCCTAGGCTGTTTTAACGGTCTCTAGGTTACGCTGGAGGATGGTTTTATTCTTGGTGTCTAAGCCTTTTCACACTTGAGTGTTTGTTCCTTTTCAGGTATGTCTTTGTGTGCCAATCCAATATTTCTGATCACTCCCTCCGCACACCACTAATGGTTGGAATACCCAGGGAGACTTATTAACTGTGGGGAGGGAGTACCCTGTACTTCTTGCTGTGTCGACCGGGACTAGGGTGCTGTTGGGTGAGTGCACAGTCAACTTGACTGAGGAAGATTAGCCAGGTGCTCTACCCCCGGGGTTTGTGGGGGAGAGGGGGTCTGCAAGCAGCTAGTAAGCACGTGCATGGTCTGCTGGTTGTTTTATTTTATGTAACAAATTGCTGAAGCTCACGAGGTGGCAGGCTCTGGGGAGGTGCCCAGCAAGCCGGGGACCAGGGCCTGAGAGTCGCAGGCAGGCAGCAGGCAGATAGCAGCCCCAGTCAAAGAGCCGGTGATGCCGGGGGAAGTCTTGGTTTTGCACCTCTGAGCCCAGGCATACTCAGTCTTTTCTATGGGGTAGCCAGCTCGTTCAATGATACTAAGGATTCTGTGCTTTTTAAAAGCCATCCTCTGCTTTCCTCAGGATCCGAATCTCATCTCTTTCGGCCGTTCCCCTGCCCCCCCATCTTTGCTGTAAGTACCCCACAGCCCTCCCTGGGCTTCAGCCCTCGTCCTCGGTGGATTGTCCACCAACAATCGGCATTCCAGTTCCTTAGGCTAATCTAGAGATGTAAAAGTCCAACATCTCTAAGATACAGCCCGTTTTCTCCTCTTGAAACCACCAAAGCGCAGGAAAAGAGTAAGCTGAAGCAGGCGGGGACTGGGGAGAGCCTCAACCAGTCGGGGGTGGGGGGCCAGGACCGTAATGAGGCAGGTGACTAAAGATGGCCCTCCCCAGTCTCATATATCTTTTTTAAGACCAAGAGGCCTGTGTTCAAGAGGTCGAACCACTTGGCTCCGGATTTTCTTGGATGCCGGGCAGAATCCTGGGTGCTTCAAAGGTGGGGCCTGGAGCTTTCCTGGGAGCAGACTGGGTCTAGAAGCGCTGAATCTTCCACTAAAAATTAGTGATGCTCCGGGTCAGGGGAGCCGTTGCTGGGTCCTGCGCTTCCCAATGGGTCACCCGCATCCCTTCCTCTTTCCCACGGTTTCTAAGCCTCCAGGGCTAGGACCCGGGGAGAGCTGAAAAAAAAAGTGCACACTTTTCTTTTTAGGGTGAGTTCTTTCTCTTTCTACTGTAGGTGAAGGTACCCCAGTCACCATCCCCCCAAGTGTGCTTTGTTCTATTCGAAAGCAGAAATCCCGGTCTTCTCCTTGTCCACCAGGACCTTTCCGCTTCGCTTTTACCTACTTATTTTTTAAAAAATAAATCACGCTATAATCGGGGGTTATCTCAAGCGTGGGGGCGGGGAGATAGTAGTGGCTGAGGGAGGACCAGAATCCGTGGAAGATGAAGGTGTAGGCTGGGAGCGGAGTGCGAGGGTAATCGCCCAGAGCATCTCTCCTCTCATAGACTCTCCACGGCGTTCGCTGTTCCTCCCGGCCTGGGCGGCTTTGCTGCTGTGATAGATGAATGAGCAAAACAGAAAAGAAAGAAAGAAAAGAAGAAGAAGAAAAATCAAACCGTATAACCAAATCAGTGGCTCATTTGGCTTGGAAGATGGACCTCAGACCCCGGGGCGGGTGGGCGTGGGAGCCGGGAGATCTGTGGGTGCACAGCCTTTTCATCCAAGTTCTCATGGGTCCTCTCTCCCCCTTCCCCGCCCCTCTGCCAAGACCCTCGCGTGGCCAGTGACTTTTAGTGTCTTTCTCTGTATCACAAGTACCCTGTTCATTCTTTTAATTGGAAAAGGGTCTCTGTTGATGAGCAGGCAGCCTCAGCCAGCTTGGCCCATTGCCTGACTCGTTTCCCACCATGTTTTGATTTTGCTCTCTCCCTCTCTCTCTCTTTTTTTCCCTCCGGCATTTCAGCTCAAGCGGGGGGGGGGGAGGGAAACACGATGAAAGCTATAGTGATACGCAATATGTGTTTAACCTGTGAGGTCCGGGTCGCCGAGGCGAAGCAGCCTCCCCAGCCGTTGCGTCCGCTCAAGCCAGGCTGGTCGGTGGCGCCTTGGGGCTGTGTCCCCGGCATAACCCTCCAGCCCTGCAGCCAGAGAACTGTTTATACAGCTTTACCTGTACTATTCTCGCATCCAGTAAAAATCCTCGCCCGGCCTGGGTAACCTAATCCGGAGGCTAAAACGGAGGAGGGGTAGTGGGTCTAGCTCCAGAAAAGGAGGTGTGTTATGCGACTCAAGCAGGGGTCTCTCCTTTGCTCCTCCCCCGATTGGGAAGGTAATTCGGATTTGGTTCGAGGAACCGAGGCGGGGATGTAGGATTTAGAAAGGAGACGTGGATTCATGTCCCAGCCTTCCCGGCTTTTTCCCCTTAAACAGGCACTGTGGATTGATGCGACGACCGCAGCTCCAACCCACGCTCCAAGAAGGAACAGTAGTCCGGGGGGTGACCAGTGGGGACTAACAAGACCAAGGACGAGTCTCCCTCCGTGACCTACTAGGGGCAGACCTGGCGTCCCTCGCCTTTCTTTTACAACTCCCGTGCCTTAAGACAAAATGATCAAGGAACCGAACCGGTACCTTCACAACCAGACCCTCCCAGTTATCCCCGGCCTGTATCACAGCGCCCGGGTCGGGACTGCAGCGTGCACAGAATCGAATTAAACGCATCTTGGTGGTTATTGTCTCTCGCTAATTGCTTCAACAATGGCCACTGTTAAAACGAATATACCCAATTAAAGGCCCCAGAGCCGTCGCCCTGGGTTCTCGCCACCGTCCTGCTTCCCTAGTCCGAGGCTTTGCAGACCTCCAGGTTGTGAACCGCATTGGTAAAGTGGCGCCGGCGCTGGCCTGGATACCTCTGGCCTCCACTTCCTTCCCAGACGCACAGCAACCACGGTCTTTTCACTTCGTTTTTCTTGATTGATGGCATCCAAGGAAGATTGGTAGAGCTGGAATGAGAAGGGACGTTTTCCCTAGTCTTCGCCTCGCCGGGGCCCGAGGCTGTGCATTCAGTTTCTGACTTTCGGTGCTGCTCTTAGCTCTTCCCCGACCTCCCAGCCCCGCAGGTTCCGGGCTTCACTTCAGTCAGTAACCGCGCCCTCAGGTCCGCCCAGGCCGGCCGGCGCCGTTTCTCTTTGGGGGGGGGGGGGGAGGGACAAAGCAGTACGGCCCCGCTCCGCTTCGTTCTTCAGCCTGCAAATATTTGCTGCCTCTAGGAGAATCCTACTATTCCGCTCGCGCTCCGCTTGCAAAGTCCTTAAGTAAACACACTCAAATGACTGCCCTAGGCATTCCGAGGCACGCTCTCTACCCTTGCCCAGGATTAGTAACTATAGTACTTCGACCCCCAAGCTTCGGCTTTGCTGGTCACTCTCTGGAGGTCGGTGCTCAAACCCCAAGGTAGCATCTTTCCGCATCTCGGCCCCGCGGAGCTCGCCTGGCTTCTCTCAGAGTCAGGCTCGGGTGGGTGACGAAAGTTGTGTGGATTTCTACCTTCTGGATTTGTGGCCCAGTCACCTTCAGCTTCTTTGCAATCGGGGCTTCCAAATTCTGAAGGGGACAGACTGTGCCTGCTACCAGAGGGGATGGGGTCTCAAAGCCCCAGTGAAGGCAAGTGGGAGGGACCTGAAGATGGACTGTGTGTGTGTGTGTACACGCGCGTGTGAGCTGGAGGTATCCCTGCTTAATCCAAGCATAGAGAAAGTCCATTTCTAACCCTTTCCCCAAGAGGGCACACATACCCTGCTCAACTTGACGCCTACATCAGCAGCCCAAGGCCTGGGGTTTTCAGATAGGCCAAATTGGTTCCGGTCACCCAACACACAACCCCAGGTCCCGGCTCCTTGGAGGGCTCTAGCAGAGCCTTCGCCTGCTCCGTTCCAGAATGCTGGGTACCCAGGCACCCAGATCCTTGGTCAGCCCCTTACCCTATTGAGGGAGGCCTCAGGAACTACAGGAGTAAAAGGCAGCGACAACATGCTCCTTGAAGGCTTTCTCTTGTCTTCCCCCCAGTCTCTCCAGATGCTCCTGGGGAAGAGGGGGAATGAGCAACAAGGGGCTCAGGCCCGAGGTGCCTGGGTGGCACCCTACGTCTTCAGGAGGGCGCTGAGGCGTCCCCCAACGAGACCCGGATCAGCTTTGTAGCTCCGGCAACTGAAGGATTCCGACCACCCTTTCCCTGCTTCCCTCGGGCCTCAAGCCCCCTCCCCTCCCCCGCCACCCGCCAGGGGAGGAGGAAGCCCGGCCTGCATTTGCGAACAAGGCGGGTCAGACCGGCGCCTGGCCTGGCCCAGACCCCCGGAGTCCGGCTCTCCGCCTCAGGCCACGCGCGCCGCAGCCTCTCTGGCCACGATCCCTTCCCCCTTCTTCCCGGTGGGTCCGGGAGCCGACCTCGGCCCTCCCTCCCCGGTATCCCTCTCCCCTCTTTTTCCCTCCCCCTACCCGGCTCTGTGTTTCTGACTCTGGGGCTGGGCCCGTGACGTCAAACCCAGTGTGGCGTCGGCGAGACTGGCCGGCGCGGGCCATCAAAAGAGCAACGTCCTCTTTCCCAATTACCCACTGTCAGTCCGGGAACAGGGGCGGACCGGCTGGGAATTACATGTTAAATACCCCCTACAGGCTGGCTCCATTACCCCGGGCATCCAGCCTCAGGCCCTCTACCCCTTTCTACCAGCCCTAAACTACCTCAGACCAGGAGGGGCCTTCTAGATGTTTTATTTTTCCAAGGGAGGGATTGTCCTCTGCATCCTAGGGTAGCTCCTCTAGTGATTGAATTAAAACGAATAATCCTCTCCATTCCCGCTACCAAACTTACTAGAGATGAGTCCTTACTAGGGAAGCCTTCCTTTTCAGGAACATTTCTTTTTTCAGGCTTTTAAACTAAGTTCTAAGCCGCATAAATTAACACGTTCAAGCCTTGGCGTCAGGAGCTTTGTTTCTCGTCTCGAGAAGAATTTCTTTTGCTCTTTTTTTTTGTTTGTTTTTTGACTTATAGATCTCGGTGCCCAGGACCAAAGAGTTAAAGCTTACTTTTGAGGGTTTTTTTTTCTTTTTCTTTTTTTTTTTTCTCGTAGCTGTGAACTAGGGTCAAGCTGACTGGTGTCCCACAGAACTCACCAGTGACACAGGAACACTACTCTTTTTTTTTCTTAACTTCCATCCTTAATCTTAATCCCGGGCCTCTTAGCAAAAATGTGTGTGCGGTCCTCTCTGCTTGTTTATGGAGTGGTTTCCGGCGAATGTTAGACAGCAACTAAATAATTAAAAGGTTTTGAGAGCGCCGTGAGCTGGATGCTGGCAGCTTGATTGGCCCAGGAGAGATGAGTTGGTCAAAGAGAGAAAGTAAAAATCGATATTCTAAGACTGGGTCGCCTCATAAACGCGAGACCAAGGTGTGCAGGATAAACTCAGAAGGGAAATTTATTAAAAAAAATAGGTATCTTCCTATTTTGTATTTAGAAATTCAGCCTTGGTTTTGAACGAGGAGTCAAGGGAAGGTCCAAACCCAAGCCCACTGGGCATATTTCCAAATAAATTTTACTTGTCTTCTTCAAGGGTTGTGCTTTAAAAGAACGCACCCCCCCCCCACAGCTTCAAGGTAGACACTGATGCTTTTTCTCCACAGTAGGACCGGAGTAATTTAGAACTTTTTAGGAAGGGCTGGAATCGAAGTTTTGCCTTGGTGAGAAATTTTAAGGAGTAAAGTAATGGAGAGGGAATGACGCCTTCAATACCAGTAACCCTCCAAGCGAAGCTCTTTGTCCAGGAAGATGGAATGCAATCACCTTTTGTACACTGCCCTGGGGTGCACCCGAAATCTTTTCCCGCCGGACCTTGCAGGTCCGGGCTGTGTTTTTGGGACCCAGGCTGCAGAAATCTCAACGCCACTAGGGGATGCAGTGACTCAAAAGACCGAACAGGGCCGCAGAGGTTGAAGCCCGTGGGGCGGGGCGACTGCGGCCCGGTCATGGTCTCGCCCAATGATTGGCCCTTACAATGGTCCCGCCCTAGTCAAGCCCCACCCCCTCCACAGGGCGTCTTGCCGTGGCTCTCCCAGAGTCAGAATGCTGCCCACCCAGCCGACCCCGGCCCTGAAACCTACAAAGTCCAGGGAGGTTGCTGGGGTCCCACCTAGGAGGTCAGGGTTAGGGTCTGTGGAGGGGACCGTTTTTCTCGGATGGAAGGCAGAATAAGTAGGGCCCCGAGCTGGGCGAAGGGAAAAGTTAGGCCACCCGAGTAAAGATCAAGTCAGTTCTACACCGTATTTCGGGGAACCAGTGAGCCTAGGTCTCGCCCACCCGGCTTTCCATGCACCAAGTTGTCACTCAAGTCAAAATCACACATCGATTATATCATTTGATGTTAAAATGACAGCTGCAACAGCTGACGCTGTTGACACTGGTGAGGTTTGTGAAAGTAAGCATGGACCATAACAAAAATAATGCGGGCGTCCGAATCAAAGCCCAGGTCCTTTGCGCGATTCATCAGCCTGCGGGGAAACTGGTTCGGGAAGCAAATCTTCAGTTACTTTGCCATGAAACTTTTCTGATCAGTTTTACATGCACATAGCCCCCAAGTTAATATAAACTGAAAAATACTGTGGCTTGAATCCTAGTTTCAAAGTTTGCTCATTTTAAGGAAATATGGAAACTAGCTTTATGAATGGGGCGGCGGGGTTTCAGTGGTACGGAATAATCTTCTGAGCACGAATGAATCGGCTCTGCTACATTTAAAGGGCCAGAGCGCGAATTCCCTCCAGCCTGTCCCCTCCGCCCCAAGCCCCTGCCGGCCTCGCCCACCCTGCCCGCGGCCCCTCTGCCCTAGGCGGCCCTCGGCGGCGCCCCTTTCCGGTCAGTGAAGGGGCGGGAGGAGGGGCGGCGGTGTGAGGGGGAAGGGGGCGGGGGCGGGGGTGAAGTCCTGGAGCGGGTTTGGGTTGCAGTTTCCTTGTGCTGGGGATCGTGTGCCCTCCTGCCAGAGTCAGGCTCCTCCCCCTCGGCGCGGATGACACTAGAACCTCCTTAAGTTGCGTCGCGCCACAGCTGTCTGCGAACACTGAGCTGCCTGGCGCCGTCTTGATACTTTCAGAAAGAATGCATTCCCTGTAAAAAAAAATACTGAGAGAGGGAGAGGGAAAGAGAGAGAGAGAGAGAGAGAGAAGGAGAGACTGAGAGAGCAAGACATAGAGAGCTACGCAATCTGACCGGGCAGGTCACACGCCTCCTCCTCTCCTTGTTACTCAGGTCGGTATTGTGACTTTTTTTTTAATCTCCCTCCCTCCACTTAGAGGAACTTTTTACTTTGTGTGTGTGTGTGTGTAAACTTAAGCTCAGCTTTCTTCTTTTGGAGGATTTGTCGTGGTTGGAAAGATCCTGGGGCCGGTGTCCTCCAGGGAGGACTTGTCCCCAAGTTTTAATTGCTTAGTCAGTCCCGGGCTCCTGCGAGATGTGCTAGGGAGCTTGGCTTCCTTTCCCGCCGGGTCTTCGCGTGCTTGTGCACGTTCCCGGTGAGTCGGCCCTGCGGGAAGCTCGAGGAGACCTAGTGCCCTCCAGAATCTCAGGTGTTCAAGTACTTACGGCTCATCCAGGTCTCCTTCTCTCCTTTGCAGGTGACCGGAGGAGCAACCGTCTCTGAGCTCCAAGGAACCAGTGCGCAGTGTGGCCACACTTGGATTCCAGCGTCATTTCTTCTTTTTTTCATTTGGCCTCTTCACCGCTTCTACTTTTTTTTTTTGGGAGGGGGTCTCCCTCTTCCTTCCACCCTCCCTTCCTTTTTATTTCTTTATTTGCTTTTTCTTTTTTTTTTTGTCAAATTATCCCACAAAGATTTTTCTTCCCTCCCTAATCCTCTTTTTTTGCTCACCTTTCCTATCCACTTCGCTACAAACAAACCATTAAACGACCTCTCTCCCGGGCCTCCGACGGCAGGAGTCCTCGGACCTCCCAGGCCGACAGCCCTCCCTCTATCCGCGAGGGTTCCGGGCCCGGCGAGAGGGCACGAGCGTAACCGAGGACATGGAGGTGACTGCGGACCAGCCGCGCTGGGTGAGCCACCACCACCCCGCGGTCCTCAACGGGCAGCACCCGGACACGCACCACCCGGGCCTCGGCCACTCGTACATGGAGGCTCAGTACCCCCTGACGGAAGAGGTGGACGTGCTTTTTAACATCGATGGTCAAGGCAACCACGTCCCGTCCTACTACGGAAACTCGGTCAGGGCTACCGTGCAGAGGTATCCTCCGACCCACCACGGTGAGTCTACCTGGGTGCAGGGACCCTCTCAATCCGCTCATGTTTTCCTGGGTCCGGGAGACTCAGGCTGGGCAGAGGCAGCGAAAGCCCCTAAGTGTGTCACTAGCTCATTAAAAAAAAAAATTGGGGCCCGGAAATGGGCGAGGAAACAGAGTCGCTCGTTGGGAGAGTGTTTTTTAAAAAGAGTGCAGCAGGCGCCTCTCTTAGCCGGTGTCACTTGGGCCAGGCGCTCACCTGGCAGGCGCCTAGATGTAGCCTGGTCCACACGCTGTAGATTTTGCAGCCGGGATATCTCAAGCTGTGCCTGCAGGCGCCGCGCCGAGCCTTTCAGGCCGGGCAACTGTGCCGGCCAGGCCGGCCAGGCAGGCCTGGACCTGGGCTCCACTGAAGGACTTCCAGCTTCTAGCTATTTGGTGGAAGGGGTCTTTCGCTAGAGCCTTGCAATTTGTTTCTCCTTTTATATTTTCAGAAAGGCCCAAACACATGCATTTATTTTTACTTTCTTTGGCTTTCCCCCAAAGCTAGTGTATTTGGGTTTTAGGCAGATTTCTTACCTACTGGTGGCTTGAGGAAGAAAATCTGGTGGTTGACACGGTATAAAGGGGGAAAGCCTTAAGTTAAAGAGAAGTCAAGTTTGCTTAGACTCCCGATTACACAGAATTTTCCTACTTCTTTACTTTTAGGTTGTTTAATGCCAGCAACCCTGGCCTTATTTTCTCCTCGGCCTACAGTACTTCCTATAGGCTCCTCGGAGAAGTAGGATACACATCAAAGTTTCTTTTTAAGTAGGAGCCTTTCCAGTTGCCTCCCCCAAATCATTCACTTTGAGAAGTTTAGGGGAGTTCTGAGGTTTTTAAAAAGGAAAAAGAAAGGAAGAAACCCAGCCTTATGTGGTTGGAACAGGGGACCCTTAACACCCCTCAGCTGTAAATTTGTGCTCAGAGCAAAAAATCTGAAGGACAGAAGATGTGAGGCTTTCTCAGTCAGCTAGGTCTGCTCAGGTCTCCCTGCTCATAGACCCTCTGGCCGCAGGCGTCCTCCGCCTTAGAGCCTCCGGGGTTTAAACAGTCATTTCTGCGGATGGGGTGCTCTTTGCTCTGGTTGTGTGCAGATAAGCAGTTAAGTGGAAATGAGGTAGATCAGACCTGATGTTATTTACTATACTACTTCCTGCATAAAAAGAACCTTAACCCTTGGCGTTCAAGAGAATTCTCTGTCTCTCTTGACTCCCCTCCCCTTCCTCTCACTTAAAATTTTAGTTTCAGTATTGCTCTTAAAGGTTGACAAGAATGTCAAATGGGGAAGCATACTGAATTGAGAGATCAATAAGAGTGCAGATTTGCACTTGCAGTTTAAAGATTCCCCTATCAGAGAGTATGGATGTGGATAACTCGGGAACGCCTTAAAATTGTGTATTTTCAGCAAAGGCCGCACTCTGTATATGAGTGAGTCACCCTTGGTTTAAAATGAGCACATAAACTGGAATTTTGTGTCTCAGGTGAAAATTCACATACTGCCCTAGTGAATAGGAAGTCTCCCGGGCCAAGGGGCTTGTTTTCTTTTCTTTTCCTATAAGATTGAGAAGGGTGAGGAAGGAAAATCCTTCAAGGGCTTGGACATTGAAAACTTCCTTACAGATTTCCATTGCAGGCCTTGGGAACCAGCTTTGCCAGTCCTAAGCAGGCATTAAACTTCTCTGAAATTAACTTTGAAATGCACCGTGCCTTCCTTGCATTAGGTGTTGGGAGCTGGGCCTCTCCCTAGGGTTGAGGAGTGGAGTAGTCCACTCCATCCTTCAGGCCCCATCATTCACACTGACTCTTATCAGCCTGCTTGGGATTAAGTCTGCGGAGGGAGAATCAGGGCCATTGAAAGAAACCAATAAATCAAGGCAGGTTCTAGAGAGAGATCCCAGGAAATCTGGTTTAGTGTGTATTTGGACAGGACAAATAAGCCATGGAACCTTTCTCCACGTCCTTGCAACTCCTCTGGAGTATTCGGAGCAGGCCTTTCGTTTTAGATTTGATGGGTGTGGACAGGGTCTGCTTCCACGTCGAGGCGTGTGGGCCGGGTACTCTTGGAACCACGGAGATTAGAGTAGTCTTGAGTTCTTTCACGGTTGGGCCTGGAGGTTTGCTGACTGGGAGGTTGGGGGCACTCGGGGTAGAATTTCCAGGTGTGTCTGAGGGCAGCTCTCAATGCGGTTCTCTTTTTCTCTCCTGTTCCCCTGCTACCGCTGGCGTCGCAGGGAGCCAGGTGTGCCGCCCCCCTCTGCTGCATGGATCCCTGCCCTGGCTGGATGGCGGCAAAGCCCTGAGCAGCCACCACACCGCCTCGCCCTGGAACCTCAGTCCCTTCTCCAAGACATCCATCCACCACGGCTCCCCGGGGCCGCTGTCCGTCTACCCTCCGGCCTCATCTTCTTCTCTGGCCGCAGGCCACTCCAGTCCGCATCTCTTCACCTTTCCGCCCACCCCTCCGAAGGATGTCTCCCCAGACCCGTCGCTGTCCACCCCGGGATCGGCCGGCTCTGCCAGGCAAGATGAGAAAGAGTGCCTCAAGTATCAGGTGCCGCTGCCTGAGAGCATGAAGCTGGAGACATCCCACTCCCGAGGCAGCATGACCACCCTGGGAGGGGCCTCGTCCTCAGCCCATCACCCCATCACCACCTATCCGCCCTACGTGCCCGAGTACAGCTCCGGACTCTTCCCGCCTAGCAGCCTGCTGGGAGGATCCCCTACGGGGTTCGGGTGTAAGTCGAGGCCCAAGGCGAGATCCAGCACAGGTAAGCGCCGCCTCCACCCTTGGGAATCTCTCTTTTGCTCCCTCCTACTTCCTCTACATCCAGGTCAAGGCAAAAGGGGGCCTTCCTTCCTTCCCTCAAAAAAGAAAAAGAAAAAAAAAAAAAAAGAAAAAAGAAAGAGAAAAAATGGGGGTTTCTGGGAGGCCTGCAGGTACCCCCCAGTTCTTCGGAGATCTGTTTTCTGTTTTCTTCTATTCTTCCAGCCTGGGAACAATGTGTCTTAGCTCCTATTGACTTAGGCTGCAGAGGGGAAGTGTGAGCTGCTTGAGCCTCCCCCCCCCCATCCCAGTGAGCTGGGAAAGGAAAAAGACACAAACAAATGGATGCCCTTTCCTCCTGCCTGCTGAGGGACTTCTGGATTCTACCGCCAACCTTTAGTTTCCAAGACCAAATGGAAGGCCCCAAGAATAAATCTGTAGTGTTTAAAGCTAAAACGAAACCTCCTCCAACCTAAACAAACACAGGTCCCTCCTATGACCCCTTTGGCCCCTGTCAGTCGGACTGTTCCTCTTCCCTTCCCTCAGAGAGGGTCACTGGGGCTATAGCCAAGGACTGTCCTTTATAGAGACACATATAAATAAAGCGTGTGACTCTGTCACTTGGGAAGGAGGTAGGCACTTTGTAAAATCCGCAGGCTTCGCATGGAAAAAGGACTCTTAGTTGAACTTCTGAGGGCCGGAGGTGGTTCCTAGTGGGGTGCAGAGCTAAAGGAACATCAATTGTCCCTTGCATAGTTCCCTTGCCTACAGTGGATTTTGGAGTATTCAGGGTGAACAGGGCCTCCAATTCCTGGAGTTGGTTGGAAGCCAGGTCTGGTAGACAGAAAGGCTGAAAAAGACTCTGCAGGTGAATGCTTCTGCTTCCTCTGTGGCTTCCCTTTCCCTCAAAAGCAAACTGTGTTTTCCAGCACCCTGAGAGGTTTATTCTATCGAGGTCATTCAGGGAAAGCATACGCAGGCAGAATTTTTCTTTGCTTTAGAAATAAGACCAGTTCATTCTCAGTCTGTGGCTACTCGGAGCATTTCAGTCAAAGGAGAGTGATCAGACTGAAGTGTAGTTTTAGAAAGGATTTTGTGAAGGCTCTTACGTCTGCTAAGTTGTGCTCATTTCAGAGTGGGTCATTCCAACTAAACAGATTGCATTAAAAAAAAAAGCAATGATTAAAAAAAAAGAATCAGTTGTCTGTAAAGGGCTGGTTGAGCAGTCTTCAGACCACGCTTAGGTTTGGAAGACCTCAGAGGGAGGAGGGTGCAGCGAGCCCAGTGACCAGGAGATCATTTTCAGGGTTTTCCTTTCTCTCTTTCTTCCTTTCTTTTTTCTTTTTTTCCCAGGGTGACATTCACTCTGACTGCCTGAGCAGGACTGTCTCTATTTAGTTGATATGTTTTAGCTAATCCAATTATTTTCAGACGGCTGCACGCGACAGTTGCATTGTTTATCCTGGGCCAGGAACTTTAATAGAGTCCGGATGCGGTTAGGCTGACAGAAAAACTCAGACCTGCTTGTTCAGTACATGAAAGTAGGCAGGAGGGAGAAGGAGGTAGGCTCGTTGCTAGAGTCAAAAAGAAAGCTAGAGGAAGAGAGAGAGCTGAGAGGGAGTAAATGTGGTCTGCTAAGGTGCCTGGGCAAGAACGGGGCTTGTGGGGAGTGGAGGCGCTGGCCTAGAGAGAGAAAAGGACTGGTAGCCTCCAATCCGTGCTTCTGGAGGGCTGAAGTCAAGGAACGAAGGCTGTGTGTTTTGAGGTTGCAATGGGGTTTAAAAACAAAGCAAAACAAAAATTCTCAGTTCTGGTGGGGCTCTGAGGTCAGGAAAGCGCCGGGTCTGAGGCTGATGTGGTGGCTGTGGGGAGGGGGGGACTCTGACTTTCCAGAAGACTTTATTTCTGTGCCCTCATTTCCATGCTTCTGTTCCATCTCCTTAGGCTTGCACACTTTCTGTTCTTGGCCTGATCTTTCTCTCATCTCTTTCCTTAAGCTTGTGTGTGTGGGGTGGGGGTGGGGAGAAACAGGACAGTACTAGGTTTTCTCTAAACCAGAGCCAGGAATACCTGTGTCTGTACTTTATTTATTTATTTATTTTGGTGAAGGAGTGAAATTTGACTTTTTACTTCCTCCTTCTTACCCGTTTCTCACAGTCATAAAAACCAAGAGTGGCATACCTGGTCTGCAAAGGACATGGGACTTTTGGAGTGTAGAGGGAAGTTTCTAGAAGCTCTCAGAATGCAGAGGGTGGACTAGTGGGAATTCTTGTAGCAGGTATTCTCTTAGGTTTATTTCCCTTCCCCCTTTTCTCTTCGCATCCCCCCTCCCCTTCCCTTCTCTTCCCTCTTCACCCTGTCCCCCCATTCCTTTCTCTTTCCTCTTTGCAGATGCATTTATTGGGCGAGACAGAAAAGAGATGCAGATCAGGGCTGTTGCTGTGCTTTGGAGAAACGGTTGAGGCTGTGGTCAGTGCTTGCATTGCTTTCTTGATGTCTTTGCTTTCGGTCTGGGATCTATCTTTGTGAACAAAAGACAAAGCTGCTGCTGTTGCTTTTATTTTTCCCCAAAGGGTCATTTTTCTCAGTTTCCCTGATCACTTTTTGGATGTGGGTACCTCCTTCCACTCTCCTGAGAAAAATAGCTGACCCGCCTTCTGCTCCTACACAGCCCAGGCTCAGAGTTTCAGTCCGAAACCCAAGGGGCATTTGAAAATGGCTGTTGAATGTCAAGAGGCCTCACCGCTCTGTGGTTCTTGTCACCTAAGAGAGGTGTCTGCCTGGCAGCTCACAGCAGACAGCAGACGGGGAGAGGCAAGAGGAAGACAGAAAGCAGGAGAGCGGGGCCCTCCATTAGGAAAATTGGCTGTGTGCTGAAGTCGCAGTAGAGGCAGGGAGAAATGAAAAGAGAAAAGCCCACGCAAGGCAAGGCAGTAGAAACTTGTGGAGTGAATCAAGACAGAAAATGTCTGCAGCGTGCAGGGCTCTGCCTGAGAGCAACCATCGTGGTGCTTTCTGCTTTCAGGACCCTCTGAAAAGGAAGTTGTCTCCCTCCTACCTGACAAAGGAAAGGAAATCAGCCTGGCCACAGGCTGGGAGATCCCCTCAGCGCCAGCCAGGGTGCCTAGGCATTCACCCTGCTCAGGGCAGCAACTTGCTATCTTTCTGCTGTGCCTGGTGCAGGCAATGTGTAAGCAGCAAGTTTTGCTATGCCTTTCTGCTCAGTGCTTCTGCAGGGAAGGGGACCTAAATGCACAGACAGGGTAGAAAGCAGGCCTTGGCTGGGCTAGGGCCCAGACTGTCTCCCAGCATTCGAGCTGTGGAAGTTGTAGACACTTGGGAAGCCAAAACAGCAAGGCCTCCTGGCCATGGCTCTACAGCGGGTACCTCCTTACCCACCCAGTCATCCCTTCAGCTTCTCTACATCCACTGGTCATATCCCATCAGAGTTTGGACCCACGTGAAAATCATTTGAGTATGACACACTCTAGGACCTTTGAGGAATCAGGAAAAGTTAATCGAGTTCCTACCAAAGTACCTTTGACTAGATGTATGAGTTTTTATATCTAATCCCAGGGATTCTAGGACAGCAAGGTAGAGTTCTCTATAGACCCTACGCTAAGAGCTGTTTTGTAATCTGGATGAAAAAAATTGCTTAAATAATTTTTGAAATAGCAAGTTTACACACAGCCCCTGAGTAATGGTGAAGGTGTAAACGATATTTCTAATGTTTTCTGGCCACTGCTAGAGAGAATTGGAGTCAAATTGTGACGATGGTAATTTGTAAGAATTTATCCCTTGAGAAGGTGACAAGCCCACAGGTGTGAACACCCCTTGTTCCTTTGGTTTTGAAGTGGAGCTTTCCAAAAATCATTAGATCTTCTGTCTACCAAGGTAGACTTTGTTCATTTCCTGGGAAGCGGGACTTCAAATGGCTCTTCTGGAGTTTCTTCCTTTACTTCCTTTGCCATTGATTAATCTTTCAAGACAAAGGGGTCCCCCTTTTAAGTGCTGAGGAGCAAATCCAGTGCCTTCTACATGCTAGGCAAATACTCTACTATCGTATCATGCTATAGTTTCAGTCCCCTCAAGGAAAACTTTGGGGCTGTTCTTCACCTTGAGTGTATTCCTCCTACTACCTTGACCCACCGCTGTGATGGCCAAGTTGAGTTGCCTGTTTTTGTAGGGGATTGGGCCTTCCACTTCCTCCTCAAGGTGTCGGAGGAACTAAGAACACCAGAGTATTTCTCCACACTCCCCAAAATGGAAGAGGTCCTTCTAGAAAGGCTCTTTCTCCCTTCCAGAAGGTAAAAAGAAGTCTCTTTGTCCACTTCCTGGGGATCCATTTCTACTGAGGAACTTTCTGGGAGTTGGGTCCCTGTCCTGATTCAGCCCTGGTTCTGGGAGTGAACAAACCTGGATGGACTGGTTTTCTGTTTGTTTATTTGTGGTTTTAGAAAAAGAGAAACTGCAGTTGGGCCTCAGTTAATGAGTGGACCTCCTTAACTAATTCTTCTCCCAATCTGTATCTGACTTTCATTCTATCCCTTCTGTTCTTTCCTCCGGCTTTTCTCCTCTTGCAGGTCTCCTGACTCAAGGCTTGTACTGTATTTTCTCCCATCAGTCCTTGGCTGGTCAGGCTGGGGCCAGAGTCTAACTTCAATCCTTCTAATAGCACTGGAAACCTGCAGGAAATGTGGTATTTTCTGGAGGGGAGGCTCTGAAAATAAGTTTGAGTCAGTCCTGCTGGGCCTTAATTGATGACTTTGCGACTAGGGGCACTTACAGTTTTATTGGAAGTAAAAAATGTGAAGTTCTAGCTACTCAATCAATCAGCCAATTGATCAATCTACACATCCATCTATTATCTGTTTATCTATCTAGCCATCGATTAATCTTTCCTTTCTCCCCATCCTAATCTCCATTATTGAGCCAATCTATGTAGACAGCCCGGTGACCAACTGGGTCACCGTTCCTTGCTTCATTTACTTTTCCTTCTGAGGAAAATGAAAGAAGTCTTTTGCTTTGTACACTGACTGTTCCACACTCCGAGTCCTCTTAGGGGAATGCTTTAAGTCTCCCTCCTTCCTTTTGGCTCTGTGTTCCTCACCAAGTGGGATGTGTCAAAGTCAAGGTTCTGCTACTCTTTACTCACCTGACGTCTGTTTGTAACAGGAAGACTTGTGTCAGACACAGAGTCATAACTCTGAAGATGGGTGAACTATTCCCCTGCCCAAATAACTTTGGAAATGCTTTTGTTTTATTTTCCCTTTTAATTTCATTGTGTGTGTGTGTGTGTGTGTGTGTGTGTGTGTACATATATGGAGGATATAAAACTACTTCTCGGTGTTGGCTGTCTCCTTACACCATGTGGGTCTCAGGGATGGTATTCAGGTTTGGCAGCAAGCGCCTTTACTCACTGAGGGATTTCGCAGACCCTTCCTCATAATTCTAAATGTTAGCTCCTTTTTGTATGCTTTCCTTCCATAAGTGACTTATCTGTGCTCTTGTTTCCAGAAGGCAGGGAGTGTGTGAACTGTGGGGCAACCTCCACCCCTCTGTGGCGGCGAGATGGTACTGGGCACTACCTTTGCAACGCCTGCGGACTGTACCATAAAATGAATGGACAGAACCGGCCCCTTATCAAGCCCAAGCGAAGGCTGGTAAGTTCTTGGGAGAATGGAACTCATCTTACTGTTTTGTGTTTTCCATGCTGTCTCTGGGCAGGATGGCTTTCTGCAGGAAATTGGCAGGACAGCTTAGAGCCACATCAGTTTGATTATGACAATTTTCTCTCCTTTCTTCCCTCTCTCCTTTTTACCTTTTCTCCCCCCCACCCCACTCCCCCTTTCCCTTTTCCTCCTTTTTTTTTTCAAATTAGACACAGAAAAAAAAACTACTTTTGTCTTTCATGTTTAAGTCACTTCTTAATTATTATAAGGATACTAGCTTATTGGTTCTTACACCTGAAACGTATTTCCCAGTAAAATAGACTTAGCAATGTTAGGACACTCAGTAATTGCTGTGTCACAGACAGAACCTTAACGTGGGGATGAACTATCCCAGGAACCATTTAGAACATACCCTGGAAGTAGTAGAAGGTTCTGAGGAAACAGCTCTAGGTCCAGGGCTGTGAATGAACCACTTTAAGACCGATAGACTTCAATGGTGTGACAGTGCACTCCTGTAATCCCAGAATTTAGAAGGTGGAGACACATGATCAGTAGTTCAAGGCTAGCCTCCACCACATGTAGAGTTTGAAGGTGGCCTGGGCCATGGGATTGATACTGAATTAACTGAATTTCAGACTCGGCCCTTGGTATTCTTCTGCTTCTTGATCTGAGACTTTGAGGACTTTGTACAGGTGATTTCTGAGGAAGTTTTGTGATTCCCGTCTTGACTCATGGGCTTATCTAGCCTTTGGTTTTATATATATATGTGTGTGTGTGTGTGTGTGTGTGTGTGTGTGTGTGTATGTACATATTTTAGCAACTACCCATAGGGCGATATTTTCTGGTTCTCATCATAGACACTTTCTTTTATTTCCTGAGCTTTTTGGTTATTAGGAATACCTGAGAAACCATGTATAAAAAAAACAAACAGGAGGCGCTTGTTTGTAAACTTGACTCTGAAACCTTGGGCCAGATTGAACGGCGATTTTATATAAGACAATAAGAGTTGTTGGCAGGGGCCAACTACCCACAGGCAATATCAAAATGTTGAATCTCACCAAGTGGAAGGGAAGACTTTCTCCATGCAGACTCTATGGGGGGGCAGGGAATAGAGCAGAAACAGAACAGATGAGACCCCCACTATTGCTTCCTTAAAACGTCATCTGTCTTCCCTGCTAGACAGCAGTGCAGTTTAACACCTTTACATCCTCTTTAGAAAAAGGAAAACTTTCTAGGGGTGGAAGTGCTCACACGACTTTAGTTTTTTTTCAATCTTAGATCTCGAGGCTTCATTCTATCTGATCTTTACGCCTGTCTCCAACTGTCTCAACACCGCCCCCCCCATCACCACACACACTTCTCATGCAGTTTGGGTTCTTTTTTTTTTCCCCTTTCTCTTATGTGCAGAGCTAACTTCCTAGGAAAAAGCTGCCGGATATCTGAGTTCTAGAGATAACTCATAAACAACAACTCAGCTTCTCCAACTTAAACATCAAGATGTTTAGACGGATCAGAACAAGAAGCACTAAAAAAAAAATGCTGGAGGTGTTAGCTCAGAATGAGTGTGATCACACCACAAAAGAATGCTGTGAATCATCCAGAACCCAGCCTCAGTGAAAAAAAGCAAAAAAAAAAAAAAAAAAAAAAAAAGCAACAAAACTTTTTATTGAACTAGATCATGGTACAGTTACAGTTTTTAAATTGTAAAGACAAAAAGTTATAATGATCTGAAGTCTCATAGGGTTTTGATGGATGAGGTAGAATTTATCTGCCATTTCCTTCTGTCTGACAGAGAACACAGGGAGGGCTCTACTTTGTATGACTTTGCCTCCACTCACCTTTCATGAGAAGTCTGTGGAACTCTGAGTAATAATTGCTTTTAACTCTAGAGTCCATAGGCTGTCCCTATTTAAGCTGTCTGTGTTGATATTTTCAATCCCATTACAATTCAGATGAAACACGAGACAGGCATTTTCTTTTCATTTACTTTTGTGTGTACGTTGCGTGGTACTGCGTGCATGTGGAAGTCAGCAGATAGTATGCAGGAAGAGTCAGTGCTCTCCCACAACTGGGGATTGAACTCAGGTTATCGGACTTGCTGGCAAGCCCCTTTACCCTCTGAGCCAGCTTTGCTCCCTCCCCCTTTAGATACATTCTACTTCTAAATACCTAGAACCTTGTTCTCTTTTCTTTCCTTCTCTCGCCTTTGTGCTGGGGTTTTGACACCTGGGCTTATGTATGTTCAGGACATTAGAGCTATATTTTTTCTTTCTTATGTATCATGTCTTTTCACTTTGGCTCAGCCTTTACAGCTTGCTGGGTTTGTCTCACAGATTTGAGACTCACTGATGACTGACTTAGCCCATCATGTAGCTAGCTTCTCCAGGGTATGGGTATAAGCTAGATCTATAGCTTTCCTGCCTACTAGTATTCCAGAATTTTCTGACTTACAACTAGAACGGGTTGAGCAAGTTGCTTTATTGAAGGACTTGTTGATGCCTGGGCCACGGAGTCTAGGAGTATGGTTCTGGGCAGTTCTGTAAGTTTGTATAAACTGTCTTTTCAGAGATGTATCTGGCACACGTGTATTTTTGATCTTTACAATCTACTATAAAAGGTTATTTATATATGTATGAAATTCTTTCTTTAGAGCACTCATTGTATTAATTGGCCTTATATTTGCATTATTCATTCAAAGTTATTGAACTGGGAGACCTGGTTGCTTGATTGGACACTGTTGGACTTGATCTGAATGTTTCTTCTGAAGTAACATAGGGCGGTGATAATAATCACATGTAACATAATTGTCACAAATCATTAGGCATTGGTTTTCAGTAGGACTTTCTTCCAGAGAGCACATGAGGGGAACTAAGTTATTTAAATATTCAGTGATCACATTTCATAAAGGCAGGTGGCCAAAGGCTCCAGTCAGCACCAACGCTCTTGGGCCTTGATGACTTAGTTTCAGAATGGATAGCGAGAAAGCAGCACCTTCTTCACGGTGGTAGACAAGGGCTGGTTTTTATTTTACTTCCTTAACAATCCCTGAAAGAAAAAAAATAGTCTGAGCTATTTAAAGCCCATGGGGGCAGATCTGTGGGACAACCTAGGGACTTTAAAAGGAAGGGAGTCTGTCTGCTGAATTAAAAATTACCCCTGGTTTCCAAAGACGGCTTGGAGTGTTTGCTGCATCTCTGTGCTTGGTGCAATATTGATAGAGAATAAAGCCAGGGACATTGTAGATTTTAGTTTTGCGTTCTTTTTTTTTTTTTTTTTTTTTCTTGGTTTTTCAAGACAGGGTTTCTCTGTGGCTTTGGAGGCTGTCCTGGAACTCACTCTGTAGACCAGGCTGGTCTCGAACTCACAGAGATCCGCCTGCCTCTGCCTCCTGAGTGCTGGGATTAAAGGCGTGCGCCACCAACGCCTGGCTTAGTTTCGCGTTCTTAAAAAAATCACAGAAGACTCTCGTTTCCTTCTTTCTTTCCTTTCTCTTTCCTTCGTCCTTTGCCCCTCTGTTTCCCCCTGCTTCCTTCTTTCTTGCTTTTCTTGTCTTTTTTGGGGGAGGAGGGGGCTAGGAATCCAACCAGGAGCCTTCTGCTATGTTAACAGCCTTTCCACTGAGCTGAATCCCAGCTTCCATACCAGAAGTTTCTTGATGTTACTTGCATGTTTTTTCTTCTATTCTTTACTGTTAATTTTGAGCTCAGGATCTAGACTCAGTTTTGAGCTATCATTTTCTTTTCAAGGTGAGGAAGAATGCTTTAGAAATGACAGCTCTATTTAGTGTGTGTGTGTGTGTGTGTGTGTGTGTGTGTGCGCGCGCGCGCGCGCGCGTGCACGCGCACATTTAAGTACATCTTGTAGGAGTTGGTTCTTTCCTTCTACCACATAGGTTGTAGGGATCCAGTCAGCCTTGGTTGTGAGTGTTCTTACCTGTGAATCATCTTCATGGCCCACAGTTCCATTTTCTTACACCAGTTTTAACTTGAATTTTTCATTTAAAAAATGTGCATAGAAAAGCTGCCTGATAAGTTTAAATTCATAAAAGGTAGAAGAAATCTCTCTGTTAAAAAAAGAAAGCAGAACTAAGGGCATTTAAATTTAATTTTGAGACAGGATCTCCCTGAAACTTCTTGTGTAGACCAGGCTGGCCTTAAGTTGGTGGCAGTCTTACAAGTTTTCAAGTGCAGGAGTTACAGTTGTGAGTGAACCACCATGCCTACATAAGCAAGGAATTAAAATTCAAGATGAGGCTGACTTTTGGCCTATGACTCCTCCGTGCTCCCCAAGAGAACAGCAAATAGGAAATACTGAATCTCACGCAGGAGGCGTGAGATTAGAGCCAGGTGGGCCCAGGATTCCTACTACAGATTATATTATATATATTGATTGTCTCATTACATGATGTCTGCCTACCTAAAGCTGTTGAGGCTGGCTGTCTTGGGAGTGGCAAGGGACCTGCCAAGTCTGGTCTTTATCAGATGTGTGAGATGGCTACAAGGCGACTAGGCAGGGTCTGGACTCAGGATGTCCTCTTCCTAAATCATGGCGCCCTGTGTTTTTTCTATTTTGTAGTCTTTAAAATATCTGTCTTTATACATCTGTATGTAAATTCAATTCTTAGTTTAGCATACAAAGTATTGAGTTTCGTCAGGCTATGTTAGCTTACTTTATTCTCATTTGCTTCCTTCTATCATGTATCTCCAGCTCGCAGTGATCCTCCTGCCCCCAGGGGTCTAGATTTCTACCCCCATTCTGCCCAGTTAATCCAACATTTCCTGAGTTAGGGAGTCTAGCACGGGTTCCCGAGCTCAGGTTTGCTTTCATTTTGCTGTTAGTGTGCCCTGACATCCAGCAGCTGACTTAGAGATTAATATGTTTGGTAGTCTTTCTTGAAAAAGAACTCTTGTGGGCCTGGGAATGATGAATGGAAATGACTAAGAGCTTGGTTCCAAAATTAGCCTGGCTAATTGGAAATTGTCACCTTAAAAATGAACTCTGTGGTGCACTTCATGGGGACGGAGGGAGGAGGGTAATATTCCAAGGCACCCTGCTTCTCTCCAGTTCCTCACTCAGGTTGCCTGCTGAACCTAACTCCTAAACACTGGATTGGCTGCATCTTTCTTCTCCAGGACGACCTGGGATCTTTATGACTTTCATGTGGCCCACTTGCTAGTTTTGATTTCAATCTTTTTTTTTTTTTTTTGCTTCCATGCCTGTCTCTGAAGCTCCACTAACACATTTACTATTTGTTCTGATTTCATCCTCTCCTCTCTCCCCACCCCCAGTCAGCAGCAAGGAGAGCAGGGACATCCTGTGCGAACTGTCAGACCACCACCACCACCCTCTGGAGGAGGAACGCTAATGGGGACCCGGTCTGCAATGCCTGTGGGCTCTACTACAAGCTGCACAATGTAAGTGGGACTGGACCCAGCCAGGGTGGTGGGGATTCTGACCAAAACATACTGCTGAAACAGCACTAGCGTCCAGATTCCTGGTGGGTTTTAAGCTTTGGAGCTAAGCAATTTGTTCAGAAATCAACACAGTAGGACTGACTTTATTATTTTTAATTCTTGGTTTTCTGAGACATGTGTTTTATATAGCCCAGGCTAGCTTTGAACATGTAGAGGGGGCTGGCCTTTGACTCCTGGTCTTCCTATTACATCTTACAGAGTGCTAGGATTACAGATGAGTGTCACCACATGTGGCTGTTTTGAAAACATCTGGGCTGAGATAGAAGGGTTAGACTGAGAAGGAGCTCAGGTTTGGTAACACACCCATAACCTTGTCACTTAGAACTACCTACCTATCATGGGTTGGAAGCCATCATGGCCTACATAGCTAGTACTAGGTCAACCAAGGTGACATAGCAAGATCCTGCCTCAAAACAACAACAAAAAAGTGGAGAAGAATGCTTCCCACTACCCACTTAGTATGTTTTGGAAAGTTTCTATGTCCAAATATCATGGACCCGTGTGGGTTTTAAGGGGGAAAAAATCTTCTTGGAAAACAGAAAAATCATCAGTTCTAAAGCCAGGTCAGGTGGAGCAGCACGCCTTTAATCCTGGTGCTTGGGAGACAAATGCAGGTAGATGGTTGTAAGTTCCAGGCCAGCCTGTCTACATGGTGAATGCTCTGACAGCAGGCTCCATAAAGAGACTGTGTGTCCAAAAAACAAAACAAGCCAGGCAATCGCCAGTTCTGTGTCCACGATCCCTTACAAGGGCATGGGACCAAGGAGCACCTCCCTTGCAGGGGGAAGGGAAAAGATACATATGAGGTGCTGAGGAAAGTTTTGGTTACTGGTGAGAAGAAAGCCTTGATTGTTCCTGTACTGTGAACTTCAAATGATGCTCTGTGTGACAAACACGAACTGAAATGTCTGAAGATTTCACTGGATGGCCTTGTCCCAACCAGCTTTACATATAGACCACTGAGGCGAGAAGTGAGGTTGGAACTAGAGAAAGGAAATGGTTTCTTCTTCCTTCTGGACCTCATTAGCAGAATTACAATTGCCAGTCTACAGAGTCTAGCTGGATCTACCCCCAACCTTTTGTTTGTTTGTTTGTTTGTTTTGAGACAGGGTTTTATAGTACCTAGACTGACCTTGAACTCACTACATAGCAGAAAACAGACTCAAATGTATATATAGTTAATACCAAGCTCCCCACCACTACCAAAAAAGAATTCTCATCTCTCTTCTGTTCTTCAACTTTGCATATTTTCCTGGTTTCTTTTGCCTTTGGCTGAGTCTGGGAGGAATGAGGAAGAAGCAGGAATTTTTGCTTGGGGGCTCTTCTTGCAGTAACTCACTTTATCTTGGAATACCTCAGAACAAAAGGGGAAACTTCCCTCCCTCCCCCTTTCTCTCTGTCTCTGTCTCTGTCTCTGTCTCTGTCTCTCTCTCTCTCTCTCTCTCTCTCTCTCTCTCTCTCTCTCTCTGTGTGTGTGTGTGTGTCTCTGTCTCACTGTTTCTCTGTCTCTCGCTGAGATAAAGTTCTTGAGATTCCATAAGAGTCTAAACGCAACACCTCTTGACACAGTCCCCTCGGTGTTGCCCAGTATAAGGAAACCGGAGCTTTCCTTCCTAAGTAGAATCTGCTGCTGTTCCCCCACTCCTGGGGCCATGGTACATGCAGATTTATCAGCAACTAAACCAAGTCCTGCTTTCAAATATGGGGCAGAGCAGTTAGAAACATTTGTGATTGTGATCTGGTGGGGACTGGAACATCAGCATTTATTAGCTCTCCAGGCATCCCCACAGCCTGTGTGGTTATTTTCTGAGCTACAGTTTCCAGCTCTCTAAGAATGTCCGTGTTACTTGACGACATGTAAGCCTCAGACAGCCCTGTGATGTATATAGGGCAAAGACTTTATTTCAGTTGTACTTGAAGGAGTTATGACTCAGAAAGGCACGTACCTAGGGTATGCAAGGTAACATAACTAATGAAGTAGAAGTCAGGTCTGCTTTCAGGGTGTCAGAGACCTCCCATGGAAGTCGGGGTGTCAGGAGTGAAGAGGACTTGGGAAGTTCTCAATCTGACCTTACAGGGCCGCAAGATCTCCAGGAGCTGTCATGAGTTATAGAATTATGGGAAACCAGCTACCTCTAATTTTTAAAATAGTAGTGATGAGCTGTGGTGAAGCTGCTTTCTCACAGAAGTATATGTGTGCATATTTTTGAATAATGATTTCTTCCCCATGCTACTAGGGATGGACCCACAGCTTTATGCATGTGAGGGAAGTGTGGTATCGCTGAGTCATACTCAACCTGTTGACTTTTTCCCTATTGCTCACTCCTCTTATCCCTTCCTGGACCCAGCAGTCCCCCTGCCTCAGACCCTAAGTGCTGCAGTTATAAGCTTAAGGTGAGGGGGGAGAATTTTCTCATCTTAAATGTGCATTTTTTTTCTTTTTCTGCCTTTTGGCTTAGTATGGGTTCATCAAAGAAGGCAACTTCGGTGTGTTGAACAATAAGATAATCATCTACGACCATTTTCTTGTCGTGTAATTTCTTCTGCCCATGCTGTGTCTGCACATGTACGCCACGGGCTTCTGTCTTCTTATCTAGGTGTTTAGATGATTACCTATCTCGGCATCAGCGTATCTAGGTGTGTTGTGACTAGCTATCTGTGGCCATGTAGCTATTGGTGTAACTAGATATTATATTTAGATATCTGGCTGTGCACATCTAGCGATTGGTATACACAGTGGTGTCTCTAGACATTATCTTAGGGAAGGTCTGACGTGGGAGTGGATACCTGTCATCTCTGTGGGCGGCACCTTTATCTTCCTGACAACCTGAAGGAGCCCCGAGACAGTTTTCTGGCACTGACTTTGACTACTCACCCCATCTTCCTGCCATAGGGGTAAATAAGGTCTGAGGCTCCAGTGTGGGGCCTGATATTTCTCTCAGGTGACCTGCCAGCACCAGGAAGCCATGGTCTTACTTGGTCCTTCTTGGCTAGTTGGGTCTTTCCTTCCTCACTGTCATTTCCAGCCTCAGGAGCCGAGAAGTGCAAAGACTTGTGCCAAGGCCGTCTTTTTATCCACAGTTTAGAAGCCTGGTAGCCGGGGCTGTTTGCCCTTAGCATGGCAGGCAGCAACGGGCCCTGGTTCCCTCTTGTCAAGATTCTTGGTTGCATGCCTGGGAACATGGCTAGATATGCAGCTGGTTCATTGTGGCAGAGGTGTGCTGTTGACATCAACTTGTCTCTGTTAGCTTTGTAAAGTCCTATCCTTGAGTCTGTGTCCCCCTTTTAAAAGGACACTTAATCACTTAACCAAGAGGATGGTCTCTTTATCTCAGCGGCATCTTGCTAGTAGCTCAGGTTAGCCTGGAACTCCTAACCCTCCCAACCCTGCATTCTAGGTATATGCCATCATGTCCTGCAAGTCTAGTAATCTTCAGAGTAGGGTCTTGCATCTCTATCTGACGCATTCTTGGTTTTCAATTTTGACTGCCAGTTTCCTTCCATGCTATCAAAGGACTTTGGGTTGATTGCTTGGTTTTAGTAGCTTGTCCTGTTCAAAATGCAGAGGCAGGCTAGGGGCGGCAGCAGCTGCCAATCACTGATTGTTGTTGCGTGATGTAGACACAGGGTTATCCTTTGGAAGAGCCCACTGCTTTCGGATAGGCTCCAGGACTGTGCGAGTAGGTCCTAGCAGGGTGAGGAGGCCCTGGGTTCTGTCCCCTGAACAGTCATTCCTCCCTCCAAAAGTCTCAGAACACACACATTCCAGAGGAAGGTTTTCTAGCACATGCCATTGTGAAAAAGCCAGGTGGAAGAGTGGCAGCCAGACCTTTGCAGTGAGGTAAAGGAGCCCTAGTTTCCATGAAAGGTAGATTTCAGCCCTGCAGGCTTGACTCAACACCCGCACCACCCCGTGCATGCTGGCTCTATGTGGCAAGTATCAGATTAGATTCATCAAAGAAGTAAACAAAATGGTGTATTCCCCCTGGAAAGTGCCTTGAATCCTGTCTTCTCATGAAATATCTTAAGAAATCTTAAAGAAGTAAGGCAGGTTATTGTATTTTAAGTTGTCAGATGTAATACTTCTCCTAGGTGGGCCGTGAACATGCCCAGTTGAATTATGATGAGCTTAGTTGAGTTGTGCTTGGCACCTCTGGCCTTTGACAGCCAAGGCAGCTGAGTCGGAAGTCCCTTACAGGAGCACTATAGTACCTGGGTCCCTGGAAAAACAGGAAGGAGCAAGTGGGACTAACACAGAAACATCCCTGGCCTGGGGCAGGGCCCCATGCCACTGTGCAAAAGCCTGTACCATTTCAAAGGCAGCAAAAAAGTAAAAAAAAAAAAAATTGATCTTTGTTTAGATTAACAGACCCCTGACTATGAAGAAGGAAGGCATCCAGACCCGAAACCGGAAGATGTCTAGCAAATCCAAAAAGTGCAAAAAGGTGCATGACGCGCTGGAGGACTTCCCCAAGAGCAGCTCCTTCAACCCAGCTGCCCTCTCCAGACACATGTCATCCTTGAGTCACATCTCCCCGTTCAGCCACTCCAGCCATATGCTGACCACACCGACGCCCATGCATCCACCCTCTGGCCTCTCCTTTGGACCTCACCATCCATCCAGCATGGTCACCGCCATGGGGTAGAGAGGGAGAACCCTGCTCCACATGCACGAGGAGTTTCCAAGTCCACAAAGAATCCCTCTGACCCCTTCTACTTGCGTTTTTGCAGGAGCAGTATCATGAAGCCCCAAAGCCACAGATCTGTGTTTTTGAAGGCAGAAAGCAAAACGTTTGCTTCTTTTTCAAAGGAGCTCCCGGTGGTGTCTGTGTTCCAACCACTGAATCCGGATCCCATTTGTGAATAAGCCATTCAGACTCATATTCCCTATTTAACAGGGTCTCTAGTGCTGTGAAAAGAAATATTGCTGAACATTGCATATAACTTATATTGTAAGAAATACTGTACATTTGAGGAAGACTTTATTGTACCTGGATAGCTGTAAGAAAGGCATGAAGGACGCCAAGAATTTTAAGGAATATAGGGAAATAAAGTATGGAGGGAGATACAGAAGAAACTAAGTCTTGATGTCCAAATGGGCACACTGTCAGTTTTGTTTCCCTTTAGTTGTTTGATGCATTTAAAAAGAGAGAGAGAGAGAAAAAGGAAAAAAAAGAAATGAAAAAAAAAAGAAAAGAAAAAATTCAAGAAAAAAAATGTTGTAGGCAAATCATTTGTTCCAGGCTGTGAGCCTTTGCAAAGGAAATTTTGGATCTGGGCAATCAGTGAGAAGTCTCACCAATTGCCGGTGAGGATTTAAGAATGTCATGTCTAGGCCTCCATGCTCTGTGAACCAGTCCCTGTAATTGTTGTTTGTATGTATAATTCTGAAGCACCAAAATAAGAAAAGATGTAGATTTATCTCATCATATTATACAGACTGAATTGTTGTATAAATTTATTTACTGCTAGCGTTAAGAACTGCTTTTTTTTTTTTTTTTTTTTGGTTTTAACATTTTCCTTTTTCCTGGATTTTCGATTGAATAAAATAGCTTGCTTTCAGTTGACCTAAGGTGGATGTACTCTGGAGGGTTTATTTTTCCTTCTATTGTTTTTGATGATATTTATTAAATAGCTTCCACGGGCCCAATGGTACCTGTCTTTTCCGTCACTCCTTGCAGCCTAAGCTATGAAGGTAGCAGTGTACTGGCTACCCACGTGCATGTCAGAGACCTGGCCACCGCAGGCCTTGTCCTGAGAGCAACCTGGCTGACTGTTAGCCCCTGTGTGTTCTGTATTAGTGATCACTGCCTTTAAACAGTCTGTTGGAATAATACTATAAAAATAATAATAAAGTTAAAATATTTTAAAACAAAGTAACATTGTATCAAAGTGATGGCCAAGCTCTTAAAGAATGTGGTAGTACTAGCTGATTTCAGAGTTGTTTTTTCTTTAAGCATCCCAAAGCAAACATGTTGGTTATTCACCAGGAGACCATGTGAGTACCAGCAGGGTGATATCCAGTCCTTGAATGGGGTTTTGAGTTCTGCTGTTCTTTAGAGAAATGTAGCCCTGGGCAGGCAGTTTCAGGGGTCAGCCTGTGAACAGCCTGCTTTCCTTGGGTACCTCCAGGAGAAAATTTTAAAGAAGTGGGCCAACTACCCCCCTGAGCTTTCCAGGTGAGAGTCAGCCTATGGGTGGATTCCTGTTTGACACAGCAAGCCAGCTGGGCCGCTCCTCAGATCATTCCCACCTGCCTTAGCTACTACTGAGTAACCCCACGGTGGAGAGCTGTTCAGAATGTCCCCTCCTCATGAATGACCCCTTTCAAAGCAGCTGTATTCCCTTTGCCCTGCTGACAATGTGCAACTCTGGCACACACAGAATCTGTTGAGCGCCCTGCTTTTTTAGCAACCATTTTAAGTCTAAAGCTGAGTGTTGAAATAAAAGAGCAAGAGAATTGACAAGGAGGTGGAGAGCTGCCTGCCTCCTGATTGATGATGAGAGTCCCAGTCAGTACTGTTTTCCAACAGTGTCTGAAGCACCAAGGAAAGAGGTCATGCTGAACCTGGGAGATTTTATTGTCAGGTTGGCTCCCCATCTTACTTCTCTTCGTAAGACCTAAGACCGTTTGTGTTAATGCCCTTTCACCTTAAGAACAAGGAATTCAAATTCTTGACATTCCTGGAGAGAGAAGGGATAGGGGACACAGGGAAAAAATTTTTGATGCTAACCAAGCCTGAATTTTGCTTTGTTTTAGGTAAGGTAGCTACCTCACTGGTTCTTTGTCATTTCATCAAGGCATGCTTTGATTTAATTTCAAAGCTGTTTCTAGAAGATGATGGAAAAGCCTTATAAAATATCTATATGGCTGATGATAATGGCTCAGGGTTCCTTTGGAATATCACCACATTGCCATGGCTCTAGTAGCTTTTGTTATTTGGAAAGAAAGGAAGGGAGGGAGGGAGGGAGGGAGGGAGGGAGGGACAAGCAGAACAACATACATGAGGTTTTGATCTGGAAAAAGAGGACAAGAGCCAGGAAACTGCTGAAGTGTTTTTGAATAAATTGTATCTTTGATCAATTTTCAATCAGTTTTCAGGCTAACTGTATTGGCTTTGCTATAGAAGAATATTTGAGACATAGCGCAGAGCTTGGGAGAAGGGAAGAAGACAGTGATTTGGTTTAGGTGGTTTTTTTAACAGGCTCTCATGCTGTAGGCTGGGTTGGCCTCAAACTCTCGGCAGTCTCCTGACTCAGCCTCCCTAGTGCTGGAATGAAGGCATGAACCAGCATACCTGGTTAGTTCTTTAAAACATTTCAAAGGCTGACAAAAAAAAAAAAAAAAAAAAGAAGAAGAAGTCACTTTGGGAAGTTCAAGGAGTAAATATCACTGGATTTAAATGCTTTGAAGTTGGTTGTACCGGCCCCTGCCTTCAATAGCAGCACTGGGGCAGGTCTATATCACCTTTAGTTAGAGGCCTGTCTGAGTTACCTGGTGAGCAGCCTGAGCAGCAAAGTGAGATGTGTCCTCCAAATAAAACAAAAGCAAAACAAACAAATAAAACAAAAATAAACTTCTGCCACTTATTCAACAAATATCCGTTGGGGATGTAGGTCAGATTTCATTTAAAAATTATGTTTTGGGTAAAATGACTCAGTATGTAAAGATGCTGACCCTGATGACCTGATTCCCAGGAAGCATTCAGCACAAGAGAAAGAAGGGACTCCAGAAAGTGGCCCTCTGACTGCTCGTGGTTGTGCTTTGTGGGTGCGCATGAATGTGTGCCCGTGTACACACTCACACACAATCAATCAAAAATTTTAAAAAGAGGCAGATGGATTTTTGTGAGTTCAAAGCCAGCCTGGTTTTCCAGGACAGCCAGGACCACACAGAGAAACCCTGTCTCAATAAATAAATAGATAGATAGATAGATAGATAGATAGATAGATAGATGAATGAAAAGAAAAAGAAAGGAAGAGAGAGAAAACTAGACCAGGAAATAGAGGAACTAAGACACTAATGTTGTCATTCTTACTTTATGACATTAACCTTGTTATTACCCTTCAAAATGAGCTTCATAGGTGGTGGTGAGTTCATGGCTGGGCCTCTCTCTCTGGGTTTGTCCTTCAGGTGGACAGCTGTAATGGGACTGGGGACACTTAGAGCCCATCTTCTGAAGTCAATACTTATTCTCTATGGTTTAAGACGATTGCTTAGGGAACTGCAGAGATAGCTCAGTCAGTAAACTGTCTGCTGTATAAACTTGAGGAAAGCCCCAGCCCCTCCTTCCTTCCTTCCCTTCGTCCCTCCGTCCCACCCTCTCTCCTTCCCTCCCAAAAGCCTGGAGTATGTGGTTGTCATCTCAGCGATAGGGAGGTGTGCACACACACATACGTACACACGCATGTGATTTTTTAAAGATTTAAATCAGAAACAAGCTTGTTATACATGGCAATCCCAGTTCCCTCTCCCTTCCCTCCTCCCCTGCCACCCACCGACCCCCTATCCCATCCCCTTTCTGCTCCCCAGGGAGGGTGAAGCCTACCATGGAGGATTTTCAAAGGCTGTCATAAAAATATGGAACTCTTCATGAATTTGCCTGTCATCCTTGTGCAGGGGTCATACTAATCTTCTCTGTATCTTTGCAATTTTAGTATATGTGCTGCTGAAGTGAGCACCACACACACACGATTTTTAAAAGTTATTCTTCATCATGAGTGCTTGCTTGCTCACTCTCTCTCTTCCCCTCTCTCTGTTAAAGCCAGGTCTCATGTAGCCCAGGGTATTCTGGAATTCCTCGCATAGCCAAGGATGCCTGGGAACTTCTGATCCTTCCTGCCTCCCCTTCTCAAGTGCTACCATTACAGGCATAGGCTACCACACTTGGTTTACGTGGTGCTGGTTATTTTGTGCAAGCTAAGAAAACACTCTACTAACAATAGGAATGAATACCATCCTTATTTTGAGACTTCTCTATTAGTACAGGCTAGAGTGGCATTTGAAGATCCGGGAGGGACAGGATCCAGAAGATTCCAGGAAAGTCTCCTGGCTTCACCCTCAGAGGTGCTGCTCACTACCTTACAAAACATAAATTAACTGGTGTTTCATGACAGGCAGTTCTACCCAGAGTCAGCCTCTCTGTCTTTGGATTCTCTGCTCTTTCTGAACTGTGTCCAGGCCCCTCTGGAGCTGAATACACAGGACTTACTTGCCCTGCTGATTTTGGCAGCCTGGCTCATCATTCTTTCATCCATCCTGTAAAGAAATCCTGCCTGAATGGCTTACGGGCTATTCTCGGAGTATAGTCAGCGCCCGGCTTTGCTTTTTCCTGGTCGTTCCCTCTCTCTTTCCCATTGGAGAATGGGATAAACAGAGGAAGTAAACCAATGTTCACAAAAGCAGTTCCTTTCCGGGTGCCTTGGTCACATCCCTTCCTGACTGGCCCTTGGCTCCTTTGCTGGGGACCCTGGTACATTAGCTACATTGTCTGTGGTGCATTTTTACAATCCCCTGTCATGTCTGTGTGCACGGTTTGTCAGGCTGAGCATTGGAGAGGGGATTTGGAGAGTGGGCCCCCTCACCCAACCCATCCTGTTGACCCACAGGCCTGGAGCTGACAGAAGCCCTGCCCTTGGAAACACCAGTCTCACTGCCCTGTAGGAGGGGCCCGGCCCCTAGCTAGAGCCTAAAGGTTGTGTCAACACCTAAAAGGGACATTGTATTATGAGGAAGCAGCTTTGGGATGTGGGTTTTATAGCTCAGGGTGCGGATAAAGCCATTGGGTCCTAAAAGGTGACCTAGTTCTGTGACTTGCTCTGAAGGTGATGTAGCTTCAGAAACAGTGCCATGAAGAACCTGCTTATCTGGGTTATTTGCCCGGTGAAGATGGGAAGGAAGCCCTGTGGGCACAAGAAACTAACAGAAAATGAAAGTTTTGTTCTCTCTTTTTTCCTGTTGATAAAATGAGCAAATACTGATGAACTAAATTTGTAAAGACCCCAAACACTGTTTATTTTTATCCTTGTATTGTTGAGGGTTGCACCCAAGGCCTCTGTCATGCTAATCAAGTATCCTACCTCTAGCTGAATTCCCTGTGTAGCCTAAGATTTTTGTTTGTTTGTTTGTTTTGTGTTTTTGAGGTAAGGTTTCTCTGTGGAGTCCTGGTTGTCCTGGAACTCCATAGCCAGGCAGGTCTGAAATTCAGAGATTGGCATGCCTCTGCCCTCTGAGTGCTGGGATACCACTGCCTAGCACATAAGACAAGCTTTAAAAGGAGTAGAAACACTATTCTCCCTTGCTTTTGAATTGGTCTTGAGTAAGCAGGCAGTCTTTGGGACAGTTGACCTCAAAGGCATTTGTGAATAAGTTGTTCCCTGGGGATGGGGGTAGGAGTATAACAGTCACTTCATTTTATTTTTAAAACAGGACCTCACTCTGTAGCCCAGGCTAGCCTGTGATTCGCAGTCGATACTTGAGGGTCACTAAAACTCCATTTCAACTGGAAAGGGTTGTCCAATAGAAGCCCTGTAATTCCCCCTGTCTTAAATCTGAAAACTGAGAGCGTCGTTCATCACAACGAACACCCTCAGCGGTCCCTTGCTATAGCTGAGTAAATGCTTCTTGTTTTGTTTTGTTTGTTTTATGTGTATGCCCATTTTGACTGCATGTGCGTACGTGCACCATGTACATCCCTGGAGCCCTTAGAGATAAGAAGAGAATGTTGGACCCTCTAGAATGACAGGGAGATGGGTGTGAGCACCTTTTGGGTGCTGGAAGCTGAACTAGGGTCCTCTGTAAGAGCACCAAGTGCTCTTAGCCACTCAATTATCTCTACAGCCACCTGAGTAAGCTCTTAAAGTCACCTGCACCTCCTATGGAGGGACATGGCCAATAAATAACTGATAGGATTCACTTTCAAGTACCTCCACATGATGTCCTTTGACCTTCACACATGTACTATGGCATATGTGTACCAGCACACACACACACACACACACACACACACAAACACACACACACAAACACACACACACAGATAAATAAATATGCGTAATCTTTAAAAAAGTTAGAAAGTTAGGAAAACTGATCATTTGTTCAGTTCATCCCTTAAGACCTTGGATTGGCCGGGTGTTGGTGGCGCATGCCTTTAATCCCAGCACTCGGGAGGCAGAGGCAAGCAGATCTCTGTGAGTTCGAGGCCAGCCTGGTCTATGGAGCGAGTTCCAGGACAGCCTAAAAAACAATACAGAGAAACTCTGTCTCAAAAAAAAAAAAAAAAAAGACCTTGGATTGCAGGGAGGGACTGGGAGGAGAGGAGGAAGGGGAAACAGTGGCTGGGATATAAGATAGATAAATGAATGAATGAATAAATAAACAAATCTTGTATTGATCAAACCACACCATGGAAGGGACAAGGACAGACAGGACTAGGAGGTGTGAGGCAGAGCCTATATAGTACAGTCTGTGTGCTAACACACAGAGCCGGCACCAGAATGAACCGCTGGAAAATGGTAGCTGACCTTCCACCAAGCACGTCTCAAGCACTACAACTGTGTTCAGTTCCTCGAGTGGATTTTGTCACTTGATTTCTTCCACAAAAACTCTGGGAAGCTCTCGTTTCTATTATGGATAAAGACTATTCCAGAAAAAGCAAATGATTTGTCTAATGGCTCACATCTGTTAAGTGTAAGAGGCCAGAACTGGACCAGTTGGGCTAAGCGTCCGTCTCAACAATAGTATTAGTGGTATTAGGAGAACGCCAGTCATTGAAACCTGCTCATACCTCACTTGTTCCTTGTGCTTTGTTAGATGCACAAATGCCAGTGTTCTACCTCTTTGAACATAAACGAGTCTCTTTCTCAGAGAAGATATCCAGACTACCCACCAAATACAATGGCTTCCATGCTAGGCAGATAGCTTATGTAGGTAAAGTGCTTGCTTTGTAGCATGAAGACCTCAGTTTGATTGCTAGAACCAACATAAAAAAAGGCAATCCTGCTGGCATGTGCTGGTAATCTAGCCTTGGAGGGGCATAGCTAGGTAGATCCCCGTGTGGACAGTGCCTGAGGAATGACATGTGAGATTGTCCTCTGCTTCCACATGTTAGTGTGTAGTTGTACAACAAATGCATACAGGTACACGTGCACAAAAGCCACACAGACAACAGAGGCTATCAGGACTGCTCAGCTGGCACAGTGCTACTTCACAAGTATGGGGATCTGAGTTCAGATCTCCAGTGTCCACACTGGAAGCTGGCATGGCAGTATGCCTCTGTAACCTCAGTGCTGGGGAAGCAGAGACAGGAGGATTCCTGGGAAGAGTTCAGGGTTAGCTTGGGCAAGATTCTGAGACCTTGTCTTAAAATGAAAATTACAGTGGTGGCTGGTGGCTGGGGTAGCTCGGTGATAGAGAGCTTCCTTTGCAGGCATGAGGCCCTGGGTTCAATCCTCAGGAGAAAAAAAGAGGGTGTCTATATGGAATAGAGACATTTGCATGGCAAGATGTGTGTGTGTGTGTGTGTGTGTGTGTGCTTGTGGAGGGTGGGGGGTCGATGTTATGTGTCTTCTTCAACCATTCCTTCCTTTTTTTTGGTTTTTCGAGACAGGGGTTCTCTATGGCTTTGGAGGCTGTCCTGGAACTCGCTCTGTAGACCAGGCTGGCCTCGAACTCACAGAGATCCACCTGCCTCTGCCTCCCGAGTGCTGGGATTAAAGGCATGCGCCACCAACGCCCGCTACTTCCTTATTTTTTGAGACAGGGTCTCTCGCTGAAGCAAGCCCCAGGAATCTTCCTGTCCCTGCCTCCTCAGCCTTGAGATTTCAGGCATGTGGCCAGGCCCAGCTTTTCAGTGGGTGCTGGGGATTGAACTCAGGTCGTGTCGGGCTTGTATGGCAAGCACTTGACTGACTAAGCCATCAAATACAAGGGCTTTTGCAGGATGGAGTTTCAGAGACTCTAGTGGGTGAGGTAGGAGGCAGGGTCTGGGCTGCTGTTGAAGAGCACTTAGTTAACATCTCTAAGGCCCTGAGTTCCACATCCAGCACTGGAAAAAAGAAGCAGTAGAAGGAAGGAGGAGGATGGGGAGGAAAGAAAAAGAAAAAAAGACATTCTTCTTCAGCTTTCAAGTGTCTAATCCAACCCACTCAGTGTTAGCCTTCCCTTAAGTGGTTACCATCTTGTTGGGTACCAATATGTGCCTGAGAACAATCAAATTGTAAATGAGCCTCTGGCTCATAGGTTGAGCAAGTTTGGATGTTCTACCCTGACCTTATAGAGAAGGCAGGAGGTCCATCCCTCTAACATTGAATCAGGGGGTCCCAAGTTGCCACTTAGACTTGAAAGTGATTGACGAGATGGGGTTGGGAGCTTCTGTTGTGTTGCTGCTGCCCTTACCTGGCACACAACACACTCTGCTCTCAGAAGTCAATGACCAGGTCTGTGGATTAGACAGACCCTTTGCATCCTTAGCTTTGCCTCCTGGATTCCAGAGCTGGACTACTTCCCTGATCCCAGGCGTATTCACAGAAGGTAAGGATGGTTTTAAAGGTTGCAGAGTCCGTGTGGGTCTGCTTTGCTAAGCATCTGCAGCTCGAATGAGGGTGGAGGTTTTAAGCTACAGCCGTGGCAAGGGTGAAGTTTAGGGCTAAGGTGTCTCTGCTCTCCATTACCCCAGATAGAAGAGCGCTGGCAGAATGTCTGCCTTCATAGCCAGCTGGCTGAGCAAAGGTGAAAGGAGAGGAGGGAAAAAAAGAGGTGCGCATCAATCCACTTTTTCCATCGGCCCAGCTCGGTAAGGTGTACTGTTGGCCTGTGTTCTCTCTCTGCTGCCGCCTGGGAAACCGAAGCTCTGGGCATGTATCTGAGTTACTCAAGGACACAGAGTCCTGTCCCCAGGGCTCTGCCCTAGATTATGGGAGTGTTGGTGTAGCTCAGCTCTAAACAATAAAAAGAAAACGGTGGTGTGAGTCTTAAACTTAAGGGAAACCCCAAGCTGGCTGACGGCTGAGAAAGATGTCAGGATCTAGACAGGGAGATCCTTAAGGGAACCGAATTCCTTGTTTTCTCATCTCAGAAGGAGACGAGTGCTGCCCCTGTGGTAGAACAGTGTTTGCCCACCAGCCTTTGACTTTTTGTGGTTTTTGTTTTTGGACAGGATCTCATGTAGGCCATGCTACTCTCAAATCTCCAATGTAGATGCTGATCTTGAATTTCTGGTCCTCCGGCCTTTGTCTCGTAAGTGCTAGGACTACTGGCTCCAGTATTCAAGCCTAGTCTATGTGCTGGAGATCGGACCCAGGATTTCCCACATGCTGTCAAGCTGTCTAGCAACTGAACTACACCTCCAGGCCCAGCCACTGAATTTAACACCTACTGAGGGTATGAACTGAAAACAACAGTAGCAACAACAAAACCCAAAAAGACAAAAATGGGGGGAGGAGGGCAATGGGGTTAGAGAAATGGCTCAGCTGTGTTTGAGTTGGGATCTCAAGCAACAATGTGAAGAAGGCTGGCATAGAGGCATATGTTTGTAATTCCAGTCCAAGGGAGGCTGAGGCAGGAGGATCCCTGGGACTTGCTGGCCAGTCAGTTTAGTTAAATAGATAGGCTCCAGATTCAGTGAGAGACACTTGTTTCAAAAACCAAGGTGGAAAGTGATTTTAGGAAGACACCCAGATGTTGGCCCCTGGCCTCCATTTGCACACGGGTGCACATGTCTGCTTAGGTACACACACACTCCACACACATATATGCCCCCCTCCCAAGAGAAGAATTCTAATCTGATCCCAGATTTTGAATGGCCAATATGAATTTTCACTGGGGGCAGACAGCTGTAACTTGGCAAGAATGGATGCCTGCGTCGGACTGAAGCTTGCAAATCAATACAATGTGTTGGCTTGCTGGAAACTTGTCCCATTTTGTTAAGGATTACGTTTCTACATGGTTTGCAGACTAGATGTTAATCAGTGGCTCTTGGCCAGAGAGGGCAAATCCTACCAGCAAATAAATGCATTTAAGATGTCAGGGGATGACCAAAGAGGAATATGTATACAGAAATCTAAAAAAATATGAAACCAGTTAGGAACTTAAAGGTCATTTGGGTGAGGGCAAAATTTTTGTGCAGGGTGCTGACAGTTTGCCCTCTGGGTGTTTTCAGAGCTTAAAGGATCAAACTGTCCACACAAAATATGGGATGTCTAATATAGAAGCCACATGTACCCTTCTAGCACAACCCTTTTGCCCTTTAATTACTGTGGCTCCAGTTCATGTTGGATACCACCCTGCCTGTAACTGTAGAATAGGCATAGCATTAAGCGGTCAAAAGATTGGGTGGTATCTCTAGATAGATAGTACTTTAGAGGAGTCTTAGGGAATGAAGGCAGTCAGTCAAGACTCATCTGAAGGTATGCTGCATTGGAGACTAGTTCCCAAGGATAATTGATAATTGAGCCCCCCCCACTGTGTAGAAATCCCCACTAAAGCTTCTCATTCCACTGTCCAAACAGGCTGCCATGGGGCTGGGGTTCAGGGGTTCAGAGGGTAGAGTGCTTGCCCAGCATGAAGCCCTGGGTTCACCCAGCACTGCACAGACCAGGCATGACTGATGTGCATCTATAATCTCAGAACTTGGGTGTTGGGAGGTGGACGCGGGGGAACCAGAAGTTTCAGGTCATCCTTGGCTACATAGGAAGCTTGAGGCCAGCCTGTGCTACACAAGAAAGACTTTGTCAAGAAAGAAAGGAAAGAAGGAAAAAAGAAAGAGGACTGCCCATGCTAAGAGTGAAGTGAATTATAATTCTTCACTTTAAAAAATTTGGTAGCTGGATGGTTGTGGTACACACCTTTAATCCCAGCATTCAGAAGGCAGAGGCAGGCGGATCTAGAGGCAGGCAGATCTCTGTGAGTTCGAGGCCAGCCTGATCTACAAAGAGAGTTCTGGGACAGCCAGGGCTACACAGAGAAACCCTGTCTCGAAAAACCAGAACCAATGCCCCAAAATGTACAAACACACAATTACATTTTAGTGTGTGTGTGTATGTGTGTGTTTGTGTGTGCCACAAGTGTGTCGGCCAAAGAACAACTTGCAGGAATGGTTTCTCTCCTTCCTCTGTGTGGGTTTGACATTTGAACTCACGTCATAAGGCTGGTGGCAAATGCTTTTACCTGTTGAGCCATCTCACTGCCCCACTATTTTAAGAGAGTCTTGCTATGTAGCATACACTGACCACTAATTCATGATCCTCCTGTCTCAGCTTCCTAAATGATGAGATTACAGGTGTGTGTTGGCACAGAGAAGTTTGTTAAGTAATAATTTGACCAGTTGTATGTGGGGTGACCATGGGTCTGGAAACAGACAGTATTTTGCCATAGCAGGAAATTACTATTAATAAGCCATTTGTGGACCCCTCTTTGCAGCCACCCTTGATATTGAGAACTTTGTGTGTGCTTTACACACAGTATCTCACTCCACCCTCCAGTCTGTCCTGTGACACACTGATTTCACCCCAGATTTATACAGGGCACAGGGAGGCTTGGAGAGGCTAAGTTAGCTCCACTTCTATCCCCCAAACTTTGTGGCTACCTTCTACTTTGTGCTACAAGAGGCTGCCCCTCAGTCAGTAACAGAAGCCAAGTTGAGCATGGTTGAGTATACCCATAATCCCAGCACAAGGGACGTTGAGGCAGGACCATGACTTCAGGACCAGCCTGGGATACACAATGAGATTCTGTTTTAAAAAGCCATAGCCAAGATGTAAGAGGACAGGCTCTGAGTCCCACATCCCTGGTTTTGGAGTTCTTTTCCTTAGGCTTCTTCCCGATGGCTCTTTCCACTGAGTGACTGTTGTGCAGTTTCTCCCTCATAAGGTAAAATCACCATTTAACCCCCAGCCCCAAAAAAGGTTAAGTTACTTGCCCAACATCTCATGGCAGGCAAAGGTCAAGGCTGGGCTGACAACTAAGTGCAGTGCTCAGGGCTGTGTGTCCCTTAGGGATTGTTCGTGGCAGAGGTGGGTTATGTTTAGACTTGATCTCTTGGTGGTCATCAGCATTTTCAGGAGCCCAGTATAATCTCCCACGTGGACGCTCTGGCTAGAAAATCCCTTTCTGAGTGGGGAATGGTGGTGCATGATTGTCATCTCAGCACTTGGGAGGTAAAGGCAGGTAGACCTCTGTGAGTTTGAGGCCAGCCTGTTTTATGTAGTGAATTTGAATTCCAGGCCAACCAGGGATACCCAGCAAGTTCCTTTGTGTGTGTTTCTGTGTGTGTGTGTGTGTGTGTGTGTGTGTGTGTGTGTGTGTGTGTGTGAGAGAGAGAGAGAGAGAGAGAGAGAGAGAGAGAGAGAGAGAGAGAGAGAGAGAGAGAGATTTGAAGCTGGGTGGTACAAGTCTGGTTTCAACTATTTGGGAGGCTGAAGCAGAAGGGTCACAATTCAAGGCCACTTGGAAACTTTGAATATAGAGTACATTCAGGGCCAGCCTGGTAAGCCATCAAGATTCTGCCTTAAAATAGACGACAGGGCAGCTATAGATCAGTGATCCAGCACTTGCCTAGCATGAACAAAGTCCTGGAGTTCAGTTCTGGGCTCTGAAAAGAGGGGAGTAAAGAGGTAAAGAGGATCGGTTCCCTTCCGAGATTGAAGGAGGGCACGTTTGCCTCCTGGACAGCCTCCAGAGGCTGTCCTCCCTTTCCTTCCCATTGCCTGCTTGCTCACACTTGACATATAACGGAACTCCAGATGCCATGTGGGGACTTGCTGTCCTTAATTACATCCAGGCTGGTAAAACTCAACCAAATTAATCACCAAACAGTCCATCCAATAAAAGTAACCTCTTCTCATAATGGAGAAATTAACCAGGACTGAGCAGTAGAGGTTAGGAGAATGGCCATAAAATATAATTATAATAATATTATTATTAATAGTGGTACACTTCATGGCCTCTTGCCTTTCATCCCAGATCTGAGAGAGACTGGCTACTGTTAATTAATATCATTTGGACCTGTTGAAACTAAACTATACATACGGGTCTTAAAAGGAAGCAAGGGTTTGTTTGCCTTTTGTTGGGGAGTGAATGTTGCTTTTCCTGTCCTACAGCAGGAGGGGTGTAAGAGGGCGAAGGGGACTTGACATAATTCCCTTCTTCACTGGGGGCTGGAAAGAGTTAACAGGTAAATGAATTTTAGAAGGCTGCTTTCACCTTAAGGTTTTTCATATTTGTATACTTCACTGCTACATGTATTTGGTTTCTAAACCAAGCTAGCTGTGCTCAGCTTAGAGGCTGTTTGGGCTAGAGTTTGAAATGGACTCTTGCAACACAGTTCATAGATGCTGTTGACTTGGCAAAGATAATGAAGTTGATGTGGAGGGCCCAGAATGCATGTGACCAATTTTCCTTTTTCTTGCTTTTCTACTTCAGATAGCTCAGGTTGGCCTCGGCTTTTGTAGCTGATGATAACTTCATCAGCCTTCTTTTACTTTCCAGGTGCTGGTATTACAGATGTACATGCCCACTCCTAGCTCTTAATTTTAAAAAAAGTGGCATGATAAACTTCTTCTTCTTCTTCTTCTTCTTCTTCTTCTTCTTCTTCTTCTTCTTCTTCTTCTTCTTCTTCTTCTTCTTCTTCTTCTTCTTCTTCTTCTTCCATCATGGGTTTTAGGAAAGATGACCGCAGGCAGTGGGGGAACAATTTCCAGAGATACCTATGCAATGGAAGATGAGGGAGGCCCAGTAGACCTACTTGATCTGAAACTGTGCTGATGAGGACTCTGGAGCAGTCACTCAGCTGCTTCTTTACCTCTGGCTGCAGCATAGTAGAAATGAGTGTATACTCTGAACCAGGATGCAAATGCTAGCTCCATCAGAGACTAATGAATAGTTCAACCTGGCTAGGCTTCCTTGTTTCATCTGAGGCGAGGCAGTAGTCTGCATATATATAATTTCGAAGATCAAGTAAAATGCTTCTGACCGTGTCCTCAGAACTATGTTTGCAACAATGTCTTTAGTCTGTCAGTTCCAGGGTTGGGTGATGTTGATAGAATGCTTGCCTTGCAAGTATGAGGTCTTGTGTTCAATTCCCAGAACTGAACTCTCTATATGCCTCTCAATGTCATGTCATTAAAAATAATTTAATAACCCATTAACTCCAACTTGTGCTGTTGATATACTTCTGGGTGTAGAGCCATGCACCGGAGTGTAATAGACCTAACCAGAGCCATCCCTTTCAAGAAAATGACTTTCTCCTCAAGAAGCCATCAACTATCCATGCACCGGAGTGTAATAGACCTAACCAGAGCCATCCCTTTCAAGAAAATGACTTTCTCCTCAAGAAGCCATCAACTAGCCATGCACCAGAGTGTAATAGACCTAACCAGAGCCATCCCTTTCAAGAAAATGACTTTCTCCTCAAGAAGCCATCAACTATCCATGCACCGGAGTGTAACAGACCTAACCAGAGCCATCCCTTTCAAGAAAATGACTTTCTCCTCAAGAAGCCATCAACTATCCATGAAGCCCTTTCTTACTCCAGGCTAGGATGCTGACTGGCTGGATCTTGTGTAGGTCTTCCGCAACCAACCACAGCTGCTATGAGGTCATGAATGAAGAGGCCCTATCATGTCCACAAGGCACTACTTTACTCTAGTGTTTCCCAGCTTCTGGTTCTTACAATCTTTCTGCCCTCTTCTCTGTGTTGAGGCATGAGCTGTAGGGAGAGGGTGTGATGTACATATCCCATCTGAGATTCTCCATTCCATAGTCACTTACTCTCACACTGAAATTAATATTTAAGCCCCTAAAGTTCTTATGTTTCAGTGTGTGTGTGTGTGTATTGGTTTATTGGTTTATTTTCTTAATATGGCATCTTGTTCTGTGGCCCTGGATGGTCTGAACTTACTATGTAAACTAGGCTGATCCTAAACTTGAGATCTTCCTGTTTCTGCCTCCCCGGTTCTGGGATTACAGACATTTCTAAGAACTGATAGAGCCATGGTAAACACAAGCAAGATTTTCATTTGTTCCTCTCTCCCCAATGCTATAAAAAGGCAAGAAGGAAAACATTAGTTTAATGAGAAATGGATATCTGCCAAGGGCTTAGATTTGATCCTTCAACTTCTCATTTCTTCCTCTTGAAATCACTAGGTCTCTGACAGATGTGATGAAAAACTTTTAGCTTTCACTTGTCACATGATAGCAGGCAGGGGGCTTAGTCTTCTCTGGTCCCAGTTTCCTCATTTCAAGGCCATAAGACATCATCAGATTTACGGCTTCCAGGTCTTGTGGTGAAGGTTGGAGTGATTGGAAAGTGTTGTCAGCTCCACTGTGGCTTATTTTGTTTTCACCAAGGGTTGCATCTAGCCCAGGATGAGGTCAAAGAGTTGGACCACATTGAAAAATATTATAGCACAATGTGATCCCTGACTTGCGGCCCAAAGGCACCCTTGGCATTCAGGACAAATGTCAGCCAGTGTGGACCTGAGCCTGGACAAAAGCCTCAGGTATGTTCAGGGGTCCCCAGAAAAGGAAAACACAAAATAAAACAAATCAGGATGTTACCTCCGGTAGATTTGATCGGAGTCAAATCTAATGGAGGATGGTCAGAAAAATGGGTGTCTACACCTGGGAGTGTGGGTGTCAACATCTTTCTCAACTGATGTGCCCATGTTTCCACACTTGTACATTCATTCTGACATGCCAAGTCCTCATGCAAATGAGTTGAGGTTCATTTTATTATCTTGAAATATCAGAAGTTTTATTTCTCTTCCATCAGAGCAGCTATTAAAGCAGTGGCACTTGTCTGTAATTTTAGCAGTTGGGAAGCTGAAGTAGGAGGCTCAACAATTTAAGGCAGCCAGGGCTATATAGCAAGATCCTCTCTCCAAAAGATAAAAAAAATCCCCAAACAAACTAAGCTGGCGATTGAACTCAGTTCACAGAATGCAAAACCTCCTGAGCTTGATCTCTGTCACCATACAATCTAAGCTTGGTGCCGAAAACCTGCAATTCTAGCACTGAGGATTAGAGGCAAGAAGCTCAGGTGTTCAATTTAAGGCTAACCTAGGCTATATACAGCCCCATTTCAAAACAGACAAAAATACATAGTAAGATGGCCATGTTATAATCTGAGCTAGGAGGCCAAGGCAGGAAGATTCTTGAAAGTCTGAGACAAGCCTGGGTTACAGATCACCACAAAAATACAAAACAAAACAAAACACATAGTGATAAAAACCAAAAAGACTAATAAATAATAATCAGCAGGTGATTAAAAAGCAAAGTTTTCAAAGTGCAATATTTGAATAGGAAAGAGAACTTCTTTTTAGGTTGTCTTCTGTTTAATTATGGTTGAAGTCACTGGGGAGAGGGGGCAGTGAGACCCTCTCTGAGTCTCTGGCTTGTGGGGTGGAGCCAACCTTGATAAAGACTAAGCTGTTTTCAGTCACTGAGGCAGGCAGATGGGGTGTGCTGTGTTCTCTGAGCATAGGTTTCTGATTGCAGAGCTGCTGATCTCATGCTTTCTACGGAGCATGACCCCTTGGGACCTGAATCAAGCAGAAGACTCAGAATGCTACAGAATACAAAAAAGCACGCCCCCTTTGGAGATGTGTTCCATGTGAGCTAGGCGAACATGTGGTTATGTATTACAGCTGGGTATATAAAATCTTTCAGTTGTATCCTAAGAAGGAAGTGTAAATGCCCACCCTGTGCGCTGTAGTCACTGTGCTGTGCCCTTTGTGGTGACAGGAATGATACATAAATCTTCCAACACTGAGCAAGAAGTGATTCAGATGCATTAAGACAAACAGGTCTGACAGCTTCTCTTCTCTCCTACTGGACTAACTTGTGGCTACAGGTGATTTATAACAGCAGCAAAGGCCACACAAGTGCCTCTTCATGAGGGGCCAGTGGTTGTGTAGACTCAGAGAGTCTTTCTTTTTGGGGTTTTGTGTTTTGTTTTTGCTTTTGTTTTGTTTTCCAGACAGGGTTCCTCTGTGTAGCCTAGGCTGTCCTAGAACTCTCTCTGTAGATCAGGCTGGCCTTGAACTCAGAGATCCACGTGCCTCTGCCTCTCAAGTTCTGGGATCAAAGGTGTACTCCACCACCACCTGGCTGACTCAGATATTCTTAAGGTTAGGTACCAAGGCTAACTGCTATTTAACTCCCTTGGCTGCTGGAGCTTAACTAAGAGTGCATAGGCATCGAAGGAGAGCGTAGACCCACTGATGGTTCTCAGTGGTAAGAAATATTCCTTCTCCTCTGCCATGCAGATTAGACATGAGGACACAGGGTGAGGTGCGGTGGAGATGTTTAGCATGCATACTTACGCCACTTCAAAATGAATAAATAAATAAACAAATAATAAATAGGAAAGAAAATGCTGTTGCTCTGTATACTTCTTTAAGATAAAGATGTATGTAACCAAGACACTTAAGTCAAGGACTTTGTGGGTACAGTTAATGGTCAAAGTGCTCTCTAGCTGTAGAATCAACAAGAGGCTTGAGAGTTAGCATCATGGCAGACATAATGCCAGACTACATGCAATGTTCTCAAAAGAGAGAGGCCTAGGCCTTGCCTTTGGAAGGCTTAGAATCCACCAGGAAAAACGAACAGTGTGAAAATAACAATACTTGACAACCAGCAATGGCTCGTTGGATTGTAGAGTGAAGCCTGCTCCTAAATCTGACAACCTGAGTTCAGTTCTAAGGACCTGCGTGTAATAAGGAGAAGACTGACTTCTGTAAATTGTTCTCTGACCTCCATAGGAGTACTGTGTCTTCTAACACCCAATGTGCACACACAAGTCCACACTCACACACACACACACAAACGAATCAAACAAATACCAATACTACTAGGGTGATAATGGAAATGAAACTGAAAGATGGGTTAAGAGGTGAGAGAACACGGAAGATCAGGAAGACTCTTATTCGACCTGTATTTTAGCAAGAATTTCTTTTTCATGGCTGGGATCCAAACCCAGGGCTTTCTTGAGTGCTAGGAAATGCAGTCCATAGTGAGCTTCACCTTTAACCCACTCAACAGAGTTTTGCTGGGGAGCATGACATGAAGAACAAGGGCTTTGCATGAGGGTAAAGGACAAGGTCATAGCCTGGAGGGGGAGATGAAGGAGCCCCTGACCTGATGTTATGAAAATATCGAGTGTAGACCACATGGACAGAAAAGCTGGACTGAGGGTTTGGGGCCAGATTATTAACAGCAATTAAACAATTAAGGTTTTCATCAAGAACTAAGATGAAAGGGAGTTAGAGCCATGTGTTTGACAATGGGTATTGGGAGGGCCAGGGAACAGAATGAGGAACTATCAGGGGGCCACAACAGGAGTACAGGCAGGGGGTAAAAGAAGGCACCTAAAAAGAAGGTACTGACTTGGAGAGATGGAAATGGCTAGAGAGATCTCTGGAAGAAAAAAGAAAACCCCACAGAATCTAGAAACTAGGCAGATGAAAGGGGTTAAGCTAGAACCAAGCAGATATCGGGTAGCCACGAAAATGACCTAAACTTTCTGGTTGTTCTATTTTCCCAAATGCCTCTTGGAAAGACATGGAAAGTGTAGGGGCAGCATTTGGAGAAAAGATAATAAAGCTAGCACGACACATCCTGGATTGTTGGTGGATTGTCCCAACCACAGTGTCTAATAGACAATGACCAGACATAGGCAAGACAAGCAGGTGGGATTGTCTCTGCAGAATCCTCACAATCATGTCAAGGCTAAAGGAACCCAAAGAGAAAGCATGAGGGCGGGGAATTCTAACTCACAAATGAGGGCCCAGCTTGGAAGATGGAAGACAGAAGGAGCAGGGCTTGGAGAGGCAAATGGGGAAGGTCATTTGAGAGGAAAACTAGGGAGAGAGACTGAAAGGCTGGGGTGTGTTTCAATGGTAGAGTGAGTGTTTACCTAGCATGGATGGGCCCCTGAGTTTGATACACAGCATCAGAAAAGGAAGTTCAATGTTGTAAAATTAAGATTAAAGAATGAGAAGAGGGCACTGGGAAAATGGTTTAGATCAGTAGCTCTCAACCTTCCTAATGCTGTTCCTCATGTGTGGTGACCCCAACCATAAAAATGCTTTCGTTGCTACTTCATAACTGTAATTTTGCTACTGTTTTGAATTGAAATAGAAGTATCTGATATGCAGGATATCTGATATTTGACCCCCGTGAAAGGGCCATTTGAGACCCAAAGGGGTCATGGCTCCCATGTTGAGAACCACTTGTTGAAACAGTCAAGTTCCTGCTGCACAAATGTGAGGAACTGAGTTCAGATCTCTAGCACCTATGTAAACAGCAAGGGCATAGAGTCCTCAGTGCTGGGGCTGCAGACACAGGCAGAGCCCCAGAACTTATTGACTAGTCAGCCTGGCCAAATCAGTGACTTCTAGTTTCAGTGAGAGACTAGGTTTCAAAACAGAAGCCGGATCAAGCTATGCAAATTTCAGCATAGAGGGGAGAGAGGTTCATAGGTTCATGAACATCCACCCCTAGTTGAGAAGCTCTTGGCACCTGGTAGCTTCTAAAGGAGAGAGTCAGTTTTTACAGATGTGGTCCCTGGTAGGTTGTATGCTCCCGTGGATGATGGACTCACATCCATGAATATTGAGCACAGTAGGTTATAAGAAAAAGAAAAAAAAAACACTACAAACAAAACCCGAGGATACAAATTTAGGAGTGTGTAAAGGATTAGGAGAAGTTATGGGGAGGAGAGGGAGATAAATATGATCAAAATACACTGTATACATGTATGAAATACTTAAAAATATCTTGTTAAAAATAAGGCAAAGAGTACTTAAAGAAGATATTGGAGGCTGGGTGGTGGTGGCACATGCCTTTAATTCCAGCATTCGGGAGGCAGAGGCAGGAGGATCTCTGTGAGTTCGAGGCCAGCCTTGTCTACAAGAGCTAGTTCCAGGACAGCCTCCAAAGCTACAGAGAAACCCTGTCTCGAAAAAAAAAAAAAAAGATATTATTGGAAATTGCGAGTGTGCACGCAGACACACACACACACACACACACACACACACACACACACACATGAGAAGAGAACATGGACTCTTGGAGCTGGGTGACTTCTATGACTTGGAAAAGAGATTCAAGTAGATGCTTGGGGTGTTGGAGAAAGGGAAACCCAAGCCTTGCAAACTTGTGAAGGAGTCGCTACTGAAAGCTGTTAAGTTGAGCAAGATGGTCACAATAAGAACCCTTAGTCCAGGAAAGACTTGAGTGAATAGACACTCAAGATAAGTGAAGGGAACCAAAATAACACGGAGATGGGGCTGGATGGGAAGAAAGCTTGCAGGATGCCAGAGGGAGCTTGGGAAGAAGGGGTGGGGCACAGAGGTAGAATTAGCTTTCCCATGAGAAATGGAAAGAAGAGTCAGAAGTTGAAAGGGGGACAGAGAAGTTGGGGGAGTTTGTGACAGAAGCCACGTCCTCAGTAAGACAGAAAGTCAAGCTGTCCATAGGGAGGGCTGGAGGGAGGCCAAGGCGTTCATTTTGAATTGTGTGAGACACGGACCGACCCCACCAAAGGCTTGCCCTTCGTGAACTTGGGGTTCACAAATCTGGGGGCTGAAACAGAGAAATCAGACCGAGATTATAGTTTAATCTGAAATGCTGGGGTAGCTATTCCAGGGCTGTGATTCCTTAAACTGGCCTGGTGGTGCCTGCTTATAACCCCCAACTCCTTCAGACCCAGGCAGGAGGATCACAAGTACATACCAGGCTAGGAAACTTAGCAAAATGCTGTCTCAAAACAAAGAGCAAACAGGGGACTGAGAATGTGGCTTAGTGGCAGTCTAACATACAGGAGGCCACAGGTTCAACTCCCAATACCTCAAAAGAAAAATTAAAAAAAAAAAAGAATGGCTGCATTTGTTTCCGCTTCTTAACCTTTGGCAGGAACCTGGGGCCTCCACGTCAGTGAACAGGTGTCTGTGTTTAGGCTCTCTCTCTGGATTGTCCCCAAGAGCCCATTTTGCTATTCTGCTGGATTCCTGTAGAGTGATCTTTTCTCTTTCTTGGAAAGATGAGTGAGTTATCACTCCTGAGAGGCAGGGATATCTAGCTCAGTGTTTGAGCTGCCCTCTATCCACCCATGCCGGACACCCAGCTTCCTTATGGCTCCTTACGAAGCAGTATTTCATCATCTCTGTCAAGGTGCAAGAGGCAGCTGATAGTGGTGATGGCCTCAAGGTGGTTTAAAGTCTGGGCCATAAGTCCCAGAGTAGCATTCTGGTTGCAATGCTCTCAAGGCAAAGGGCGTCTTTAATAGCAACATGAGCCATGAGTGATGAAGCTTATTTTACATTAACCTGGCAGAGTCAATTCTGCACATAATAATTCTGCACATTTATGTGCAGGTTTGGGGCTGTGGTCAGCAGCAGGTGGTGTGAGTCACAACAAGGAAGCTGGTAGAAGGTTTTGTGGATGCTTTAAGAGACCTCCTCAGGTTTCCCAAGACAGAAAGGGGATGGGCTGGTAAATATGAATTAAGAGCAACGTTCTCGAGGTCTGTCTTGGTAACACTGGAGAATCTGAGGCAACCAGATCAGAAGTTTGAGAGCAGCCTCAACTCCATGGGAGTTTGAGGCCAGCTTAGGCTATTTGTGTTTTTTAAGACAGGATCCGCTGTTGTTTTAATAACAGCAAGAGGTTGAGGCTAGCCTGGGCTGCCTACTATGACCCTATCTCAATAAAACAAACAAACAAACAAACAAACAAAACCAAGACATCATTATGATTGGGCTCAAAAATTCAAGTTGATGTTTACCAGATAACCTCTAGACCTTGGAAGCACCAACTATAAACTGGGCACACAAATATTTACCAAGTCACATTACCGGGATGATTCAAAGATAATTTGCAAAAGGGTGACTGTCATGTACACTTCACCACATAATCATGGTGTTTAGGATTTGTTTCTCCCATGTCCCAGGAAGCATGTGGTCATCAATACAACTGTTGAATTAGGCTGTGGATATAGCTCTGTTGGCAGAATGTTTGTTTAGAGTGTATAAGGCCCTGAAATTGGTCACCAGCACTGAAGGTTTGGTGGCACAGATCTTGGCTACTATTCATGGGCTGCAATGAGGGTTCAAGACTAGCCTGGGTTATAGGAGACCCTGTCTCAAAAGAAGAAGAAGAAGAAGGAGGAGGAGGAGGAGGAGGAGGAGGAGGAGGAGGAGGAGGAGGAGAAGGAGGAGGAGGAGGAGGAGGAGGAGGAAAGAAAAGAAAGATAACTGTTGAATGAATCAATTTTTAGACTTGAGTGACTACATTCACTATGAATGTGCCAGGTTCTGCCAACATTTTATCTCACTTAATCTTCATAACAACTTTATGGCGAAAATATTTTCATTACAGACAACTGGTAAAGAGGTTAAATTGCTTGCATGGTGGAGTGACCTCTTACCCCTTCTTCAGAGCTGTTCCAAAAGAGAAACACAGAAGCAGAAAAATGCTTCATCAAAGAGTGGCGTCTTAGGAGTGTCTGTCTGTCCACCCCAAGAAATGATGGGAAAGGGCTTTGGACAGAAGTCCCTACCTCTAATGGTCGGGTGGTTTCCTCTACTGAAACATTATGGAGATGAGGTCATCCAGCATGCTATCCAGCTTATGTGCTGGGTTTTAAGAACGTCAAAGCTATTATACACAGGAACAACCATGAAGGTTCAACCCAGGCGATTCTACTAGGCAAGGGGCAATGAGCAGTGGCCTGGGTGGGTCAGAAGACCTGGAATGCTGGTCCTGGAGCTTCCTGCTCCATGCCCGCTGCTCTTGAGTAATGGGGCAGTGGAAAATTCCTCTCAGTTTTTTTTTTCTCCCTGAACGAGAACTCGATTTAGGAGCCGTGAGTGCCCCCAGGGTGATGCTTTCCCATTTGTCAGTACCGAGCACTCCACCCTCACCTGGACAGGGTGTCAGTCTTTGCAGCAAGTCCAGGAGGAGCCTGAACCCTGCTGCAGCTCCAGGGGGAGGACCCAGTTCTTCTGAGGGAAGAGGCCCTGGGAGTGTGCTGTTATTTTCCAGGTCCCCGTGCTGGCTTTAGTCATCTTGCTACATAGAATGCAATGTCTTACACAGCAGGAACTAGTGGAGGGCCCTGGCTTTCTTGACCCGGAAGTGAAGTGTTCTGCCCTGGAATAGGCTCTCTTCTGAACCACTTTGGAGAGCGAGAAGTCAACATTGTTCCCTCTGTGGTGGGGGCAATGCCGGTTCCTATTTCTGAATGTGCTCCTTGTCAAATTCTCTATAAAGAACATGCATTGCCTTAGTAATCATAGACCTGGGAAAAATTCTAGTATTACCTTAGCTTTCCTTTTAAAACTCATGGGATTCCTCATAGCTGTTTTGGGAAAGAGTGAGAAACTAGGTGTTCTTTATTCACCAATGTGGCTTGCCGTGTTTCTCCCTTGAAATTAAACTTGGGCTCTTAAAGCCACCATCTTAAAAACAAACAGATATCTCACCAAAGTAGCCAGCTGCACAGCCAACATGTTCATCAATTAAAGAGTTTAACTTTTAGACTGACTTATAATTTCTTCTCCATCTTCCATGAGTCTATCTTGGGTTCGTTCTCCTGTGTTTGATGTTGCCTTTTGTTGGTGTGTATGAGAATTAGTGGCTATCTGTTTTTGTTTTTTTTCATCTGTTCTTTCTTTTCTTGTAGCGTTGGAGAGCAAACCCATGGCATTGTGCATACCAGGCAAGCCCTCTGCCATGGGACTACATCCCTGGTGGATCCCGTCCGCTCTTCACCAGGACAGGCTTCCTTGTGTACCTTTCTAGCCATTGGTTTTCTCCTATAAAATCTTGCTTTGTGCTTGGGGCTGTGTCTTGGTAATGAGTAACACAGATGAAGACAGGAGACTTGAGGAAGGAAGCAGGGATTTCCCCAATTCCAATGCTTTCTCTCCCAGCTGCTTCCCTAGCAGGCTCTGTTGCAGACTCTGAGCTGAGCTTGGGATAATAGTTTTCAGGACAGATACATGCTGCAGTTGGAGTACAACTGGTTCACGAACAGTAGAAGGAGTTATTGGCTCTGTGAAAAGATGCTTTGCTAATCCAAAGGATTCCCTGCTTGCAGCTGCTCCCTAGTACACGCAAATGTTATCATCACAAAATGCAACGCAAATTCAACAGGGTAGAGTTCTTTGCAGGAAGAAAGTGTATCTGCAGTTTTGTTTTGTTTTATCTTATCTTTTAACTTGACCCAGGGCTTATAATGCTGCCAAATCTGACTTTGAACTTGTGATCCCCACTTAGCCTTGGTATAGCTGCTGTCACAGCATTCACCACCACAGAATAGCTGATGTTATTATAAACTTCAGTGCAATGTTTGTTTGTGATAGTGTCTCATTTTGTGGCCCTAGTTGATCTGGAACTCACTGTAGCTCAGATTGGCCCCAAACCTTGTCAGTCCTCCTGCCTTAACTTCCTGAGAAGCTGGAATTATAGGTGTTGCTGCTATACCGGATTTTTCTTTCTTTCTTTCTTTCTTTCTTTCTTTCTTTCTTTCTTTCTTTCTTTCTCTCTTTCTTTCTTTCTTTTTTTAAGATAGGATTTCTCTGTGTAACAGCCCTGGCTGTCCTAAAACTCTATTTATAGACCAGGGTGGCCTCAGACTCACAGAGATCTGCCTGCTTTTGCCTCCCAAGTACTGGAATTAAAGTCATGCACCACTACACATCATTTACTATACCAGCTTTTATCCTTTTTTCCTTCCTCCCTTCCTTCCTTCTTTTCTCCCTCCCTCCATCCCTCTCTTTCATTATTGTTTTTTCTGTTTTTTGTTTGTTTTTGAGACAGCATTTCATTGTGCTGACCTGACTGGACTTGAACTTAATGTATAGACCAGGCTGGCCTTAAACTCAAAGACATCTGCTTGCCTCTGCCTCCCAAGTGTTGAGATTAAAGGAATGCACCATCATACTCCATGTTTCTTTGAGACTTTTGGAGTGTTATATTTTTTACTCCAAGGTGATAGTGATGATTGGATAAAATCACTCAGACTGTAGTTACGAGGTCAAGTTGATAAGCACTGTCTTGTAGTATTTTCCTATGTAATGCAGTAGCATGGGGCTATCTGATCGTGGTGATTAACTGGAAACCAGGGGCCTGGGATTCTCAGATGACTCCTTATACTCCTAGGAGTGTTCTTGAGCTGGCCACATGACCCTTGGCTGCCCTTTGTTTTCCTGCTTAAGCAGAAGTATGGGCTGGGGAATCTCTGAATATCTTTCAGACCTAATTTACTCATTCATTTGTGTGTAGAACAAGCTAAGAACCTCTTGGAAGTTGTGCAAAACTCCTTGGAATTTCGTTTTATCTAGTGTTACTTCCACTGCTTTAAAGGAATGTCACAGGAAGTGTCAGGAAGTGAGGTAACAAGCAGCATATCTTCAAGATAACCGTGTTTGATGGTGACACCCTTCCAGGAAGGATATTCAAAACTTATTCTGAATTCTGCCGAGACGAAAGATCAGAGACATCCTCATTCTTTCTATAGGAGCTGGAGGGCAGTGGGAGTCTTCATGACCTTGGTTCTGGTGATTCCAGAATATGCAGGCTCCTGGAGATGAGGAACCTTCCTTTTTATGGCTTCCACCATCATCTGTCAGTTGTCAACCCGCCTCTCTGAACAGTTGTACAAAGTAGATAATTATTAACTGTGCTTGGAAGAGGTACTAGATGAAAAGCCAAGGAGATGCCACTTTCATCATGGAGAAATTCAAAAGACTGGGCAGATATTAGAAGAAGGGAGGGGGCTGGGGGCTTAATGAAAGTGATTGCTCTTAGGAATAATTCCAAATTGTTCAATGTCAAATGTGTCTGGAAAAATGTCCCCTTAACCCAGTACTCAGAATACCTGCCGAAAGTAGCTGGGCCTTTTGTAACTTCGGCTAAGCTCAGCCTGACTGAAGTTGGTTCTTTCCCAATGAGAATAGAGCAAAAATAGAGCGTGTCCATTGTTGGTTTCTAAGTGTTTCTTCTCTCCCACTCTCTGCTTCCGCCCCAGTCCTGTTGCCCCGTGGCTCTCTTCTTTGTCCTCCTTTTCTTACCCTCTCTGTTTGTGTAGCTGGTCAGGCAAGAAACAGGTCTGGCTCAATCAAAAAAATTAAATTATATTTCAATTTAGTTGTGGGGTGTGTGTGTGTGTGTGTGTGTGTACGTATACTTTGAGGGCAGAGGATAAGTGTGGGGAGTTGGTTTTCTCTTTTGACCATGTAGGTCCCAGGGATTGAACTCAGATCATCAGACTTGGCAGCAGCTGATGAGCCACCTCACTGCTCCAACAGCCTGCTTAAATTTCATCCCAGCCCCAGAGACCACAAGTCACTAAGCTTCACTAAAATAAACTATCATTCTGGGTACAGAAGTGTACCTCTTTAATCCCAATATGTGGGAGACAGAGTTAGGCAGATGTTTGTGAATTCTAGGTCATCCTGATGTTCTACATAGAATTCTAGTCCAGTCAGGGCCACACAGTGATGCCTTGTCTTAAACAAACAAACAAACAAACAAGAAAGATAAAATGAACTGGCACAGTACTGCATACTTTTAATCCCAGCAGACAGAGGCAGGCAGATCTCTGAGTTTCAGGTCAGCCTGGTCTACAACAAGAGAAACCCTGTCTTGAAAAACAAACCCACACCCCCCCCCCCAAAACAAAAGTTACAATTACCTGGGCTGGGGAAATGGCTCAGGGAGTAAAAGTGCTTCCCACACAAGCATGAGGACCCAAGTTCAGACCCGAGTTCAGACCCGAGTTCAGATTCCTAGAACCTACAAAAGAAAAGCCGTGTGTGTGTGTGTGTGTGTGTGTGTGTGTGTGTGTGTGTGTGTGTGAGAGAGAGAGAGAGAGAGAGAGAGAGAGACAGAGAGAGAGACAGAGAGAGACAGAGAGACAGAGAGAGACAGAGAGAGAGAGAGACCCCAGTGTTGTTGGGAGGTGCAGACAGTGGAATCATTGGAGTTGCTGGCCAGCCAGTGTAGCCAAACCAGTGATCTCCAGGTTCAGTGAGAGCCTGACTCAGACATCTGATGTCTTCATGTGTGTGCACATCCACTCCTCACCACAATTATAATTACTCATTTACAAAAGGTCTACCCTCCTCCAAAAAATAAAGAAAAATGCAAATTAGGCCTTAGTTGTCCTTTCTTTGGGACAGATGTACTCAGCTGGGTCACTTTGTTGTTGCTGTCCAGCCTTCTTAGCCTTGCTGTTTCCTTTGATTCTGGTTTTGGTGTTGTAGATGGGGTTGAACCTAGACCCTTGCCTGAGCTGATGAGCACTCTACCACAGAGCCACACCCCAAGGCCCCCCACACCTCGTTTTCATCTTTTTCAATGCTGGCTGTGCAAGGGCTCTGCCACAGAGCCCTATCCCCTGCTTTTCTTGGGCTAACTTCTATTTTGAGGCAGGGTCTTAGTAACTTGTCTACTCTCCCTATGAACTCATGATCTTACTGCGTAGCTCCAGGAAACCTTGAATGTGTACCCTGCTGTTTCAGCCTCCCAAGCCGACATGAGGCCTGGCTCTCACCCTCCTTTTTACCTGGACTTTTTCCTCACTCCCTTTGCCCCCCTTTCATCCAGGTTCCTAAGTAAAGGTGGCAAACACTCTGTTATGTCCAGATATTTCCTGCTAACGGAACACACTGTATCCCAGGGCCATGGGCATTTCCAGAGGGCCTGGGTTTGAAGTGGTAGAGAGGCATGGAGTGCATTTACCTCAGTCCACCTGAGGTTGCTTGGGTTTGTTTATATATTTAGTTGTTATTTATCTATTAGGTAGCATCTCATGTAAGTGCAGACTGGCTTTATGCTCATTGGGTAGCTGAGGGTGGACTTCAACTCCTGATCCTCCTGGCTTCACCTCCGGAGTGCTAGAATTACAGGTGTGAGTGACAACTCCTGGCTTTTTGATATTGTTAAGTAAACCAAAAAAATTAGGCAAGAGTTCTATGTACATCTACAGTAGCAATTTCCTGAAGGGTCCCACTGACTTTTTTTTTTATACATATATATATATACACATTCAAAATTTATATGCAGATAAAGAATACTATCTTAGAGTAGTTATATCTAATTTTCTCTCAGTTATGTGTTTAAGTCTGAATCTTTTATACTAAACTCATTATTTACTCACTTTTTGAAAACTTCTATTTGACTGATATCTTTAAATCCAATTTACAAACCTAATATACTTAAGTCTTTCAAAAATTGCCTCTTCTTGGTGTTGGTCTTGCTGCTTTAGGCTAATTGAGAAAAAAAACCTACCTCATCAGATATGCACTGTTAGATCAATCTTTACACTTCTTTTACTTTCACATATCAAATCCAGCTGTTATGAAAATGTTAGGGGATTATTATCTAAATGCATTCAATATGTAAGATTTTCCTTTTTTTCCTAGCAGGTCACCAGAGGAGGTCTCCATCACTTTCTATCTCAACTATTCCAAAGCCTTTGTACAACTTTAGGTGCTCATGTTTTTTTTTTTAATATTTCAGTTTTTTTTATTAATATTTTTTTTTATTTTCCATTTTAAATTTAGATAAGAAACAAGGTTGCTTCACAAGTCAGTACGAGGTCCCTCTCCCTTTCCCTCCCCTCCTCCCGTGCCCTCCTTCCCGTGCCCACTGACTTTTTTTGTTAGCTTATTCTTCTGCTGCCACTTGAGGAAGATTCTAGATAGAAAACTCTTTTATTTATTTACTTGTTTATTTGCTTACAAATGACATTGTGTGTGTGTGTGTGTGTGTGTGCGCGCGCGCGCGCGCGCACGTCTGCTAAAGTACACATGTGGAAGTCAGGAAAACTCTTGAGTGTGTCCTAGAGATTGGACTCAGCTCATTAGGCTGAGGGATAAGCACTTTGTCTGCTGAGCCATCTTCTTGGTCTGTATTCATTTATTTCTAGGAGATGGTTTTGCTGTGTAGTTCAGGCTGGCCTTGAACTCCTGGCAATCTTCCTGTCTAGCCTTCTGGGTGATGGGATTAAGGATCACCATGTCCAGCTGCTGAAGTTTTCTTTTCTTTTCTTTTTTTTTTTTTTTTTTTTTTTTGGTTTTTCGAGACAGGGTTTCTCTGTTGCTTTGGAAGCTGTCCTGGAACTCGCTCTGTAGACCAGGCTGGCCTTGAACTCACAGAGATCCGCCTGCCTCTGCCTCCCAAGTGCTGGGATTAAAGGCGTGTGCCACCAATGCCCGGCTTGAAGTTCTCTTTTCATTGGGGAGAACTCTGTTTGCCACCCTCCTACATGTTTCTGAAGGCTCCATCCCCATTGTGGGAAGGAAGGGATTTGCTCTCCCAAAATCTTACTGTGGTTCTGATTGGCTAAAGCTTTGAGAGTTTCTCAAGTTGGCACGTTAGGGTGGTGTGTACAACTAACCACTCAAACTATAAGAGCTTCCGGGGTCAGGCTGCTAGCTCCAGGCTGTCCCTGCTGTGGTGGTACTGTCCTAGTCCAGCTGGGTTCGGGACACCAACCTCCGTGGTCACTATAGGAGGGGACATCAGCCAGCCTGGGTGCTCAGCTGCTAAAATGTGGAAAGAATTCAGAGACTTTCACATCTGAGGGGGCATTTTAATCTCCTAGAAAAGTCCTGAGAGGTTGCAAGGATGATTCTTCTCATCAAAATATGTTTGTGGGAAGACAGCCAGATGGGCACAGCTTGGGTTCTGGACTCTAGGTTTCTGCACTAAGAGTCGGTAGTAGAGGGTTCTCCCTACGCCACCAGGCCTGGGGTGTAGAAGGGAGTGGCTGGGCGCCTCCCTAGCCACGCACTCCCACTTGGAGAAAAAAGGGAGAGGCCAGAGCACCTGCATTTGTGTCTTGCCTCAGGAGAAAAGCTAGAGACACCTGCTGGGACGGCTTCACCCCCCAGGAGCAGGAGGGAGGGGCTACTTCCAGCTGCTGCATGCCTGCCCCAGGAAGGGAGCTGAGAACCAAAAGATGTTTGCCAAGGTTTAAAGAAGTTGAATACAGACCTCGGGGTGCTAACTATTTCCCTGGGGAAACTTTTCCAGGATCTTTTCGTTGTTTGATTCAGAGTCTCATGTAGCCCAGGATGGTCTCAAACTTGCTGGGTAGCCATGATGTTCGTGCTGTGATAACAACTGTACTCAGATGCTCAAGACTTTTTATTTTCCCCATCCGGTGCTGGGACTGAACCAGGGATCTCACTCATGCTAGGCAGATACCTTACCACCAACCTTTATCCCCAGTCCCTGGTCTGGAATTTCTTGGTTGTTGCAGTTGTCCTAGCTTTAAACAGTGTACTGAGAATAATGCCATTCTGCAAGAAAGGACCCAGAAGATCTTACTTTTCATTTTATTGCATTTTTGCCTGTTGTTTTCTGTGGTCTAGCCTTGTTGTAGATATATTTTTTTAATTATTTACCTTTATTTTATGTGCATTGGTGTTTTGCCCTCATGTATGTCTGTGTGAGAGTTTGAAGTGGTAGAGAGGCGTGGGGTTACAGACATGGAGTTACAGTTATAGATCATGGAGTTACAGACAGCTGTTAGCTGCCATGTGGGTGCTGGGAATTGAACCTGGGTCCTCTGTTAGAGCAGTCACTGCTCTTAACCATTGAGCCATCACTCTAGTCCCCACCCTGTGTATATTCTTAGTGGGAGAAACAGCAAAAATCAGAGGCTTCATCTAGTTTGCCCCATCTAAATTTCCTGACCATCCTCAAAGGCAGCTAACCTACCTGCTGGTGAAAAAAAAAAGTCATCAGATTGACAAAAATCCCTCATTTCTAATTATGTTGTTAGGACTACCCAGAGATACTGCATGACTTCCACCTGGTATTTAATGCCCAATTTGGGCAGTTTACCCCACCTTGGCTTATCAGTCTCAATTAAATGATGTTATTTTTCAGATTCAAGCTATCAATTGTTCCGTGTGTGTGTGTGTGTGTGTGTGTGTGTGTGTGTGTGTGTTGTGTGCACACATGTAAATTTGATTGCTATAGTATCTTACTGTGCATTCTAAGAGTTGGACAGTTAAGGTTAGCCATGCGCCCTTTAACAGCAGCTGTAATAGTACCTGTGCATCCAAAGGGATCAGGGCAGAGGATGTAATCCCTTGGTAGAGCACTTGGTTAATATTCATGAGGCCAGGCATTCCATTTCCAGCCCTGCAGAAACAGGGTGTGGTGGGGACACCTGTAGATCCAGCACTCAGGAGGTGGAGGCTGGAGGAGCAGAAGTTTGAATATTTGTTCTTGAGTTTCCCACCCCTTGCTGAAAGTTTGGGGATTTTCAGTGACTCGACAAGGAAGAGGCCAAACTTAGTTCTGCAGCCCCTAGTTCTGCCAACCTCCCTCCCCTTCCTGAGAGGCTTGGCCAGCTCCCAGTTATCTGCTAGCAATGGAAAAGGAGCTCCTGGGCGGGCCAACTCATAAATATTTGTGATTGAATACTAAATAGGATATCGAGTTTACTGCCTAAACTACACAATGTTGAATTAGTGAAAGCCACTTGAAGAATAGACATCCTGTTCAGTGAAGAGAAGAGGGAGAATCCACAGAAGCTTCTAGAAGCCAGAGTCTTTACCACATTGCACCTTTGTCTTCTTAAAACATTCCTTCTTAGCCAGGCTTGGTGGACACAGTTGCAATTCCAGCCCTGGGGAGGTAGAAGCAGGAGAATCATCAGGTATTTAATGCCAGCCTCAGCCTCATTGCAGGTTCAAGGTCAGCCTGACCTACACAACCCTGTGTCTCACCTTCTCCACATACTACCTAAAAAAGACTCTTGTTGAGCATAGTGGTTCAGGTCTGCAATCCCAGCTACTTGGGAGGCTGAAGCAGGAGGAATGCAAGTTCAAGGCCTATGTGGATTCTCATGACAGTAAGCTGAAGGCTAGTTTGGATAACTTAGCATGATTGTCTCAAGCTAAAAGTAATAATAACATGATACTCTCCTAGCAGCTGTAAGGCCCTGGGTTTGCTTTCTAAAAAGACAAATAACAAAGCATGCTAGGGAAGTAGTTCAATTTGTAGAGTAGTAAGGCCTGGGTTCGATCACCAGCACCTGTGCATTTTTATCAGGGTATCACACGCTTACATCCAGGACTTGGAAAGTTGGGAAGTAGAGGCAAGAGAACCAGAGGGTCAAGATCATCTCGAGAAACATAGTGAGTCTGAGGCTAGCTTGGGCTACAGGAGACTCAGAACAATAGCCAGCAGCAACAACGACAAGACTTCTATTTGTGGCCAGAGACTCATCTCCTTAACACACACAGAGAAAGGCCTCCCCGGTGCTCATTCTAGAAACCGGTGTGGACCCTGGGAAAGAGGCTGCTTGAGACTGGGGCTTCCTGGATAGGGGGAAGTCCTATGAGCTGCAAGAGAGTCCATCCCAAAGGAACCAGGCAGGGTACAAAGCTGGAGAGGAGTGAGGAGTCACCTCCAAAGACTCCGCCTTATCCTCCTCAGAATCTCAGACATCAAAGAGAACTCACATTAGGAAGGCATCAGATGCCTCACCAGGATCAAATACAGCCCAGGTACCTGCAAGTTATCATCTTGCTGTTATCTGATGCTGGCAAGGGGCAGCTTGGGCTGACTCTCCTGAGAATGACTTGGGGCATTCCCCATGCTGCTCTGGGGATTTATCACTGTGCTGAATGGGCAGTTGGGCTTTTCATTAACAAAGGCAGTCACTGCTCCCCATCTCAATGTCCTTTTCTCTAGTCTTGGGTCTGCACCATCACAGAGGAAAGGGAGCTGCTGACAGTGCCCCCCAACTCTGAACTGGGAACATAACTCTCTCTGTCAGTTCCTCACGCTCAGGTGTGGCTTGGAAAGAAGCAAAGTTGAGATGAAAGTTGCTTGTTTTGAGTGACAGCTTTCAGATGTCCGGTTGTCTTGGTAGCTTTGGCTGCTCTAGGCTTGTTTTCTCTAGAAAAAACACCCACTCACAGAACAACAAACACCAGCCCTTCTTGTTGTTCCTGGCTTTGAACGGGAACCTGACCAATCTTCTCTGATACCTCTCCCATGTTCGAGGATGATTGTGAAACAAACAACTATGCCTTATTATTTAAATATTTATTTTATTTTTATTTCCAGGACTGGGAATTGAAACCAGGGCCTGATGCATGCTACCTAATGCACTACCACTGAGCTACACCCGACAGCCCTGTTGTCTCTTCTTATCTTGAGACAGGGTCATCTAAGCTGCCCTCACTTGTCTTGAACTCACTCTGCAGCCCAGGATGGTCTCAGCTTGTGGTCTACCCATCTCAGCCTCCAAGATTATGGGATTTCAGACCCATGTCACCAGCTCATCGCAGAGTTTTGTACTTAATTGTGTATGTTTTCCAAAGTCTCAGTGAGTGGCAGGTAGATCTTGTTTATGGTGGGAGGCATGTGATGTGGAAATCCCATGGTGGGTGAAGCCTCAGGAGAGTGTTATGGGGTATGTGCTATCTTTTTAGTGGGTTTGTAATTAGATTTAAGTGACAAAGCACCAGCATCTTAAGCCCTTTGGACACTACTGCTTCCTCTCCTACCATGTATGCAGCAAACGCTGTTAGGAAAGTGTTTGGTCATTTCCTACTTAGTTCTGATCATTATGAGGAACTGTTGGTCCCCTGAGTTCAGAGTGAGGCTGTGGTTGACCATCCTGGCCCTGTACCACACCTGGGAACTGGAGGACTGGAGTGTTTTGGTATCGGGCAGCTGTTACACTTGCAAGTGAGGTGAGCCCAGGCCAGCCATTTGATCTTATTTAGTCCCACTTTCTTCTGCCGAGAAAGTGAAGACAACCCATTGGGCGGGGGTGGGGGGCGAGGTGGGGGGTGGGGGGTGTTGAGAAGATGGGAGGCTGGGCTTCTAGATGGCTTCCGAGACAGTTACCTTCATATCCCCATTGTGATCATAAGTTTACTTGTCTATGCTGCGAACTTTTTGCTAGGATTACAGTGTTCAGTTTGAGCAAATAAAGATATAGAACATGCTAGGTTTGGTGATACACAATAGTGAATCCAGTGCAGTAGGCTGAAGCAAGAAGATCCTAAGTTCAAAGCCAGCCTGGACTACGTAGCTAGTTAACTTCATCTCAAAAAAAGCAAAGCAAAACAAAACAAAACCAAACCCCCAAAACCAGCCAAAACACTAGGTAAGGTAGAACATGTCTGTCATCCTAGCACTGGGAGGTGGAGGCAGCAGGATCAGAAGTTCAAGCTATTTTGTGTGTCAAGAAAATCTTGGTATATGTAGGTGATCCCAGAACCTGGGGTACAGAGGCAGGGGGATGGTCCACAAGTTCATAGTTTAATGCCAACCTGGACTATTTCCACCTACCTTTGTTATACACACACACACACACACACACACACACACACACACACACCACAAATAATAACAACAAAGTCAAAACAAACTAAAAGTAAATTTAATTCTTTAATATGCATGGTGATATCTCATCAGTAAAAAACAAAAACAAAAAAAAACGAAGGGACATTATGACTTAAATATTCATAATTTTATTTTTTCCTGGTATTTTCTTTGGAAACAAAGTTAAATTGTTCTGTAATATGGAGATTTTAATTTTATTCTGGTACATGTTTGTTTTCAACTTTGTTGCTAGCTATTTTGGGATGAATTTGATGTGACTTCCTATGGTGTTATGATTGGAAGTCCTTATAACTTGGACATGCTAACTGCTTACTGTTCATCTAGTAGTTTCTTTCCTTTGTTTTCCTTCTTTTTTTTTTTTTTTTTTTTTTTTTTAGTCACTCAGTGCTGGGACTGAACCCAAGTCTCGACAGGCACAGAGCTAACATTTCCAGCTCTAAGATCTGCCCTTCCTCTTCCTCCCTCCTTCTTTTCCTTCTGTCACTATGTATCTCTGTCTGGGCTTGAACTCACTATGTAGACCTGGTTGGTTTCAAACTGCAGCAATCTTCCTGCCTCTGTCTCCTGGGAGCTGGCGTCCATGGGAGCTACCATGCACTCTCAACATTTTCTTGACGTGCACAATGTATTTTCTCTCTTTTAAAGCATAGGAACTATGTACTCTGTGGGATGTAGACTGAGTGTCTCAATATCCAGGAGCCCATGTCTTGCCAAGACACTTTCTCTGATAGCTACTGACACTGAGAATAGAATGCTGTCTTACTTCAAAATCAATCAACATCCTTTTCCTCAACTTGACCTTTCTTTCTTCAGATTCCTAACTCCTTCCTCCTATTTATCTTTGCCTTCTTTCATGTTAAGTGTGGAATGTGCTTACTGCATCTTCCCCACAACCTCCACCCTGTTGTCCTTACAGACCTGGAGCAAGTGAGACCCACCCAGATGTGTCCTTGGGACCCACCACTGCCATCCTTCCTATGCTGTGGCCACAGAGAACAGGGAACAGAGGGGCACACTTATCTTTGTAACAATCGTGTGTAGATGTATGCTAGAGATGTGCTCATCAGTAAGCTGTTTGCTCTTGCTAACACGGGGACCTGAGTTTGATTGATAGCACCCATGGTAAAAAACCAGGCATGTACTGCACACTTGTAATCTCAGAGCTGGGAAGGCAGACACTGAGTTCTTGGGGCACTCAGTGAATCAGTGAGCCCCAGGTCCCAGAGAGAGACCCTATCTCCAGCAACAAATGGGAGCTTGGAAACTGTAAAGGTTACCAAGCCTGATGACCTGAGTTCAAACCCTGGAAGTCACATCGTGGAAGGCAAGAACCTCCATGGCATACATAAATAAGAAAGGAGTTCTTACACACACACACACACACACACACACACTCTATGACAAGCCTCTCCTTCCTCCTTTCTGTTAGTTTCTTTGTTTCTGGCTGAAGCGAAACTCATCTTGAGCCTAGAAAGCTACGAAAGTATTGAATGAGGGAACTCAAGTCTTCTCTCAAAGGTAGTTTTACTGGGAGACCCACTCCCACATTTGGAAAACACTCCCACAGCAGCACCCAAAGCAGGGTATGTGATGAGGTCTAGTGGCTTAAACACATAATCAGGCATCTTTCACTTTAGAGTCTGGCCCAAAAGCTGACCCTGGCATGTAGCAGTGAACTCAACACTTGCCTCAGTTTCCCCACCTGTGAAGTGAGATTATAACTGTAGTCACCAGGGCAGGGCTGTGTCTTAATTAGTTAATGGCTATAAAAGTCTTTGAAGAGGTTCATGGAAACAGCAGTTTGAAGGTTAGTATTGTTATTACATGAACCAAGTATCAGGCTGCCAGCCCTACAGGGACTAACCATGGGTTTGGAGTCACCTCTGCAGAGACGGCCTCCAAACACAAGGGCCCTTGGGAAGACTGACACATGATGGCACCTGGTTAGACAGTGATCAGCAGGCTACAGCTCTTTCATCTCTAGAACAACAAGAAGTAGTGCCGAGTGCCAAGAGCAGGAGGTGGAGACAGGGAGCAGGCAGATAGCTGGGAATGAACCAGGGAAAAGGCTTTGATGTTCCATGGCTGCAATCACTACTCAACAGATACTTAGGCTATGCCAGGGTGCTATAGGACCAAGACACAGTTTCTGTCCTGCGGGATGTTATAGTCTGTCCTGATGTCATAGGCACACCACCTACCACAGAAAATAAATAAATAAATATGAAAAAAGACAAAGACAGGTGTCTTTTGAAAGTAGGAAATGGCTGAGGTCCAAGACTATTCCCTATCATGGATGTGTTGGCCTTGAATCTTGGGAACAATTATTTTGGTTTCAGTAGTCTGAGTTTTGTTTTCATTTTTTTCCTAAGTTTTGTTTTTCAGTGTAAAAGCAATAGATTTATTTTAGTAATGAAAAAAAATGTGCAAAGCCAGGTATGGTTGTGCATACCAATAGTTCCAGCATTTGGGAGGCAAAGGCAGGAGGATCAGGAATTTAAGGTCAGCCTGGACCACACAAAACTGACTTCAAAAAACCAAAGCACTAAGGAAGTAAAAAGAACAGGCCATAGTGGCATGGGCCTGTACCTCCAGCTACTCTGCCTGTACTTCCAGCGGTTCTGCGGGCTGACTCAGGATGTTGACCTGAGTCCTGGAGCTGGAGACCAGGTTGGGGAATGCAGCAAGACTCCAGTCTCAGAGACAGAGACCGGCACCAGGCATGGTGGTATGGACCTGAAGTTTCAGCTTTTGGGAGGTAGAGTCCAACACTGTTCCTCTGTTACATGAGTTTAAAAGTCATCCTGAGCTGCCCAAAATCCAGTCTCAAACAAGCAAATGTAAACAAACTTGACAAACAGCAAAAAGACAAGCAGATGAAAAGCAAAGGGGGAAAAAACACAAAATCACCTTCAATCCTACTTCCCCAAGTTTTGTCAACATTTTCAGTTTTCTTCTCCTTATGACATCATATATTTGAGCATAAACAGATTTCTTGGCAACAGCCGGAGAGGCTGTGTGTTCTAGCCTCCCCGGAAGCAGGAAGTGCTTCCCCCTGGGGACATGCCTGTCCCTTGGCCTATGCAAAGACAAGGGTGGGAGAAGGAGCCTCTGGAGGCTTCAGCTGTCCTGCCTGGGGCTCGGCTGACTGCCTGCAGGGTGGTATTGCCCTCATCTTTCTCTTTACCCTTTGGCTACTAATTGTCTCCTTATTTGCCCCCAGAATGTTCTCTACATTGATGATCGGTCTGGCTTCTGGCTTCACATGAGGGAGCCCCTTGTGTCAGCTCACCACCATCATGGTGGTGACTTGGTGCTCCCTTCTCCCAGTGTACACATCAGAGAAGCCCACATCTCACCTCAGTGCTATCCGGAGCTGGCTCTGGGAGTGAAATTTTCTCTGCTTGGTTTGTGTTTCTAGCGCCAGCCAGACAAACAAGTTTACCCCACTCTTCTCTCATTCTACTCATCTTACTTAGAAGACTTTCCTCGATTTTAGTTCTCATCCTCTGTTCTTGTCTTTTCAGGAGCGCACCCTGCCCCTTTGCAGTAATCTCAGTCTTCAACATTTAGCTATTATATAGGAATCTGTAAATTCTGAACCTCTCATTCCAGGGACTACTATTGAAGTAGAGAGATGTTTCCAAAAAACAGCAATAGTAACAACACCACCAAAACAACAAAAAAACCAACTTTATTTGAGATAGACTTTCATGTAACCTAGACTAGAATTCAACTCAATGTATAGTTGAGGTTGACTTAGAACTCCTAATCCTCTTGCCTCTATCTTCCAACTACTGGAATTACCAACATATGTCAGTAGTTGTTCAGGATAACTATTAAGGTGACCTGTACGGCATCAGACTTATCACTAGTTATGAATGAATTCTTATAAAGAAATGTATCGACAGACTGGGTGCACACAAGCCATCCTAATTCTTATCTTTTGAATTGCTGGGTATCCAGCTCAGGGCCTTGTACATGCGGAACACGCACTCCACCACTGGCATACTACCCCAGCCACACTATTGTATTATTTCACTTGATATTTATTTTCACCTAATATCCCTACTGCACTTCTACTTTCAGACTGAAAAACCACTGAGCATGGGGGACCTGTCATTGTTACTGTAGTTGTCCTCCTCCCCCTTGTCCTCCTCCTGTTCTTCTCCTTGTTCAGATTAATTTCATTTTATATGTATTAGTATTTAGCCTGCATGTATGTATGAGCAGTGCAAGTATGCCTGGTGCTGACAGAGGTCAGAAGAAGATATCTGATCCCCTGGAGTAATAGATGTTGTGAGCTACCAGGTGGGTGCTGAGAACCAAACCTGGGTCCTCTTCAAGATCAGCATCTGCATTTAACTGCTGAGTGATCTCTTCTGCCCTACCTGTCTTTTTTTTTTTTTTCGAGACAGGGTTTCTCTGTGGCTTTGGAGGCTGTCCTGGAACTCACTCTGTAGACCAGGCTGGCCTCGAACTCATAGAGATCCGCCTGCCTCTGCCTCCTGAGTGCTGGGATTAAAGGCGTGCGCCACCAACGTCCGGCCTGCCCTACCTGTCTTTTAATCATTGAAACTTTAGTGTCTTTAGTGTTTCCACACAAAGTTCAATGTGTTTATTTGTTTCACTTCTTATGAAGGTGAATCTTTACTGTGTGTGTGTGTGTGTGTGTGTGTGTGTGTGTATGTGTTGCTGGGGATGGAACCCAGGGCCTCAAATATGCTAGGTAAATACTTCACCATACAGTAATTCTAGAACCCTAGGAGTCCTTTGGTCTAGCCTCACCGTTGTTTAGATTAGGAAGCACCTCTTAGAAATGAATACCTCTTTTGAGTTCCATGGCAGAATGCTCATCCTACTTAAGACTGAAGTCCAATACTTAGGATCCCTAGCCTAGTGTTCTTGATGGTAGAATACTCTGCATCATGTGTTCCCTGCTGGGAATCTGCCTGACTCCGGCCGCACTGCACAGGGTCACTGAAAATATGTCTGTGAAAGTTGAGTCTCCATCCTAATTACTTTTAGTCATTGTTCTGTGTTCCAAGGAGTCCCTTTAAAGTGAGATGGTGTAACAAATAATGACCTCTTTCCACTTAATGATGTGATCCTTTGAGCCATTAGTTTTAATAATAGACAGTCACACAGAGATAAGACATCACCCACGGGTAGGCAACACTTGCTTTCCTGACTTTTCATTCTTCTGGGACCCCCAAAATCGTGAAGTCCACGAGATCCCAAATGATGAGTCTTCTGGGGGACCCTGGTTTGCAATCCTGGACTCTATGGAGGACAGTTGCTATGGAGACCCCTTTAGGGCCCCCTTCTCTTTTCCTTTGGGTGCTGTTTGATTTGGGAGGGAGCGTGTTGTTTACCAAGACAGACACCATTAGTGACAAGACCTTTTCTAGAATCATCCTTCTGCTTTGGGAGATGAGAGGGGACAGCTTAAGCATCAGCTGAGAGAGCCCTGACAGTCACGGGACAGCCTCCAGTTCGGTTTTTCTTATTTTACTTCCTTTTACGTAGAAACAATTAACCTCCTCACTCCTTCCGTACCAGGAAAGCAAATAAATGGTTCTGAAGGGAGTGTGGGCCTCAATATCCTCCAGCTGGATTGCTTCATCCAGTACAGAAAGTGCTCTTTTTTCTTGTTTTTTAAATTTAATTTTCTTTTATAGGGCACATGCTTTTCCCCACCCCAACCAGCTGTTATCAGTGCAGCATTGATAACTGCCAAGTCACTGCACGGGTTAATTCCCTTCATTCCTAAAGTTCTTCCCAGTCCTTCCCTTCCCTCTGGCCAGGGGGATGAGTCAGTTCAGGCCCTGGATGAAGAGAACCTTCCTTCTACTCTTCCTCCTTCCTCCAGCCCTCAGGAGCTGGAACTCCTTCCCAGGAGGCTTCTGAGGTAATTTGGAACTGTCTCCCTAGGCCAATGCAAGATGGTTCCCAGCAATATTTTCTAGGGATTAGCATAGGCCACTCCCAGAGACCCCAAGATGGAAGAGCTGTAACTTGTGGGTATCTATTTGGTTGACGTAAGATGCTGCTCAAGACATTGTGTGTAGTATTGCTGTGGCGCTCCTGAACAATGGCAGCTGTCATTTCAAAGGAAAGCTCAGACTTGAAGAAATGAACTAGTTTGACCAGAGTCACTTAAAATAGTAAATGACAGACTAAGTTTTAAGTCTAGAGCTTCTTGGCTTCTCAGCTGAGGCCTCTCATGATACCAAGTAGCCATGACTACATGGAATTACCAGACTCCCTGCTATTCTAAATATAGGGGATGGTCCTCATTTTGGGGTACAGTGACTGAATCTACAGTCCCTTGGGGGGGGGAGTGGTGACAAAGCACCACCAGTTCTATTTGTTCAGACTCCAGTGTTGGGTGTCTTGGATTCAAAGACCCTGACCCAAGTTCTGACAGATTCTCTGTCTGCCTTCACGTAGAAGGTTTACCTCACTCTTGAGCTTGGTTGACCAGTTAGCATGTCAGGGCGTTTTAAAAAACATTTGTACTACAGCAGACCATTCAACTTTCCCTTCCTTAGTATTGAGCGGCTCTAACTTATTTACAAGTTTTCAGTAGGCCTGGGTTGTCATGGCAACACTTACTTGGAGGTTCTTGGAGGCAACATTTTTTTCTCTTGTGAAGATATGCTGCAAGCCCTGCACGGGAACGGCTGCACAGATCCTTTCACATGAAAAAATGGGAGGGCCACCAAGCTAAATGGCTCTCCTGAGTCCATAAAGTGACAGAAAAAGTAGTCCAGGAACACCTGGTGATTTGGGTTGTCTGTCAATCTTGTAGTTTACAGTTCCCAGTTTGTTGCAAGGCAACTTAAAGATTGTTTAAATAATAATAATAATAACAAAAGAAAAACAGGTTTTTAGATAGTATTAGGCGTTAAAAACAAAAATGTCTATTGAGCCTTGGGCAGTAGATCAGTATTTATCCCGAGTATACACACGGACTTTGGACTCCCATCCAACAATGTGAGATGTACTCTCACCCTGAACTCTTGGGGGAGGGTCTAGGCCCTGCCCTGGATGAAATGACAGACTATGGACACCCCCATGGAGGGCCTCACCCTCCCTGGGGAAATGAGGGGATATTGGGGGGGTTGAGGGGTGGGTATGGGAGGAAGGGATGGAAACGGAGAGGGACCTGGAACTGACTTGTGAAGCAACCTTGTTTCTAATCTAAATTTAAATAAAAAAAGAACATGTAGACAAATCAAAAGGTAAATTCATATAAGAAAAAGTAAATATAAAACAAAACACAAAAAAACAAAAACCAAAAATGTCAGCTGGGCAGTAGTGGCACACGCCTTTAATCCCAGCACTGGGGAGCCGGAGGCAGTCAGATCTCCGTGAGTTCGAGGCCAACCTGGTATACAAAGTTACACAGAGAAACCTTGCCTCAGAAAAACAAAACAAACAAATAAATAAAAACAAAAATGTCTGATAATGTGCCCCATCTTTCAGTGCTTGCATTGAGTAAGCTAAAGCAGGAGGATCATGAATTCAGGGCAGCTGGGGCAAAACCAGAAAACAATCCAATGAAGGCTCCTAACAGAAATCCAGCAAATAAGCTATGGCTGAAACTAGGATTCTAGAAGCCATCGTGACCACAAAGCTGACCAGAAAAGGACGCAGGCACAGCAGCGGGTCTGGGAGGGAGTGGGAGAGGGCTACGAGTCTAAGCTCTTGCTGCTTTTGGAAAAACAAATTAATTCTCCATCTCTGAAGGCTTAAATGGTGACTTGCACACAAACCAGATGCACTTTCTCCCACTTATAAAAGGGAGAGCTAGAGACCAGATACACCAGCACTGCTCCCAGGGCAATATGAATAAAATCTTAGCTGGCCAGAAGTGTGAGCTGACCAGCATCCGCTCTCCCAACAGTCTGATAACAAGGCTTTTACTGTCACTAGCATCTTCTGTCAGAGGTGACCATTGTCCTGTCATTCACATAATTTTATTTTTTAAAAATCTGATTTTAGGATGGACCTTTGTGTTGCTGGGATTCCTCAAACAGCCTCTGTGTTGTCTGTGCATGCCTTGCCAGGGCGTGTCAAGTGTGGACTGGTGGTTCCCCACTCATCCCTGGTCCACCAAGTTTCAGCTCAAAACTTACAGCCACCTATAGAAGGAGCGTAATTCCTAGGGACAATCATGTTGTATGTTGACCCCTACCCCAAGATTTCCTTTTTGGTGGGAGTAGTGAGATCGAACCTAGGGCCTTATACATGTTGTCTGAGTGCTCTCTCATCTGTTTGTCTGTTGAGATGTCTTCTCATTAGCTTGCCCAGGCTGGACTTGATCTCGTCTGTATTTTAGGTAGACTTTGAACTTGTGATCCTACTGCCTCTGCCTCCTGAGTCACTGGGATTACAAGCCTGAGCCACCAACATTTAGATTAGGAAAACATTTTATTGAACTATAAATCCAAGCCAAATACTCAATACAAATTTCTAATGATTAGTATGCAACTCACATATTTTTTTTAAAATATAAAATTATATTAAAAATCATGGAAGGAGTGTCAAAGGGGATTTCACAAGAGAGTCCTGAGAATTGTCTCCTTTATCTCAATTAGAGTTATGCTGGCAGAGATTGGAGACAAAGAGCTTGGGCCTTTGCCTTATCTTGTAGAGGAACCCACAATGAGCCCAGATTCAACAAGTGTGTGTGTGGACACATTTGTACGTGTGTGTACGTGTGTGTACATGTATGTGTGCGTGTGCGTGTGTGCATGCACCCACATGCACAAGTATATGTGTACATGACGAGGCCAGAGGTTGACACTGGATGTCTGCCTCAGTTGCCTGCTAGCTTATTTTTTAAGGCAAGGTCTCTGACTTAGCTTCAATGATTCAGTTAGCCTGTCTGGCCTGAGAGCTCCAGGGATGCTCCTGCCTCTGACCTCCTAGCCCTGAGATGACAGGTTCACAGATATACACCAGGGCTTTTTCAGTAGGTGACAGGGCTTGTGCATGGGTCTTCATGCTTGCATAGGAAGCTCTTTACCAAATGTGCCGTTTCCCCCACCCCTTATGTGCTTTCTGTTGAAATTATGGAGACTTGGCAGACAATGTGGGCAGTTTCCCAGAGTTACTTCTCTAAGTATAAGCTTTTTAGAAGGGGTCCAGTTAGGAGAACAGACCTGTGGCTTGGTTAGTGAAATTATGTTGGAAAGATTAGTGTAAATGATGGATAACTTCCATTCTTTACAGAAATCACTTTGCTAGTCTAATGATTGTCACCTTCAAAGAAATTTTGGAAGATGTAATATTTAATTTCTGATGACTGGCATTTTTATCTGCTGACTTAGCAATGTAATAACTCAGTCTTGGCTTGGGATGTTCTTAGGAGTGAGTTTTGACTAGCATTTTATCCTTAGTAATAAGAGCCATGATGGAGAAATGGAAGAATGGGAAGGGAAAATTGTGAGTCTGTTGTATGAGAGATGTAGAGCATAGAAGGACTAACTTCTACCCATACAGACATGCAGAGCATCCATGGTCCCGACCAAGGTGTCTTTGCTCTGAACTCTCTTCCTAAATCTATATGTGAACAAGCGGGGGAAATAAGGGACTGTAGGTGTGGCCAAGGGGGTAAAGTACTTGAAACCCTGGGTTTGATCCACAACATCTCATAAATCAGGCATGGTGAAATATGTCTATAATCCTAGCATTTGGGAGTGGAGGCCTGAGGAACAGAAGTTCAGGGTCAAGAGTAGAGGAGACACCTCCATGCATAAGAGAGTAGTTGGTTGTGTAAGTATGGAGTGCTGGGTTTGAATCCCCAGCACCCATGTGAAAGCTGAGTATGGCTTTTGACTCCACCACTGGAGGTGAGGATAAATGGGTTCCAGGAGCTCACTGGCCAGCTGACCTAGCTGAAATGTTGAGAACGATCTTCAGTGAGAGAACTTGTTCAGTGGAAAAAAGTGGAGAAGGATAGTGAAAAACACCCAAACTGTCTTTGGTTTCAGCGTGCACACACATACAGCACAGCATATATACCCCAAAACTAAAATAACAACAGCGACAACAAAATATTTCAACATCATTCTCAGTTAGATAAAGAGTTCAGCCTTGGGTACATGAGACTCTGTCTCAAAAAGTGTGGCGGTGGAGAAGAGGATGAGGAAGCAATATCAACCCTTGTCAATGACTCACCACTAAGCTATAAGGTAAAATAGTGCCAGTCTTGGAATATGAATGAATGGATTTGATTCTTCTTTGACCCCTTAGGTTATGAAAGTATAACTCATTGGAACATAAGTCCAAGATGAATACACATACAAAATTTAAATGTTTGATAGCATATCCATCTCCAATCTACGAGAAATGTTATCTCAAGACTGTTTAAAAACAAACTGAGGGACTGAGGAGATATCTCAGTAGTCCTCTGCAAGCAATGAGCACCCAAGTTCAATCCCCAGAACCCTGAGAAATATCTGCATGTGATTGTTTGTGACCATAATATCTGCATGTGATTGTTTGTCACCATAATGGAGAGGTAGAAACAGGACGGTCCCTGGGTCTTGCTAGCCAACCAAGCTAGTTGAATCTGCAAGTCCCAGGTCCTGATAAAAGACCCCGCCTCAAAAAACACTGTGGGGGCCGGGCGGTGGTGGCGCACGCCTTTAATCCCAGCACTCGGGAGGCAGAGGCAGGCGGATCTCTGTGAGTTCGAGGCCGGGCTGGACCGATAGCCTCCGAAACAATACAGAGAAACCCTGTCTCGTAAAAAACCAAAAAAATAAAAACAACAACAACAACAAAAAAAACAAACCACTGTGGGGAGCAATCAAGGAAGACATTCAATCTCAGTCTCCAGCTTCTACACATTCGCACACACAAGAGCACACAGGGGCATGTGTGCCATCACATATTTGAATAAACACACACAATATATACACACACTTGTATATATGCAGAAATAAAAGTGAATCATTTAGCCTGTCAAAGGTTTGTGTTTATTATTTATTTATCTATATATTTAATTTAATAAACACATAAATGGAATGAAATGGTTGTTTTGGTTGTAAATAGACTCACTCTGTGTTCCAAACCACCTACAGTCAATACTTTAGCATGGATGCATACCACTGAGCAGAAAATTGACATATTTGAAATTATTGTGGGAGAAACACATGTCTAAAAGACCACACTAGCGACTCCTCAGTTTTCCATCCTTCTTAAAGCCTACGAAGAGAGTTCATTATGTGGAGAAAACTCCTTTAGTGAAACATTCAGAATAACAAACATCAATTAGCCTGTGTGCTCAGAGGCTGTCTTTCATCTTCAGAGCTGAGAACGCTCGACAAACACTCATTAATCCTCCCAAATGCTGCAGACAGGATTACCATCATCCTTCCAGTGGGTGGGACGTGGTGTCGGGGAAACAGATCTTTCATCCAAATCTTTCACCTTTGTGTGGGATGAGATCATCATCTCTGATGGGCAGTTCCCTAACCAGAGACCAGGAGACAGAGCTGGACAGCTCAGCAAAATGAGTCTGGATTGAGCCAGAATTGCTTAGCAAAATAAAAACTCATGATTGGGGCTGTGTGTGGTGATCCATGCTTGCAATACTACCACTTGGAGAGGTAGAGGTAGAAGATTATGGAGTTCGGCTGGGCGTAGGTGGCACACGCCTTTAATCCCAGCACTTGGGAGGCAGAGGCAGGCGGATCTCTGTGAGTTCGAGGCCAGCCTGGTCTACAAAGGGAGTTCCAGGACAGCCTCCAAAGTCACAGAGAAACCCTGTCTCGAAAAACCAAAAAAAAAGAGAAGATTATGGAGTTCAAGGTCAGCCTTGACTCTTTGTTTTTTTTGACAGGGTTTCTCTGTGTAGCTTTACAGCCTGTCCTGGAACTTGCTCTATAGACCATACTGGCCTTCAACTCACATAGATCCTCCTGCCTCTGCCTATTGAGTGCTGAGATTAAAGGTGAGCGCCACCACTGCCCCAGTAGCCTTAACTCTTTAAGGCCGGTCTCAGCTGCTCATTGCATTTGAGGCTAGCCTAGGCTATATGAGACCTTATATCACAAACCCATAACGAGGGACTGGAGCTCTAGCTCAGTGGATGGAATGCTTGCCTAGCTGCAGTATGCCCTGGGTTTGATCCCTAGCTCCGCATAAACCTTGTGTTTTGGTGTATGAGTATAATCCTAGCACTGGGGAGGGAGAGGCAGGAGGATTAGAAATCCAAGGTCATTTGTCATCCTCAGGTTTGTAGTGAATTCAAACCCCACCTAGGACACATGAGATATTGTCTTGAAAAAACTAAATTAAAAGTAAAAATATAAGACAGAGAGAGACATACAGACATACACACAGACACAGACACACATAGACACACACACACACACAGAGAGAAAGAGATAGACAGAGAGAATAAGAAAAATAAAAATTGAACTGTGCAAGGTTGAACACCTATAATCCCAGTATTCAGGAACCTGTAACAAGAGGACAAATTCCTGATCTGCCTGAATTATTTTGTGAGATGCTATTTCAAAAAACAAAACAAAACAAACTACCCCCCCAAAAAACCCCAGAAAACAATAACAAAACACAAATCACTTCTGCAGTTCTTTACTTGTCCTAATATTAAGCACTCTGAGGACATACACATGTTTTCTGAGGTGGATATAATTTGTAGTGAATATGTTATTTCCCAGGCTTTGCCTGCCTTAGTATTGTCAGGATGAATATATAGATGATGAAGATACAATATCTGCTCAAACTTTTCTTTGGGGCCATTGGTGATCATGGAATAGTCTTCAAGCATTTGTGTGTTCAGAACAAGGTTAGCAGTTCTCAGGGAAAGGGCCTTTTTCATCAAAGTGTTTCCTCATGCTTAGAAATGTGCGTGCGTGCGTGCGTGCGTGCGTGCGTGTGTGTGTGTGTGTGTGTGTGCGTGTGTGTGTGTGTGTGTGTGTGTGTGTTATACAACTGTGGGTGTTCACATGATTTGAGTGTGTGGAAGGCAGTGACCAACCTCATTCATCTTGTTTTCTGTGACGGGGTCTCTTATTGGTCTGGAGTTTGCCAGGAAGGGTAGGCTGGTCAGCAAGCCCTACAGAACCACCCATCTCTACTACCTAAACACTGTGTGCTCCACCATGCCTGGCTTTTAGCATGGGTTCTGGGGGTTAAACTTAGGTCCTTCTGCTTGTACAGCAGACACTTTCCTGACTGAGCGATCTTCTCTGTCCTTATTGTTTATTTGACACAGGGTCTTCTGTGTGACTTACACTGGCCAGTACTTTCTCTCATAATCCTGCCTCAGTTTCTTGAATGCTGAGATTACAGGTGCACACCAGACCTGTCTGCTAATGTGCTTGAGTGTGGCTGTGGCTAGGCTTGTGTATGCCTAACTTTTGCCTTACTCGGTTAAAATTGCCTTTTGATTCTCATCTTTGGGAGAAGGAGGCAAAGAGCCAAACTGCCTGACTGGAGTGGACTTGGATTAGCTACGGAGGCAGAGTTTCTCTGTGGCTTTCCGAGGCTCTGAAAGACAGGATCACCAGGAGGTCAGCGAGAGCCCCAGGCAAAAAGAGGGAACCGTGTTTCCTTATTTTGGTGAATGGCACTCTGAGCCACCCTGTTTCCCAAACCAGGCGGCTGGCAGGTATCCACGATTCCTCCTTGTTCACCTCTAATTGGTCATAAAATCCTGTTGATATTACCTGAAGAACTCTTCTTGTGGCAGTAGTTCAAGCCTTCATCATTTTTTTAAACCAGTATTTTTTTTTTTAAATTTGCAACAATGCCCTAACAAGTTGCTCTGCTTCTCATCTCTGTCCACCCCAGTAATCTCGAAGCTGCTGCCAAAGTGAGCTTTTTATAGTGTAGATGCAGCAGTGTCCCTCTCCTGCCTGGGAATGGGTACTAGCTGTCCCCGTCGTCCAAACTTCTCAGAGCCCAAACAGAGGACAGCATCTGCCCTCAGCCCCTTCTCCCCTAACTGGGCTTGGCCTCACGTGTCAGTCCCTCCAGATGTCACTCCTTTATCTCCTGCTCTTGCTGACTCCTCTGCCTGATTTAACTGCATCTCTTGCAGATGCCTTTTCCAAACTAGACCTGGCCCTTGGTTCAGGGGATGGACCCTTATGTGTCTCAGGCTGGCAATGGATTTGATTGGCAGCCAAAGATGCAGAATCTCTGATTTTCCCACCTGTCAGGGTTAGGGCGGCATGTGCATGTCACCAGGCCTGGTTTCTGCAATGCTGGCACAGGACTTGGCTTGGTGCAAGCTAGGCAAATACTCTACAACTGATCTTACATCCTCAGCCTTCATGTCCCTCCCGTTTGCTCCAGGAACATGCTGTGTTTATCTGTGTCACAGCGGGTACCATTTTTCACAATCTGTTTTTTTTCCTTCCCTAAGAGAGTAGAAGACTGGAAGCTTTTGAAAGTAGGGAATGTTTTCATCCCCAAACCTCTGCAGAAAGCAAATTAGGTTTTCAATATTAATGAATTAGAAATTCAGAAATGGGCCTGGGCCTGGTGGTGCATACCTTTAATCCAGCACTAGGGAGGAAGAGGCAGGTGGATCTCTTGAGTTCAAGACCAGCCTTGTCTACTTAGTGAGTTCCAGCCTAGTCAGGGATTGAGACTTTGCCTCAGAAACAAACAAACAAAAACGAACATACAAATTACAGCAACAGCAACAAACAATTAAAAAATGCAGAGGTAGCCTGTGAGATGGTTTGGCGGGGCAAGGGCCTGTGCCACCAAGAGTAACCACCTGAGTTTCATTCCCAGAGCCCACACGATAGAAGGAGAAAAGTAACTTCCAGGTTACATACACATACACACCATTTTTCATGGATTATAAACAACGTTTTAGGAGTAGTTTTGGTGGAGCTGGGACTGGTCTGTGGCCTGTAATCCCATGTACTTGGGAGGTTGCAGCATGAGCAGCTCAAGTTTGAGGCCTGCCTGAATGGATGACCACGAGACCTTGAGCCCAGTCTGGGCTACTTAGTGAATGACTATCTTTTTTTTGTTTGTTTGTTTGTTTTATGAGACAAAGTTTCGCTGTATTGTTTTAGAGGCTGTCGGTCTAGCCTTGTCTCGAACTCACAGAGATCTGCCTGCCTCTGTCTCCCGAGTGCTGGGATTAAAGGCGTGCGCCACCACCGTCCGGCGTGAATGGCTATCTTAAAAGAGAAGTCGGGGATATAGCTCAGGGGTAGAGCACTAGCCCAACATGTGTGAAGCCCTGCTTCAATTATTCTAAAAAAATTCCACATTTAATTCTAAAAAATTCCATATTATTATATTATTATTAGACATGGTCTCTCTGTGTAGCCCTGGAACTCTCTATGTAGATCAGTCTGCCCCCTGACTCACAGAGATCCTCCTGCCCCAGTCTCCCAAATGCAGGGATTAAAAGCATTTGCCACTACGCCTACTTCTATAATTATTTTGAAACATGATTCCTCTTATTTTTCTTGAGTAACATCTTGACATAGCTCTTTGTGGATAGATTAGAATGCATATATGTTTTTGGGTTTTGTTTGTTTTTGAGATATTGTCTCACATAGCCCTGGCTGGCTTCCTCAAACTCCTCACATAGCAGAACTTGGCCTTGAACGCACAATCCTCCTGCCCTTCAAGTGCTAGAATTAAAGCGTGAACCACCATGTTTTCCTGTTCCCAAACACATTTCTGTAAGTTGCTCTGTGAGCGTGGACAGGTTCTGGTTGTGAATTTAAAACATTTCTTTAGATTTCTTTTTGGAAACTACACAGAGAAAACAAGGCCTCTCTCGTGTTATTGTGTCTGGGTCAGTGTTCTTGTTTTCATTGTGCGGTGTTCGGAATGGACTCCAGGGTCTTGGGCATTCTACAATGGAGTTACATCTCCCTGAACTTTAAGGTTATCATTTTCAGACAGAGTCTCATTACTTTGCCAGGGCTGCCCTCAAACTTGTGATCCTCCTGCCTCAGTCTTCACATAGTTTGTAAGCATGTGTCACAACACTTAGCCAAGATCAATGGTATTTAATCTGGCCCCTCTTCTATTTTGGTGGCAGTGATTTTCTACGATTTGCAAGTTTTCAGGTGTATATGGTTAACAGTATCAAAATCTCAGATTACTCAAGCCTCCATGCAATTTGCCTCTTTCCATGTTCTGGTTAATGGATAGGAATGTGGGTTTTCTCTGCTTCCCTTGGGATTGGGCCATAGATGAAAACGTTTTCTTTCTTTCTTTTTAAACCTATGCCTCCCCACTACTCCACACTCTTCATAATATTTCTGTGGTCAGTGAAGGAGATTCCTGAAGAGCAAAGTCAAGGGAGAAACACACTAGAGGGCTAGTGAAAGTTATTAATTGTGTTCACTGAGTCTTGGTTTAAAAAAAATAGAAACAATAACTGTTGGTGGTATTTACAGGCGAGCCAGAGTTTCCTCAGGGTGTAGGAAACATATTCCCACTTCAGATGCTCTCTCATAATCCCCTCGTGCAGCCAGCCACAATGTTTGTGTCCACCCTCACTGGTTCTGAAATGTTCCAATGACTACTTTCTGCAGTGCGTTTTTATTAATAACATTCATTGGGAAGAGACTCCAGGCACCACTTGCTCATGTTTCCATAGATATGAGACAAGTTAGGTCATAGTACAGAAAATATGATTTCACCATGGTGTATTGTATCATTCGAACCAAGTGTATTCTTTGGATCTCTGGTGTTGTGACTGGAGAGAAACAATGAAGGAGGAAACATTTATTTTGGCTCCTGGGTCCAGATGTTTCAGCCCATGGTCAGCTGACTTCATTGGAATGAGCTCATGAAGAGACAGAATATCTGGCAAAGGTACATGTGTCAGAGTAGGCTGATCACCTCATTGTAGCTGGAAGGCAAAGTTAAAATGATGAAGAATTGGCCCCGGATAAGATTTAGCTCTAAAGAAACTATGCCCTTCAACCAACAACCCCCCCGCCCCTGCTTTTACCTCTAAATAATGTCATATTGATCAGCTCATAAACTAGGTCAATGCCTTCATGATCCACTTTCTAAAAGTCCCCTCTGAACATCGGCACCAGAGACCAAACTTTCAACACATGAAACTTTGGGAGGCATATAACCAAACCATAGCACCAAACAAAAATGCAAAGTCCGAGGGTGTGGCTCAGCTGACAGAGAGTTTACCTAGCATGCTAGAAGCCCTGGTCTCAAGTCTTCAGTACATAAACCCAGATTGGTGGCACACACCTGTAATCCCAGCACTGAGGAGGTGGAGGCAGGAGGATCTGAAATTCAGTGTCCACTCTTGAGACCGCTCATGAGGCCCCTTTTTCCAATCTCACCAGTAGGATGCATACTTCCATGATGCTGGAGTGGTGATTCCCAAAAAAGACCTTAGAAATCTCATTTTACTTCTAGGTGATTCCTACATTGAAATCCAGATCTATAAACTACCCTAGATCATAAGAAGCAAAGGCAAGATCCTCGTTTCATGTTTCTCTTTCAAAGGCAAAGACAAACCCATGTAGATGTTGGAAGGGGGTAAGCTTCATTCTGAACTTAGCCTCAGGATCATGGTGCTGCCTGACTCTATCTGTCATAAACATTGCTGTGGATACTGGAGATCATTTGGCTTAATTCCTGAGAAGGAGTTCTGCCATGTTTTCCTCAGTGGCCTGAGTTATTTCAGTTGCTTTAATGATGGAATAAAATGACTTGGTATGTTAGAGATGCTTGGCCAATGGCCAAATCTAGAGATTGTTAGTGTTGTAGTGAATTAAGAGTACATACAAGGCCGGGCGTTGGTGGCGCATGCCTTTAATCCCAGCACTCGGGAGGCAGAGGCAGGCGGATCTCTGTGAGTTCGAGGCCAGCCTGGTCTACAGAGTGAGTTCCAGAACAGCCTCCAAAGCCACAGAGAAACCCTGTCTCGAAAAACCAAAAAAAGAAAAAGAAAAAAAGGAAGACTCTGACTTAAAAAAAATAGAGACTGGAAATAGCTCAGTGGTAGAGCACTTGCTTAGTCTACATAAGCATCAGTTCTGAGCTCCTCCAAAACACCACCACTCCTACCTTAACATATTCCTGAGCACCTCCAAAACACCACCACTCCCACCTTAACCTGTTCCCCTCAGCCCCAAATCCTATGGGAATGAAGATCAGGGAGAGCCCAATGAAATGTAAATAAATAAAGTAGCAACAGACTGTGCTCCTACTGTGTGGACAAGAGAAAGCTGAGGAACCAAATGGATCACCCCAGCATGCTTAGGAAAACCTGGATCTTCACCCTTCTTGCTAACCTGGATAGCAATGGAAGATGGCAGAATTGTGAATGAACAAATAAGCAATCCACAAGATAAGGTTGTTTGTTGAGTAACTAGTCCAGGTTCTCCCAGAAGAGTCCTGAGACCAAAAACAGATGCTACTACTTTTGTTTGGAAAAAAAAAAAGGAAAACAAAAACTAGGTTTGGTCTTGAATGGTCAGTGATCATGTTATTCTAGAATAAGAAAAGGCACATAGGAAAGTAAATGCAGTGTATTTTGGATAGCCTTGCTTCACTAGTCATGAAGCTATGTCTCCCTGGCTGGCCTGGAACCCATTGTGTAGGTCAGGCTAGCCTCTAATCCACAGAGATCTCTGTCTTGAGTACTGTGATTAAAGGTAAAGCACTTGGGAGGCAGAGGCAGAGGCCAGCCTGGTCTACAGAACAAGTTCCAGGACAGGCTCCAAAGCTGCACAAAGAAATCCTGTCTCGAAAAACGAACAGACATAAAAGGTGTTTGCCACCATGCCTGACATTTGTTTTTTTGTTTTCTTTTTAGACCTGGCTTTACTGTATAGTCCTCACCAGTAGTTGAGGATGACCTTGAGTTCCCAGTTTTACTTATCTTCCTTCCCCTTGTAAATGTTGGGATTCCAGGCACGTATGACACACCCAGTCACAGATATTTCTGACATTTGGAATGTAAACACTAGGATATTTGAATAGTTCCGATGTGATCAGACAGATTTATTGCTCATTGATATCCCCTTTGAGACAGGATTTTTTTTCCTTTTAATGTAGCCCAGCAATCCTCCAGCCTCAGCTTCTTAAATTCTGGGGTTCAAGTGTGCGGTGAACCTAGCATCTAACTTTTAACAGATGAGATGGGAAGAGCTCATCATTTATAAGGGATACGGATCATTATTAGAAACAAATCCTTAAGTGTTTATGTGTTCATCAAACTCAGTCAGCTTCCTTTGGGCCCATAATAGGTCAAGAAAATGATTAAGCCATTGGTAAAAAATGCTTTTGTCATTGTCTAAAAACACTAGAAAACACCGTACTGCGAAGAGGAAGATTGAAAGCAGGGGAAGGGCGGATGCGTCGGGACGTGATAATATAAAATGACATCTTAGCACTGGGTGCCAGTTGCTTTACTTGTCTTCTGTTGTCACCAGAGATGTGCAGTTAGTACCTTGTGCATTCTAGACAAACACGTCACCACTGGGCTACATCCCCAGGCCCAAACTGACATTCTCTGGAAACAGCATTTATGCCGAGTCTTAACCCAAACTGAATCATAGTGAATTCTGGAAGCCCGCCACCTTCCCAGAACAGGTCAGCTGGAACTGGTTGGCATGAGTAGGATTTACTGGCCATTTTGAAATGAGACAGGGAAGCCTTGCAAGGGGAGCCGGGATTTTAGGAGCTCCTTGGACAAACATCCAGTTGGCATTAGTCTCTGATGCTGTGACTGATTTCTGAGAATTAGGTCAGGCTGTCCTGCCACCGGTTCTTCCCCTTGGACCCAGGCGTTCCTGTCTCCTCTCAGGGATCTTCTGCAGAGGACAGCCCAGAACTCCGCTTTCGCCCCTCATTGCTCTTCTCCCTGCTGTACCCTTTCTTGTTTGGTTTCTGCCGCGTGATTACCAGCTCTTTATTGGTCAGTGGCCACTCAGGTTTCCTGTGTGCTGTAGCGTGGTAATAATGCCACATGAAATTTACATAGTGCCCTATCTCACAAGAGATCAAAGCTCTTTTACAGGCACTATCTTGCTAATCTTCCATACCTGGTTGTAGAGTAAATAGGAAGCAGCCATTATCATCCCCATGTTACACATGGCGAGATGGGAGCTCATAGTAGTTAAATGACTGACTTCATGTTACAAGGACACAGCCGATTAGTGCTGTGTGAGGGTTCAAATTATTAGGTTCCTGCTCTTTAAGTCTGGATAGACTTCATCATCAACAACAACAAAAACCCAGCTATGCAGAGACAGAAACATCAGAGTTGCTCTCCTCATCAGATTTACCCTGAAAATTTGATAGGGCTGGAGGCGGGTAAGGGAGTAGGGGCAGAGATCCTCTTGCTTTTGACGGTGTTTATTCTCACAGAGCTGTCCATTGAATGGATTCGAGATTGAATCCTGATGGGACTTAAATGACTCCATGTCAGATTCGAACACGTGGCCACGGCTTCTTCATGGGTTGGGAAATCTAGAGAAGTGATACTCCTAACTGGAAAGTGGTTCCAAGGTGGAGAGAGGAAATAGCCTTCAGTTGCCTGCAACTGTCTCTTAGCTTGGTTGGGGTGTAGCACTTTGGGGGTGTGTGTCAGTGGATGGATGCTCATGTGACTGAACCATTTGAAAACTGTTCTGAGATGCTGTTGTCATGGCACTAGCTTATCACACCACTGGCTTGTTATGGCTGCTAAATTCTGTTTGTGGAGGAATTCAGGGCCTACCTTGCCTGGAGACTTTTAAACCAGTGTGCTCTATCTTGAAATGGTTTATTGGCCCTTCCCAAGTATGTACGAGGTAAGGCGTGGTCTTTACATAGTTGCCAAGTGAGACTTGCTGTTTTGATTTTTTCAGTTTTGTTGAGACTTGGGCAATCATGATCTGGTTTGTTTCCAGGCTGATCAGCAACATGCTTCCTAAATGATTTTGTGGACTGTTTGCTTAGGCTGTGGAGGTCCATGGAGATGTTCACACTTGGTTTTCTTTGTAATTGAGCAGCATCTTTAGTCCACAGAGACCCAAGGTGTGGTACTTGTCAGGGGGTGGGAAGCTGAGGCTTTCAACTTTTGCATGAGCTCTCCAGGGTTAGAACTTTAAGACGATGCCTGCTGAGTTTCAGATGACTGTACTGATCTAGCAGCATAGATAAAAACTGAGCCGAACTAAAGAGAAAAATCCAGTGTGTCAGGCTGGGTCCATAGCCAGCTGTGCCAGCCTCGACCCATAGAATGAGGACTGTCTTGTGGCCCTGTCACTATCCTGGGCATACTCAGATTTCAAGATGCCTCACTTATTTATTTATTTATTTTAATAAAATGATGATTTTTTTAATTGAACAGAAATCTGAGGATTAGGTGAGTTAGTATTTAAAAAAGTCACTCATAAAGTTGGGTGTGCCAGGGCACACTTGTAATCCAAGCACTTTGGAGGCTGAGGCAGGCTAGATGTCTCTTGGAGAAGCCAGTCAGGGCTACAGAGAAGCATAACATGCAGACACACACACACACACACACACACACACACACACACACACACACAAACACACACACACAAACACACACACAAACACACACACACACACACACACACACACACACACACGAGACAGGGAGAGGCTGTGTCTGGTGGTATGTACCCATAATCTCAGCACTTGGGAGGTAGGGACAGGAAGAGCCAGGCTGGTCTACACATTGAATTCCGGGTCAGTCAAGGAATACACAGTGGGACCCTTTCTTAATAAACAAACAGGGGCTAGAGAGATGGCTCAGAGGCTCAGAACACATATGCTTTTGCAGAAGACCCGAGTTTGGTTTTCAGCAGCTACTCTAGCTCTCAACTGTCTGTAATTCTAGCTCCAGGGGATCCAGCTTCCTAGTCTAGCCTCCTCTGCCATGTCTACTCACATGCCCATGCCCACATACAGATTTAATGGAAAATAAAATAAATATTTTTTATGATTTTATTGTACTTGATTTTTTAGCTTATTTTTATTAATTCATTTTGTTTTACATCCCAGTCCCAGTTCCTCCTCCCTCCTCTCCTCTCACTCCCTCCACTCTCCCTCCTTCTACCTCCCATTTGCTCCTTGGAGAGGGTAAGGCCTCCCATAGTAAGTCTGAGTCTGTCCCATAATCTTCTTGAGGCAGGGCCAAGGCACTTCCCCACCCCCACACCCTTGTGTCTAGGCTGGGCATGGTATCTCTCCATATAGAATGGGCTCCACTAAGTCAGTTAGTGCATTAGTGTTAGGTCTTGGACCCACTGCCAATGGCCTTATATATTGTCCCAGCAGCATCATTGTCACCTATATTAAGGGAGTCTAGTTTGGTCTTACACAGATTCCCCATTTGTCAGACTAGGGTCAGTGATCTCTCAGCTGATTCTGTGGGTTTCTCCAACATGGTCTTGACTCCTTTGTTCATATTATCGATCCTTCCTCACTTCAATTGTACTCTGGGAGCTTAGCCCATTGGTTAGTTGTGGATTTCTGACTCTGTTTCTGTTTCTGGAAGAGGGTTCTAACTTTTCTGTGGTTGTGGATTGTAGTCTGGATATCTGTTACTTTATGTCTAGTATCTACTTATGAGTGAGTACATACTATGTTTGTCTTTCTAATTTTGGGTTACCTCACTCAGGATGTCTTTTTCTAGTTCTGTCCACTTGCCTGTGAATTTTGGGTGTCATTGTTTCTTCCTGCTGAGTAGTACACCACTGTATAAATGTACCATATTTTCTTTATCCATTCTTCAGTTGAGGGGCATCTAGGCTGTTTCCAAGATCTGGCTGTTCTGAATAATGTTGCTATGAACATAGTAGAGCAAATGTCCCTGTGGTGTAAATGTGCCTCCTTTGGGTATATGCCCAACAGCGGTATTGCAGGGTGTTGATCTCTAATTTTCTGAGAAACCACCACCATACTGATTTATGCAGTAGTTGTACAAGTTTGCACTCCCACCAGCAATGGACTAGTGTTCCCCCTTCTCCACATCCTCTCCAGCATAAGCTGTCATTGGTGAATAAAATAAATCTTAACAAACAGAATAAAGACATACAAATGCAGGGATGAGTGAGACTTTCAGTACTCATCAGCCAGCTCTGTTTATCACAGCACTTTCCAAAGCCTCCTGTTGAACTAGGGGCAGGTTCTACTTAATATTTTTCAGTCATGTGATTCATCAGTAGCTAAGTGAGGGTCCATGGTCCCATGGACAGTTTTTGCTGATCACTTGCTGTGTGACTGATGTCCTGTAACTTCTGGTCCAGTGTCTCATTGTGACTGTCTCTGGTCTGCCAGAAAAGTTAGTCTGTTGTTTAGTTTCATTAGTTGGAAAAAAAAAGGTGTCCTTTGAGTGACTCAGGTCTGTCCAACTAGTTGTTTCATTGTACACAGATGACACAAATGGGTTGGTTTGATTTTCCAGTCTTGTAGTCTTAAAAAAGCTTTTGAGTGGTTTTCTGTGACTTGGATGGTGTCAGGAGGGATAATGCTGTCATATTACAGGACTAGAAGAAACACCAGGAGGCTTGACTTCTGTGTCTAGCTAGTCACCTGCAGCCTTAGGCAAGTTACGCAAATTTCCTGGGCAGGTATTTCCTGAATAAAAAAGGGAAGTGGTGGATGGGATGCGAGGGCTGATTCTGAGAATCTGTCCCCGTTATGGGTAGAAGGTGTACCTGTCTCTCAGGGATGTGCTAAAGCGCTGTGGGAGCCAATAGCCCTCTCTTCACTCTGTCTTGTCTTCTTCCTCTGCTCTTATGCTCCCTCCCGCTTCTCATCTTTTTTTTTTTACTGAGTTCCTGGACCACTGGGCCAAATACCACACCTAGGCAGCTATGTTCCTGTGTGTGATGAAAGATTATTACTCCCTATTCAGAAAATTATTATTTTAAAGATTTCCTCCCTCCCCTTCCATCTCATCATCATCATTATTTTGTGACATGAGGATCTGAACCCAGAACCTCTTGGCTACTAGGCAAGTGAACTATATTCCCACCACACACCCCTTTTAAAATCTTATTTTAGACAGTGTTTCACTAACCAGCTCAGGTTGGCTCAAATTCGTCATCCTCCTGCTTCAGCTTTTCCAAGTAGCTGAGATTTACAGGCTGAGATCACCAAGCCTGGTTTGAAAGTGTCTTTTTTTTTCTTTTTTCTCCGTAAGATGTCACCATTCTGACAAGTATAGCAGAATACTTTCGTTCACAAAACATGGTCATATGTAAGTGTACTGCTGACAAAGCCATGCTTAGTTTCTTTAATTAATTAATGGGTTCATTAATTAATTGATTTGGACATAGGGTGACTCAGGCTGGCTTGGAACTTAGGGCCGTCTCACCCTAGCTTAACAAAATTCTGGGAATACAGGTATGAATTACCATATTGTCGTGTTCTGAGGTTTTGTTTCTGCAAATACGCCACTGTGAAGGTTCCGCCTTTGTCCCCCTTCGCTTTCCCATGCTCACCCTTTACCTCCACCCATCTCTCTCTTCTTTTACCATGTTCCTGCTGTCTTCCCTTTCCCTTCGCTAGGGTTAACTGGAGAGGGAGGATGTGGTCAGAACCGATGAGGTGAGAACCATCCCAGTTCCCTTTTCCTCCACCTCAAACCCTTAGCAGATGTGAGACTTAATCAGATCATCTGTACCCAGACCACGAATGGAAACTCCAGAAACCTCAGCCTTGGGACACAAGGGCCACAACCGCACTCTTGGTGCTGAATTATTCTAGAAAGCATTCTGACTATAAGTGTCAGTCGCACTGGTTAGAAGTTCATCTCCACACTGGTGCAGAAGACACCATAGAATTTGCTGGTGTTAAGTGATCATATGGGACTGTGATCCTGATTTGATGGAAGAACTGAGTCCTCAGAGCGCTATGCATTCACCGTAACTGATGGTTGTAACTGTCTTTCCAGTTGAGTGTAACTGTTGGGCGATGGCACTCTGAAAGTCATAATGGAAATTCCATAGCGGATCGTAACTTGGGGCAGTATTGTACATTCTATGAACTTAAAGATGACTGTTGATATTATTGTATCCAGTCTTCTTATTAATAAAAAGACAAGAGACTGGAGAGATGGTTCAGTGGTAAGAGGACTTGTTGAACAAGCATGAGGATCTGAGTTCAAATGCCCAGCACCCACATCAGAAACTGGAGTGGCTGAGTGTGCCTGCAACCTGAGTTGTGCAGGGAAGAGATGGGAGGATCTTTGGCTTTGCTGGCTGCTAGCCTAGTTCTAGGTTCAGAGAGAGACCGTGATTCAAAGGAAAAAGGCACACACACACACACACACACACACACACACACACACACACACACACACACACACACACGCACACAGATGAGAGTGATAGATGGGCATACATTGCTCCTGCTTTCTTTCTTCTCCCCCTTTCAGTGTTGGAGATCACACTCAGGGCCTTGCAAAAAAAGCACTGAGCCACACCGGCTGACAGGATTTGCTTTGAGACACAGTCTTATTGTGTAAATCAGGCTGGCGTTGAGCTTGTGATCCTTCTATGTCAGCCTCACTAGTGATGGATGGGATTGCAGATCTGTGCCACCATGCCTACCTACCACAGATGCACCTGTTTTTTTTTTTGTTTTTGTTTTTTGAGACAGGGTTTTTCTGTGGCTTTGGAGGCTGTCCTGGAACTCGCTCTGTAGACCAGGCTGGTCTCAAACTCACAGAGATCCGCCTGCCTCTGCCTCCCGAGTGCTGGGATTAAAGGCGTGTGCCACCAACGCCCGGCTTGCACCTGTTTTATATCCTAGATTTATTTGACATTTGGGTCCATGTTGACACTTGTACTCCATGGAAGTTTACAGTGGTCTCTGCATGCAGAGGAGTTTACAGTTTTTTTTTCCATGTCAAGAGGAGTTTACAGTGCTCTCCACATTTACGGGGAGTTTGAACTTATTTCCAAGGAAGAAACTACTTGTAATATCCCCATAGCAGTAACTGAGCAACTGGTTTCCCTAGCTTTCTTACAGAGACTATTATTGGAAAATTGGTTTTGACATTGGCTGATTTAAGCATGGAGATTGTGTAGATCTGAATGGAGAGCTGAAGGGTAATCCACTCCTGGAGAGACCAGGAACAAGTGACTAAGGACTGCTCCTTTTTTTTTTTTGACAGGGTCTGCTGACTGACTGGAGTCCAAGAAGCAGATTAGGCCAGCAAAGCCTGCATCTCCCTTCATCTGCCTCTCCTATGCTAGCATGACAAGCATGTGTTACCACACCCAGCCCTACACACCATTGGTTTTCCAGAATGAACTCAGGTCTCATGCACGCAAGGTGAGCACTTGACCAGCTGAGCTATCTCCTCAGTCCTCAAAGAAGGCTCTATAGAATGACTTTTGACTCCTGAAAGCAAGCTTGAGTTCCATGGCTATGTTCCTAATTTTCTAAAGTAAAAGGCGGTGTAAAACAGATGGGGTTATTTCTAAGTTTAGGAGGTGGGTGACTTCAGTTTACTAATTCAGCATTAGAATAGTGGAGAAAAGTAGGGCATCAGAGTTCATCCTAAAGAATGAAGGTGAACACTCTTGAGAACTTTCATTCAGGCACTGTCTACTAATGTGTGTTGGTAGATTATCACATCTCTCTCTGTCTGTCTTTCTCTGTCTGTCTCTGTGTGTGTGTGTGTGTGTGTGTGTGTGTGTGTGTGTGTGCGTGCGCACCTACCACACAGATACTGGAGGAAGACTTTGCGTGCATTGCCATCTCTATCTCGTGACACCATAGTCCCTTGAGACAAGGCCTGTTTGAATACAGACTGGCTATCAAACCTGAGTGATCCTCCTCCTATTCCCTACCTCCCATGCTGGGGCTTCAGGGACCCACAGAGCCACAGCTGACTTTTACACTGGTGCTGGCATCTGAATTTAGCCCTTCATGCTTGCACAGTAAGTACTCCCACCCACTGAGTCGTCTTCCCATCCAGTACAGTTTCCTACTATGAAGGATGCTTTCAAGTCATGGCAACAGCATTTGTGATGGTTCTCGGGCTGAGGTTATCAGAACCACGAGTAAGTCAACTTCATTTAAGGAAGAGTCCTAGTGCTGGATTTAGTGGCTATAGCTTGTTTCTCCTACAGGGGAGAAGCAACACTTCAAAAAATCTTTCCTTTTTGCAAAGAAAATACATGCTTAATTTAGAACCCAAAGGGTATAGCACAAAGAAATATAAATTAAGCTTCATTCTTGTGACATACATATCACTGCTTGGAGGCTGGGAAGGCAGTTCTGGTGGTACAGTGCTTGCCTTGTGAACATGAAGACCAACTGTCAGTGCCCAGAAATCACATAAAAAACACTGAGCATGGTGGCACTCATTTGTAATCCCAGTTCTGGGTAAGTGGAGACAGGGAGACCGTTGGGATTAGTTGGCTATAATTGGCTAGCCAGCCTAACCCATTTGGTAAGAGCTGAACCAGTGAAGGATCCTGTCTCAGGCAATACCCAAGGTTGTCCTCTGGTCTCTACATGACACACACATATATGTATATATGAATATTTAAATATAAATACATGACCTATGCACACACAGTGTTGTGCCTTCAAGGGATTCCTGTATGTGCTAATGTGTGTCTTTGGAATTTATGTTTTTTCAAAATTCTTTTCACAATACAAGCTCATTTGGATGAGCTCATTCATGATACGAGTGTACAATTTTATAGACAGGTAAACTGAGGCCTGTAGAAATGAAATACAGATCTCTCATGGCTTCAGAGCAGGAGATAAGTAACCAAGGCTGGAACCCACAGCTTCTGGAGTCTGGCGTGCTTTTCTTCTTGTGGCAACGACCACCCAACCCATTTCATCATCACCTTTGGGTGCTATGTGGGTCTGAGTTGTGTTGTCTGGTTCTTCAGGTAAAAAAACGTGACTTGGCTGTGTGAGACCACAGTCTCTTTCAGGAGCCTTTAATCTGAGAAGATTAGCTAGTATAATTATGGAGAAAATTATCAGTGGAGATTTTCTTAGCTCTTGAAACCAACCTGAAAGCAAATAAAATATGAGTGAGAAAAAAACCACAAAGGAACAAATAACCCCTGGTGACCTAAACATGTTGTTGTAAATGAACCTCCCTCCCTCCCTCCCTCCCCCATTGTCCCTCCCTCCCTCCCTCCCTCCCTCCCTCCCTCCCTCCCTCCCTCTCTCTTTCTTTCTTTTTTTCTTTCTTTCTTTCTATGAGGTCTCATATCGATTGGCTCAAACTCTATGTACGTAGTCATGGATGCTGGCAAACGTTGGATGCTTCTGCCTCCACCTCCCCAATTGCCGTGATTTGGGGGATATGCTACCATGTCTAGTTTTGTTTGGTGCTGGGGATAGAACACAGGCTTTGTGTATGCCAGGCAAATGCCCTACCACTGAGTCATTGCTCTGGTCCTGCTTAGAGTTTCTTTATAACTCTGAACTAACACACACAAAAGGGTGGGGATTCTGAACTAGAGATAACCACCAAATAAAGCCCCTGTCTGACACATGTGTTCCCTGAGGATGCTTCCTAGCTCTGTGGGCAGAATCTTCTGCTCACCCAAGGGCCTTCCTTAACACATCTGAAGAAATAAACAGAGGACTAAAACCTCTCTGAAAGCCTACTTATGCCTTTCTTACGCTCACAGCATGCTGACTTGCTCTTCTGGGTTCTCAAAAGTAATCTGATAGTGCCAGCAGCTTCCTGTTTGACAGTTAATTATTTCTTTTTATGCCTATATTTAAGATGCTTAAATTTGTGATTCATTCTTTATAATTAGACATAACGCTCATAATATATCCGTGGATATCACACTAATGTCGCTTTGCTCTCAGGACTATTATTTTCCCTTCTGAGCCACTGCCAGTGGAACCAACGAAAAATAGGATGCTAAACTCAGAGACCTCGAAGTAACCTCAAATTTGCACTCACTGTAGCCATGAGTCAAAGGAGCTCAGTGGTGTCCATATAGTGAATAGATGGTCCCTGAAGGTTGGTGCAGACAGAGGCCTCCAGCCAATGTATACCTTGTCAGTTTGAGCTGAATGAAGGATCTTTGCAGGCATACTGACCCCATTATGGGGTTTTCTTTGCACCTTCAGAGTGAAAGGAAGTGAAGACTTTAGGGGTTGGAGGATGGTTACTGAGTAGGCAGAGAACGCAAAATACAATGTTACCAGTGGGAAGAAAGGGGTGGGGGAGGATCATTTGAAGGTGCAAACAAAACAATCCCTCTTTCCCCTTCCGGCTTTCTAGGCTCTGTTCAAGTGGGTGAAATCTTTTGCAAAGCCTCAGGCGGAGCCCATTTCTAGTCCATCAGTGCCTACGGCTCAAGAATAAGGCAGAACTGAATCAAGACAGCGGCATTTTCTGTTCCCTGGCAGCTGTTCCCTGATGTGGGGAGGACTGAAGAGAAAAGAAAAGGGAAGAAGGCTGAAGTAGGAGAAGAGAAGCAAGCGAGCGAGAAGGAGAAAAAGGAAAAGGGCTAGAGAAGAGGAGGGGGTTAGTGGGCCTGAGACAAGCTACCTTCTCTGCTTTGCCAACAGTTCAATGGCTGTCACTTTAGCACCTGGGACTTCCTCTTTCGCAGACACACAGCCCTGGTGTTTCAATGGTAACAATGAGTTAATTGAATAGCCTGTCGACAGATGGGCACGCTGTGGCTCTGAGCTCTGGACGCTTTTGTTCGGTTTGTATGTGAGGAAGTCTGAAATAGCACCCATCTTTTAAGAGAGCCCTCCGATACACTCACGTGCACAAGAGCCCAAGCACACCCCATCGCCTTTCAATGAATCCTCCCCTTCCCTCCTGTGCCATCTTTCCACGCTTTAGCCTTTTAAACGGCTTCAGAAGTAACATCGTATCCTAGAGTGGGCCATTTTAGTTGTAAGGCCATTATGTGAGGGATAAAGAGTTGGGACTTGTGCCACAGAGGATCTGGTTCTGAGGGAGACAATTGTATGCATTCTCCTACAGGGCTGAAACGAATTAATTAGGTCCCGAGTTTTCCTTTGTTTTGGAGACCAGGCTATACTTACCATGTAGCTGAGAGTGGTCTTGAACTCCCGATCCTTCTGTTTCTACCTCCTAAGTGCTGGAATTACCTTGGGTCCTGTTGCTGGGATTGCAGGTGTGCACTGTACCTGCTCCCTGAGTTATAATTCCATCTCTGTTCACGTGTCTTCAAGTCCCGGCACAGAGATCCAGTGTAATCCTGGTTTCCTTTTCAAGTATATCTACTGTTGTATCATGCTTTCATTCCCTAACATAGCAACTTAAAGGCAAGCTCTACTGCTTTGTGGATATTTATTGGAAGAGGGGAGCTAGGCTGTGAGCAGTAGTGACCACTACATTTGACCTCCATGTCTTTATTTATACAGATGTCCAGTGAGAAAGACATACTAGATTGGACCTGCGCGTACCACCATTTGGACTGATTTGGTTGAATTGTCCAGTTGACCACTCTGTGTTAATAAAATCAAGTTCAAGGAACTGTGACCCAGCAAGTATGCTCACCTAGTAGTTTGTTAACACTGAATGGACTTTCCTACCTTTCATAGTCCAGTGTGCCCAGCTTTTCATGTACTCGAGGACTCGTCTCATCTGAGCAAGGGCAGGGTGCTCCATCAAGCTCCTGCTGGGGCCTCCGGTAAGGAATAAGAGGACACAATGGGATTTTTCCCCCACTCCTTTCTGTGCCTTATAAAGGCTGAACGGACATCAGAGGGGCCTCAAGATCATGTGTGAAGCTCAGCACCTGGCTATTTCATATTGATAGGAGGAGGCCATCACTGGAAAAAGATGAGTTGCAATTGGTTCCTTGTATCCATGGATTCTGCATCCGAGGGCCTGACTGAAAGTGGATCTAAGATTCTAAAAAGAGGAAAAGAGAGAGAAGCACCTGCACAAATACGCGCAGATTGTTCTCCTTGTAATTCCTAAACAGTATACTATAAAAAGAAGTTGCATATCATTTTTATGATATTAGGTATTGTAAATCTTCTGGAGATGAAAGCCAAGCAAGGGGGACGTGTGTGGCTTGTATGTAAACACTGCTCTGAAGGAGCTCAAGCTTCTGCATGTCTGTCTTTCCCTATGGATGTCTACCAATGGTCAAGTCCGTGTGAAAAGACTTAACCATTTCCACCCACATTTCTTCCACAATCAAAAGCTACCCTGTTCTTACCTGGAAAAGTCAGGGCAGTCAAAACAGAATTGAATTAGTGGTTTCAAAACTTGGATGCATGTGAGAAACATGTGGGAAATGGGTTAAAAGATGCAGAGTCCCAGGCCCCACCCATGCTGCTGTTCTGAGTCAGCAGCTCTGGGGTGGGGCTGGACAGTTTGCATTTTAAGCAAGGACTCTAGCAGATCCTGATGTAGGTAGGCAGGAGACGTTTCTTCCGGAAAGATGAGAAAGAGGGTTTTCACCCAGAGCCCACAGTTTATAAACACACAGTGCCACAAGCCTCACCCAGTGCCTCTTAGGTCCTGATGTCACAAAGTCCAGGGAACATGGGCTCTACACTCATGTCTCTGGGGCCTGCCATGGTAACGAGTCTTTGCAGCTCTTTTCGGGTGACAGACAAGGGTAGGTTAAGAAAAGTTTTCAAGTCAAGTAGAGAATTGTTGGTAGTAGCCAGTTCATTTTATTGATCTCGAACCACTGAGACCTGGAGTTGGATTCCATGCTGACTAAGATCTGACTAGCTTGATACCATGCACGTGGGGAAATAGCCAAATAATTATTCCGTGACTCATTAGCTGTCGGAGAGTCTTATCGTGTCCTGAAGAGAAAATACAGGATGAGATGGGCTTTGAAGACTGGGGACTCTCCGGGTTGGTGATTTCTTACTTCAAGACAGCCCTGAGAAACAGTGCTCGGCATGGTAGACGCATTTCCTTTAGTACAGGGGATTAGCGAAGCTGTGGGAGCTGGTACAGCTTGGGGTTTTCCCCACTTACATCCAAAAGACACGCTAGAGCCCCAAGCCAGGTAGATGGTCAGCATTGAAACCCAAAGGAGCTGGTGTTGGGATGGGAAAGAGGTTATCAGTGGATGAGAGGCCACTGCACAGGAGGAAAAGTATGACTGAGTTCTTCTTCTGGAGTCGGTGTTATGTGGGAAGCAGGTCACTGCTGTCAGGGAGGTGTCTGAGGCCTGGATGGGTCCTGGGAGGCCAGGAGGCTGGGGAAGCTCATCTGCAGAGGGAGGAGCCACTGATGCCCTCCAGGCTGTTCTACAGCAGAGGAATTCACTGATGGAGAAGCACAAAACCAAGGTGTGTGTGTGTGTGTGTGTGTGTGTGTGTGTAAGAGATAGATAGGTAGATGATAGATAGATAGATAGATAGAGAAAAGAGAGGATGCTAATATCTGTCCCTACCCAGAAGCTTCCCTGGAGATGAAGGCTAGGGATGTAAATGCTTGAGATGTCATCACAGACTGTATTTCTGCTATGGCAGCCATGTGTCTCCTTCCTAAGTGGGGTGGAACCAGATCCACTTGAGGGACCATATCCATCCAGGGATGAGAAGGGTCAATGGCTGCTTCTGGGAACTAGTGACCAGGTAGAAGAGGTGAGGCAGGGGCTTTCTGAATAAATGGCCTCTCCTTGGGACACATCTCATCTTTGCAGATGTTATCATTGGCCTGATACATGCTTCATCTCACTTAGAAACTGCTACCGAATCCTCGCAAATCTCTAAGTACTGGTCCAATCTTATCCTATCTGGTGAGGCTAGGACCACCTCTGGAGCAGTTTCTTAAAGGAACAGGCACAAACTAGGTCAGTTTCAGGGATGGAGTGTTGCAACGCTGCCAGAGAGAATAAATGGGTGTTGCCACCAAGGATGGATGGACGGGTTCTGAAAAAATGTCATTCACCCCCACCTCCATGTGCTTAACTTTCTCTTGTTTCATCTCGGAGCTAAGCCTGGCCTATCTATCTATCTATCTATTCTATCTATCTATCTATCTATCTGTCTGTCTATCCATCCATTTATCTATCTTCTATCTCTGTCATCTGTTGCCTCCTGTTTGTTTTTGTGTCTCATGTAGCCCAGGCTAACTCAAACTTTCTGTGTAGCCAGAGATGACCATGATACTGCTGCTTCCACCTCCTGAGTATTGGAATTTCAGGCCTGTGTCACCAGGCTCAGTTGATGCAGCACTGGGATGGAACCCAGGGCTTCATGCAGGCTCGGCAGGCACTTTACTCATCAAGATACAACCCTATCCTGTGCAGACAAGTATATAACCATGGCAAAGCTTGTGAAATGTCTCCCGAGTGACATACCGTCTTCATCTTAATGGGGGCTGAATCTTTCTTGTATCTCATTTGTGATGCCTACCACATTGGATCTTGAGTGATGGCCATTTGCCTAATATAACATGTCTCCAGTACTGTATTCTGAGAGTTCTGAAGGCTCTAACTGTGTGGCTGGCTCACCAACATCTTGCACTTAGTCAGTACTAAGAATACAAGTTTGGCTAATGAAGCTCCTCGCAAGCTCCCCACAATGGCGAAGGCCATCTTTTGTGAGTATGCTTGTGTCTGCTCACCAATTCACCTGACATCACCGGTGATGGATGAACCTCATTTTGGAAGTTTCGATTCTCTATTGTTGTTGCTTAGTGTCTTTCATGTCCCTGTGCATGGAAAACGTCACTTAAAAAGATACAAATGAATGGTAACATTATCTCTTCAGACTTTTTTTTGAGGGATTTTTATAAAACACCATGTTAACAAGTGGCCTTTCAGACTGTCAGTGTCATGGTGCATTCCTGACGCCAGTCTTGGAGGGCGCAGTGACAGTCTCACAGGAAGCCTGCCTGCTTGACCATGAAGGCTGGCTTGAGTGTGTGTGTGGCTGAAAGGACATGTTGGTAGGAAGTCTGTATGTACCAAAGTTCACGTGGTGGTGACATCATCATGACCTTGGAGGAACATTCCCATGGGACATACTGTTCTGGTTTATTTTAGAAACCAGAGCCAGAGAATCTACTCATTGCCACCACCAGCTTCAAACTGATTTAGTCTCTTTGCTACTATTGTCTGTTATCGTCTCCTTCCCATTCCTGTCTGAGTTCTGTTCTTTTTTGATTTGTGTGTGTGTGTGTGTGTGAGTGAGAGAGAGAATGAGAGCGAGAGAGAGAGAGAGAGAGAGAGAGAGAGAGAGAGAGAGAGAGGGAGGGAGGGAGGGAGGGAGGGAGGGAGGGAGGGAGGGAGGGAGGGAGAGAGAGAGAGAGAGAGAGAGAGAGAGAGAGAGAGAGAGAGAGAGAGAGAGAGAGAGAGAGGGAGGGAGGGAGAGAGGGAGAGCTCACTGTGTAACTCTAGCTGTCCTGGAATTAGTTATGCAGACCAGTCTTGAACTCACAAAGATCTGCCCTTCTCTGCCTCCTGAGTGCTGGGATTAAAGTTATATACCACCAAGCCTGCTATTCATCTGATTTTTTATTGTAAACTGTAGAAGGATTTTTCTGTTTTATGTATATTATATGTGTTATAATATGTATTTATATACATAAATGAAATATTATATATTTTCTCTGTAGCCCAAGCTGACCTCAAAGCCACTGTGATTCTTCTGCCTCAGCCTTCCAAATGTTGAGATTACAGGCATGAGCCACCAGGGCCAGCTGAGGGATAATTTTAAGCTTCTATTCAATTAGAGAAACTCCAACTTCACCAGTGAAATGAGTCCTTTGAATTTGTCAGAAACCATTGACCTATCAATATGTAAAAGTTGTACTATACCAGTGAAATGACCCCATGGGTAAAGGTTTGAGAATTTGAGTTCAGTCCCCAGGACATCCTTAGTGGAAGGAGAGATTTGAATACTGCAAGTTAGCCTCTGACTTTCCAGGCATTCTGTAACATGTGTTCTCCCCAATAAACAAATAAATAAAATAAAATTACATACCTGCTATCAGTCTTTTTTTTTTAAAAAATTGAGACATGATCTGTATAGTCCAGGTTGGCCTTGAACTCTCTATGTAATCAGGGATGGATTTGAACTTCTGATCCTTGTGTCTCTAGCTGAGATTACAGGTATAAACCACCAACTGGTTTATGTTTTTCTGGGGATCAAACCCCAGGGCTTTGTACGTGCTAGGTGAGGTGAGTAGTCTTCTAACTGAGCTACATTCCCAGCCTCCCCTCATTTCCATTACTTTAGGACTTTACAGTATTTAGTTATTCCCTGTTTCTATCCACTACCAGATAAGTCAATATTATGTGAGGAATTTAATGGGGGTTTTCTTCTTGTTTATTTTCCCTAACTGCCCCACCTGAATGTATCAAGATATACACTGTTGGAGCCCATGATACTGCATGCCTTTAATCCCAGCTCTTGGGAAACTGATGAGTTGAAGGCCAGTCTATATTGAAAGATAAAAAGTTCTAGCCCACACAATGCTACATAGTGAGACCCTATCTCAAAACAGAACAGAACAAAAAATAAGGTGGACAGCCCCCAAGGAAGGATAGTTCAGCTTGCTCTCTGGCCTCCATAGGCCAATGCTTATAGATGTGCACATATTCATGCATGTACACTCATATGTACACTCATGTACACACACACACACACACAAAGGATTAACATGATGCTACGTAAAAGAAAAAACCACATGGTAATAGGATGGACTCATGTTCTGTTGCAAAACTGTTGGTTTTGCTGCTCAGCAGGCTAGAAGTAATGAGCCATCTGCCGGTGAAGGAAAAGGATGCTCAGAGCACATTGGCAGGATCTCAGCAGATGTGGTCCACTCACAGAAAAAGATGCAGAGGCTGTGATTGCTTCCTGTCCATGCAGCCTTGACTGCTTCCTAACAGTCCTGTGAAGATCACAAATGGGAATTTCCCATGATCCCTTTCCCACTAACAGAACAAAGGTATATTAAAAATCCTTCAGTGATCCCCACTCCATGAACTTACTGTTTATTTCTTGAGGCAGGGTCTCATGGAGGCCCGTTTTTTAAGTGCATTCATGGGCTATGCCTGTGTTTCTTTCCATATTACCCGTCAGCCTGGGAGACTTGATGTGCAGAAGCATGAGGCGGGTGGCAGCATCCTAGCAGTCAGGTCTCAGATGAGCATGTACAGCCAAATGGGGGTCTGGAAGAGACTCCAATAGGACAAAACTTTCACATTAACTTCTGAGACTGCAGGAACTTTTGCCTTCTAGAATTGGATCCAGAAGTTACAACTTTAGAAATGCCAGCTGATGATTCACTGGCCACATCTGGCATGTCAGACTACACTGTCCCCTCAATATGTTGGGCTCCAACACATCCCAAGAGTTGGGATCAAAAGCATGTGCCGCTAAATTTGGTGTTTGGAGACCAGTTCTCTCACTCCAACCTAGGGCTAGCCGATTAGACTGTGTTGGGTGACCAGTAAGCTTCAGGAATTTTCCTTCCCAGTGCTGGGATGGCAAGTGTGCTTCCCTATGTAGGATACTGGGAACTGAAGCTGGGACCTCATACTTGTGTGGCAAGCACTTTATTGACTGAGCCATCTCCTTAGACCAAGAGCACACCTTTGTCCGTAGTCTCCACAGTAGAGAGTCCCACACTGGTAGAATGTGCAGTCCTGCGTGATTCCTCAGGACAACATCTGCTCTCCTGCCGCCTGCCGACCTCCTAGAGCCTCAAATCCTTTCCCCTCTCTATCCCCAATGTAGTTCCAGCTGCACACGGCCTCGTGCTACTTAAATGCACAGTAGGAAGTGCAAACCAGGTGAGAAAGAGCAGCCTTCACAGGAGGTAAAGCTCTCACGCAAGAAGAAAGACACATTCTAAAAAAGACAGGAACCCTACACCTACCAAGGAACAAGCAAGTAGCCTGGGCTGAGACTGACAATATAGTTCAGGGAGGGAAAAATTATAACCCCATGACACTGATTGTTCCAAAAGCTTTGGAACAGAAGACATTCACTAGTTAGTTCCTCAGGACTGGAACCCCACGTTTCTCTCTCCCCCATTCCGTGTGTGTGTGTGTGTGTGTGTGTGTGTGCAGGCACACTTATGCAACATGGCATTTGCAGAGGTCTATAGACAACCTCAGGTATTGGCCCTTCCTTTCCCACCTGTTAGAGTCAGGGTGTCTTGTTCATGGCTGTGTGCCAGTTTAGCCGGCCAGGAGTCCTTGGGGATTGTTGGCTGCTTAATTTTAATCACATATACACTTTTTGAAGAACAATGATAAAAATGATGGTAATGGGCTAACGCCAGAGAAAATACCTGCAAGGCTGTTGTAAGAATAAGAGGCATGGGCTGGAGAGATGGCTCAGTGGTTAAGAACACTGACGGCTCTTTGAGGATCAGTGTTCAATTCCCAGCATCCACATGGTAGCTAACAACTGTCTGTTAACTACAAGTCTGACGCCCTCACACAGACATACATGCCTGAAAAACACCAATGCAAGTAAAATAAAGATAAATAAATTATTAAAAAGAAGGGACACTTTGATTTTTATCATCCTCAAACAACTTCTGAGCTTTTTCCTGTAAGATTCTCAACCATAAATCATCATCATCATCAAATCACCACCATACCAGCAGCAGCAGCAGCAGCAATCATTTGTGCTTTTTGGAGACTTTATTAACTTTTTGGAAATGAAAATGTAACTTTGAGGGCTGGGGACGTAGCATAGTCGGGAAAGTGTTTGCCTAGCACGCCTGGAGCCCTGGGTTCAGTTCCAGCATGTATAATCTCAGCATGCTGGGGATAGAGGCAGGAGGATCAGAAGTTCAAGATCATTATTAACTACATCGTGAGTTCGAGGCTACCTTTGGATACATGAGATCCTGCCTCAAAACAACAACAAGTTTCGTTTTGATTTGTTTGTAAAAGGCAGACCAGTTTGGGTTTGCTTTCTGGCCCAAACTCTTAACCACACGGGCGACGGTGAGTCATTCGCCATCTGTTCCCTTAGTTCTGGATTCGGACACGGCAGTAAAGACTCTTACCCAGGCTTAACGAGAGCTTCCATGAAACTACAACTTGGGAAATGCTTCTCAGACCCCTGGCCTATGTCAAGGACTCGCTAGATGAGTTTTATTATTTTGGTTTAGGGATCTGGTTTTTGGTGATGGCCTGCCTTCAGGGATTCACACAGGCTGTCTGTGGTATGAAGAAAAGCAGAGACATGGCCCTCTCATCTCTGCTACACGGGGCAGCAGAGGCCTCCTTTGAGGCCTGAGAGTTCCAGTCCTCCTTATTTATTTTGAGTGTTGGTCATGCTCTGACCCTACACTGACTTTTTCCCTTCCTCAGCCCATCCACTCTGACTTTGAAGGGGAGGTACCCTGTCTCAGGCACCACACAGAAGGGGGACTAAAATTGGGTGGGTGGGCCTCATCCTACCCTACCTGACATTTGTTCTTTGAGATGTTTCTGCTTAGCATTCCCAAGGGAGAGATGGAGTAGGAAGTTTGCTTTTAAGGGTGTATATTGATTGCTTTTCTGGTTTCTCTGACAAAATGCTTGCCAGAAGTGACTCAAAGGAGTAAGGAAGCATTTGGCTCACTGTTTCAGTGCTGTAGCGAGTTCATGGCAGGGAGCACGTGGCCACGATTTTTCACATCGGGTGGAGCAGGGCTGGGCGTGTGGCTCCATTGGTAAAGTATTTCATTAATGTGCACGCACCTCTGTGTTTGATTCCTAGCACTTTGTAAAATAGGTTGTGATGGCGCACACCTGTGATCATAGTACTTACCGGGTGGAAACAGGAGAATGAGGAGGTGAAGGTTATTCTCAACTATACAACAATTTCAAGGTCAGTTCAAGCACAGGAGACCCTGCTTCAAAACAAAACCACCAGCACCAGCATCACCACCCTCACCATCCCACCACCCTCACCAACTCACCACCCTCCTACCCCCCTCACCACAATACCATCACTGCTGCCATCGCAACAGAAGAGAAACAAGCAACCATCTTAGATCAAGAAGCAGAGAGATGAGGGACATAAATAGGGTTTGACTATAACCCTTAAAGATTTACTCCTAGGGAGCCACCTTTGTCAGCAAGTCCCTATACACCCTCCAAAATCAGTGCCACAAGTTGGAGACTGGGTGTTCAAATGTAGTTTATGGGGGCCATTCAAATCCAAACTGCAATGAGATGGCAATGTATTGTTAGGAATGTGGGGATACTGCCTTCTCCTGCCTCTATCATATATTAATTGAATTATTATCTTTGTGTACCTGTGTGACAAGGCTACTATGCATCCCAGGCTGACCTCGTGTGATCCTCCTGTCTCAGTCTCCCTAGTGCTGGGATTACGGCTGAGTGACACTACTCCTGGCGGATTCTACCACCTTGAGACTCTTATCTCAATTCTTTGTGATTTGTTTCTTCATCTCAAAAAGGAAAATTGGTGTCTGTCTCATGCAGTTCCAATAGTATGAAATACCTTGAGGAATACAAAGCAATGAGCAGGCTCCAGCATCCACCAAGTGTGCTCAATATATGTTAAGTATTTTATTATCCAGTCCTCTTAGATTCAAATCAAATTATTGTCTGCCTTCACAGAGGAGGTCAGGCAGTTTCTCTTTGACTGCTCTTGGTTATCCCAAACTTGAACAAACATGCAGTCCCCTCTCTCTTACCAGACTTCTTTGGATCATTATAGCTTCCCACCATTGACACATCATTGCTGACAGTAGGCATAGGAAAAATGTTGTGGTCTGGTCTATGTAGCAAAAATATTTTGTGGGAGGCTCCTTTGATTAGCTTTATTATTGCTTTTAATGCAGTGCACATGGGCAGTCAAACGTGTTTGGAAAGAGACCACACTGGTTATAAAGATGGATAATCTCAAATCAGCTCTCATTCAGTTTCAGAGTCAAGGAATCTGGGTGAATGTTCTTAAGAACTGCTACCACATATTTGGTGGTATTATACCACAAGCATTCATAACTTATATTCTTTCCCCACCCTGTGCCCTGGGTCTTTAAGTGGTATAGAGTTAAAATAATGCCTGGGCTTTAATATCGTAGAGTTATATTTTATTGAAGTTGCAAATGTACATAATTTAAAGTCAGAGTATGAGGTTAACTATGAAAACAGGCTGTCACTTAACTAACCCTCATGTCGACCTCAGCGCCAGGAAGACACTACCAACTGTTCACATGCTTCTTCTCATATTGACTTCCAGAACTTAAATACCATATTTTTAGTACTTTATTTTTACTGTCAAGCACTTTTTTTTGCCCCACTCTTAGAGATGAAAATTTCTCTTCAAGGTTTCAAAATTTCTCTAGGGGTTGGAGCATGTACGGCTGTTTCGTAGGACTGGAGTTCAGTTCCCATCCCCCACACCAAGCAACTCAACTGCCTGGTAATTCCATGGGAGGATATGATATGCATTTCCATAGTCTGTATGTACACACACACACACACACACACACACACACACACAAACAAAACAAAACAGAACAACAAAGCTAGAGAGTAAATGTGATTTTATTTAGACATATAAATGCACATTAAAACCAAGATCTTTATTGTTCTATAGCTCCCAAGGCTTTTCATTTTCTTGGAGCTAAATAATTGCCTCGTCTTTACTTTTTTCAAATTTAGAAACAAACTTGTTTCACATGTCAATCCCAGCTCCCTCTCCCTCCCCTCCTCCCCCACCCCCTCCATCCCCCCCAATCCCCACCCCATTCTCACTTTGTTCCCCAGGGAGGTTGAGGCCCTCCATTGGGAATCTCCAGAGTCTGTCATTTCATTCCAGGCAGGGCCTAGGCCCTTCCCCATGTGTCCAGGCTAAGAGAGCATCCTTCCATGTGGAATGGGCTCCCAAAATCCATTTGTATGCCAGGGATAAATATTGATCTACTACCCAAGGCGCTATAGATTGCCAAGGCCTCTTCACTGACACCCAAATTAAGGGGGTCTGGATGAGTCCCCATGCTGGCCTCTCAGTCATCAATCTGGGGTCCATGAACTCCCCCTTGTTCAGGTCAGCTGTTTCTGTAGATTTCACCAGCCTGGTCTTCACCCCTTTGCTCATCACTCCTCCCTCTCTGCAACTGGGTTCCAGGAGTTCAGTTCACTGTTTAGCTGTGGGTGTCTGCCTCTGCTTCCATCAGCCACTGGATGAAGGCTCTAAGATGGCATATAAGGTAAAAACCACTATGTGTTATGGTTTGAATGTAAGAAGACACCTCTACACACTCATTTATGTGAGAAGTTGGTTCTCAGCTGGTGGTACTGTCTTGGGACATTGTGGAATCTTTTAGACATAGGTCTAGCTGGCAGGTGGGGCCATAAGGGCAGAGGATTGTGGGTCATAGCCCAGTCCTGGCCTTAAAAAAAACCATAAAAATGGAATATAATTTTGTAACTAAGAAAAAGCATATCAGAAGCTGGGGTGAATCCCAGTGGTAGAGTGTTGGTTGGTCTAGCATGCATGAAGCCTTGGTTCAAAGCCCAGCATAAACTAGGCATGGTAGAATACTGCCGTAATCTTAGCATTTGGGAGACAGAGCCAGAGGATCAGGAGTTCAAGGTTACCCTCACATGTCTAGTGTGTTTGAGGCTAGCCTAGACTAAAGAAGCCCCATCTTAAACATTTTATTTAGATGCACAGAGGAAGAAGTAGTAATAGAAATACTGTAGAAGGATAGAGCAATTTTAAATTTATTATGGGGAATAGAGATTTTAAATTTATTATGGCATTTGTCAACTTTCCATCACTGTTTTGGAATACCTGAGGCAATCAACTTACAAAAGCAAGATGATTTCTGCTCACAGTTTTGGAAGTTTTGGTCCATGGGTAGCTTGTGATGGTGTAGCAGGTCATAGTAGAAGAATGTTCTAGAAGAGCTCCTGTGCAGCAGCTAGAGAAACAACACAGTTCTATAACCTCTCCCAAGGGCAAGTTGACAATGATCTAAAACACACTGGTAATTCCTGACTTCTAAAGGCTCTATCACCTCCCAGTTGTACCATACGCTAGGGACCAAGCCTTCAACATGAATCTTTAAGGGGCATTTCAGATCCAAACCATGGCATTCAGCAGGGCACATCTGATAGGGAAGTAGAAGTCAAATTCAGAAGGCTGCAGTTGTGTTCAACCCCATGGGCCGCAGTAGTCCAGATTGGGAGAGCCCAACAAAGAGCCTTGAATGAAAAATTATGCTGTTCAGTGACTGGGGGTATGGCTGGGTCAGCAAAATGCTTGCCTTGCAAGAGCGAGGATCTGAGCTTGATCCCAAGAATAGGTGTACAAAGCCATGTGCATTGGTGTGCATGTGTCATCCCAGAGATGGTGAGACAGGAGGCAGCGGTGGAGAGATCCCTGGAAGCTCACTGATCAGGCAGCCTAATCTACTTGGCAGAGATCCAGGCTGATAAGTGAGCCTCTCTCAAACAAAAAGTGGATGATGCCCACGGATCAGCACCAGACGCTGTCCTCTGACCTCTAGACATGCGTGTGCACAAGAGTATACATTCGTGTCCATAGGAGACAAGTATAGTGTTCAGGTGGAAGCCATTCCCGCCTTCCTCCTTGTCAGCTAGTTGTCACAGCATGCTCTTTGGTGGTGAGGAGGGGACAGCTCTCCATGTCCTTCTCTGTAGCAGAGAGGATCCCAAGAGGGTAGCTTCCCCCCCAGGATTCACAACACTCCTGCCTTCTGTGTGGGAGCAAACCAAAGATCAAAGACAGAGAGAGCGTCGCACTCCAGCACAACGGCTGTGGGTATGCAGGGAACTGCGCTTTGCATGGTCCACCCACAACCTTGAACTGAAGCACTTCATACAGTTGGTTGAGTAAGTCAGTCTGCCTGGTTGTGGAAAAGAAATGGACCGGCTTGGAGCTTGTGGGGGCATAGCCAACGTCCTGATTTCTGGTGTCTCTGCCCTTATCAACAAGGATTGGCTTTGATTTGTGCAATGTAAGATAAAAGAAGCTCAGTAAGTCACAGTTGGTGATGTGTCTCTATACGGACGTGTGCACGCTCTCTCTCTTTCTCGACAAATCAGTGCGAGGGAAGTGTTTGTAAATGAGAGATTAAGTTTCCTTGTTTTTGTTGGAAAGCTCCCCCGGTCTCGGTCAGCAAATGTGCTGTGGCATTCTTTCTATGTTGGGCTGGCTTTCGGGTCACTTGTTATTTTTATTTCTTTTGTTCTTGCTGTTCAGTGTCCAGTTCTGTGGGAGGGAGTGGAGAGGAACTCTTGTCCCCACATGGGACCATTTCCTGGGGGTGAGGAAGGGGCAGAAGGTAGAGTAAGTCAGATAAAATTCAGCATTTAGTTTGTATTTCAAAGAAAATGTGCAGCCTTTTGAGGACACACAAGTATATCACAATGCTGCGTGGGGTGTGCTCGCACTAAAAGCGGCCCGTTTACCTGATTGAACTTGCACTAGCCATGCTATGCTTTCTTCACCACTCTGAGCAGTCTCCGAGTCTCATGGGAAAGAAGACAATGTGGACTTGAGACTTCCCAGGGCTGGAAGGGAATGTAGAGGCACTGCTTTGTCACCTTGGTCATTAGGATGGAAACGAATTTGGCTTCCTCGAGTACTCAGACCATAGTGAGGAGAGCCAAGCATTTGCCCTTGGCAAAATCTCAGCAAACAAGATAAAGAATGTGTGAGCTGGTGAGACGGCTCAGTGAGTAATGTGCTGGGCACTGTGTGCAGACCTGAGTTCGAGCCCCAGAAGCGACACAGGAGAAGAAGAAAAACTCACAAGTCATCTTCTGACCTCTGCACTTGTGCCATGGCTGTGCTTGTGCGCATATGTGGGCACACCATAGATAAATGTCAGGAAGTCACAATAGCCAGGAAGATCAAGAGTTCAAGGTCATCCTCGGCTATATAATGAGATCCTATCTCAAAGGCCATGCTAAGCAAAGGCGCTACATGTCTAGTTCGCTGTATTTTCTTTAGTCGTTTACTTGTAGACAGGCTATGCTGCTTCCTTTCTTGGCTATTGTCAAGAGTTCTGCACTAAGCATGGTTGTCTGATGTTTAGGTGTTTCTGTAGGGTGTCTAATTAGGTCTTCTGTGTAGATACCCAGGAGTCACACAGCTGGAACATATGGTAGTTCTATATTGAGTAACTCCATATTGAGGTAATGCTGTCCAGAGTGGCCAGACTAACATACATTCCTTCCAACAGTCACTATCGCACACCCTCACACCCACCTGGAGTCATTATCATTATTTACTATTTGAGATGGTCTTAGTCTGTAACCAGGACTGGCCTGGAACTCACTATGGCTCACTTTAACTCTCAGTGATCCTCATTTCTCAGACTCCTCAGTGCTGAGATTATAGATGTGAGTTATAATACCTAGCTTTTATTGTTGTTGATGATACTTCTTTTGCTAATAGCCATTCTGATTGGGGTGAGAGAATCTCAATGAAAATTGCAATTTCTTGATTGTTAAGTCATCAGCCATTTTCTTCATTGGCTTATTGGCCCCTTGTACTTTTGAGATGTCTACTCAAGTCTTCTGTTCATTTTAAGGTTTGATTAATTGTGTGCTTTATTTTTTGAGATCTTTATGTATTAAGAATATTAATCCTTTGTCAAATGAATAGATGGCAAAGACTCTCCCTTTCTGCAAATTGTCTTTCTCTTTGTTTGTTGTTTATTCCTTGGCTGAGCAGAAACCCTTTGACTTGACAGGATCCCATTTGTCAATTCTTGTTTTTATTTCCTTGGCTGTTGGAATCCTATCCAGGAAATGGTCATTTGTGCCAATATTTTGAAATATTTCCAGTAAGCTTTCTTCTAGTAGTTTTGAGTTTTACATTATAGTCTTTCATGCATTTCGAATTGGTTCTGTTATAGAATGAGAGACAGGAGTTCGGGTTTCTCTTCTCATGTGGTTCTTCACTTTCTCCAGCAGTATCTGAGAAAAAGTCTGTCTTTGCATCAAGGTCTAAGGATCAATTGGCTGATGAGTCATAGATTTATTTCTGGATCATATATACTATTTCATTAGACAATGTGTCTATTTTGTTTTTGCCAGTACTACAGTTTTTGTTTCGTTGACTCTGTAGTCTTAAGACAATATATTATGGTACCTCCAATACTGCTCTTTCTGCTTATGTTTGTTTTGGTTATTTGGGGTATTTTGTGTTCTTGAAGAATTGTACTGGTATTCTGGTAGAGATCTTATTAAATTTATGGATTGTTTTAGCAGTATGGCCATTTTAATAATGTTCATTCTCCTAATCTGTGAATATGATGGCCTTTCTACCTTCTAGTATCTCTTCACTTTCATTCTTCAGTGTTTTATGATTTTCAATGTTGAGATCGCTTACATTCTTAGTTAGGCTTATTCCTATGTAGCTTGTTATTCATTTGGTTGTTGTAGATAGGAGCATTGATTTTTCAGGGATTCATTGTTGATATGTAGAAAAGTTCCTGATGTTTGCACGTTTAGTGTGTATTCTGCTACCTTAAGAAGTTTTTTTTTTTTTTTTTTTTTTTTTTGGTTTTTCGAGACAGGGTTTCTCTGTATTGTTTTGGAGGCTATCGGTCCAGCCCAGCCTCGAACTCACAGAGATCCGCCTGTCTCTGCCTCCCGAGTGCTGGGATTAAAGGCGTGCGCCACCACCGCCCGGCTAAGAAGTTGTTTATCAGATTCAAAAGACCTTTGGTTATAGTCCTTTTGATTTTTTCATGCATAGACTCATATCTTCAGCATGTAGAGATAACTTGAATTCCTCCTTTCTTGTTTCTATGCTTTTTTATTTCTTTCTCTTGTCTAATATATCTAGTTAATATTTCTAATAATATTTTGAGTAAGAGCGGTAAGAGTGGACACAAGTGTCTTGGTCCTGATCTTAGATGAAATGTTTTCATTTTTCCCCATTTAGTATAATGTTGATCATATAATTTTCACATGGGACTTTTATTATGTTGAAGATGTTATCCTTCTACACCTAGTTTACTTAAGAATTTTCTCATAAAATAATGATGGATTTTATCAAAGGCCTTTTATGCAACTATTTAATGATCACGTGAATTTTCCTTGATTTATTATGTTTATTGATTTGCATACATTCTTGCATCCCTGGAATAAAAGCTACTTCATCATAGTGTATGATATATTAATGTGCTGTTTAATTTGTTTTGAAAACATTTTATTAAGAATATTGTGCGCATATTTCTAAGGGACTTCTTTCTTTCTTTCTTTCTTTCTTTCTTTCTTTCTTTCTTTCTTTCTTTCTTTCTTTCTGTGTGTACATGTCCTTGTCAGGCTTAGTGGCATGGCCTAATTAGGTTCATAGAATGAGTTTGAAAGCACTCCTTTCTTTTCTACTTTATGGATGAGTTTGAGGAACATTGTTAGCTTTTCTTTTAAAATCTGGTAAAATTCACTACAAATTCATCCAGTACTGGCCCTTTCTTTACTTTGAGAACATTTATAGCTGACTCAATATTATTACTTGTTACTTATGTATTTAAGTTTCTTATATCTTCTTGATTCATTTACAACATTGAATCAGTCCATTTCTTATGGATTTTCTAATTTATTGTCATATTCTTTTTCAAAATATTCCCTAATGATCTTCTATAACAATTCCCTTTTCATCTGTAGATTTATTTAGCACTCCATTATATCTCTTCTCCTTTTGGATATTAAGTCTAGAGCCTCACTTATGTTAGACAATACTTTAAACTGAGGTATATTATATATCATCCAGCCTTTTTATTCCTTGAACTTTTTTGTTTTGAGGAAGAAAAATGGTTTCTTTCTCAAAATTTTCACTAAGTTTTGAAGACTGACTGTGCAAAGATGACTTCAGCTGCTCTAGATCCTGCCTGAGCTGTCTCTCTGGTGGGAATTAGTGATCACCCAGCCCTGAAGGGCAGCAGCTGCAGTGAGGAGGGCGACATGTGTATATATCGGGTTTTGGCTGGAATCCAAATTTTTCTGTTTGTAATTATGCCAGAATCCAGATCAACCTCTAGGCTGGATTGACTCATATTCCAAGATACATAGGAAGCAGAAAATGACTTGGGCTGCCATTGTGGACTTTTCTCCCACACTTGGGATGGCTTTTAATTATTTGTACTTCTTCCTCGTACCAGTTCTATTTAAATGGCAAGATTTTCTGCCCTTCTGAGAATCGTGTCAGGGGCTTGGTATGCCAGACTTTGTTGATTCCCCAAGGAAGTTCTTACCCCCTATGAGGAGTAGATGGGGAATGGGAAGGGGGGAGGTAGGAGGGTAGAAGAGGAGGGAGGGGGAACTGGAGTTGGTATGTAAAATAAATATAATTTTATAAAAAAATAAAATCTTGCCTTAACTTTTTCAAAATGCAAACACCATAGTAGGATCAGAGAGTGATAGTGGAATTACAACTCATATTTTCCCAAAATAAACTCAGCTAAAGCTAGTTTGAGATGGTCAAGTTTGTCTACTGTATCAGCTGATCCTCTAACTAGCTCATGACTAGCTCTTAACAAGAACACTTAATTTAACGTTTTTCTTGGGTCTGTGCTTTCAGTATGGAAAGTGTCCTGTCCTTCCTGCTCTTTCTCCAGTTTCTCTAGAATGATCAGCTGTAAGGCCCTATCGTTGCTAGTTCAACTCCATTGATAGTCCTCCTCTCAGAAGTATTTACTGGGGAAGAAAATGTATCAGGAGTGAACATAAAGTCTGGAAGTAGCAAGCAGAAGTCAAAAATCCCTCTGCCATTCACTCTTCCTTCACGTGTTGGTAACTTCACTCACGGTGACTAAAGGTTCTGACAAGTTCCTAGTTTGGTGATTTTCCTCTCTGGTTTCTGTCAGGGGAAATTATGCTTTTGGATTCTGTTTTTCTTACAGTTGACTTCTGCTGTTTTCCCTCACATTCATTCCAAATCCTATAGTCAGCTCGTCTGCCTATGGCACACCCTTGAAACACATTTTATAACTTAGCAAAGATACAGAGGAGAAAAATGCAAAAGACTGCAATCAATGTCTCATGACATCATGATGCCACAATTCTCTCCCTTGTCTTTATTCCCTCAGTCCTTCTTTCAATCTGTCAATCAAGGGCTCTCATTCCCCATTGTACTTCCTGTGCCATCCAAAATCTCTCAAATGGGACAAGGTGGCAAGTTGTTCATTATGGCAGATCTTAATAATAGCTGCATCTTATAACATATTAATAATGAAGGGTTTAGGCTCATATGGTAAGCTTGTGTAAGTTGTCCGAGGGTCTGTGTTATGAAAAGCATTTGTTTGTACATTTGTAGTGCTAGAGATTGGATATAGTTACATGCTAGTGCATGCTGCTTTCCATTGACCAGTGTCTCTCCTCTTCATGTAGATTTTGAGCAGTAGATAAGAATGTGCCCATCTCAGCTTTAAAAATGGGTACCTGAGATACCTGCTACTGTCCTGTACTTGTAGTCTGCTCACCTCTTTGAGGGAAGGATCCAAGTCGGTTCAACTCTCTGTAAGATTTAGAAGCCGCTCCCCATGCCATATGAACATAGGGACATGCAGGAGAGAAGGCCGGTTTTGTAATGTCCCAGAGAGGACTAGGGTAATAGCTTATAGTGAAGTTCTTTTCAAGCATGAGGAGCTAAGTTTATTCCCTTAGAAAAAGTGTGGAAAATTAGGGAATGGTGGCATGGGCTTGTGATCTCAGCCTTGGAGGGATGGATCAGGAACAAGATGATCCCTGAGACTCTCTGGCCAGTGAATCTAGCGAGAGACCCTGTCTTACAAACACAAGGCATAGCTGGGAAAATAGCTTAGTGAGTGAAAGCATTTGCTGCACAAACCTGGTGACTTAGATTTGATCACTGTGACCCATGGCACAAGGAAGTAGTTGACTCCTAAAATTGTTCTCTGACCTCTACATGTGTGATGTGGTATGTACACATCTGCACGCACACATCAAACATGCGTGCACACACACAAGAAATAATCAGAAAAAAAATCTTTTGACCCTCACAGGCATGTGTGTGCTCATAAATGGATGGCGAGTGGGTATATAGGATGAATGGGGTAACTTGAATCTGTCAGTACCTTCTCAGACAGGGAGATGCACTTCATCAAGTTACTGGAGATGTCAAGGCTTTGAATGTTTGTAGCTTCACCTCAATTAAAGCATAAGCAAATTCAACCAGCTAGGACTCTGAGCAACCTTGTCATCACTGGGCAGAAGACTGTCACACATTCATTCAAGCAATGAACAGAAGGGGAGCATCAGTGTGCTCCTTCTCAGCAGCTCTTCCGTGCTCGTTAGTCCTTTGGACACTCCCGGCAGCCTCTTACTCATCTCCATCTCTTTCCGAATGGTAGAGGTGAATTGAGTATCAGTTAATGACAATCAGAGACTGGGGTATAGTTTAGTGGTACAAAGCAGGTTTAGTATGTTCAGGCCCTAGGTTCAAGACCTAGATCGGCAAAGAAAAGAAAACAATATAGCATCTGCTGATCTATCTATCTATCTATCTATCTATCTATCTATCTATCTATCTACTTATCTATCCATAGACACACACAAACACACATATATGTATGGACATAAAACTTCTCACGCACAGCAGGTAAAAAGAGGCAAAGCAGAGACGGCGTCTTGTCACCGGCCAGCTCAGGTCACCTCATTTTCCTTCCTCCTTGTTGCTGCTTCATGCTCTGGACAAGGAAGGGGCCAGCAGCAGTTTGAATGTTGAAGACAGCCATGAAGTGGCAGAGACTGTCTTGCAACACACGATGGACTTACACACAAAAGAAAGGAAGCTGCCATGCCCATTGATGGAAAAGAGTGCCATGTTTGAGCCGTGCAAACCCCGGTGATGATGAAGTTCTGAGTTGGTCTTGCAGTATTCACAGGAATTTCCAAATCTTGCTTCATCTTTCTTTATGAGTTCAGCGTCAGCCTCCAGAATGCCACTGCATGGGTGACCTTAATATTTCTCTTAAGTAAAAAGTGTTTCTGGTTTTGGCATTCTCTTCAAGGCAACGGAGTTGCCAGGGATGCACACACAAATAGACAGTGAGAATTGACCTTTGACTACTGGCATTTTGTTTTGTTTTGTTTTGGAGACAGAGTTTCTCTGTATTGTTTTGGAGTCTGTCCTGGAACTCGCTCTGTAGACCAGGCTGGCCTCGAACTCACAGAGATCCACCTGCCTCTGCCTCCCAAGTGCTGGGATTAAAGGCAAGCACCACCAACACCTGGCTGACTACGGGCTTTTTGATATCATCTCCCAGGTCTCTCTTGGAAAATAAGGGAAATAAATACTTTCTTAGGGGCATCTTCATGTAAGTTTTTCTCTTTTAAAAATTTAATTTAATTTAATTTTTTGTGTGGCACATGTATGTACACCTGTGTGTGTATACATATGTACAGGTGTATGCATATACATACAAGTGCACATAGAGGCCAGAGGTCATTATCAGATATCTTCTTCCATCTCTCTGAATCTTACTTTTGCTTGTTTGTTTTGTTTTTTAAATTTTGAGATAGGCTCACTGTATAGCCCTGGCTGGCCTAGACCTTACTACTTACATCAGGCTAGTCTCAAACTCACAGAGATCTGCCTGCTCCAGCCTCCTGAGTGCTGGGATTAAAGGCATGCACAATCACGTCCCACTTGTACCTTTTATGTTTTGAGTCAGTTGTCCTGAGCCCAATGATTTGGCCCCAGGGATCCTCCCATTCTAGTTCCATAGTGCTGGGACTGGAGGTAAGCCCCACCGTGTCTGTTTTCTATGTGGGTCCTGGGGATTTGAACGCAGGTCCTTAATGCTCGCACAGTAGGCAGTTTACCAACTGAGTCATTTTCTTAGTTTTCCTTGTCAAGAGTCAGGATCTAGTGTTGGTGCTCTTGAATTTCTCCAAGTGTAGTTTTCAGTAGTTCATCTGTTTAATTGCTATTTATTTATTTATTTATTTGTAGGCAGAATGTTTCTGTGTAGTCCAGGCTGGCCTCCAGCTTGAGATCCTCCTGCCTCAACTGCCTGAGTGCTGAGATTAGAGGCTTACTACTATGCTTGACTCACTGCTTTGATTTTTAGTTCTATATTCTAAATTTTATGACAGGATATAGGGGGCTATCTCAAGGTCTGAGTTTATTTCCCTTTTGTTTCATATTTGTGTTTTGAAGGATCATCCTTGAGGTCCACCAACAAACCAGTTTCCTGACTCAACACTAGTAGATAAGTACAAAGTGGCCCTAAAAGAGGAATGACTATTGACAACAATACTTTTGCTCCTGGGAATCTGGTGGCCTTATGTAAAATGTTGGTGCCTCTTTATTTGTTAGCCTTTCGTAGAGGGCTGTGCCCACATGCAGCCATCGGGAGTGTACCTGAGAAGATCTTAAGTAAATACCATCCTGAGGCCAATGTGTGCGAGCTGTCAGTTTGTATTCATGTGATTTGAGAGTGCCGCTGCCACACCATGAATCACTCAGGATTACCCTATGGAGAGCTTTGCCTTCTGCCTGGAGGATTAGGGAAGCAGGGCTTAGATGCCATCCATCAGGCCCGCCTCTCAGGGAACGCTAGCGAAGTCACCCTGCACCTGACCCACGGTTGCAGCTCGCTACTTCCACGTCTCAGAGAAAGGTCACCTAAAGGTAATGGAATATTTTCGTCAAGGTAGCATGGTCTTGTTCCCTAAGCTGGCCTGGGAAATGCTTGCTAGAGTGGATGACAGGGAGGAGGAGGAAGCTTACAGAGCAGAAAGAAGGGAGATGGTTCAGTGCCCTGGGCATTTCTAAAAACTATCCTCCTCGTTTAGTTATTAATGCCACTTTTAAGACTAATCCTGCTGAAATGCAGGCTTAGCATCTTCCCAGAGGAGAATGGATGTTCAGCATCTCATGGTTGGTAAACAGGTGAGGAGGGAGGTTCTCTCAACTAGTGGTCTGGAATTGCTTTTCATTTTTGTCTTTTCATTGGTGTGTGTGTGTGTGTGTGTGTGTGTGTGCATCATGTGTGTGTGTATCAATGACGTGGACATTATTATTCTCTGCTAACAACTGTGGGTAGATGTTTTTAAAGGATTGATCATATTTAAAGAGTGAAGCAATCCTGAGTGATGGAACTTAGCAAATTCTCAGGAACGGGGACAAGAAGTTTAACACAGGGACGCTGGGAGATGCTAGGTTTGGAAAGTATTCGCCCTGTAAGTTATAGGACCTGCATTTGACCCCCAGAATTTACATTAAAAAGCTATGTGTGGTGGTGCCCAGTTGTAACTCCAGGGCTAGGGAGGTGGGCACTGTGAGTCTCAGGCCAATGAGAGACACCATCTTAAAAAATCAGAGATGGTGTTTGAAGAGCAACACTCCAGGTTGTCGCCTGGCAGCCACATGCATACCTGTGGGCCTGTGAGTACACACACACACACACACACACACACACACACACACACACACTCAAATCTCTTCATTGATGTGTGTGTGTGTGTATATCTATATACAAAATATCTGTTGAATGGGCACCAGCTTTTTGAGGAAATAGCCCCCTCCACACAGGGATTTGGTGGTGTGCCTTCTAAATGGCCTTCTGTCATTGTCTGTTGATTCCTGGTCTCACTGTGTTGCTTTTGTTATGTATCTCTCTGATCTGTTCATATCTTAGGAATTGTCCATATCAGCATCTCTGTTCATGACTTTTGTTTCATGGATTAAAGCATCACCTACATACTGACGATTTCCAAATTTATTATATCTTGGTTTGTTGAGGCAAGTTCTCAATGTAGCTCAGGTTGGCCTTGAACTTGCTATGTAGCTGAGGCTGGCCTCAAACTCCTGATTCTCTTGTTTCAAGTGTTGGGATTGCTGACCTGTGCCTGTACCACCACAGCTGGCTGATTATAAAATTTATAGCTACATCTGGAATTTCTCACTTGAACCTCAAACTCATATTTATACCTTCTCCTGCAGCATTCCCACTGGATTTCTCAAATTCAAAATGCCCAAGACCATATTGCAAATCGATTCCTTTAAACCCACTCCCCCCTGAGACTTCCTTACTTCAGTTTATGACAACTCTGTTTTGTTCTTATGTCTCAGGGTGTTTATAGACCATCAAGTTCACACTCCCACAGTAAGTTGCTAATTTGAGCTCACTCATCAACCTAGTACAATAATGTGTCAGTTTTGTAGCAAGCAGCGCTGATTGGACTGAATGAGTTGGGTGGGGGGTATGTTGGGGAGTGACTGGTAGGTGTTGGGGGTGAGTTTTATAGATTGATCATAAATGCAGTGAATTCACATTTCTATTGAATACCTGATGAGCATCACAAACTTGCCTCCAAGGCATATTTACATTATGACCTGGGTCTTCTCTCTCACATATACTTCTAATCTGCCAGTAAACCCTGTTTTTTGAGCTTGAGAACATATTCATAATTTTATCATTCTTTTCTTCCATTCTGCTTCTAATCACCACTTCTAACCTAGATTAGGGCCAGCAGACTTCAAATTGGTCCCTTATTACCCTATGTGCTATTCTTAGTGGAAATATAAAATTTAGGATCTGTGCCCACAACACTTCTACAATTCATGGTTTTGTTTGTTGGTTTGGTTTCTGTTTTCTGAGACAAGATTTCTCTGTGTGGCTTTGGAGCCTGTCCTGGAATTTGCTCTGTAGACCAGACTGGGCTTGAACTCACAATGATCTATCTGCCTCTGCCTCCTGAGTGCTGGCATTAAAGGTGTGTGCCACCACTACTGGCTCATGTTTTTTTAAAATTATTATTTTATTTATTTTTTATAATTTTCTGCTTCTATGCATCCGTAATTTCCAAGCCCAACTCTTACTGGCCCTAGTCATTCATTATGTCTGCTTCCTACCATGTCTTTTCCTTTTGTTTTTGTAATCCAATGAGCCCACTTAGTATTGCCTGTTGGGATACTGACATCTTTCCGGCTTGATATTGTATAGGTCTAGTGCAGGTGACCATTCTTGCAGTGAGCTTATGAGTGCTTCAGCCTTGTCATGTCTGGAAGACATTGTTTCATAGCAGTCCATACTGACCTGTCTGGTTCTTACATTTTCCTGTACCATTATCCACAAGTCTTCCTGAGCCTTGCAGGCAAGGCTGATATAGATATCTCATTTAGGACTGAGCATTGAGTAATCACATATTCTCAGAGCTTTGGCCAGTTATGAATCTCTGTATTAACCACAGTCCACTGTAGAAGAAGCTTTTCTGGACAAGACTGAGAGCATCACTAATATCTACCCCTTGGTTCCAAACCACTATTCTTATGCTCCCACCCCAGGACATTCACACTGATACTCTCCGGTGCTCTACTCAAACATCCACGCAGCCTTTCTCTTCCCTGTAAGCATTTACTGATTACTTTCTGCAAACACCATTTCATCTAGTTCTCAAAGCTACTCTATGGAAAATGAAACTTCCATATGCTAATGTATGTGATATTTAAAATAAATATCAAACCATTGTCTTTCCATTTCCTGCTTTTCCAGAACTTTACTGGTTGTGAGTTGAGACATGGTTGCTTCAGGGGAAGTATAGGTATGACCTAGATGAAGCCAAATGTCATTGATCAACCTTGAGCCTCTTAAATCCACAGCCAGACAATAGAATTAAGTAAATACTTTTGATTTGTGAAAATAGATAAAAGAAAGGATGATTCTAACCTTCCTGAGCTAGATTTGAGGTTTTTTCCCCCAATGCCATCTATGTTACTATCCTATTTCCCTAGGCATAAAGTGGGGAAGCCTGAAAATTTATCATAGAAGTCAACACTTTCTACAGTACATTATTCTAATTTTGTGGGAGCAATGGAGTTCAATTTGAGGTTCAACTTTTTATGGATAAGCTAAAAAGTATTTTTTGAAGAAATATTATCATTTATAACAAGACTTCTGTGATCAAAATAATCTGTGTTACAGATTCAACTTCACCAGAAGTGAGATCTGCTTCCTGAAGTGGGGTCCATGGATTCTGCTACTGTCCTGACTACTCGTGGTACTGGTGTTCTAGACACCTGCATTTGATCAGTAAGCCAGAACTGAGGTACTAGGTGGTTTCTTAGTCACAGGATAATGCATGTAACTCTGTGGGAAACACATAATGAGAAATATGTATCATCCACTCAAAGGAAAAGCATAATTGCCTGAAAACTCATTGCTGTTATCCATACGCTGTCATATCACCTTTTGTCATATCATCTTTGAATATAAGCCTTGGTTTATATCTGAGGTACTTATTTGAATCAAACCCAAGGACGTTTTAAAGCACATGATGTAAGGAAATGACTCATCAAGTAAAGTCTCGATATGCCAGTGTGTGAGGATCTGGTTTTAGATCCCTAGAACCCACATAATCTCGATGCAGTGGCGTGTGTCTGTGATCCCAGCACTCCTACAGTGAGATGGGAGATAGATCCAGGAGAATCCCGGGAAGTCGGCTTCTGTGCCATACACAGCAGCGATGAGACCCCTTCTCCAACCACGTGGAAAGCAACAACCAACACCTGAGGTGGTTCTCTGACCTCCACATACATGCTGTAGCGTGTGTCCCCCCCAACAAAGATTTTTAAAAAGAATGTGAGAAGCCGGGCTTTGGTGGCGCACGCCTTTAATCCCAGCATTCGGGAGGCAGAGGCAGGTGGATCTCTGTGAGTTTGAGGCCAGCTTGGTCTACAGCTCGAGTTCCAGGACAGCCTCCAAAGCCACAGAGAAACCCTATCTTGAAAAACCAAAAAAAAAAAAAAAAAAAGAATGTGATACATATGGTGAAATTTGGCTCCAATTTGTGTTTCTTCTAGTACTAGAAATTTAGAGCAAATAAAATATGCTACACCATTATGCCTCAACTCTGAAGTGACACCCTGAGTCTCATAACTAAAAAGTCCTGGTCATTAAGGAATGAGAGCATTGACAGGGTCGCGAACTCTCAAGCTTTTTCATGGAAGGGAGGCTGGGTAGAAGATGAGAGAGTGCACACTGGGAACAGAAAAGTGAAGAGGGTATTGTGTAGCAAGTTTCTCCAATTGGAGGGAGGAGAGGGTCTCAGGAGACTCAGGGACAATGATCACACAAGGAATTAGATGAAATTTACAAGTCTCAGAAAGTTTCTGGAAGTTAGAAAAGCCCCAAGATTCCTTCGTAAGCATATATATATATATATATATATAAGTGGAAACAATTTCTGAGGAGAGCAGACTCTCCCACTAGAGTAGCTTTCTGTAAGTACTGCAGGGAGCTCAGGGGTGCAGCTTCTGTGAATCATCGGCCATGATGGGCTAAACTTTTCAATGATGCCTTTGAGTCACTGAACTCCTGTCAGTCAACCCTCACCCATGTTCCTATAAGTAACCTTAGTAAGTTAATTGGTTCACTCAGCTAGCCTTGGGTGGAATAGCTTCTTTGTTTTGTTGGGTGAGTAGACGTTTGTGCAAGCCTTCCCAGGCAACATCCAACAACAGAAGAATGTTTTTAAAAATCCATGTTAGAAAATTAATTTGGAACTAAAGGACAGAGGAATCCACAACAAAAGGCTAAGTATTAGACTTTACAGTTGTATAGATGGAAAAAAAAAAAAGGCCAGAGAGGTTTAAGGTATTGTGTCAATTTTACACAGCCTGTTTGGAATAGAGCTGGGACTCCAACCCAGGCTTGCATTTTAGGTCATAATTATACATCACCTCTCAATAGTCATATTTCTTGTTCATCTGTTTGCTTACGTGTTTTAGTGCTGGGGATTGAACTCGGAATCTGACACACACCGGGCAAGTGCTCTACCACTGAGCTACATATGTAGGCCCTTGTTCCCCCCACTTCAAGAGTTAAATCCATCAGGTCTCACCAAGCACACTGTTCTCAAGCATGGTCACCCTGGGACACTTGTCCAAGAATGGCCTTGAAATTAACCTCTAAAGCTTACATAAATTGAGTTTTTTCAGCCCCTAAAGTTGATGGGTAAATCCCCAACCCATCCTGACACTTGTTTTTATATAGCCTGTGAGCTAAGAGATTCAGAGGATAAGAAGATGTTTTCATAACACAAGAACATGAGTGGAGCTGAGATTTTAGTATCAATGAGCTGAAGTTTTACCAAGATAAAGCTACATTCACTCATGTAGTGAATGCCACTATGCTGAGGAACTGTCTCAGAGACATCTGGCCTGCATGTCTCTGGTGTTTGCTACATAGTCCTTTACAGAAGAAGTTTGAGGAAGCCATCCTCTTAGGCCATTATTTTATTTTATGCAGTCTTGATTTGATTTTTATTCATGTGATGATTTGAATGAGAATGGTCCCCACAGACTCATGTATTTGAATGCGTGGTTCATAGTTGGAACTGTTTGAAAAGGACTAGGAGGTATGTCACTTGGGATAGGCTTTGAGGTTTCAAAAGTCCACACTATTCCCAGTTGGCTTGTGCTGTCCTCCCTCTCTCTCGCACCCTCTGTCTTCTGAGTCATGTTTGTGGATCAGATTTAGGCTCTCAGCTACTGTTCCAGAGCCATGCCTGTCTGTCAGCTGCCATGCTCCCCACCGTGATTGCCATGAACTCTAACCCACCAGAACCATGAGCCTCCAAATAAAATTCTTTCTTTTATAATTTCAAAGAAATAGAAAAATAACCAAGACAATTTCCCACAATCAAATGTTTTATTTTACAATTCATCCCTGCCATCTGGAGTCATCTTTCTTTTCCCTTCAGGACATCCTTTAACACATTCTTCAGTAAGATCTGTGCCTTTCCAGCTGTCTGATTATGTGTGCTTGAAAATGTCTTGTGTGTGTGTGTGTGTGTGTGTGTGTGTGTGTGTGTCTAGAGGTCAGAGTTCAGTCTCAGGTATCATTCCTCAGGAGCTGTTTATCTTCTTTCTTTAGACTCTTGCTGACTTTGGACTTACCAAGAAGTCTTACTGGCTAGGTTGACTGACCAGTGAGCCTCAGAGATTTTTGTATTTCTGCCTGCCCAGTGCTGGTATTATCAAAGTCCTATACCACAGCTGACTTTTTTCCCTGCCTCCTCTCACCTGGGGTACCTGGGGACAGAACTCAGATCCTCATGCTTCTGTGACTGAGCCATCTCTCCAGGCCTCTTTTCTCTTCAGCTTGAAAAAAAAACAAACCTTTTGCTTAGTATGGAAACACACACACACACACACACACACACACACACACACACACACACACACACACACACAGAGAGTCTGTCTAGTAATACAGTTGCTTTCCTTCCATACTGAGGATACTATTTCAGTGTATCTGATGGCTGCTGTAAGGTTCTTGCTGCTTTGACAATTATCTGACATTATCTTGGCTACCTTTGAAAATATGTCTTGTTTTTTGGTTTTGTTTTGTTTTTGTTTTTGTCTTTCGAGACAGGGTTTCTCTGTATAGCTTTGGAGGTTGTCTTGGAACTCGCATAGTCACCATAAGGTGTTTGTTAAGTTGTAGATTGGTTTTTTTCATTTGTGTTGCATGAGGTTCATTTATTTTCTCCAGATATTTTTTTGGGGGGCATATGTGTACATGTGTGTAATGTGTAGGTATTGTCTCTTGTAGCTGTTGCAGGGGCATGGGAATGTGTGCATGGATGTGGAGGCCAGAGGTTGATGTTAGTGGCTTCCTTCCCTCTCCACCTGGTTGCTGTTGAGGCAGTATCTCTCCCTGAGTCACTGATTCTGCTGAACTAGCTAGGCAGCTTGTCCCTGGATCTGCTATCTCTGCCTCCCACTGTTTCTCCCGGTGGAAGAGGCATTTGTTCTCTTCGAACTGAACAGTGTCTATTATCAGCGTTGTAAAGATCTTATCAATTATCTCTTTACATATTGTCTTTTCCACACTTTCTCTCTGGCAGTGGATCACTGATCAGAGTCTAATAACTAGGAAGCTTCTTATTCCTCTATTTACTATGTTATTCTCCTCCTGCTTCTTCCTCCATCCTTTCTATAGTACCTAGGGTTTAACTCAGGACCTTGTTCATGCTTGGCAAGTGTTCTCCCTAAGTCAGTTAGATTGACCTCCAGCTGGTGACCTACCTCAGGCTGCCCTTAAACTTGTAATCCTCCTGCCTCAGCCTTGCGTGGAGTTGGGATTTTAAATTTCTCTATCTCTACAAATTTAGTGCTCTTGCTCTGTCTGGATAAATTCTTATGATTGACCTTCCAGATCATTAATTCTTTTCTCATCTGTATCTGCTCTGCCATGCTACTTCTTTGTTAGTTTAGTCATCTCTTAAAGGTCTATTTGGTCACGTTTTATATCTCCTAAATAGTTCTTGATGTATATCTTAGACTCTGCAAACATTTCAACCCTGTCTTTAGTTAACTAGCCATAAACAGAGTTATTCCTTATTCTGCAGCTGATAGTTTCCACAGCAAACTGCTATTGTCTGTTTCTTCTGACTGCTGCGCCTTCTGCTTTCTCCTCTTGTGCCTAGTGACCTAGATCTGTCTGTCTGTCTATCTATCTATCTATCTATCTATCTATCTATCTATCTATCTATCCATCCATCCATCCATCCATCCATCCATCTATCTATCTATCTATCTATCTATCTATCTATCTATCTATCTATCTATCTACCTACCTACCTATCATCTGTCTGTATATCTGCCTATTCTGGGACTTTGAGATTTTATGTTTTTATTAATTATTTTTTTCCAGCCTGATAACAGTTTCCCCTCCCTCCCTTCTCTCCTTCCAGTTCCTCCCTCCAACCCTCTCCCCTCCACCCACTCCCACTCCTTTCTCTTCAGAAAAGGCAGGACCACAAGAAGATCAAGCTACACACTGTAACATACATGCAGAGTACCTAGGTCAGTTCCATGCAGGCTCTCTGGTTGGCAGTTCAGTCTCTGTGAGTTTCTATGAGCCCAGGTTAGTTGATTCTGTGGTTTTCTTGTGGTATCCTTGGCCCCTCTGGCTCCTACAATCCTTCCTCCTCCTCTTCCACAGGATTCTCCAAGGTCCACCTAAGGTTTTGCTGTGGGTCTCTTCATCTGTTGCTGGGTGAATCCTCTCTTCGGATGACAATCGGGCTAGGCAATAATCTATGACTGTAGCAGAATATCATTAGGAATCATTTAATTGCCTTTCCCCCCCTAGCTGGTCATGTTTGGTTCTATCTTAGGTCTCTGGGCTGTCTAGCCTCTGAGTCCTGACCCTCCAGGGAGTGTAAGAAGTGGGCTCCCTCTCATGGTATGAATCTCAAGCTGGACCAGCCATTGCTTGGCCATTCCCATAACTTCTGTGCCACCTTTATTCCAGCATGTGATGTAGGCAGGGTAAAGTGTAGGTCAAAGGCCATGTGGGTGGGTTGGGGTCCCAATACCTCCACTGGAGGTCTTGCTTGGTTATAGTAGATAACTAGTTCAGGCTCTGTATCCTCTATTGCTAGAATGTTAGCTAGAGTCACTCTCATAGATTTCTGGGAGTTTCCATTGCACTGGGTGTCTAGCTCATCCCAGAGGTGCACGTGATTCAAGTTGTGTTTCCCAGTACTCTCTCCCTACATCCTCCCTGACCTGACCCTCCAGTTTTCATGCCCCTTATACAGCCCCCATCCTCCTGCAAGGTCTATTCTAGTTCCCTGTTTCCAGTGAGATTCTGTGTCCCCCTTGAGCCCTCCTTGTTACTTAGCTTCTTTGGGTCTGTGGATTATAGCATGGTTATCCTTTACTTTACAGCTAATGTCCACCTATAAGTGAGTACATGTCGTGTTTGTTTTTCTGGGTCTGGGACACCTCACTTAGGATGATCTTTTATAGTTCCATACATTTGCTGGCAAATTTCATGATGTCATTGTTTTTAACAGCTATGTAATACTCCATTGTGTAAATGTACCACATTTTCTTTATCCATTCTTCAGTTGAGGGACATCCAGATTGTTTCCAGGTTCTGGTTATTATAAATAAAGCTGCTATGAACATAGTTGAGCAGGTGTCCTTGTGGTATGGTAGAGTGTCCTTTGGGTATATGCCCAGGAGTGCTATAATTAGGTCTTTAGGTAGGCTGATTCCCAGTTTTCTGAGAAACCATCACACTGATTCCAAAGTGGCTGTACAAGTTTACATTCCTCTGCAGTATGAACTGTCACTTGTGACTTTGATCTCAGCCATTCTGATTGGTATAAGATGAAATCTCAGAGTCATTTTAATTTGCATCATTAATCTTAGTACTTGTGTGATTGGTGTTCTGTTCAGGAAGTTGTCTCCTGTGCCAATGCACTCAAGGGTATTCCCCATTCTCTCTTCTATCAGATTCACTATACATGGTTTTATGTTGAGGTCTTTGATCTAGTTGGACTTGAGTTTTGTGAAAGATGATAAATATGGATCTATTTGCATTCTTCTACATGCTGGCATTCAAATAGACTAGCACCATCTGTTGAAGATTATTTCTTTTTTGTATTGCATATTTCTGGCTTCTTTATAAAAATCAGGTGTCTATTGGTATGTAGATTAATGTCTAGGTCTTCAATTAATTTCCATTTATCAACCTGTTTGTTTTTATGCCAACACTGTGTGGTATTTGTTACTATTGCTCAATAATACAGCTTGCAATGTGGGATGGTGATACCTCTGGAAGCTCTGTTATTGTACAGGATGATTTTAGGTGTCCTGGATTTTTTCCAATATGAAGTTGAATATTGTCCTTTCAAGTTCCATAAAAAATTGTATTGAATTCTAATAGGGATTCCTTTGAATATGTATAGTGCTTTTGGTAGGATGGCCATTTTTACTATATCAATCCTATCAATCCAAGATCTTTCCATCTTCTGATACCTTCTTCAATTTCTTCAAAGACTTGAAGTTCTTGCCATACAGGTCTTTCACTTGCTTAACTAGAGTTACCCCCAGATATTTTATGTTATTAGCGGCTATTGTGAAGGGTGTTGCTTCTCTGATTTCTTTCTCAGCCTGTTTATCATTTATGTATAGGGTGGTTACTGATTTTTTTTGAGTTAATCTTGTATCCAGCCACATTACGGGAGGTGTTTATCACTGATAAACTGATAGATTTTTGGGGGTCACTTACGTATATTCTCATATCATCTGTAAATAATGATACTTTGTTTCCAATTTGTATCCCCTTGATCTCCTTTTGTTGTTTTATCTCCATTTAATTTCATATTGACTGTCATCTTGCTGTATATTGCCTTTATTATGTTTAGGTGTATTACTTGTATACCTGATTTCTCCAAGACTTTTGTCATCAAGGTGTGTTGGATTTTGTCAAAGGCCTTTTCAGTATCTGCTGAGAAGATTATGTGTTTTTTCTTTCAGTTTGTTTATATGGTGGACTACATTGACAGTTTTTCATATGTTAAACCATCTCATATCTCTAGGATAAAGCCTACTTGATCATGGTGGATGATCTTTTTTATATATTCTTGGATTCAGTTTCTGAGTATTTTGTTGAGTATTTTTGCATCAATGTTCATGAGGGAAATTGGTCTCTAATTCTCTTTATTTGTTGAATATTTGTATGGTTCGAGTAAATGTGGCCTCATAAAATGAATTTGGTGATGTCCCTTCTTTTCCTGTTTTGTGGAATAGTCTTGCAGTTATGAGATCAAGGTAAGCCTTCACTTAGAGGACTTCTATTTCCATAAATGTAAAATAACCTTAATAAATCTAAACAGATATACAAACATATATACATGTATATGCATGATATGCATACGTATCTATGTGTACATTCTGGATTTGAGGTTTTAAAAAGTTTCTATGTTTCTTTCTCCTCCTCAGTCCCCAGCAATGAATTTAAGCTATTGTGAATCTATATTAGGGATAAATTTTGGCTAAAACTTCCCCAGAACCCTTGTTTGCTAAGTTTCTGCTCTTTTCTCACCCCTCTTCTTCTCCTCTTTCTCTTTTTGCTTTTTGGTATTTTGATAGAGGGATACAGTTGTATCCCAGGTTGATATTCAACTCACTACGTAGCTGAGAATGACTTTGAACTTCTGAGTTCAAAATCCACCTCATAAATGCTGAGGTAACAAGCATGGGCCACAAAGCTGGTCAGGAAGATCTCTTTCAAGCTCATCACTATGACATATCAATTTCAGGGTCTTTTCCAGTAGGAGACTTACTCTATGAGATCAGGAGACTATGTCTCCATAGTATGAAAAATTTTGTTTTTAAGCAGTGGCAGTTATAGGACATCACACTTCTCTTAGAGTTTTGATGTTATTGTACAAAAATATTTTTTAGTATGTATGTCTCAGTGTAAATGTATTTAAAAATCTTTACCCTAGATACAGTGTAATAGGATTATGAAGATACAAACATCATGTGAATAATGATGAGGCATATACTTCAGCAAATATTTACTGATAATGAATCAATATGAGCAGAATAATTCACTTTGATAGATCACAAAGAAATTATCGACACATGGAATTTCCTGTAAAAGCTCCAAATCTGGATTGGAGATTGATATTATCTATTAAAATTTTTCATATTTTTTTCTTGAGCCAGGGTGGCTGAAAGTTCATCTACATAACTGAGGATAATCTTGAAGTCTTGATTCACTTGTTGGGGTTTATTCAGTGTTGGAGATCAAATCCAGGGCTTCCTGCATGGTAGGAAAACACTCTACCAGCTGAAATTCATCCACAGACAAACATGAATTTTTATGCTAGTAAACTTAATAGTAAATGCTGTGGTGGAGAATATACAAGGATAAAACTTTGAGATTGTACAAATGGGATGTACTCATGACAGAGCAGGAGAGAGAGAGCATTGATGACAGGAGCGAGAGAGAAATGTGAGCAAAGATACAGAGATGGAAAAATCTCGGAGGTGTAAGAGAAAGAAGGGCTGTCACCGGAATGAGTGGATCCAAGCAAGGACATGTGTGCCTTGAGCTCATACCTGTGTAAGGGACAGTGACAATGAAGGGGTCATGACGGGGCTGTAGAAGGGATGGAGAAATAGAACCAAGAATGTACGTATATATACAGAAAGAAACCTACGTTAATGAACTGGCTTGAATGATTATGAGATCCAGTAAGTTCAAAATCTGACAAGGGAAGCCAGTAGGTTAGAGAAGGCCACTTGCTTAATGCTACAGATGAAGTCCAAAGGCTGTTGTTGGACAGTTCCCTTCTGCTGGGATGGAATATATAAGGGGAGGGAATCAGTTTCTTTGTTCTTTTTTGGGGGTACCTAGTCAAGAATCCCCATAGTCTCTAACAATCTCAACAAAATTTAAAGAAGGGAAGGATCTATCCATCTATTCATCTTGCTCACAATTCCAGCATCTGTTGTCACACACTGACGTTGGGCCCTCCCACCTCGACATACTCAAGATAATCCCTCATGGGCATGCCACGTGATTTGGGATCTCATCAAATTGACAGTAAAGATTAACTATACCATCTCTCCACGGACAGACTAAAGCTCACTCAAATTAAGAAGAGTTTTACTCACAGTGCATGTATTCACATGTAAATCTCATTAACAAATACTCACATGGAAAACACCCAGAATACTGCCTAACCTACTATAGGAGTACTATATCCTACAAGCACAAGTAGGTTGCAGCAAGACTGTAGAGTTCAGAGGCTCTTGATAGCTCCCCTTCACTATCTACTTGCCTGCATTTGGAATTACATGGGGAATGAACCTCTGGGCATATGTATAAGGACTTATCCATAGAGATTTAACTAAGGTGAGAAGGTCCATTGTCAACATAGGTGGTACAGTCCACAGGCTAGTGTTTTAAAAGAGAAAAGAGAATGCAAACGGGGCAGCACCATTTGTCTCTGCATTTCCTGCAGACTAAGAATGCCGTGTGACCTGGTACTTCGCCTCTCAGGCCATGTGAACTGTATTCCCTCAAACTGTGAGCCACAATGAGCCCTTCTTTCCTTAAGTTTCCTTTGTTAGGCATTTTGTCACAGCAATGAGCAAAGAAAGTAATATAATCTCCTGTAAGGGATAGGCTCCTTTTTCTATTGAAGGACAGAAACAAAATACTTGAGACATTCAACAGAGAAAAATTATCTATGAACACAGAATATCTTGCACTATGGCAATCATAGGATGAGTTCTGTCTACTATTAGTTTCATGGCACTATAAGTCCCTGTAGTAACATCTTGCCATGCCAATAGAACTCATTAATAACCTTCCTTCAAGTCACTACTGAGACTATGTTATAAAGGAGTGTTGCCTCAGGGGCCAAGGATGTTATCGTACTTTATTTTTGATTATCTGGGGAATATGCTTTTGTGTGTGTGTGTGTGTGTGTGTGTGTGTGTGTGTGTGTGTGTGTGGTGGGGGGTGTTGTCCTCTCTGGCTCATAGACTCCAGACTGAGGTCAGCAGGCTTATGTAAGATGAGCAATTAGGGAAACGTATTTATAGAAACTCATGCTGATTTTCACTTTATGGTGAGTGCTAATAAATAAGTAAATAAATAAATAAGTCCATTCAAACTCTAACTGGCAGTAAAGAGCATAGACTTCAACTAATTTTTAGAGTTTTTTTTCAGTTCATCTACAGATCAATGATTGGAACATATATGTGTTAGAATGGCTGGGAGATTGTGGAATACAGAAATTTATGGCAAGAATCTGGGAGAATACAGCGAACTTTGCCACTTTGAGAATTTTGCAAGGAAATGTAAAGGAGTGGCCCCAGGCTAGGATTAAGCATAAGATTTGTGGAGGGTGAATATTGGAAACAGAGCAGGAGAAATGGTCTGATTCCATGTGTTATGTGCATCAGCTGATCATTTAGAGCCAGGAAGAATGGATGGCAAGCGGTGGGGGGAAAATGGCCTAAAACTCCAAATCATCAGCAAATTGTGTTGTTGTATGGCTGTGACGCACCACGGGAAGTGAATGGGTATTCTGAGTCCCACTGGAGATGTGCAGATCATGCATGTGTCTGAAAGGTAGATCTCCTTCAAGCAATTACCAGCTGTAAGTCACAGCCAGCGATGGATGAAGGCAGGGCCAAGGGCAGTGTTCTGTGCTGAAGAAATGGAAGTGGAGGAGACAAGTCTGGTAAAAGAGTTCTTGGAGGCAATAATTGGTGATTTGGGAAACTTGAAAATTTGGCCACCATGAGGGCAATAACTCTGTCATTTACCTTGGACACTTATACAAGTTTAAGTAAATTTGTTGTTTATGATGATTGGGGAGAGACTCTTGCTAGGGCAAAGTGAACTGGCTAGATGAGACATGTTGGCCATGTCTTTTTTCTTTGTGGGGATTGTCCTAGTTCTAGACATGGGAGAGTCTACACTTAATGTGGCAGCTTTTGCTACTTTGTACACATTCAATTTACTTGCTTATTTACTTATTTTTGTATGTATGCTGTGTATGTATGTACGTTGCATGGGTGTGTACATATGTGGGCATGTGTAAGTCAAAGTTCACATCAGGTGTCCTCATTCATTATTCTATTTTTGTTTGTTTGAGCCAGGTTGGCCTCAAAGTCACTATGCAGCAAGGATAATCTTGAAGATTTAATCTGCTGCCTCCCCATGTATGCTACAACAGGTATGTGACATCATGTCTGGCTCTACCTTAAGTTCTGAGACAAGGTTTCTCACTGGATCAAGAGCTCACAGATTTGGATAGCACCTGGCCAGTGAGCTATGGGGGTCTTCCTGTCTCTGTATCCTGAGTTCTGAGATTACTGCGATGTCCAGTTTGTTTGTTTTGTTTTGTTTTTGTTACTGTTGTTAAACATAGGTACTAGGAACTGGGCAGGGATGATGCACGCCTTTAATCCCAGCACTCAGGAGAGAGACAAGTGGATCTCTGTGAGTTCAAGGCCAGCCCGGTTTACAGGGTTAGCTCCAGGACAGGTTCTGAAGCTACAGAGAAAACCTGTATCGAAAAACAAACAAAACAAAAAAACAAAACAATAACAACAAAAGACATAGGGACTGGGAATCCAAACTCAGGTCCTTATGCTTGTGAGGCAAGTAGCTTGCTGACTGTACCATCTTCCAGGCCCACCCTACCCCTTTATCCTTCCTGCTGGCTCCCAGTCTCTTCTTCATCTTGGCGGTTTTACTTAGGTAAGGGACCATACTTAGCAAGCTTTCTGACTGTTGAACATCATCACCAAGGATAAAAGTTCACCTTCTTTTGAGTTGTTTATGTCTTTTTTCTTGTTTGCTGGAATATTCATTAGAAAATTTCCAATTTTCCTGAAGTAACTATTTTATATATGACTTACAGGATTCTTGTATCAACCACAAATCCCTCTTCCCTCCAGCCCCTCCCATGTCATTCCTTTCTCTTCTCAAATTCATGGCCTTTTTTTCTTTTTTATATTTTTTAATTTTTTTATTTTTTAAATTCAAATTTAGATTAGAAACAAGGTTGCTTCACAAGTCAGTTCCAGGTCCCTCTCCGTTTCCCTCCCCTCCTCCCGTGCCCTCCGCCAACCCTCCCCAGTATCCCCTCATTTCCCCAGGGAGGGTGAGGCCCTCCTTGGGGGTGTCCATAGTCTGTCATTTCATCCAGGGCAGGGCCTAGACCCTCCCCCCGAAGAGTCCAGGGTGAGAGTGCATCTCACATTGTTGGATAGGAGTCCAAAATCCATGTGTATACTCGGGATAAATACTGATCTACTCCCCAAGGCTCAATAGATTACCTAGGCCTCCTCACTGATACCCCTAGTCAGGGGGTCTTGATCAGTCCCATGCTGGATTCCCAGGCATCAGCCTGGGATTCAAGAGTTAACCCTTGTCAGGTCAGCTGTTTCTGGGGGTTAAACCAGCCCAGTCTTAATCCCTTTGGTCATCAGTCCTCCCTCTCTGTTACTGGCTTTCTTGAGTTCAGCTCAGTGCTTAGCCGTGGGTGTCTGCCTCTTTTTCCATCAGCCACTGAATGAAGGTTCTGTTTCCCAGACTCTCTGGCCATGGGATTGTAGGCTGGCACTCCCCAGATCTATGTCTAAAATCCATATATGAGAGAGTACATGCCATGTTTCTCTTTTTGTGACTGCGTTACCTCACTCAGGATGGTTTCTTCTAGTGTCATCCATTTGCCTGCAAATCTCAGGATTCCATTGTTTTTTTTTCTGCTGAATAGTACTCCATTGTGTAAATGTACCACATTTTCTCTATCCACTCTTCGGTTGAGGGGCATCTAGATTGCTTCCAAGTTCTGGCTATTACAAATAATGCTGCTATGAACATAGTGGAACAGACATCCTTGTTGTATGAATGGGCATCTTTTGGATATATGCCTAAGAGTGGAGTTGCTGGGTCTTGTGGTAGGTTTATTCCCATTTTTCTGAGGAATCTCCATACTGATTTCCAAAGTGGCTGAACAAGTTGGCACTCCCACCAGCAATGGAGGAGTATTCCCCTTTTAACATGTCCTCTCCAGCATAAATTGTCGTTGGTGTTTTTGATTTTAGCCATTCTGACAGGAGTGAGATGATATCTCAGAGTTGTTTTGATTTGCATTTCCCGGATGGCTAAGGATATTGAGCACTTTCTCAAGTGCCTCTCAGCCATTTTAGACTCCTCTATTGAAAATTCTCTATTTAGTTCTACAGCCCACTTTTTAATTGGATCCTTTGGTGTTTTGGAGACTTGCTTCTTGAGTTCTTTGTAAATTTTGGAGATCAACCCTTTGTCAGATGTGGGGTTAGTGAACATTTTTTCCCATTCTGTGGGCTGCCTTTTTGTCTTGCTGACTGTGTCCTTTGCCTTACAGAAGCTTCTCAGTTTCAGGAGGTCCCATTTATTAATTGTGGATCTCACTGTCTGTGCTACTGGTGTTATGTTCAGGAAGCTGTCTACTGTACCAATTCGTTCAAGGGTACCTCCCACTTTCTCTTCTAAGAGGTTCAGTGTGGCTGGATTTATGTTGAGGTCTTTGATCCATTTGGACTTAAGTTTTGTGCATGGCGATAGACATGGATCGATCTGCATTCTTCTACATGCCAGCCTCCAGTTATGCCAGCAGCATTTGTTGAAGATGCTTTCTTTATTCCATTGTATATTTTTAGCTTCTTTGTCAAAGATCAGATGTTCATAGGTGTGTGGTTTAATATCAGGGTTTTCAATTCAATTCCATTGGTCTACCTGTCTATTTTTGTGCCAATACCAAGCTGTTTTCAGGACTATAACTCTATAATAGAGCTTGAAGTCAGGGATGGTGATGCCTCCGGATGTTGCCTTGTTGAACGGGGTTGTTTTGGCTATCCTGGGTCATTTGTTTTTCCATACAAAATTTATTATCGTTCTTTCAAGGTCTGTGAAGAATTGTGCTGGGATTTTAATGGGGATTGCATTGAATCTGTAGATTGCTTTTGGCAGGATTGCCATTTTTGCTACATTGATCCTACCTGGCAGGATTGCCATTTTTGCTACATTGATCCTACCTATCCAATAGCATGGGAGATCTTTCCATTTTCTGAGGGCTTCTTTAATTTCTTTCTTTAAAGATTCAAAGTTCTTGGGATACAGGTCTTTCACTTGTTTGGTTAGCATTACCCCAAGGTATTTTATGTTGTTTGTGGCGATGGTAAAGGGTGATGTTTCTCTGACTTCTTTCTCAGCCCTTTTATCATCTGTATATAGTAGAGCTACTGATTTTCTTGAGTTTATCTTGTAGCCACTTTGCTGAAGGTGTTCATCAGCTGTAAGAGTTCCCTGGTAGAGTTCTTTGGGTCATTTATGTAAACAATCATATCATCTGCAAATAGTGAAAGTCTGACCCTTCTTTCCAATTTGTATCCCCTTGATCCCCTTTTGTTGTCGTATGGCTCTGGCTAGAACTTCAAGTACAAGGTTGAAAAGGTATGGAGAAAGTGGATAACCTTGTATTGTTCCTGATTTTAGAGGAATTGCGTTGAGTTTCTGTTAAGAGAATCTTTTATTCTTTTGCTAGCCGCTTTGGTTTATCCCCCGCCAGTCGCCTGGGCTCTGCTGCGCCAGCCTGGTTCTCGATCCGCATGAGTCCCAAATAAACACACAGGAGGCTATATTAATTATGAAGCTGTTGGCCTTGCTTGTTTCTAACTGGCTAGCTCTGACTTAAGTAATTACCCCATAATCGTTAATCTAAGTATGTCTCTTACCGGAGAATAGTTCCAGGCTTCCTACCCCAATGGCGGTTACATCTCAAACCCCTCATGTTACTCCTACCCAGAGTCCTCCTGGACTCCTAGCCCCACCTATCTAGATTCCTAATGGCCAGACAGTGCTTTATTAGCATAAGACTTCCCCAACATCTCCTCTTTTCTGTTTAAACAAAAAGAAAGGTCTTAACTTTAACACAGTCAAATTGTATATAACAGAACAGTTATCAAATAAGAACATAGTTACAATATTTTAGCAAGATTTAAAGAAAATATCATCCATCCCATCCTTGTGAGTCCACAGTCCTATATGTAGCTTATCTTTTATCATAACTAAGGAAAACTATAATTATAACTATCTGTCTTCAACTCCATCAAAGACCACAGAAGGATAATATATAAACACTAGGATTGATAGAGACATCTTACTGCCTGGACAGTCACCCGAAGTTCCTCTGTAACGTTGGGGCATCCATCTTCAGCCCATAGGCCACAATGTGTCTGGAACACTTCTCAGCAAAGCAGGAAATTTCAAACTGTCCATCTGCGTTGGCAGTCTGTCAGTCATTTTTCTTTGTCCTGCAGCAAGTCTCGTAGACTCTTCATCAAGCAGGAACCCTGTAAGACTGAGTTCAGTAGTCACTTTCCTGTGGGTCCTGCATGTCCAGATGATACAACAACAGTCAAACAATCTAGGCAAGAGCAGTTTCTTGCCCAAATGGCTAATCTTGCCATGTTGAAAGCAAACTTTATAACGAGTTTCTTCGATGCCCATCTTCCTCTCAGACGTAATTGGTGCTGCCAGGAGCAGACATTTCTCATTGTCAAGACAAACCCTAAACCATTTTAAATGCCATGTTCTGAAGGTCTTTGAGAGGTTTGAAGACTGTCCATCTCAAATATATTTCTGTATATCTAGAAACCTAACTTATGTAACTAGAAATTCTATTATAAGTAACTATCTATAGTCTGTATTTAATTATGCATTACGTTATAAAAGATCAGTATAAGCACAATACTTAATCAAGAAGAGAAATATAAGCATCACAAAATTGACCTTGATTTTGTCTCAATAAATGAAAAACAGTACCCATACCATAATTCCCCTTTTTACCATTAAAAAGATTGGCTGTGATCATTAGCCAATTATAAATAATCCCATTTAAATGAAAGCAAAGATTTATAAACAAGATGGGAATTGGGACGTCGCTCATTCCAAACTGCTTCCTGCTGGAAGGGGGCGCTGTTTATACCATGGGGATCATGACAAAACCCAGAAACCTGTATATGTCCATATTTTCAGGGTCTGTAAGGCTGCATCATCTTAGCTGTCTCAATAGTTGGAACACCTGGTCCACTGCTTCCGGGGGTCTTGGTTCGTCAAACCACAGAAGTCTGGAAGAAATCCTCAGCTTTTTATGTTCTGTGGAAACATAAATTAAAACTCCTTTTCCCAGTAACATATCCTTATACTTAAATTTTGAAGTCAAGGCATTTTCAAAAGATAGAAGTTGAATTAATTCAGCAGCATTTATAATCAAGTGTACTTCAGTAGCTGTTCCTTCCATAGCAATGAAAAAACTGAAAAACATAACAGCGTACAGTATCCAGACTCTCTGTGTATTTTCCATCTTTACGTGGCTTATTTATTTATCTATTATTTATTATTACTCTATTTCTTTCACTTTTATTTATTTTTCTCTGAGACAGGCTTTCTCTTTGGAAACCTGCCTGCCTCTGCCTCTGGAGCAATTCCTACCGGCGTGTGCCACCACGGCTGGCTTTTCTATTTATTTACCACTTTGCCGTTTCATTTTCTCTCTCAATCTCACGTATATTTTTAAACACACTGTAAACCTTTAGAGATTTTCTTTATCCAAGTCTGACTTTACTGTAAATCTTTATGTTTTTTCTGGCCACGTGTCTTATCTGTAAAACCGCGGCTGTTTTAAACTGCCGGGTTTTTGTTTTTTGTTTTTTTTTGTTGTCAAGAAGAAGTCTGGTAAGTGGAGAATGGTTACTGATCTTAGAGCGATCAACAAGGTAATTCAGCCTATGGGGTCTCTACAACCTGGGATGCCGTTACCTTCTCTAATTCCTAAGGATTGGCCAATTATAGTTATAGACTTAAAAGATTGTTTCTTCACCATACCGTTACAAGAAAACGACAGAGAAAAGTTTGCCTTCACAGTACCTACCTATAATAATTCCCGTCCGGTACAGAGATTCCAGTGGAAGGTACTACCTCAAGGTATGTTAAACAGTCCAACTTTGTGTCAATATTTTGTGAATAAACCTCTAGAAATAATTCGTAAAAAATTTCCACATTCGTTAATATATCATTATATGGATGACATATTATTGTCTGATTCAAATAAGGATACTTTGGAAAAGATGTTTGAGGCAGTAAAGGAAATTTTGCCTCGCTGGGGATTACAAATTGCCCCAGAAAAAATACAAAGAGGAGATTCTATTAACTATTTAGGTTATAAAATAGATGCTCAGAAAATTAGACCACAGAAAGTACAGATCAGAAGAGATCGTTACCGGACTCTTAATGATCTTCAAAAACTATTAGGAGAAATCTCTCAATTACAGACGATTATTGGTGTAGAAGGGCATGATTTAAAACACCTGAAAATGGCTTTAAAAGGAGATAAAGACCTAAACAGCCCACGAGTACTATCAGCTGAGGCTGAAAAAGAATTAGAATGGGTAGAAAAGAGAATATTAGAAGCACATGTGGACCGTGTGGATCCAAATCTGGACTGTATTCTGGTTATTTTACCATCTAGAGAATACCCCTCAGGAATATTAATGCAGAGGGACGACATCATTCTAGAATGGGTATTTCTGCCACATAAACAGAATAAAAAATTGAAAACCTATATAGAAAAGGTCTCAGATTTGATATTAAAAGGTAAATTAAGGCTTCGTCAACTGACTGGGAAAGACCCAGCTGAAATTATTGTACCTTTAACGAATGAGGAAATTTCCTCCTTATGGAAGGATAATGAGTATTGGCAAATAGCTTGCAGTGACTTTTTGGGAAGTATTAGTAATAACTATCCCAAAACAGAGAGAATCAAATTCATAAAGAAAACAATTTGGATTCTTCCACGTATCGTGAGGCAAACACCTATTTCTGGAGTTCTTACCTTCTACACGGATGCAAACAAATCAGGTAAAGCAGGGTATAAATCAGGAAAAATAAGTAAAGTAGTTCAAAGCCCTTACAACTCCGTACAAAAGGCAGAGTTATATGCCATTCTCATGGTACTTAAAGACTTTACAGAGCCTCTCAATATAGTCACGGATTCTCAGTATGCAGAAAGAGTTGTCCTGCACATTGAGACTGCAGAATTTGTTCCTGATAATACAGAATTAACCTCATTGTTTTTACAATTGCAGGAAATCATCAGAAACAGGACTCATCCTATATATATAACACACATCAGATCCCATACAGGTCTGCCAGGTCCTCTGGCACAAGGCAATGATGAAATTGATCGTTTATTAGTAGGTAATGTGTTGGAAGCTTCAGAATTTCATAAGAAACACCATGTTAACAGCAAAGGTTTAAAGAAGGATTTTTCTATCACCTGGCAACAAGCCAAAGAAATAGTAAGAAATTGTCCCAGTTGCTCATTGTACACTCAAACTCCATTACCAGCAGGTTGTAATCCTAAAGGTGTTCACAGAAATGAACTTTTGCAAATGGATGTATTTCACTTCCCAGAATTTGGCAGTTTGAAATATGTACACCATACTATAGACACGTACTCAGGCTTCCAATGGGCTACTGCCCTCAGCTCTGAAAAAGCTGACTCTGTTATTACACACCTCTTAGAGGTGATGGCTGTTATGGGTATACCTAAAACAATAAAAACTGACAATGGTCCAGCATATGTCTCCAGTAAATTGGAACAATTCTTCAAATATTATAATATAAAACATGTAACTGGTATACCTTACAATCCCACAGGACAAGCAATAATTGAAAGGTCTAACCGAACCTTAAAAGAGATGCTTCATAAACAGCCAGGGAAAACAAAGACACCTAGACACAGGTTACACAATGCTTTACTAACGTTGAATTTTCTTAATGCTGATGAAAAAGGACAAACTGCAGCAGAAAGACACTGGACTACAGAGAAGACTTCTGAACTGAACCAACCGGTGTATTTTAAGGATGTTATGACCTCAGTCTGGAAACCAGGATATGTGTTACGTTGGGGAAGGGGTTATGCTTTTGTTTCCACAGGAGAAGAAAAGATTTGGGTTCCATCAAAATTAATTAAAATTCGATCAGAACAGAAAACATCTCAGGAGGAGGAAGATAACAGCCCAACTACAAATTCATAGTCCACCATGGGTAAAGTGACCTCCTAAAAGGAAAGAGAAGTGTTTTGTTTTTTGTCTTCACAGGTAAACTCAGCAAAGAATACTGGACATATGGATTCCTGTAGAAGAATGAATAGCTACCCTGAGGACCATCAAACACACACTGTGTGGTATCAAAGTCTAAATCTCTCTATATTGCTTTTTCATAGTACACTTTTATCTTTATTTCTTCACATACCTCAGTTCCCATTCATTTAACTGAAGCTGGCTTTGGAGTTGGATTGGCTCTCCTACTCTAAACCCAAGCATATTATTTAAATACAATTCAGAATTTCTGTATTATATCAAAGAGCCATTGATATAAGACAGAAGAAATAAAATGAGGGACTGTTATCTGTGGATTTCTTTTTCTGAACAGTCTAATTTCCTCCAGGTTTTCCATCTTCCCTATTGTCACCTCTTTTGTATGCATACATATGAAAGTTAAAATATTTCTTCGTTAACATTAATGTTTGAGTTTTCCAGAGAACAAGGGATTTCCTGACAGCAATCTTCAACTGCTTCCGAAAGAGAATGAGGATCCACTTCCTTGACTTCACCTGATTCGACTGGAGGCATCTGAATTGCCCCACATCATTGACTCCACCTGACAAGCACTATCCTGAAACTGGCTTGAAACTACATCACTCGACACAACTCCAGACCAAGGAACGGAAATAGCACATCTTCTACAATCTGACCAGAGCTTCAAGATAAGAGCTTCAATCAACACTAGAACCCCAGTCAGGAACTTCAATCAAACAAGTTTCTGTCCATTTAGTTTGATATTGGCTGTTGGTTTACTGTATATAGCTTTTATTATGTTTAAGTATGTTCCTGTTATCCCAGATCTCTCCAAGACCTTTATCATGAAGGGGTGTTGGATTTTGTCAAAGGCTTTTTCAGCATCTAGTGAGATGATCATGTGATTTTTGTTTTTCAGCTTGTTTATATGGTGGATTACGTTGATGGATTTTCGTATGTTGAACCATCCCTGCATCCCTGGGATGAAACCTACTTGATCGTGGTGAATGATTGTTTTGATGTGTTCTTGGATCCAATTTGCCAATATTTTATTGAGTATTTTTGCATCAATGTTCATGGGGGATATTGGTCTGAAGTTCTCTTTCTTAGTTGTGTCTTTGTGTGGCTTGGGGATCAAGGTTATTGAAGCCTCGTAGAAAGAGTTTGGCAAAGACTCTTCTGCTTCTATTGCGTGGAATATTTTGAGAAGAATTGGTATAAGCTGTTCTTTGAATTTCTGGTAGAATTCTGCACTGAGGCCATCTGGACCTGGGCTTTTTTTGGTTGGGAGACTTTTGATGACTGCTTCTATTTCCATAGGGGTTATAGGTCTATTTAAATTGTTTATCTGTTCTTGATTTAATTTTGGCAAGTGATAGCTATCCAGGAAGTCATCCATTTCCTTTAAATTTTCGAATTTTGTGGAGTACAGGTTTTCAAAGTATGACCTGATGATTCTCTGAATTTCCTCAGAGTCCGTTGTTATGTCCCCCTTTTCATTTCTGATTTTTTTTTAATTTGCATGTTCACACTCTGCTGTTTGGTAAGTTTGGACAAAGGTTTGTCTATCTTGTTGATTTTCTCAAAGAACCAACTCTTCGTTGCATTGATTCTTTGTATTGTTTTCCTAGTTTCTACTTTATTGATTTCAGCCCTCAATTTGATTATTTACTGGTGTCTACTCCTCCTGGGGGAATTTGCTTCTTTGTGTTCTAGAGCTTTCAGCTGTGCTGTTAATTCTCTAGTATAACTATTCTCCAGTTTCTTCATGTGGGCACTTAGTGCTATGAACTTCCCCCCGTAGCACTGCTTTCAAAGTATCCCACAGGTTTGGATATATTATGTCTTCATTCTCATTTTATTCGAGGAAGTCTTTAATTTCTTTTTTAATTTCTTCTTTGACCCAGGAATGGTGCAGTTGTGCATTATTCAATTTCCATGAGTTTGTAAGTTTTCTGCAATTTGTGTTGTTGTTGAATTCTAATTTTAAAGCATGGTGGTCTGATAAGATGCATGGAGTTATTTCAATTTTTTTGAAGCTGCTGAGGTTTGATATGTTGCCAAGTATGTGGTCAATTTTTGAGAAGGTTCCATGTGGTGGTGAGAAGAAGGTATATTCTTTTTTATGTGGATGAAATGTTCTATAGATGTCTGTTAATCCCTGTTGGGTCATTACTTCTATTAGACCCTTTGCTTGTTTGTTGAGTTTCTGTCTGGTATTCCTGTCTAGTGGTGAGACTGGTGTGTTGAAATCTCCCACTATAAGTGTGTGGGGCTTTATATGTGATTTAAGTTTTAGTAATGTTTCTTTTATGAATGTGAATGCCTGTGTATTTGGGGCATAGATGTTCAGGATAGACACTTCATCTTGGTGGATTTAGCCTGTGATGAGCATGTAATGACCTTCTTCATCTCTTTTGATTGATTTTATTTTAAAGTCTAATTTGTTAGAAATTAGGTTTGCTACCCCTGCTTGTTTCTTGGGTCCATTTGATTGGAAAATTTTTTCCCAACCTTTAACTCTCAGGTAATGTCTGTCTTTGAGGGGTGTTTCTTGCATGCAGCAGAAGGATGGGTTCTGTGTTCGAATCCATTCTGCTAGCCTGTGTCTTTTTATGGGTGAGTTAACGCCATTAATGTTGAAGGATATTAATTACCATTGATTACTCATTCTTCTTTGATTTGGAATGGTTGTTGTTGGTGGAATTATGTGTGGAATTTCACCCCTTTGTTCTTTTGGCAGTTGGTAGAGAGGGATTCTCTAATGCCTATGTTTTTCTGGTTGTAGTTAACTTCCTTGGGTTGGATTTTTCCTTCCAAAACTTTCTGTAGGGCTGGGTTAGTGGATACGTATTGCTTGAATCTAGTTTTGTCATGGAATATCTTGCTTTCTCCATCTTTAGTGATTGAGAGCTTTGCCGAGTATAGTAGTCTGGGCTGGCATCCATGGTCTCTTAGTGTTGGTAGAATATCTATCCAGGACCTTCTGGATTTCAGAGTTTCCATGGAGAAGTCAGCTGTAATTCTGACAGGTTTGCCTTTATATGTTACTTGGCCTTTTTCCTTAGCTGCTCTTAATTTTCTTTCTTTATTCTGTATATTTGGGGTCTTGATTATTATGTGTCGAGGGGACTTTTTTGTGATCAACTCTATTTGGTGTTCTGTAGGCTTCTTGTACCTTCATTGGCATGTCTTTCTTAAGGCTGGGAAAGTTTTCTTCTATGATTTTGTTGAATATGTTTTCTGCCCCTTTGAGGTGGTTTTCTTCTCCTTCTTCTATACCTATTATTCTTAGGTTTGGTCTTTTCATGGTGTCCCATATTTCCTGGATGTTTTATGTTAGGGATTTTTTTGTACTTAAGATTTTCTTTGGTTGATGAATCCATTTCTCCTAGTGTATCTTCAACACCTGAGATTCTCTCTTCCATCTCTTGTATTCTGTTGGTAATGCTTGTATCAGTAGTACCTGACCATTTGCTCAGCTTTTCTATTTCCAGCCTTTCTTCAGATTGTGTTTTTGTTTTATTGTCTCTATTTCAGTTTTCAGCCCTTGCACTGTTTGCATTGTTTCTTGCAAATTTTGGTTTATCTTTTCATCCATTTGTTGCATTTTATGAATTTTTTGGTTTGTTTCTTCTTCCATTTCTTGCATTTTTGGTTTGCTTTTTCTTCCAGTTCTTGTATTTTTTGGCTTGTTTTTTCTTCCATTTCTTGCCATTTTTGGTTTGTTTCTTCTTCCATTTCTTGCATTTTTTGCTTTGTTTTTTTCTTACATTCCTTGAATTTTTTGTTTTGTTTCTTCTTCCATTTCCTGCCTTTTTTGGTTTGTTTTTTCTTCCATGTCTTGCATTTTTTGGTTTGTTTTTTCTTCCATTTCTTTGAGGGATTTTCCTATATCCTCTTTTAGTGTCTCTATCATTTTCATGAAGGTGGTTTTAAGGTCATTCTCTTCTGCTTCATTTGCATTGGAATGTTGGGGTCTTGCTGGTGTGGAGTCTCTAGAATCTGGGAGTGCCATATTTGTTTTTCTGTTGCTGAGTGTGTTTTTGTATTGTCTCTTTCCCATCTCTTCTTCTAGTGGGTGCAGAATGAGCCCCTTACTAGTCTTGTGGTTAGGGGACACAATAATCTGGTAGTTCTCCTATTCCTTGTCCTTGTTCTGGTCCCGTGGTTGGAGACCAGAAATCTGGGGTGTTTAGCCTTCCACCTGGTCCCCTGGTCCCTTTGCTGGATCTGTTGGTTTCCTGCTCTCGTTAGTGGGAGAGAAGACCTGGAGTCTGGGGTGTTTGGCTCCCGCTGGGATTGGAAGCTCTGTGTAGTTCCCAGGCAATCCCCAGGCACTGGAACACAGGCCCGGATTCAGGGCCTGTTGTGAGTTGTTTATGTGTTCTCTTTAGAAGTATCAAATGATACAAAGAGCATTGTTAATATTGTTTTATTCCTCCTTGCAACTTTCTCTGTATTAATTTTTTCTTCAGTTGGAACATTTCTTGGGAAGATGGACTCTTTTAAAATTTGGATCTCCCTTACCCCATATTACCCTGTGCCCAGGTACCTAGCAGGCACTGATTTTCAAAGCATGGGGTTGGATACTCATGGCTCAGTAGGTAAAATCAGTAGCTAAACAAGTCTGGTAACATGCATTTGGCATCTGGAACTCAGAGAGTCTCCAGAAAGACTGTATCATCTCACTGTTGCAACAGAGCAATATATCTCAGTCTGATTTTCCTTTTTCTTCTTGTTTTGTCTCAAGATAGTCTTACACAGCCCAGGTTGGCTTTAAACTCCTTATGTAGCCAAGGATGACTTTGAACTTTCCTATGTACCCTTGTTACATATATGCACCATCATGACCATTTGTTTGTTTGCTTGTTTGTTTATTTTGTTTTTCAAGACAGGGTTTCTCTTTGTCCTGGAACTCACTCTGTAGACCAGTCTGGCTTCAAACTACAATAGCTCCACCTGCCTCTGCCTTCCAAGTGCTGGAATTAAAGGCACGAATCATCATCATCCATAACTTTAATTTTTTTATGTGTTGCTGGTATCAAACCAGGCTTCAGGCACACTTGGCAAGCAAACATTCTTCCAGCTGAACTACATCTTCAGTCCATCAGTTTGCTTATTTTTAAAGATCTACACCCTTCCATGTGTCTTTTGATGCAGTGTTGAACTGTTTTGGGAAATGGCCTCATGAGCTAAGGGGTCTTGACGTTTCCAAATTGTCACTCTAACTACATCACCTCTAACTGCTTTATTTTTCTCAGAGTAATGTCCTCATATTCTGGCCAAACTCAAGCCTCATCTTGCACTCAAGATTGGTAAATATTTTGATAGTAGATCCTGGCCAATGGCCGCCTACTCAGCTTGGATGGGCCCCCCTTGCTTCCTTCAATATTTCTCATTGCTTGCATGGCCTTCTGTTGCTGCAGACCAGGTGGTTTTGGCAACTGGTCTCCTTTTAAAAGTTTTTGTAACATTGTTCTGTTGCTTCTTACTACACATTACTGGAACCACTGTACAATTAAATCATCTGCTTTAATTGTAAGGATCTATGTTCGTAGCTGGAGCTCATAAAAATATTAATGGGGTGCTGGGGGTATTACTAAGTTGATAGGATGTTTGCTTAGCATGCACAAAGCCCTCGGTTCCATCCCCAGCACCTATAAACAGGGAATGTACATGTCTGTCACACAGAAGGGTTCAAAGGTTTTTGTTTTCTTTCTCTCTCTCTCTCTCTCTCTCTCTCTCTCTCTCTTTCTTTCTTTCTTTCTTTCTTTCTTTCTTTCTTTCTTTCTTTCTCTCTCTCTCTCTCTCTCTTCCTCTCTCCTTCCCTCCCTCCTTCCTTCCTTCTTTTTTTGTATGTGTATATATTTGTGTGGAGGTGCAGGCATGTGTGTGGAGGTTAGAAGACAATCTTGGTTGTCAGTCCTCAGGTGGTCTCCACCTTTCTGTTTGAGTCAAGATCTCTTACTGGCTTAGAAATTACTCTCATAGGCCAAGCCAGCTAGCTTTTACATCTTCAGGGATTTGCCTACCTCCTATTTTATTGTTGTTGGGCTTATAGGTTGTGTGGGTCCTGGGGATCCAAACTCAGATCCCCATGCCTATAAAGCAAGTCCTTTACTGACTTAGCCATTTCCTCAGTGAAATGGAGTTTTAAAATCCACATTTAATCAAACTCCAGGGATAAAGTCTTTTATAGGAGTTTGTACCTTGAGTCCTGGATAATTTCTGTTGGGCCATAAGATATGCCCTTATCATTATCTGTTATGAGAGCATGCAAAGGAACTAATGAATGACTGAAAGACTGTGTGTTAACTTGTGATTAACTAGAGGCATTAACTAGTTAATGGCTGATGAAGTTTGAACAGGAACTTTCTGTTAAATGAATGTATATATTTCTTTGGTTCTCTCCCTGTATAATTGAAAGTTTTTACCTTATACAGACATAGCAAATTGGGGTGTTTACTTGGGTCTGTGGGCTACAAGGTACATGTACATGTACAGGGCATGTCATATGATATCCTTAGTGAAAAACTTTACAAAGCGTTGGCTTATATTGAATCCTAGAAATCAATTTCCACTATATAAACTGACACGAGGCATGTACAGTTGCTTTTGTTTTGATATTTCTTTTGGATAGAAAGATCTGCTTAATGCATTCATCAAGAAGAAGAGTGACTCCACCTTGGATTCCTGAGTCCTATGTTATCTCTTAGCAAAGACCTGGGGTCTTTCTTAGTATGTGATGCTATCTTCATATTGCTGATTCTGCCTGGAAGGAATGGAGTTATTGACGTCAGATTGCCAGTGACATCTAGTAGGTGCTGTGCTGTCAGCTGACTGTCTTTAGAGATGCTTGGTTTAATGCAATTCTCTCTTTTCTCAGACAGTAAAACAGGTGGAAAGAAATAAGGAGAAGCCATCTTAGAATTTGGGTGTTGCTCTTCTGGCCACGCTTTGTAATCCTTGACTTTCAGTGCTGTGATTTTGACTTTCTATTACATGATACCATTATGAAGATGGTTAGATCTGGGATGTCTTAGTCATAGTAAAAATCAGCATCTTTTGAAAAGAAAGATGCTTTTTTAATAGACTCACAGCAGGTGGGATGAATCCTTCAGAAATTTCTTTCCATGGGCAAGTGATACTTTTTCTATTTTACAGCTTTACATTGTTTGGCTAAAATCTTGACCTATGAGTGTATAATGTATCAGGTGACTAGAAAAACAGCAGGGGTGGTCAGCCTTCTGACATCTTCTGTGAGATTACCCTTACATCATATCAAATTCTTACCTTATAAAGCACCATATGGTACTTGATTTCCCGGAGGCTGCTTCTCCATGTGAGGTTCTCCATAGGCCCTAAGTTGAACAGACACAGTTCTGATTTATAGTCAGATGCATTACATTAAATTATTAAGTTTCTTAATTTAATAGAAATGACCATTCTTTTTTCCTTTCCTTTTTGTGTCTGCTTTATCTTACATTCAAGTTGGACCACCCTTACAGAACCATACTGAAGGGAAGACTTGCCCTAAACAGTTAAGATGAACCACTTGCTTGATGAATATAAATATTTTCTCCCCCTTGAACCCTCTCTCCAGCCCAGTGACAACTGGACTTTGTGATTCCCTGTCACCTTGGTGCAGGGGCTCTCCAACCTTTTCTCCCTGGGGTTTCCTGGCCTGTTTTCAGGTGGAAGGGATGTGGGTGGCTGAAGCTGAGAGATGAAAGGTGGGATTGTTTGCCTGTCATCCTGTCCCCTTGCCACCTGGCGATGGTGTTTCTGGTGAGTGGAGATACATAATGGCCATCTCAGGGCAACATGTTCCTTTATTTCCTGGGGGTCAGGCTGTGGGAGAGCCAGGGGGCCAGAAGCTCTGTTGAAATGTGACCCTGTGAGGAGGAGTGTGAGTCCTGAACGTAGAGAAGGGTCAAAGGAAATGACTTCAAGGGGAAGCTCACAGTGCTGAGATCAATGGCTGAGAGTCAGTTCTCATTCTCAGGGACAGGGTAATCTAAATGCCCTTGGGGAAGCATGTGGAGACCTGCAGCTTCCTAATTTTGACTTCATCCTGCTTTTTGATGTGAATGTACGATATTGATGGAATTGTGTTGTGGAAAAGCTATTTAAAGAAAAAACACTAGGAACCTTATGTAAAACTTGCCACTCTTTATAGAACCTTAACAGACTAGATGACAAGATCTTCTGAGTTCCCTCCTTGGTCTTCCATGGGTTAGTGACTTCCCACATTTAGCTTTCTGTAAATCTTTAGGGGCCTTTCTGGGAGAAGCTTATGGACACTATGGCGCAGTCAGAAGTAAACAGTGTCCTTTGTAGATAAGAATAACTATAGACAGTGATCCTACATTGTGTTTCCAAAAGCGTAAAGACAAGAGTTTGAATGTTTTCACCACAAAGAAACAACACCTGTTTGTGGAGGCATTTACAAGGGTTAAAAACTTCACAATCTCTCACACCACACAATCCCTCACAAACATGCATGTTTCAGTTTTTACATGTCAGTAATAATAAATTTAAATTTAAAAAATAGACCAAATTCACCTTTCCAAATGCCTTTAGGGTGAATAAAGAGGGGGAAATGCCTTTTTTTTTTTTTTTTTTTTTTTGGTTTTTTCCAGACAGGGTTTCTCTGTGGCTTTGGAGGCTGTCCTGGAACTCACTCTGTAGACCAGGCTGGTCTCGAACTCACAGAGATGAAAATGTCTTATGGAGTAGCAGATAGTGAGCAAAAGTCCAAGGTGAAAGGAAAATAAAATTTCAGTGGTAAATTGTAGCCATCTATGGAGGATAGGTGCTGCTAGGGCATTTACATGAAGTTTTGTCACAGCTTGCCCTGTGCACATTCTGCCATCATGGCAAGTCCCCTTTGCATCTTCAGCTAGTTGCCTTTTTCAAGTGCTGGAATGGAACTCAAGGCCTTGTGGATGCCAGGCAAGCACTCTAGCAGTGGGCAGCACTACTGTGCACCCTACCTATCTAACCCCTAACCTCTACACTACACTAGAGACTACCTGCCATGTGATGGGGCTCTGCCAGGAAACCATGCAGCAAGTTATCAGTAAAGAAACTAGCATTTCTCTGTATCCTCATCTGCCTTTTTTAGTGTGTGTGTGTGTGTGTGTGTGTGTGTGTTTGTGTGTGTGTGTAAGTCAGAGGACAACTTGAACTCAAGTAGTCAGGGTTGGTGACTAATGTCTTTGTTCAGCGAGCTTCACCGTCCACCTCCCCACCAAGTATTTCGTGAAAATCTTTTCATCTGGGACCCAAGCTGGTAGCAGAGCAAACTTTTCATCCAACTGCACTTGAGATGCAAACACAGGGATCACTGGGAGTTTGAGGCTAGTCTTGCCTACCTACTGTGTTCTAGGGCATTGAGGGCTACACAGACAGATCTTGTCTGCAAACAAACAAGGACACATGAAAACAGGGAAACACACAAACACTCAAAACAACCCACTCTGAGCAGAAGTACATTAGGTTCTTTAGAATATTCTTTGGCAGACTAAGGTTTCTGCCTTAGGGCCCCCATCTCCAGTGCACAGGTCAGGGGGCATGTTTGTATAAACCTGGGCAAGAAGAAGTGGAGCTGTAGGCCCCAGAGCCTCCTAGGAGACTTTCAGGTTCCATGTTGGCATGGCAGCTACTTCTCTGTCAGGGGTTGACAACTGTCCTCTTTGGGCCACAGCTACTTTATCTCTACCAAGTGAAGAGATTGCCATAGATGGGAACTGATGTTCAGGGACATCAGCAGATGATCCCTGACTTAGTTTTTTTCCCTGTTGCTGTGATAAAATGCTTTGATGGAAACAATTTAAAGGAGAAAAGGCACATTGAGCTCAAATTTGTTAGTATTCAGGCATCTGTGCTGGCCTGTCTTTGGGGTTCCGACAGGACATGCCCTCAGCTGCAGCCACCGAGAGCACCACCTGTGCATATTCACTATGTTCCCTTTTAAAAGGGCCCTGCCTATCTCCCATCCTTCTCTCTCACTCTTTCTTTCTCTCTGCCTCTCTCTCTCTGTCTGTTCCTTTCTTTCTCTGGCAACTTGAATTCCATCCCCCAGACCTGCATGGTAGAAGGAGAAAACTGAATCACACAGTTGTCCTATGACCTCCATACACATGCTGTGGCATGTGGGCATTTTTCTGCTAACACTAATGATAATAAGTAAAATTAAAAAGAACTTTATTCCTCAGGTGGGGGAGAGCTCGATTGTAGAGCACTTGCAAAACCCTGGGTTCAAATCCTAGTGTAAGCATGCAAGTGCACACATGCACACACTCATACTTTTTTCATTTGCGCATACACTTTATATTCATGGACTACGTCTTCAATTTCCATTTGAATGCAGCCTGTCCTGGAACTCGCTCTGTAGACCAGGCTGGCTTCGAACTTACAGAGATCCATCTGCCTCTGCCTCCGGAGTGCTGGAATTAAAGGCGTGCACCACCAGCACCTAGCAAATGGGGGAGTCTCTTAAGGATCTTTGTTCAACATTGATTTGTGAATGAAACATATGGTGGAGTTTTCAGAGAGAGAGAGAGAGAGAGAGAGAGAGAGAGAGAGAGTTAAGAATCAGGAAAGAGAAATTAACAATCATGTCAAACCAATCGTGGTTTTATGCAACAATGGGGAGTGATATTTTGAAGTTCTGTTCTTCCTTTTTACTGCATGCTGCGGCCAAGAACTCAGTATTAGCATTTACGTGCAGTCGGTGGGTGGTGTTGCTTATCTTCTGGGTTATGTAATCCTCATTACTCATTAGGATGTGGTGTTCTTGCTGTGAAGCCTTAAACATTTCTCAGGCAACATAATTATACGTGCTTCTCTGTACTACCATAGTCAAGTTTACCAAAAACTTTTCATGCCTGCACATCTTTGAGGAGACAAGGCTGCTTTCCCTGTGTTGTGCTGAACATTTTTCTTCTGTTTTGGCAGGTTCATAGCAAAAAGCCTGATGGTTTGGAAAATGTAGGTTAGCCTACCACCAAGGAAAGTCCCTTGTTGAAGCACGGTAGACAGAAAGCAGGAAGTCAGCGGTGGCTAGCACAGATTGCTGCTAAGAATTCTCATCGCTGGCCCAGCATCTACACTGCTTCTGACTGGTGGATGAAGAGTACGGAAGGACAGAACTGTTGATGTTTCCCTTGCATTTCTAGATTAGTGTAATTTTTATTAAAGTACCACTTGCCATTCATTGTACTCTGTGTGTGTGTGTGTGTGTGTGTATGTGTGTTTGTGCAACTGAACATAGTGTGTATGTTGTTCCTCAGGGGTGTCTACTTAGGTTTTTGTGAAGTCGGGGCTCTCATTGGCCTGAACTCATCAGGTAGGCTAGGCTGACTGGTTAGTGAGCCCCAGGGATCCACTTCTCTCATCTCTTCAGTGCTAGGATTACAAGGGTATGTCCTCAGTACACTCAACTTTTGTTGTTTGCTTGCTTGTTTTTCACACGTGGGGTTGGGGGAATCCAACTTAGATCCTTGTACTTGGAAGGCAAGCACTTCACCATCTGAGCTATCTCCCAGGCCTAGTAAGTATAGCTTTGTATTATCTCTGCTCATGTCTATGGGCACAGATGTGAGGCCCAGATTGGGTTCTGACTGAATGAACACATGGATGGATGAATTACACAAAGCCTTTTATAATGGAAAGTTGTAGCTGTGAAGCCTAGCTCTGTCAATGAACAGCTGCCTGACCACATCTGTTAGTTATGTTTCTTGGCATTGTGAGCAAAATACCTGGTAGAAATTATTTAAGGGCAAACAGGTTTTCTTCTGGCTCATGGGTTAGGATTGTAGAAGAAAAGGTCTGGTTCCCAGACCATGAGGCAGAGGAGGTACTCACATGCTGGCTAGACCAAGAAACAGAGAACAGGACCAAAGCTGGAGGCAGGTATAACCTTCAAAGGTGAGCTCCAGCGACCTAGATCTGCCAACTGGCCACATGTCCCGAAGGTTCCACAAACTTCGGAACCGCTAGCTCATGTTCAAAGGACAAGCTTATGAGGGACATTGCAGACTGAAAGTGTGACACCTCAGAAGCTCAGCCTTTGGCTGTGGTTTCCGGATGGACCTGGATCTAGGCCCCTCACTATTACAGCGTGCCCCACTTTGCAGGACAGTAAAGGCTTACAGTAGGCCACGAGTCAGCATCTGTGCCATTTCTTTCCCTGGAGGTGTCAGAATTGCCCACAGCAACAGGGCTGAGTGAGACTAGGTAAGCAACGTCTTTCTGCTGCAAAGAGATGCACTCCAAACCCCAGCCTTTTCCCCTTAGCTGCTCTACATTTCCCATCCCGCAGTCAGCTATCAAATGACCTCAGACTAGTTGGGCTGGTGTGGTGGCACACACTTCTAATCCAGCGGCACTGAGAGACCCAGGCAGGCAGAGCTCTGTGAGTTTGAGGCCTTTTGGTCTACATCTCTAGCTCCAGACAAGTCAGGGCTACACAGTGAGACCCTGCTCAACAGACAGACAGACCAGTTTCAGAGAGTAACAGTGTGAATGGTTGGGGATGTAGCTGAGAGGCTGTGTATGCTGGATCCTGGGATCCAGTCCCAGAACTGCCTAAAATAATCATTTCAACAGATGCACACAATACACCACCTAATATCAGTAACATAAATTGTCTATGAGGCACTTACTATGTTACAAATTATTTTCATGCTTTTATTTAATTCCCATAATTATGTTGTAGTCATCATTAATCACATTTAATAAAGGAGAGCATGAGACTAAAGAAGGCTGTCATTTGGCCAAAGTCACCCACCAGAAAGTATTATAGCTGGGATTTTCCCCCTGAGGCTCTAAAATCGGTGAAGAGTCTTGGACCAGGCTACTTCTGATTTTCTTTTCAGCTCTATGATTCCGTGTCTGCACTGCCACTGGTGCTTCTCTCTAGTGTCTTAGGCTTTGTGTTTCAGGTCCACTAATGTTACAGCCACACTAGCATCATCATTTTCTGGCAGGGCAAATATGTGGACAATTGATCATTAAATCTGAATATGAGTCAGATGTCACACTTTGTGATTTCCTCCAAAGTTGAGGACTACATTGTCATCACTTATTTTATATCTAGAATGACTTGCGACTTCATCATCACCATCGCCACCACCATTGTCATTACCATCATCATTTGATACAGAGTCTCACTATGTAGGCCAGGCTAGCCTTAAACTCTTGATCCTCCAGATTTTGTCTCTTGAGTGCATGTCACAACTCTGGGCTAGCTTTTTTCATCAATTAATATTTTATAAGTGATGAAACAGAGGCAAAGAGAGACTGTACAATTTCAAAGTCAGTGTCAAATTGAAACCTTGGCTGGGCGTGGTGGTACATACACAGTAATTCCAGTACTCTATGAGGCAGAGGCAGGAGGATTGCTCAAAGTATGAAGCCAGTCTGTTCAATAGACAGTTCTAAGCTAGTCAGGGCTACATCGTGAGATCTTGTCACAAGCAAACCCAAGTTCAAACCTTATCCACATATCAAGTGTTAGCTTCCATCAATACTAGACATTTAATAAAAATTAATGGAATGAATGAATGACAGCATGATTGATATCTCTGCTCATAAAATGCATGGGATCAGATGGTTTATGTGTAAACCAATCATGTCTGTGGAGCTCTCTATATCACAAAGCCCAGACATTACAAGGAAATTCAGAGCAACAATGAAGCAAGAGAAACCCCATATGCTTTGGCAATGATTGGCAAATCATTGCCTTTTTTTAAAGGTGCCTGGGAATCTGAATCAAGGGATGATGTTGTTGTCAATGTAGAAGTCATAAGCCATGGTGAAGCTAGTGGAGTTTAGACAAGCAAACCACTGATATTACTAAAGTTTGCAAAGAAATACCAGAAGCCCAGCAGATAACACCAAGTCTTTGTCACTCAAAGAGTATTGTGCTCCATCATGAGTGGTTTGAAAATGCCACAGGGAAACCTTGTGCTTTGTGTGCTTACTAGAAAAGGTCCTCCAAAATATTAGACTGAATCAACTCATTTTAAAACAGTCAAGCTCATGGATCTTTCAGGATCACGTAAGCAGGATTCTTACATAATGAACACGTAAGTCCTCTAAAGGAATTGAGCCTTGAACACCATTTGTAAGAAAAGCTGTCCTTATGCAGTTCTTGAAAGAAAAGGTAGCTTTCCAGATGTTAATTTGCCATGGCTTTTAGACATGGTCATGTTTGATGTGGCTCCATACAAAGTTAACATCAAGCCTGTTTAATCCCAATAATAATGTGCTTCATTTTACCTGCCTTTCTCAACTTGGGACTTATTTCCCATGGCCATTTATTGATGTAAAGAAATGTGTATGCAGTGAGGTCTTTTCCTCTAGTGTTCTGTACTTTATGAATAGCTATTACATGAGAATTTGGGTATAACTACCTTAAATACATATATATTCCTATATTTTCCATTTACAGGGAACACTGAGCATACACATTTTTTGCATAAATATCCCATATAAGCATATATACATTTATGTATACACATACACATACACACATATCTTTTTCAACTCATTCTGCTCTTAAGATTAAGAATACCTTGAGCAACGGGGACTACCTACCTATGGAGTAGGATTTCCATCAGAAAGGAGTGAAAAGGAATTCCTTTAGTTCATCTTTCCTCATTGCCATGGCCAAGAACCTCAAGCTCGGGATGTAACTCATTAGAAGAGTGTTTGTATAGCAAGTACCAGGTCTTGGTTACTATCTTCAGCATTGCATAAACCAGGAATTGAGTCCCACACCTGTAACCTCAGCATTCAGACAAGGCAGAAGAAATCAGGAGGACCAGAAACTCAAAGTCATCCTTGGCTACATAGTAAGCTAAAGACCAGCCTGAGCTACGTGAGACCTTGTCAATAAAACCAAACCAAAGCAAACCAACCCCCAAAGAAGATGTACTAATTTTGAGATAATCAATTAAGTAACAACAATGAAACAACCCAACATAGTAACTAAATATGTATCACTCAAAGGGCAGTGTATTAGTTAACTTTTCTGTTGCTGTGCTAAAACTCCATGACCAAGGCAATTTATAGAAGAGAGAGTTCATATAAGTCATATGGAGAGTTAAAGTCCTCGATGGTAGAACAGAGGCAGCCGGTTGCAGGAGGGTGCAGCCACAGCTGAGAGCTTACATCTCCATCCACAAACAGGAAGCTGAAAGAATGTTCACTCATAATGGCTCCAATCTTTTGAACCCTCAAAGCCCACCCCCAGTTACATACTTCCTCCAACACAGCCATACATTTAACCCTCCCTAAATAACTACCAGCTGGTCACCAAGTATTCAACTGCATGAATCTATGGAGTTGAATAAACCACCACAGATGGAGTGTATGGCCACCTGGGGCTAGGGAGCAAAAGACACTGAATTTGCAGCAGATAGATTTATTGTGTAATTGAGAAGACCATATATGGCAATAAACAACTGTTCCACGTACCCCAAGATCAATGAAACGTGAATAGAGTGGTTACTAAAACAGAATTCAGAGGAGAGACGCCAAAAACCAAACCAAACCAAAACAAAAGACCCTAACAAATACATAGTTGGGATACTTCAGGTGGCATTGAATGATGGGCAAGTAGTAGCCACAGGGCTCCTGGTGTGTCTGTTGGCCAGAATCAGGGGAGAGCTGGCTACTGAGAAGAGGGGTGGCTGGAGCTTGGTATTGGCCTTACCCTTGCTTTCCTCTGGCCCTCTGATCAGCATCATATCACTTCGGGTTTTAAATTCCTCTGCCTCTTTTTGGCTCCAGGAGACATTGAAAGTACAAAGGAGAAGACAGTTTATTAAGTTGTTAAGTTGTTTGTCATAATATTTATTGTGGTGATGGAGAGTAGGCTAGATCTCAGAGATATGTGCATCTTCCTATCGACAGAGGTTGAAGAGAAAATTAGTTTGGGGTTTTGTAATCTTGAAAATGGCATCCAGTAAAATAAGATCCATATATCATCTCCAGAGCTGTTCATATCTGGCTTATTTCACAATGCACTACACGCCCTGGATGTCAACCTACTTGACACCCTGCATAATGAATGATGTACATGTTTCACACAGGCCAACAGCCCTGCTGGAAGTTCTTCAAGTTGCAGACTGACCATTCTGCACAGTCTCTGGAATGTGACCTTGACTGCCAGTAAGTGGCTTTGGAACTCTGTACAAATCACTTTCTGTTTGCAGGGCTCACTCTTCCAGTGTAGGCCGTGAAGTCACTGCACTAACAGATTCGGACCCCCCCTTTTTCTTTTAATCAGAGAAGTTATTTTCTCCAAGAGAAGTGTCTTCAGAATCACAATTTACCAATGCAGAGGGACTGAGAGTGTAGCTCAGTGGTAGCATCCTTGCTTAGCATGCAACAGAAGGGAGGCTAACATTGTCAAAAATAGAAAAAAATGTTTTCTGATGAAGATAGAGATGAAGCAGGGTTTCAAGAACTCTGTCTTGTAAGCAAGGCACTGCCTTGGTCACTAGAGTACTGTAAAAGCCACTGAATTAAAAGACCTTAAAAGGCCCCATTAGTGATAATATTTAGTCCTTACATTTAAAAATGTCACTTATTTATAGATCGATTATTTATTTGTGCACGTGTGGAGGACAAAGAACGATCTGATGAAGCTGGGTCTTGGGGATCAAGCTCAGGTCATCAGCTTTGGTTACAGGCACCTTTACCTGCTGAACCATCTCACTGGCCTCAGTGTCTGTTATCTTCATTCTGCTCATAGGGAATAAAATCTCTGTTTCTGAACGTCCTTGTCTTTCTCTCAGTTTTTTGAGGTAGAGGTTCATGGAGCCAAAGCTGGCTTCAGATCTCCTATGTAGCTGAAGATGACCTCTGACGTCTGATCCTCCTGCATCCACCTCTCAAGTGCTGGGGTGAAGAAAACCAAATGGAATTAGGCCAGCCTCTCTTGCATGCCATGGAAATGAAACGTCACGTGGGCAGTCTTTCTTTGGGAAAATTCCACACCATAGTGAGGAAAAGGACTTCTTTAACTGGGCGATTCCATCCTGCAAAGCTGCCTTGAAGAAACACTGGGGCCTTGAGTAGCTCAGATGCATCTGTGTGGTAGGAAGGTCCGCGGTAGTAGGAAAGCCAGCTGAAAGGGAGAAGAACATATACTAGGTGCTTAGATGAAGGAAATTTGCATAACAAACTAGAAAGGAGGAAAGATGACTGGAGGAAAGGACCAGAAGATGAGTATGGTGCAGAGAGAAACAGCCGGTGGATTTGGAGGCAGATCCCACAGGCTGTACAGGCTTTGCTGAAGATGCAGCAGCAATGGGAAGGCATGGGAGGGTTGTTAAAGGATGCATGGAATATTTCAATATGGAGTGTAGCTGAGGCAGAGAGTAGACTAGGCAGCAGTAAGTGATTTCTAGGGGATAAAAACAAAGGGATAAGGACACACTTAGAAAACGTGGGAAACAACAGCAAAGGGGCTGAGCAGAGGGCTGGATGTGAATTGGAGGGGAGAGAGGGGGCAAAGATGGATCCTGGATACTGACTTGAGGGATGGTTTTTGTTGTCCTTCGAAATAAAGTACAGATTCATGTCTTAGGAGGAAGATCTAGCAGTTTTTAGGGGGTTCTTGGCCAACAGTTAACTGGAAACCTGGACTAGTCTGATGTTTGGGTTCAGAATGCAGAGATGAGATCTGGGTTAGCCATGCAATTTTGGGAGTGGCTGAGTTACTGACATTCATCAGGTAAACAAGCTTCTAGCATGAGCTGGATTGCCCAGGGGAAGAGGAAAGATGAGAAGAGGACTTTGGTAGAATCGTCCTGCATCCATCTTCAATGGCTTGGGCCGTGGTAAGGGAGATTTAAAAGATGGCAGCGGAAGAAAGGAGGGGAAGCCAAAGGATGTCTGTGTGGAATAGTTTGGACAGATAAGTTGAATGTTAGGTAATATCCAATGCAAGTTCTTAGGTGGGATTCACAATGGCACTTGGCTTACTTGTTAAATTAGTGAGTAAGTCAAGATTTTTGAGAGACTCCTGTTATGTAGCTGGCCTGGAACTCCCTTTGCCGTGCAGGGTGGTTTGGTATTTAGCATGATCCTCCTGCCTCTGTCTGTCAAGTGCTGGGATTGTATCCTATAAAACATGCCTAGCTGTTTCACAATAGTGGTGCCTTCTTAAATATTGTTTACATGAAGAAATGTTAAGTTGGACTGGAACAGTTCAAGGCATGAGTACGGAGGCAAGATAGGAAGGCAGGAGGTAAGAACGAAAAAGTAATGTTTGGAAGTCTAGAGAAGATGAGGCAGGCAGAAGCAGTTTAGAAATAAATGTACATGATAATGTGTACTGATGATGAAGCTATCTAAGAATGGGAAAGCCTGGAAACAAGGCATCCCTAGAACAGTGGGCTCAGAAGGAGAAGAATGAGATGCAAACACTTCTAGAAAAGGCCAGAAAGAATGTGACCCAAGCTGTGTTTGGTAACTCCTTGAGGTAATTAGATTATCAGATTCTGCTCTACTGGGGCAGCTTACCCCATATCTATCTCAATTGCTCATCCAACATCTGTGCACACTGATTAAGCACTTAGGGACTAGTATGTGCTAAGGAGAGCTGGGAAGATGGGGTATAATACAAGCACCTCTAAGCTCACAAGACAACTATTCCCACAGATGGTCATGACAGCACAGAGTAAGAGCTGCAATAGTGATGCCTGGTGTGGTGCCATGTTGGACTGCCTGGTGTGTTTCGGTACTTGGTTTATTTATTTACACGTGTTTATTTTTATTATTGTTATTCATATGTATGTGTGTGAGCACATGCCCATGGAGGCCAGAGACTTTGTATCTTTTGGAACTGGAGTTATGGACAGTTGTGAGCTGACCAGCACGGGTGCTGGGAGCTGAACCTGGGTCTTCCTCTCCCTCCTCTTCCTCTTCTCCCTCTCCCTCCTCTTCCTCTTCTCCCTCTCCCTCCTCCTCTTCCTCCTCCTCCTCCTCCTCCTCCTTCCTCTCCTCTACTTTACCCCTTCCTCTATTCCTTTTATTTGTGTTTCTGGAACCATTATTTGTACAAATTCAGAAATAGAGCAATGAGACTTTACGTATTGTGTTCTCTCTCTCTCTCTCTCTCTCTCTCGTGTGTGTGTGTGTGTGTGTGTGTGTGTGTGTGTGTGTGTGTGTATGTCTGTCTATCTGTCTCCTTCCTCTCTTTTATGTTTTTTTTTATTTCTGGCCTGGAACCCTGGAACTCTTTATGTAGATCAGACTGGCTTCTAACTTGGAGATCTGCCTGCCTTTGCCTTTCAAGTGTTGGGATTAAAGGTGTGTGCTACTACTATATGCCGATGAATTGAAAAACTTTTAAAAATTCTTTGTCATTATCCTCTACATGAAATAGGGTGACAAATATTTATATAGCACTGACAGTGTGTTAGTTTTTACAAGTAATCCAGAGCCTACTTAAAGTATATTAGGGATGGGTAAGGTTGGCTGGACCATGCCATTTCATATATGGGACTTGGGTAGCCTGGAGTGAGGGAGGGGCCCTGGAACCAGTCCAAGATCCCCTGCAGGTTCTTCAAGATAACTGTATAATCTTAGTCATGATTAGACTCAACTCTTCTCCATAGGCATCAACATCTCTATCCCACAGATAATCAGGACACTTACCCATGTCTACACCCTCAACAAAGAATGGTTCTGAGTTCTTAACTGCCCCTTGTCTGATCTCAGAACTCTCTCTGTGTCTATTCTGTTTCTCTTCTTGGACAGTAAGAATCTGGGTTGCCTCCCCACCCCAAACATCTGAGCTGTTGCAAGAACTCTCATTATGTGGGGGAAATGCCGAAAGAGCACAGTGGTGCCCACCAAACTGTATGGCACAGTTCTAAGGTCCAGGACAACTGATATCAACTCAAGAAACCTGTATTAACGGGTTACTAGATTTTTATGAGTAATAGTATTATTGTGGTGGTGCATTTAAAAAGTCCTTATCTTTTTTTAAAGTTCATGTTCTTCGTTGACCAACCCTCTTGATTGATTGTATGTATCTGAATCAGTGGTAGCATTCGCAGGTGGGGTTCTCATTTGGAAACAAAAGAATAGAAATTAGACAATAATTGAAATTCTTTCCATTTCTAGAATTCTGTAACTATAAGTTGCCATGGAAAGGTGGTTATCATCAGTTTTTGTTGTATAGTCCTTAAACTCAGTGTTCATGGACAGGAACAGCACAGCATAGGAATCCTGACAAGCCCAAAGTGGCATTACCATCAAAATCTAAAACTATTTTTAGGGCAGAGCACACACTTAGATAATTCTCCAAAAGACTAGCTCAACTGGTTTGTTCCTAGAACTTTTTATCTAGGACCTCACATTTGACACACAAGCAACTTACTGTTTGTAAGAAGACAGCAACTTTTGGGAAGATAGACTTAAATTAGAATTAAATCAGTATGGTACTGTTACCATAGCTAGGCATGGCGTGTGTGCACCTGCAATTCTAACATTTAGCAAGTGCAGGCAGTAGGATTAGGAGTTCAAGGCCATTCTTGTGTGTATCATGAGTTTGAGGTCAGCCTCAGTTATGGGAGAATCTGTCTCAACACCATCTTCCTCTCCTTTCAAAACAACCATGCAACAAAGCTAAAACTAAAATCAAAAGCTACTCACTCCTTCCTTCTTTCCTTAGCTCCTATCCCTTTCCTTTTCTCCCTCCCTCCCTCCCTCCCTCCCTCCCTCCCTCCCTCCCTCCCTCCCTCCCTCCCTTTGTCCCTCCCTCCCAGCTGACAGTGGATAGGATAGGTTATCCTGATAGTTTCCTACAAAGTTAACCCTCCATTGGAATTGCTTGTTCAGAACAGTCATTAGGTATGTCCCACTGAATGATGAGATGATACACCTTTGATCCAGATACAAGTCAATTAAAGGCAGACCTGGTTTAAGGAAGGCAGGAGGGTGCAGGGTTGAGCAATCATGTTCTCATGACCCACCTGTTACTTGATGTGATTTGCCAAGCTGTGTCCTCAAGTGTCCTTTGGTGCATGTATCAGCTATGTCTCCACCCACATAGAAATTCCCAGGGCCCAAACAAAGTCATTTAAGAAAATTTTAACGAACTTAAGACATGTTGGGTACTGCTGTGTAGTACAGAAGAAATCTGTATCTGGGTAGAGTCAGGATGTCACATTTTTGTGTGCTTTGACTCTATTAGGAGAATGGACCATAATGTTATAATTTAGCATTAGTACGTAGTATTAAATTGGTATCTGATATATATATATGTATATATGAAACTTCAACTTCTTATCTTTTCCTATTTTTTTTTGTTATAATCCTGACTTTCGCATGCACTGTAAAGTTGGTCAAAACAAGGTACTTTTCTTAAGCTTCTGGCTTCAGGGCGGCAGAAGGCAAAAGGCAAGCAATGCGTATAGGTTTCAAACGATGCAGTAAAAATGACAGCAGTTTCCCACTCAGTCCCACATAAAGAGGACTGAGCAAATGACAATAGTGCAATGTCCCTGTCATGGCACTGTTTACTACGAAAAGCTTGCATCAGAGCAGCAATGTTCGCCATGTGATATCAGCATCCTTTAAGAGTATTTGTGACTCCAATATACAGGATATCTTTGAACAGATCAGTACAGCCTCAGTAAAATGGCTAGTGACTAAACTTCAAAGGATCAATAGGATGAATTTGAACTGGAAGAAGAGAGCACAGGCAGCTTGGATGCCCAAGTCCTGTCATAGCAGCTCGTATTGACTGATAACAGATCACAGTCTTACTTCTGAGCACATCTCTGCAATCTGTATTCACGCTCAGGTACGTATCTGCAGTGGAGATTTAACTACCTACAATCACTTCAAGATCTGATTATTCTCTGATCTTAATGACATGCATTCTTTCAGTGCTTCTTTCTGATAAATAAGAGGAGAAATTTCCTGCATGTCTCCTCATTTAAAGTATTTAATAATCTTCTCTGGGGGTCCCTTGGCCTTACAATACCTCCAACAATCCAGTTATGTCAACTTCTGTGGTACCTAAGTAAGTATAAACCAAAACAAAAACGTGGTGGAGTTTTACTGTTACCAAACAAGCACTTGCATGAGAAACTAGGACTGACAGGAATGGTTTCCAAGGCTTCATGATACAGCAGATGAGCACAAAACCTGCAATCTGAAAAGAGTTCATAGCACAGATGTATCGATGCTGCTGCTAAAAACTTGTCGTTGGGAGGCTGAAATGGTAAAAGGATTAATATAAAATATATACTTTCAATTGTGGAGTGCAACCCCAATCTCTAGCAGGATGCTGGCATGTAAGAACTTTACACTACAATCTACAGTAAGTACACATCAATGAAATCATCGAAAAGTGCATGCTCCTTTAAAGTTATTTTTATCATGTTTGTTCCTATGTGTGCATGTCAGTGTCTGCATGTGCATGCATGTGTATGCACATGCTCCACGGCATGCACGTAGAGTCAAAGGGCAACTGGTGGAAGTAGATTATGTCTTTCCACCATGTGGATCCTGGGGATCAGATTCAGGAAGTCAGGCTTGGGGGCAAACGCCTTTGCCTGCTGAGCCATCCGATCAACCGGAAAGCATACAATCCCTTCAAGGATTGTGTGTATTTTGTGTGTGATGCTAAAACCACACTGTATTAGCAACAATGTGTCTTAGGAGTGTGACAATCCTTTACTAGTTATTTTTATATTAGTACTCAAATATCTTAAAGAATACTAATATCACAGGAGGAGCATTGCTGATATTGCTTTACAGTAAATAGTAATAGTCATATTGCTTTCAAGTCATTTTCATTTTTTGGCATTTTGTTCATTTTTTTTGATTGACATGTAAAACAAGCTTGTTCTTTGTTTTTCAGGTAGATGATATTTTATGTGTGGCTAAAATGATGACTCTCCAAATGACAGAGTGCCAGTGCTAGCAGCTAGGAGAAGTCTGTGGGGGAGTATTTTCAAATAGAAAATGGTTGCTCTTGCTCTGTTTAGAGACTATTGCAGCTTTTTCTATGGTCACTAGTATATGACAATAATGGTGTCTCAGACTCGTAGAGATGAGTGAAAGTAGTGACTGCTATTTCTCACTTGTGGTTTTCATCTGTATTTTTATTTGTATATATTTCCCTAACAAGGAGATAGTATTTTAAAGTAAGAAAAACAAATTTTATAAAAATATAACAAAGATTGAAATCTATTGTTTTGAAAATATAATGAACATTTGTCATAGAAATTAATAAAATTTATTATTAATAAAATTATAAATGTAGTTACCAACATTACATGTAGTTATTTTTTGACACTGTAGAATATCTCTCTAAGATGTGTTTATAAAACATTTACTTGATAGCTATAAAACGCTATTCTGTTTCAGTTTTGAGACAAAGTCTCATGTAGCACAGTCTGGCCTCGAATTCATTATGCTGTGGAGGGCAAGTAATTTCTGGGGTTACAGGCATGTACCATCACACCCAGTTTATGCGGGACTGGAGATAGACCCCAGAGCGTGGTGAACGCTGGGCAGGCACTTGGATGAGCCACATATGCAGTCCTAATATATGGTACCTTGATTACAAGTATAGAATAGGATGCTTTCAGTGCATTGCTAGGGTGTATAAAATGCCTCTCCAGAGATGGCTTTATTTAGCTCTCAGATAAGCATGTGAAAAACTCTGTCATTGCACTCGTCACCCCCTGGCTTTGCATCTTGGGTGCTATTTCTTTGGGGTCTATTTTATGACACCTTACTAGGGAACACTATTTAGCCTGCCAGATATCTAAGTGTGCCATGTGATTTAATGGCATCCTGCAAGAGTGGAAAGGATTCTTTTTTCAAATGGAGGGGGCAGTAGGTCTCTGTGGTTAACATTAACTATGGGACACTGCATGGCTGTTCAAACTGCACTGCAAGTTCTATTCCTCCTTTACTTTTAAGTCGTTGCTTTTTGAATTTGGAGAAGTCTCTGATAGCTGTACCCTGTATCATTTGAACTAAAGGAAGTGAAGTAATGCCCACTCCTCCCTTGCCTTTGGTCAGAGTTCTCAGGCCTCAGTCTGTTCTCAGTGTAGAGGCAGCTTCAGGTTGGACTGATAGAGTCCTACAGTCCGTTTTAAAGTCCCTCATTGCTTATATTTACTCCCTTACCTGGGCATTTTCCTGTCTGACACCAAGCTAAAATTTTGGCATGTTTAAGAATCCCCTGACCAGTTAGTTTTCCATCCTACCAGAGTTCCTGATTCATGGAGGTCCAGGGCTGAGCTGCCAATGTGAGATTATAATATATCCAAAGATGGTCCTGGGGATGCTGTTGATCTCAGGCCTGCAGCTGGAGGATGGCTGCTTCACACGGGCTCTCAGGAAGCGCTTTCCTTACAGGACATGCTCATAAGGACATGAATAAGCAATTGTAATTTCCCATCAATGTGGCGAAGGACTATAATAAATAGAACTCTCAGAAGAGACTGTGATTCATACTGACTTGAGAAACTCAGAAGGTTTGATAAGTGATATTTAGAGAGGAGTAGATGACTTCACACAGGGAAACAGGAGGAGCACAGACAAAGAACTTGTCTGCATTATTAGTTGCTAAAGAGATACCTATGGATTGCTTAAAAGCACCTTCCCATCTGCCCAATATTTTCAGCAGTATTTACTTAGAATTGTCAACCTGCTACTTTTCACCCAATATTATTATCTTTTTTTCCCACTCTCGTTTAATATGAATTTATTCTTTCTGGAAGGCAGCAGGAAAGTTATGAGCATTAATGGCCTTGCTTTCAAATGTGCAATGATTAATTATCATCTTTAATATGCATGACACATTCCTTGTGAAATCAACATATGTCTACATGCTACCCAAATAAGTAATTGAAAAGTTCAGCAAATTCAGTCAGTTGGCACCATGTAATTAGAAAAAAAGATTTTTTATGCTGAATTTAGTCAAATTGAGACACACAGTGCTATTAAAATGTTTGGTTTTTAACTCTACGGTACTGTGGTTTTTAGAGCAAGGACTGTCTACAGGTAAGGTAGATAGTAATGCCATGACTCTGATGCTGTGCCAGGAAAATCTATTCTGTATGTAACCCACTTCTGCTACCTTCTATAAGCATGATGTTCATACTTCAGTTAAAATAATAATTGATATTCAGTAGCCTATCTCTTGAATGTTCCAAGTTAAGTTACATACCTGATTAAAAAACTGATTTTACTTGGTCTCTTGCTTAGTCAACTGATAGAAAGATAAGACTGCTTTCTGACGAACTGCACCAGGTGGGAACTGATGGTTTTGGCAGGACCTGCTCAGGGAGATTGTCTGTACTGCCAAGAAGCCCAATATGAGTGATTCAGAGCCTTCTTCCTGGCTGCTAAGTTATGTGAAAATTTTAAAATACTGGATTCAGAAGGCTGATGAAGTGTCTATTTTGCAAACACGGAGACTTGAGTTCAATTCCCAGAACCACTGGGAAGGCAGAGAGAAGGAGATCTCTGGGGCATGCTGACTAGCTAGCTAGTCTAGCCTTCTTGGCTAGGCAAGTGAGAGACCCTGCCTCAAAAGCAAAACGATGTAAACAGTCCAACCAACCAACCAACCAACCAACCAACCAACCAACCAACCAACCAGCTCTCAAGCAGTTGGCACCTGAAGAACTACAACCAAGACTATCCCTTAGATTAGTCACACATGCAAGCCTACACACACACACACATACACACACACACACACTGTCCTTCATACACTAAGTATTGCATTTTGAGCATGCTGATAAATGCACTATTGAATATTTCTATAGACTGATTTTATAATTTCAAGTGTCATTTATAAGGGATATTGTTATTTTGAGAATCAGGGCTTCACTTTGCTTTCCCCCATGGAAGGCCTCACCCTCCCTGGGGAACAGAAAGGGGGTGGGCTAGGGGTCAGGGGGGGTAGGGGAGGAGGGGAGGAGGGGAAGAGGGGAGGGAGAAGGAACTGGGATTAACATGTAAAACAAGCTTGTTTCTAATTTAAATAAAAAGGGGGAAAAGTGTAGACTACTAAATGTTGAATGTCTATCCTAACTATGATTTTTTTTCTTTTTTGAGACTTGTTCTTGCTGTGTAGCTCTGGCTGGCCTGCTACTCATTCTGTAGCCCAGGTTGGTATTGAGCTTATGACAATCCTCCAGTTTCAGCCTCATGAGTGATGAGATCACAGGCATGAGCCACAGTGCTTGGCTTTTATTTCTGATATTTTTGATCACATTATCACTATTAAATAGTTTTAAATGTGAGGATGCATTGAAAAAGTGAAGGGTGATTATGTCAAAGAAATGAAGATCATAGGCAACAACTGAATGTATCGTATCCACCATCCTGTTTAATACTATGGATTCATGGATAACATTTAGAACATATTTTAGTAAATGTTAAATACATGGATGATTGATATAGATTCTTCTTCATACTTTTTATGATATTGATACTTTTCTAAAAATAGTAGCTGGGTGTTGGTGGTAAATGCCTTTAATCTTAGCACTCAGGAGGCAAAGGCAGGCTGATTTCTGTAAATTCGAGACTAGCCTGGTCTAGAAAGTGAGTTCCAGGACAGTCAGGACTGTTACACAAAGAAACTTGCCTCAAAAAACCAAACCAAACAAAAACAACAAATAAAATAGTCTGTATATTGTGTGTGCATGCGCACACACACGCATCTGCTTTCAGAAACTAGGGGAAAATGTCAGCGTCTTGCTCCATTACTCTCTCTATTTTCTTCCCTTGAGACAAGGTCTCTCACTGAACCGTGAGCTAGGCTGGTGACCAGCAAGCTTCACTGATTCTTCTGCTTCCTCTCCACACAGGCCCTATGTGACCACACCCAAGGCTTTTAAGGTAGGTGCTGAGGATTTAAGCCTGGGTCCTCATGCTTACCCAGTAAGTTCTCTTATGCACCGAGTCACCTCCCCAGCCCTGATAATAGTATTTCTGAAAGCATTAGAAATGAAAATTTCAAGCCAGGCATAGAGGCACATGCGTGTGATCCCAGCGCTGAGGAGACTGAGGTGGAAGGACTATGAGGCGAGAGAAGGCTGGATTACCTAGTGAGAGTTCACCTCAAAACATCATACTCGTCCCACTCGGCAAAAACAGTCATTCCTTAAACTAATCAGCACAGCACAGATATAGTTCAAGTCCTAAAATAATTTTATTTTTGAACTTTTCACAGATGAGTGTGCACACTCCTGTCTCTCTCTCTCTGAAACACTTCAGAAAGTAAACTTGGGCTATCAATTTTTAAAAAGTTTGGAGATCTAGTGCAGACCCAGGCTTAACGTGCCTGTGCACTAACCTGATGAGTAAGTGGAAATCAGGGCCTTGGACAAGAGTGCATTTTTCCAATTTAACTCCACGCTTTCTCTTGCTTCTGTTGAGATAAAGAGCTCTGTTGATTCTTGTCTGTGAAAGTCTGTGAGCTTTCAGAAACATGAGGGGCATTCCAGCATTTTGATGTATCTAGGGAACTCTCAAATGGTGGAAAAAGTGTGTGCCGTCCTGATTGCCTCAGCCAGGTATAAGCTTGCCTTTTGCAAGGAATGTATCAGAACAGGACAAGATCTTGCTGAAAAGTCTTCGATGCCATCAGCCTTTAGTGACAGCCTTTGTGATGGTGGATGTTCTGGTTTGAGCTGTCACCCATAGGCTCATGTATTTGAGCACTTAGCCCGCAGCCGGCAGCATTCGTTAGGTGGTGATGGGGCTTTGGAACCTTGCTGGGAGAAGCAGGTCACTGGGTTGTTCAAGGCTGAGTTTATAGCCACGTCCCACTTCTAGTTCAACCCCCCCCCCCACTTCCCATGTGTACAAGGCAGAGACGTGGTCTCTCAGCTTCTTGCTCTTAATGCTTGCTGCTCTGCCTCCCCCGTGAACTTTAGCCCCCTGGAACTGTAAGGCAAAACACAAACAAACCAACAAACAAAACCTACACAAGCATTTCTTAAGTTGCTTCTGGTCATGGTATTTTATCACAGCAACAGAAAAAAAAAAATCACAGACCACACCCACTTTGCAGGAGTGCGAGGAGCATTATCGGACACCACAGGATTGGTAATCATATGTATATGCACCAACATTTGGTCATAGTTCAGCCTCATCAAACTCTATGGGTTTATTTCTTTGTAAAGATGGTACAAAGATCCACTATCCAGGTAAACACATGGGATCACTGTGGTTTTTATTTATTTTAGCTATTCATGTAGCCCAGGCTGGCATTGAACTTGCCATGTAGATGAACTGAAGATGAGCTCTGAACTCCTGATCCCTTAGCTACCTTCTACTTTTAGTTTGAGATGTACTCTCTTACTGGCCTGGAATGTCACTATGTTGGATAGCTGCACAGTGAGCTTCCAGGGATCTGCCTGCCTGTCCCTGCCTCTCTTCTTGTCATCACTAGGACTGTAAGCCCGTATTCTTTTTTTCTATTAAAATATTATTTTAAATATATCTTTTATTTATTTATTTATTTATTTTTCAGTTTAAATTTAGATAAGAAACAAGGTTGCTTCACAAGTCAGTTCCAGGTCCCTCTCCCTTTCCCTCCCCTTCTCCCGAGCCCTCTCCCCAACCCCCACATTATCCCCTCATTTCCCCAGGGAGGGTGAGGCCCTCTATGGGGGTGTCCATAGTCTGTCATTTCATATAGGGCAGGGCCTAGACCCTTCCCCAAGAGCTCAGGGTAAGAGTGCACCTCACATTGTTGGATGGGAATCCAAAGTCCGTGTGTATACTCGGGATGGGTACTGATCTGCTTGTAAGCCCGTATTCTTCCAGCAGATTTTTATATGAATTGTGTGCATCCAGCTCAGGTGCTCATGCTGTGTGGCAAATGTTTCACCAACTGAGTCATCCCTCCAGGCCAGCATGATTCTCCTGGAGAGCTCTGGGGAGGCTTCATTTGACCTAGCGTTGCATTCATTTACTTTGTGTTCATTCTGCTAACTACCTGTCCTCCAACTTAAGAAGGAACAGGGTCCTCTGGAGTGGAACCATCTCTCCTCATAATTGGGTCAATACCTATTCTTCAATCCCCATAAGGATTTGTTCGCTTGTCTTTAAGGACATGATAGAAGCATGTGAGCCCCCTGATGAAATTGTCCAGATGTGCCCAACTCTTCACCTAGAACAGTGGTTCTCAAGTTCCCCAATGCTTCGACCTTTTAATACAGTTTCTTGTGTTGTGGCGACCCCCCAACCATAAGTTTATTTTGTTGCTATTTCATAACAGTAAGTTTGCTAATGTTATGAATCATAATATAAATATCTGATATTCAGGATATCTGATATGAGACCCCCAAAGGGGTCATGACCCACAGGTTGAGAACCACTGACCTAGATAGAATGATAGATACTGAGTGTGTTGACAGGCAGGTGGTGAATCTGACTATGCCATCAATATAGTGAACACTTGGAGATAACTTTCTGATAAAATAAAGAATTTTATGAAGATAATTTTTAATCTCTGTCTCCACACAGAAATGGCAACATTGAAAAATACCGGCTGGGCTACTCTACTAAAAATTTTGCCTGGTGTGCTGGTGTGCGCCTTTAATCTCAACACTCAGAGTGGCGGAGCCAGGTGGATCTCTGAGTTTGAGGCCAGTCCAGTTTACATAGCAAGTTGCAGTTACAGCTACACAGTGAGACTCTGTCTCAACACAAAACAAAACAAAACCAGTATGTTAAGAGAAGCTTTTTCTTTGAGAGAAGCCTTCCCACCAGCCTGATTCCAGAGCTGCAGCAGTCCCAAATAAACACACAGGAGGCTATATTAATTATGAAGCTGTTGGCCTTGCTTCTTACTGGCTAGCTCTGACTGAAGTAATTACCCCATAATTGTTAATCTAAGTATTTCTCTTACCGGAGAAGTTTCCGGGCTTCCTACCCCATGGTGTTACATCTCGACTCCCGTGTGTTTCTCCTTCCCAGAGTTCTCCTGGAATCCTAGTCCCACCTATCTTGATTCCCTATTGGCCAGACAGTGCTTTATTGACAAATGCACAGGACTTCCCCCAACACCAGTAAAACAAACAAAAACTGAAAATTAAAACTAAAACAAAAATATTTCAGGTTTCATGTGTTGGAAAATGTATAGCAGTTCTTGTCAACATTTACTGCTGTGCAGTTATCTTCCTTCATTTTCCTACTTTTAGGCTTCTAATAATACAAAAAACCTAGGAAGTCTGTCTAACCTTTTGACATTCTGATACAATGTTGTCAAATAAGTTCACACCAGAGAATGACATAATCAGATTACGAAAAGAAAAAAATTTGTAAAAACCATCCCATAATGTTTTAAGTAAGTTGTGACTTTGTGTTGAGTCACATTCATAGGTATCCTGAGGATCATGGGCTCTATGTGGTCTGTGGGTTCGGCTTGGATACCCTGGCATGGGAACTGAGCTAGCAAGGGAACCCACAGGTCTACTTTGCTCAGTGTTGCAGATGCTTTGCATCTTCGGAAACGGTAGAAGAAAGAGAAAAGAAACGTTGGTCTGTACACACCACATCTTTTAAATCCAATTTTCTTTATCTTCTGGTATTATGAACTAACTCCAGTTTTGAATCACTATCATAAATAATAACAATCTGCTTTCTGAATTTATAGTATCTAGTCCTAGGCACACAACTGTGTTGGTTGGGGAAATTGATGTGTCAGTCAACCAATCAGCTTGAAAGTAAGGTTACTCTACAGAGCCCACAAAAGTGGAATTAATGTGGGCTCTTAACTTTTATGGTTCACCAGGAAGAGGGTTGTGCATAGCTCACCAATGACATCAGAAGTCACTGTCTAGGGGTTGTGCTGTAGACAGTCATTTCCTTTCTTCGATTCTTTCATGAAAGCACTTTGTGCTAACTGGTTGTTCAACCGGAGTCCCTCTCTGAATACTTCATATCAGGGATTTTTCTGTTTTTCATTTGACAAACACCATGCAGCAGATTTCTTCTGATGGCCATGTGTCAGACCCTAAATCAGAGCTAGTCATTTAAGAGGAGGCAGCCTCGGTTCCTCGTGGTGCACTGGGTATAAATGTAGAGGAGGCAGGCACAAGGCATTTTTTGTGGGGAAATAAGATACGTCCTGCCATTCCCTGGAGAGTCAAGGACAGTTTTCTACTGAGACTTGGGGGGAGGGATTTGGCAAATGTATGGACAGATCAGTCAGAGTAAACCATGGGCTCAGAGTACAGGAGTACATGGATGCCTCTTTGGAACTCACAGCCTGTAAGCAAAGAAACCCAGGACTATCTAAGTGAGGCCACATGGCAATGTGCTGGCTAATACACTGTGCAGGCTGGCTTCATGAACACCTTTATCCACACAGTCTCATTTATGGCCATCAATTCTTTCCCATCCCCTTCCCTTCCTTTCCCTCCCTTCTCCTCACTTTTTAAAAATTTCTCCTTTTGCCACCACTTATACTTCAGAGTTACCCTTTTTTCACCCCCAACCGGGGGTGTTGTTCACACTTCCTAGTTCACCTCCTGACCACAGGACCCCTTGTCCAAACAACCTTCAGAAGATCCCTTCTGCAGTTGGTCATTTCTGTTCTGGGGCTTACAGTGCCACTCCAGTAGCCTTGACTGCTCTGGGGATGTGGTTCATTAGCACATGCATGCAGGCAGCCATGGGAGCATGTACACATACTTGCACACAGGCACACATACAGGGGAGAGAGGGTAGGGCAGCAGAACAGAAGATAAGTTGGACTTACTTGCCATGAATTTGACAAAGACCTTTATCTGTTTTTACCTTTATTTCTTTTAAGCTACCACACAAAAGAATGGCTCTCATTGCAAGCATTTCAACAGCTTGGATGGGATGGACAGGGATGGATTATGGCACTCAGGAGCCAAAGGATACTGATTGTTACAGCTCAGATGGAAAGGTATTCTGGCAATTGGGAGCCAAGGAATATCACAGGTCACAGTAAGCATAGCACCCTACAGCCTTGCTTCAGGGAAAGGCTTCCCCAGTGTATCAGTTCTGCTCCTTTCAGGAGAGGGCTTTCCCAGGGGTGGGGAGGGGTGGGGGGGGCAGGGGGTGGATGTTGTTACAGTTCAGCTCCAGTACCCCAGAGAGCAGAGTGTAACCACTTTGCTTTGTCAGGGAATGTTTCCCCCCAGCGAAAAGTGTTCCAGCACTGCTCTGCTCAGGGTCGTCTCTGCTCCAGCAAAAGAAGTCTCACCCAAACCTCATTCAAGAGATTTATTGGGAGGGAAGAATCCAGGACAGTGGCTGGGCAGCCCAAACAGCCAGAAGCTGATCAGGCACAGGGTTTAATAAGGCTTCTTAGGGGTGGAGTTTTCCAGGGAGATTTCTAGGGTGGGGACTAGTCAGATTTCAACCCCTGAGCTCAGAATGGCTAGATCTCCTGTTCAGAACAAGTTTAGGGTCAGATTTGGCTCTGGTTTCAGAGCCAAAGTGTATTTCTTTCACTGGTCCTTTTTAGCCTTTTGGCTTTAATTTTAGGGCCAGGGTGCATTTCTTTTGCTGACTCTGATTCTAGGGACAAGGTGTGTTTCTTTGGCACTGGTTTCAGGGCCAGGGTACATTTCTTTGGTTCTGGTTGCAGGGCCAAAGTGTGTTTCTTTGGCTCTGCTCAGGGTGTATTTCTTTGGCTGGTCCTTTTTCCTTATACTCATTATGGCCTTTTTATACATATACATTATTTTATTTTGGCAAGGATTTTTCTTAATACTGAGACTGATTATTTTTTCGTCTAACTTTGTTTAGATGTTTACCTAGCCAGTTTTGTACTTTACTTGGTTTTTAAGAGGGAGTTTCCCCAAGGAAATGAAACCTAGCTAAAGGCTTCTTTTAGAACCTACACAATCCATGACTTTTTGGTGGCAGGATCTCTCTTTGTCAACCATGCTGGTCTCAAATTCCCAATCCTCCTGTCTCAGCTCACCAGAAAGTTGGGACTATAGGTGTATACCATATATAGTATGGTTTTATAGTGTGAACATTTTTTTATGCAGCTAAGATTTGGTTAAGTAAATACCAAGGGGAAAAGAAGGATAGAAGGGCAGAGAATATGTAACCAGCAAGAGAGTGACACTGCCTCTGTCCTTGGGTGATGACAGCAAGAGAGTTACTGTGGATCTTCAATGGTTAGTGACTTTCTTGCTTCACACAAGCCCCAAACATGGGCCATTACCAAAGTAGTGGGAATGGAGGGGAGGGACAGGACAGAGAGAGCCAGTTTCTTCCAGAGTGGTTGGTCCAGCTAAGCCCAGGTTTTGGCATTGCTGAAGGCAGAAGACCCTGCATGCTTACCTTTTTACCTGCATGAATCTAAGGCTAGTGCTTACAGAATGTAGTTCAGGACACCAGATCATTTTCTTTCCTGGAGCTCTCACATGATTTATGTGAACAAGCAGGTTTCTTTTACAGCATGCCATTTGTAAAATGATCAGAATGAAGGCTTCTGTTCCAGAGTCCTTATTCTCCAGGCATCCATCCTCTTGGTAAATTCTGGAAGACTAATCAGGTCCTCCCTATGAGGTATTTTTATTAAGAGTTACTGACAGCATTCTTTAACTGGTGACTTTGGAAAACAACAGAAGTAATTGCTTGCAAAGAATAAAAACAACACCAGGCAGTAACTGTCAATTTAGGCATACAAACAGAGCTAATTACATGTGACTTTTGCAAGCATAGTCTTGTTTAAGTGCTGATGCTTTCTCTCCAGGTGGCACCCCTAATGGATGGCTGGTCAATGTGTGCTCTTCCTGCTCTGTCCTTGCTGATCTGTGTTGTTCGCTGAATAGGTCCCATATGGTCCTTGTTCCTTGTTCTCAAGAGTTACATCTTCTCCAATTCACAAGGAACTGAGGGCTGTCATGATGGAATAAAGATTTGCTCCCTTTCCTCAAGGATCCAAGCATTCTTTCTAGAGCTGCTCTGCACTCCATGTGAAGGTGGTGCCATAGCCCTCACTGCCCTTGACCTTAATGGCTCATTTCTGATTTTGAGCTATTGTCTCTTGTTCCAGGCTATATTTTCTTTTTGGCAACAGGTAGTAATGGCTACTCTTAGGTTTTCTGAAACTGCTGGGCAGCTTGTCCAACTTTCTTGACCACAGCTCAACTCACAGAAAGAAATTTGTTTAACATTGTGTCCAGCACACACACACACACACACACACACACACACACACACACACACACACACACATGAAAATTTCTTGCAACAGTTAAACCCTATTGCAGAAATAGACCTATTGTAGGTTGATGGTGGTAGCACACACCTTTAATCCCAGCACTCGGGAGGCAGAGGCAGGCAGATCTCTGTGAGTTTGAGGCTAGCCTGTTCTACAGAGGGAGTTCCAGGACAGGCTCCAAAGCTACAGAGAAACCCTACCTCTAACTACCCCAATCCCGCAAACACCTATTCTATCCTATCCTATTTTATTCTTCTATTCTCTCCTTTTCCCTTCCTCCTCCTTCCCTCTTCCTCCTTTCTCTCTTTCCTTCCTTTTCCCCGTCATTTCTCTTCCTTTTCTTCTCCCTTCCCAAGTTTGCATTCTAGGTTCACTTATGAGTCAAGTGCTCTAGACTACAAACCACTTCTCTCTGGTTAGTGCCCTTACAAGATTCCCAAAGTCTAGACCAATCTCTAGTTGAATTCCTCACTCTCTGGCTAAATGATGACATTATCACCTGGTAGGTCCCCAGTATCGGTGGTATCTCAGTGGTCTTTTTTTAATCAGCCAGAGAGGAAGGAACTATTCATACATTCCTTCAGAAAAAAATGATGGGTTTGTCAGAGATGCCATTTAGGAGACATTAGCTAGGGAGAATTAGGATTGGACAGTCTACTTCTTCACAAATAGCTTTCCTCGTTGTGGTGACAGATGCCTTTAATCCTGGTTCTTCTTTGGAGGCAGAGACAGGAAGATCTCTGAGTTCTAGGCCAGACAGTGATATTCAGTGAGACACTGTTTCAACCGTCCCCCCCCAACCACAACAACAATAACAACAGCAACAGCAACCAAAACAAATTGCTTTTTTGGCTAGGAGGTACCCCTCATAGTCAAATACAATCTATTACTATTATTCTGATAACCAGGAGAACAATTTCATTGTTGCTAAAGTTCAGTTGTAACAATTGTTTATAAATCCATCACTGAAACTAACAAAAATGGATCTCAAGCGCTTAGTGACTGATTCTCAGTCCTCTGCCTCTAAACTCGGTTGATTAACCTGCTAAGGTCCTAGAAGTTTGTGTCTTTCTCCAGGTTTTCCATATCCCCAAAGGCCAGTGTTATCAGTTGTCTGAACGTCCTTGGATATAAAGTGATTAATGAAACTTTCCAGATCTTTCCATGATAGGAAGTGGTATTGCCCACCGAGGGTACATTCCTTTTGACTTTGTCCAGGCAAGGAGCTCAACTCAATCTATTTGCTGATTTAGCCTCCTTTGCCTTGGAGGTGGTCATTTGATGAAGTTCTGGCCAATAGAAAATGAACTGGGGGTTTCTGGGAAGGGTTTTCCTTTCCTGACATAGGAACTGTTGCTACTTGGCCGTTTGGAAGCCATTTTGCAGCCACAAGGCAACAGGTATGAGGAGGAAGGTCTCCCAGCTGAAAGGCATTGAGTAGTTCAGTAGAAAAAGCCTAGATCTCTCTTGGTAGCAGAAAGCATCAGCATCAGCAGCTATGAATGGTTTTCCAGATACTTCTGCTATGTCAGAAAAATGTGATGGTGAATATTTATTGTCAGCTAGACAGGATCTAGAGTCACCTGTGAGACAGACCTCTAGACATGTCTAAGACTGAATTGACTGAGATGGGACACACCCTAAATGGGAATGTCACTTTTCCATGAGAACCTGAGACCCTGATACCAGTAAGCATCGATTTCTGCTTCCTGTCAATGGACACACTATGACCAGCTGCCTAGAAGTCCTGCTGCCATCCTTCCTAACCAGGGTGGACTATATCCTCCAGAACTATCATCCAAAATAAACCTAAATCCTCAAGCTGTTTCTTTTCAGGTATTTGGTCACAACAATGAAAAAAGGAACTAGTAACACTTTAACTTTTCATACCACATTTTTTTTTCTTGGTCTACAATCAAATACACCATTGAATTTTCCACCAAAATTTGAATTTCTGCATCTGCCTTTTTCTTTGATGGAACTTTGATAAGTACAAATTACTATGATGCTCACCCCAAGTGCCACTAATTAGAGACAAAGCTGCTTTAGAGTAATTACTAACGAAAGTGCCTTGATGTTATTCCATATGGCCTCCCGGTGTGAGCAGTTCCTTCTCCACCCTGATCCAACAGTGTTCAAAAATTTTGAGAATTGCCATCTGTCATTTTTTTCCCCACGGGGCCCAAGGACTAAATAACCCCAGCTTACAGAGAATTAGGGCTAAGCCAAGCGACTTTTTGTCCTAGGCACATCATTGTTTATATGTGTGTGCACTCAAGTATGTGTGGTGTTTACGAACTTGCTTGTAGGCCTCAGGCCAACCTCAAATGTCATTCTTTAGGACAGCATCCACCTTGTTTTTTGAAACAGGACCCTTCACTGGCCTGGGACTCATTGATGTAGCTTGGATGCTTGGCTGGCAAGCCCCAGGGATCTGCCTCTCTCTGTTTCCTCCCGCTCCGGGACTGCAAGTGTAGATCACCATGTCTGCCTTTTCATGGCTTCCGGGGATCAAACGGTCCTCATGGCCTTTCCCAGTGAGCCATCACTCCTTCCCTGACACTGACTGTGATCGTTCTTTTAAGTTGCCTCTTCACCTTCAATTTTTTTTTATTGTTGGAATGACCCAGAGCTGAGAAACAGGGTAGATGGTTCATAAGGCTCAACTTGTCTTCATTTGGAGAATCTTCCTGATTTTCTTTAGGATAAGAAAAACCAACTTTCTCCAGAGCAGTGAAGAGGCCATTTCACTCAGGAGGAAGACAGATTCAGCAGGGTCTGCTAAGGCTCTGAGAACTCAGCAAGGGTGATGACTGCCATCGGCGCTTCTGGTCACTTGGGGCAGTTTGTGAGCCACTGGAGTCTCTTTTGTGCATGTGAGACACACTTGGCTTTTGTGGTTAAGGTTGAGCAAAGGTAGGTAGGACATATGTAATGGGCCTTTTCAAACTTTGTTCACTCAACCTCTTTTGGCCTGAGAAAGTTTTACATGACCCTAGGTATGTAGATATATAAAACAGATAGTAAAGCTCTACTGATAATAAACCATAAAGCAGTTCTTCAATATGTATACCACTCTACCTTTCATTAATGATAAAAGACAATTTGCATATGGATTCGACGAACTAAAACACACCTCTTTGGTTTTATATGAAGGATTAAATCTTGACTAAAGGATACTGAAGATCTTTAACCTTTACCAGACTTGACTGGTATTTTATTTGATAATCTTGAATACAGAGAATGCTACTTTGCATACACAGTATAAAACTGGTGGGCATAGATTTAGTCTATTTCTGAGAGGTTGGAAGTTCTATCCTAATCCCAAGCCAAAATTCTCTAAATGACTCACCATGGTACTCATGCTATCAACTCAAATGACAACTTTAGAAATCAACCATTCTAACACCATGCAATCTAGAGATACAGTAATTTTACACGTACAGACTAAGAAATGGTAAGAAAAAGTACATCTGTTTACCATAATTAAGCCATGTTTCTGTAAAAGTGTGTTGACACTGCAGGTCTTACCATACAACACTCTGGAATCTGAGCAGAAGTACTTCAATCAGAGCTCTCTGGTGTTGCCAGAGGCATGGCAACACCAGAGGTAATGGAAAGTGTGTGTTGTGTGTTCAGAGCCAAGGCTGCAGCAAAGAGCATGATGGCAATATGGGTGAATACTCCAAAACACTTGGGACCCATGGTGTATTTGATTTTTAGCTTATTGTTGGTTGTACTTCTAGATTGTTCCCCACCTCCAAATTCAGTTGTGTGACTCTGTGGGTTTCGTACCTCAGTTTTAGAGGCTGGGGACTGTGGCAGCTGTGTCTCATGGTAGATCATGTCAGCCACTGATGTCATGTTTAGGACTCACATTCTAAAAAGTGAAATTAAATGGGTAAAATGGGGAAGAAAACATAAGTGGTCTCATAAGGTATAGGATAGGAATGTATTTTATTTGTAATCAACACATGATTTCAACTCAAACTGTAAAAATTACTGAGAGATTTGCATTCTTTTCTTGGATGTAAAATTGTGTATGTAGTTGACATTTACAATGGTGCACAGCTTATCTTAACTGATCCCTTTTTAAAAAGCTATAGAGGATGTTATTTAGGAAATAATAAGTGACTGTACTTCAAATGCTTCAGTTAGCCATGCCTGGCTAGTGGCTGCTTTACTGAGTTTCCCTCTCTACTTGATCTTCATAGGCAGCTCCCCTTGTCTTGTCAATTTAGCCCTTTCTGTCCTCATCTGTCCCCAACCTGTAGCTATTGTCAAAGGAACAATACTCTTGAGACAGACTCTGAATCTACCGCCCACAAGAGATATTTCCCACAATGTCAAGGCCACTGTGTTTAGAGAGCCTGTATTGACCTCATGCTTTTGTTTTGATCTGTGGCAGAGAGATTGCAGTGAAAGCGAGAGCTGCTGTGAGCTAATGGTTAGTGAGAAACAGAGAATACATAAGCTACTTAGAGTGCATATATAATATTAAGAATATGTACTTATAGGGTGGGTATGGTAGTGCACACCTTTAATCCCAGCACTTGGGAGGCAGAGGCAGGCAGATCCCTGGGTTCAAGTTTAGCCTGGTCTACAGAGCTAGTTCCAGGACAGCCAGGGCTACACAGAGAAACCTTGTCTTGAACCCCACTATATATATGTATATATATACATATTTATGTGTGTGTATTACATTACTTATTAAGATGTTACTAATATCATACATGTACTCAATCTTTTAAATAGTATCACACATCACAAAGATATTAATATATATAAAGCTAAGGCATAACACAAATATTGCATTTAATTGTATTTATACACATAATATATTTGTGTGTGAAAAATATATTCCAAGTCAGGCCTGCTGGTAAGTTACTGTTATTCCAGCACTAGGAAAGTTGAAATAGGAAGACTGAGGATTCAAGTGCAGCCTGGATTACAAAGTGATACCTGGTCTGACAGGGAGAGATATCAGAAGAAAGGGAGTGGGCAGGGAAGGAAGGAGGGAGAGGGAAGGAGAGAGAGAGAGAGAGAGAGAGAGAGAGAGAGAGAGAGAGAGAGAGGGAGGGAGGGAGGGAGGGAGGGAGGGAGGGAGGAAGGGAGGGAGGGACAGACAGACAGACAGACAGACAGACAGAGAGAGAGTTAAATTACAAATGGAGATAGAGACAGTCAGGATGCCTTTCAAGGGGCATCCAGTCCATCGAATAACACACACTTTTCCATCAGAGTTCCAATGGAGGTGATGGCAGAGCTGAGCATGGCAAATTCTTGGCTCATGAAGACAGCCATTTCATCTTAAAGTTCTTGTTTAGGGTGCTGCTGACTCCGCTTGGCTCATAGAACTGGCATCCTCCTTTCCTGTTCTTGGGGCACCATCTCTATTTTCCATCACCATTTTTAGAGATGTGCCTATTGGGAGTCTCTTGCTTCTGCCTTCGATCTGGCCACACGACTTCCGGGATGATAGATGCTTGAGCTACCTGTCCAACTTTTATTTGGGTTCATGGATTCGAACTCAGATCCTTGCCCTGTGCAGCAAGTGCTTTTGACAACATAGCACTTGGCTTCACCTTTAATTCTAGTTCTAGATCCTCTGCTGTGTGACTTGAGGAAGTTTTCGTAACCCTTTATCCCTAAAATGCAGAGGGAAAATGGCATCCTATCTGCCCCTGTTAGGGGACAGAGATGTCCTCTCATTTTTCGTGAGCCTTCCACCTACTTGAGGAACAGGGGAAGTATATGCTCTACTGAATGAATGAATCAATCAGGCAGAATGACTCCCTCTGTGCTCAAGAGGCTGAGGAAGGAAGATGACAAAACTGAGGCCAGCTTGGGCTGCGTAGTGAGGCCACCCCGTCACAAAAGTCCAAGAGGCAGGGGCTCAGATCATTTGTGTGGATTTTTTTTATTAGTTGTAGAATGTTATATCAGCATAAGATATTTTCTTATCTTTATGTCTCACCAGGGTTACTGTATGAGGCAAGTTCACAATTCCACAGAGAGTGAGAAGTAAATCTGTCCTATGCACATAAGGACAGATTTCCAGGAGAAACACAGACAAAAGTAAAATGGTTTTGAAATTGGAGTCCTTGGACTCCTGAAACTCCTGAAAATGATAAGTGTGGACAGCCATCTGGAGTGGCTGATATGGTTTGTGGTCTCATTCCATAGGAAGTGGTTCCCTGTCCCTTTTTTTTCTGTTTGTGTGCTTTTATAGAAACTACATAAAAAAGAGACTCATTAGAAGAAATATCTTTTTATTACATTTGCCTAACATCTGATCCGTTACCCTAGCATAAGCTTGCAATATGGCTGATTCGAAGTCCTTAGGGACCCTGTGTTAATGAGCAGAGAGCAGATAAGAGTGATTTGTTGTTATCATGCTCATTGTTTCTATCCTACAATGGACAGCAGTCATTTGGCCCCGTTTTTCAAAGACCTACTTGAATTGTCTGAACCCATGAACTTCCTGAAAGTCTAGCCATCAAACTCCATTAGGAGAATCAATGGCTGCCTGGCTCAAAGGCATTAATTTTATTCCCTTTCTCAGTCCAGGAGTCTCCCCAAACCCAGACTAATGCAACAGCTGTGTGTATTTCCTTACAAAAAGTCCTAAACAAGGAAGTTCCATACCAACCAGGGATCATACTTGCAATTGGTCCAAATCACTTTGGAATTTCCCTCTCCTATTAGTTCAGAGACTAGACACTTACCTACCTACCTACCTACTTACCTACCTATCTACTTACATCTATCTATCTATCTATCTATCTATCTATCTATCTATCTATCTATCTATCTATCTTCCTACCTACATACCTATCTGAGACAGGGACTCAACTATGTAGCCATGACTGTTCTGGAACTTGATATATAGACCAGGCTGAGCTTGTACTTGTAGAGATGCACCTACCTCTATTTTCCAAGCGCTGAGATTAAAGGCATGAATCACCAACATACCTGGCCAGAATGGAATTTTGTTAAGAAAAATATGTTTAAAAAGAAAAAGAAACTTGAGGGCTAGGGGCACACTTCTGTAATCATAGTTCTTGGGAGATGGGCACAGGATGATCATGAGTTCAAGGTTACCTTAGGACATATCCTAGGGAGTTTGAGGTCAGCCTGGGCTACCTCAAATAATAACAATACTAAAAGAATAACTACGGGGACATGGACGAGATCCCCCCAACCCTTGCCGACTGCCATAGGCAGGAAAACTGGCCTTGTCCTTCACCTGGGCAAAGTGGGAGAGCTGGTTCCATCCCTCACCTGGGCAAAATGGAAGAGGTGTCCCTGATGGCACCGGCAGAGAAGAGCAGGCAGGCTGACCTACTCAACTACTTACCAGGCCCAGATCTAGGGCTTTGAGTTAGCCCACCCAACATCTACTCCATCTAAGAACTGCTGGAGCACATGAAGGGACCAGTTTAGCAGAACCAAAGCTGCAGCATCTCCGTGACACAGGGCAGCAACAGGGTATCTGAGAGAAGTCCTGGTGAGGATCCAGTATTGGTAATATAGCAGAAGCTGGGGACACCGAGCCAGAACGATGTGACTCATTGCAATGAAAATTTGCTAGCAAAGCTGTTTGGGCAAAAGGGTATACTTGGTGACACCATGACACACCTCAGCTTCCATGGTGAGATGATGATGATGATGATGATGATTATTATTATTATTATTTTCCTTTGGGAGGGTTACAAGAGTGGAGGGCAGTTATAGAGGGACGGGGGAGGGGATGAGTGGGACTGGGGTACCTGATGTGAAATTCACAAAGAGTCAATACAATTTAAGAAAAGAATATACAAGGAGATTGGCTATGTCAGTTTGCTTCATTGTGGTAAACATATGCCACAATGTCAATGTATATCAAACACCTATATGCCCCTTGACATGTACATATATACATAATTTTCATGTATCAACATACTTTGGTAAAGCTGGACAAAGTTTAAAAATATAAAAACATAGAGAAAATACATGTTAAAATTCAATCAGGTTCCTTAGCTAGGCTTCTGTGCAGCAAATTCCACATCTAGCATGCAGGTGGGCATTGTCAGTGTGAAGACAAGCCTGCTTCTTGTGGTGGAAGCATTGTATAAGTGAACTCTAAAAGATAAAAGCCCTTGGCAGTCACTGTACGTCTCAGTCCTCTGCTGGTTAAAACGGTCTCCTTAAGGGCTTAGCTAGGAAGCCGTCCTAGCCTGGTCTGATTGCCTCGTGAACTTAAAGTGAATAAAGATGCATGCACTTCCAAATTATTCATGAGACATTCATCTCTTATGTCTCGGTATATTGCAAAATTGATAAAGATTGAGGCTTTATTGCAATGTTTTAATTTCTAGATGTCAGAGACATGGGCATTTACAAATTTTAATTTTAGGGCCTGCGAAGATAGTTCACCGGGTAATTGCTCTTGTCATCAAGCCTGATGACCCAACTTCAATCCCTGGGACCTACATAGTGAAAGGAGAGAACTAAATCCTGCAGATCGTCCTCTGGCTTTCACAAGCATACATGTGCCCTCACGCATGCACATATACATATAAGTGCACAAATAATAATAAACATTTAAAATGTATTTGTTTTGGAGACAGGTTCTCACTGGGTAAGTCAGGTTGGCGTTGGACTCCTGGGCTTAACTGACCCCCCTATTTCAGGCTCCTGAATAGCTGGGACTGCAGGTGCTTGCCACCCTGGCTGGCAAAAGAATTACTATAGTGCATCTCCGCATGTCCTTCTACTCCACACAGGCTTGTAATCTTAGGCTGTCACCATGAGGTAGAGTCCCAATAGCAGTGAATTAGGGGCTGTTTTCTGTCTGTTGGGCAGTTTCCCTGGTGCTTTATGCCATGATAATGACAACAGCATGGGTGTGATGTGTGGAGTGGGTAGCCAATAACTATCTCACTAAATATTGCAATTGTTATTTAAGGCGGCAACTACCGTTTAAGGCAAGGAGAGGCCTGGAGGATCATTCAGTGTCCAAGATCCACACTAAATGGAAGTGAGGGCTGGATGTGGCTCCAGGTCAGGTCTGCTTGCTATATCCCTTGTCAGAGTTGGAGAAAAAAATAAGCTTCATCCTCTTCCCAAAGTCACACTCAGTGTGTAATTTAGATGAAGATGCAGTTCTTCATCTCTCATAGTCCTTTTGAAATGACCTTAAGTTCAGCTTGAAATGGATAATGCGCTTACAGAAATAATCAGTTCCAGAAAACATGTACCCAGACATAGGCACACACATAAGTGTGTACACACAAAAACATACACAAATATACACACACATACAAATGCACACACATATACATATACACATAAACATATGTACACGACTGCACATACACATGCATGCACACAAACATACAAATACACACATGTACATGCATATCTACATAGACAACTGCACATGCACACACATACATGCATATACACATGCACATGCATACTCAACTGCATGGCCGTGCGCGCGCGCGCGCGCGCGCACACACACACACACACACACCTTGGTTAGATCAGTGTCCTGGCCCTTAGGAACTGCAGCGCGCCACACACACCACCCTGTGATCAGTGCCTGGCCTAGACTGCACGCACACACACACACACACACACACACACACACACACACACACACACACCTTGGTTAGATCAGTGTCCTGGCCCTTAGGTTTTCTTTCTTTTGAGGTGATGGGTATTGTTTTCAGGGAAGAGTGAGGATCACAGACTGCTGGAAACCTATGTCAGAATTAAAAGTAAATTTCCCTTTATTTTAAATAACTCATTTATTTTATAAACAATATATTTATTATTATAAATAATATTTATTTTAAATAACCTCAGACATTTCCTAAGGAAGAACTGCTTTCAAAAGGGTCAACTTTCAAATATCGGTAAGGAAGCTGTTTACAGCAAGTAAGAAATGAGCATGGCCATGTTATTTTCCCATTTTGCAACAGACAAAAATCTCAGTATTTAGTCTTCTCATTTGGAATTCACTGAAATGAAAACATAATCCAAGTTAATTACTGTTCCCTAAGGTATCTGGTTGTATAATGTTTTATAAAATTAAAACCTATTAAGTGCCCATGGGAGGAAAAAAATTACTTCAGATGCAAAGCATTAAAGAAAAAAGAAGAAAGAAAAAAAGCAAGGAGGCAAACCTACTTAGGTAGAACCTTTACCTCCCATATGTAGGCATGGATAACCTGGGAATTCAGGACTAATGGGAATTTGGGGGCCTATTAAAATGTTTAGGGCCTGGAGAGATGACTCTGCCGGTAAAGTGCTTGCCGGGAAAGCAGGTGGAGCTGAGTTTGATTCCCCAGAGCCCTTGCTGAAAACAGAACTAGGTGCTGCTGCATGCCTCTGTAATCCCAGTCAGTACCAGGAAGGCAGGCATGGGAAGAACCTTGAGGCTTGCTGGCTGGACAGTCTGGCCGAGTCTACGAGCTTCAGATTTCGAGAGAAACTGACCCTGGCTCAGAAAGTAAGATGGAGAGTGACAGAGGGAGACATGTGACATGTGACACACAAATGCACACCTACACATGAATATGACATAAGATGGAGAGTGAATGCACACCCACACATGAATACGACATAAGATGGGGAGTGACAGAGGGAGACATGTGACATGTGACACACAAATGCACACCCACACATGAATATGACATAAGATGGAGAGTGAGAGAGGGAGACGTGTGACATGTGACACACCCACACATGAATATGGACAAAAGGTTTTAGGGACTGAGGATGGTGACACACCCCGGAAAGTACTAAAGAGCCTGAAGCAGGAGGCTCGCAGGTTCCAGGCTAACCTGAGCTACACAGAAAAATCCTGTTTTCTTGGGTCTCATTTCCACCTGTGAAATTAAAACAAAAGGAAGACCCCAAGAACAGTGCTTCGGGTGAGTCCAGGTTGAGCTGTGAACTTGCCTCCACCCCCACCCCAGCCCAGGCAGGGGGAACTTTCTAACAGAGGAAAAGCCAACAGCTGTAATTTCAACCAGCTGTTTCTGTCTTCTTACATCAGAGTCATCCCTCTGAGGAAGGGATTTTCCATGTCTTAGTTTGAACTGGCAGACTAATACATAGTTGGTGGGACATTCTGGTAGCCCAGCTTCAGGTAGGCTGAGGAAGGGTGGTCTTAGGTCTGAGGCTATCTTGGGCTACAGAGGCTCTGTCTTAAGCTGTACCTAAGTTACTTAGCATGTGGGTGGCCGTGGCTTTTATTCCCAGCCCTGTACAAACTAGGCACGGTGAGATATTTCGGCAATTCCAGCCCTTGGAGGGTAGAGGGAGGAGGATCAGATTTTTGAGGTTATCTCAGATTAGATAATGAGTCCAAGGACATTCTGGGCCACACGAGACCCCTGTCTAGAAGAAAGGAAGAGAAAACAGAGAAGTTTGGCTTTTCTGGACAACATGTGTCAACATCCAAATCTTTCCCATTTTTGTTCCATTCAAGGCAAGACACACTCACAGAAAATGGAATAGGTATTTATTTGGGATAGGTATGCCAGATGTAGGACTTGTATGAATATTCAGAAGGTGCTGATTTGATTAATTTAGTCAAGTACCAACTCAAGCGAGGAAGACTGTGCAACCAAACAGGACTGACTTCCTATACCTCAGTAGGATGTGCTGGCATTTTGTAAGATACAGCTTGGGGTTTGACCTAGCAGATGTTTGTTCTAAGGCTAATTATATTCACAAGCCTGGTTTTGAGTTTCTGTTTTGTACTTTGATCACCTTCCGTGTGGTGATGGACAGGGGGTCAGTCCTTTCTCATTCCGGTCTCAATTACAGAACACTTTGGACCTGGTTGAACCTCAGGGTCATTTCCCACTTCTAACATTTGATGGTCCTAAGTAGTTGACATACATTCCATGACTCAGTTGGAAGACTTGATAAGATGTGTGCAAGAGAAGCATTTTACTGACTGAGGTATTCTCCTCGCTCTGGGAAAACTTCTTGATTTGGCACATCATTTTTGCTTTTGCTGCAGTAATTGATATTTGACTATACATCATAGCTTTCTAAGAATGTTTAGCCTCTATTGTTCTTTATCCCCAGTTATTTTGCAAGAAAAAATTCCAGCTGTATATTCAGACTAAGTAGGGAATGCTGAGTTTGTTCAGGACATTTGAACTAAGAGGACTACGCTCTACAGTATGAATTAAAAGCTTATGAAGGGACTTAGAAATGATCTCCATGAAAGAAAGAACTGAAGACCCTGGGTTATCTGTCTTAAAGGGTAAGAAGAAGTTGATGGGAGTATAAGGTAGGATTTATCTGCAAACAGTTGAAGAGTCCTCATGTGGAAGGGTACTGAAGAATTTCCAACTGAAGACCAACAAATTGAAACTGTAAAAAGAACTTTCTAACAGAGTGGTCCAAAGATGAGTTCTCTGGCTTTGCAAACATGTAGACGTGGGCTGAGAAATGATTTGTTTGCGTATAAAACACTGGGGGATCTGAGAGGTGATGGGGTTGGAGGGATGATGGGTTCCCCCTAAAGCTGATGCTGTGTGTTCTGGCTGGTTTTGTGTGTCAGCTTGACACAAGCTAGAGTCATCAGAGAGGAAGAAGCCTCAGGTGAGGAAATACCTCCATGAGATCCAGCTGTAAGACATTTTCTCAATTAGTGATTGATGGGAGAGGCCCAGCCCATGGTGGGTGGTACCATCACTGGGCTGTTGATCCTAGGTTCTATTGAGAAAGGAGGCTGAGCAAACCAGGGGAAGCAAGCCAGTAAGCAGCTCCCCTCAATGACCTCTGCATCGGCTCCTGGCTCTGGGACTCTGTCCTGGTTTTGAGTCCCTGTCCTGACTTCCTTCAGTGATGAACAGCAGTGTGGAAGTGTAAGCTAAACTAACCCTTTCCTCTCCAATTTGCTTTTTTGTTCACGGTGTTTCGTCACAGAGGTAGGAATCCTAACTAAGACACTGTGCTTCATCCCAAACAAATTCTCCACCATTTTATTTGTTGATAGAGAGACAAACGCCCTCACACTGCAAACATTTGGCAAGTGCCATCCAACCAGTGTGCTATAGAAGTCTTCAGTCAGCAAGCTCTCAAGGCTGTTAAACATATTTGGAAAAAATACTTCTTCTCACAAGTATGTAATAAAGTATGAATCGGTTACCTTGTAAATAGAGTGCCTTAGTCACTTTTCTTGGTGTGGGGACAACACACCTGACAAAAACAGCTTAAGGGGTGAAGAAAGGCTTATGTGGATCACAGTCTGAGGGTGCAGCTCACTGTGATGTGGTGGGCAGCAGAGAGGTGGCTGGTCACATTGCATCTGCAGTCAGAAGCGGGGAGGGGGGAGGGAGAGAATATTCCAGAACTCATTAATATATTATTAATAATAAATGCAACAAAAATTCACATCTGTTTGAGCCTCAGGAAGTTGCTTATTCATGTGAAGTCTAGTTTCTTCATTCATAAATAGTGAAATAATAATAACAGTATTCTTTGTGGGTCATCCAAATCACACCCTAATCAGAATGGATCCTGGGCCAATTTTTCTGACTACCAGCCAGCCCTTTGAATGGTAGCAGACCAGCTCTATCTGTGGGGTCTAGCTACAAGAAGGAATTCATTGAATTGAGTGTAGCACATAGAAGATTCTGGATAAAGGTTCATCCCCCTCTGTCACTTAAAGCTGAGATTGGGCTGAATGTGATGGATTGAAATCAGTTACAGGAGTTATGACAATCTTATTACTGATCCTATTCCTTTAGGGTTCATTGATCTCAATTTTTACCCTGAAAACATGCTTATTTCTATGCAGTGCTTATTTAGTTTTGAGTATAGAGCAACAACAGCAAAAACAACACGTCATTCTATTGTTCCTGATTGCCTACTACAATGAGATGGTAAGACCCTATTGGGGAAGACATCACATACTTTTGGTGTAGGACAAAGAAATGTCCAATTGGAACCAACCAGACAATTTTCTCCCTGATAGCATTCATAGTGCCAGTTGATATTATGCAGCTCTTGGCAGAGAAAAGACAACAGGGTTCTTCCAGTATTACATTCTGCATACTACAATACTAGCTTGCCTGGAAAAAGATGCATGCTTTGGTGCAACTGTGGCATGGCTGTTATGGGGACAACCAACTGCTTTCTGCTTGCATTTGAGGCCTACAGATAAGAGGGAGTTCATGCCTGCTACTAAATCTGATCTGAATCCCATGGCTAGAGAGGTCTCAGGTCCTAGGGGTAAACTACCAGTGTTTTACTAAACAGTTGCGTTGATCAGTCCAGTCGATGTCTAAAGATTTAGGAGTGTGTTCTGACATTAGTGCTGCTCTCAACCTTGGTCTGGGAAGCTGCTTTCTGCATTGGGCAGCTTTCAGTGCAGACTCACAAGTGGGCAAAGTGTTGAGATTAAGTGCCTTAGTAGTCAACCTGAAATGGAACATCTCTATCAGCTCCTCAACCCCAAAGGCTAAAGGAGCACCATGGAAGTAGGGGTAGAAAGAATGAAGAGCTGGAGGATAGAGAGTTTGCACTCATGATCTCATAGCAACCGTAGTTACCTGAACAAGATGAATTCCAGCATAGATAGGGGAGGGCTCATGAGACCCCACCCTAGCTGCAGAGCTGTCAGCAATTCATGGCTGCTGGCAGGGGAGGGGTTAGGCATTTGGATGGTGGCCACCGGTTGGTTGCTCATGCTTTATGGGATGGCTCCACACCTGTGTTCATGCAGGTAGAACTAATTGGACATAGTGGGTCATCATGAAAAGAAAGAGCATGTGGATTTGGGAGAGGCAAATGTTGGGTGGGAGAATGGGAGTGGGGAGCTGGAGTTAGTAAGTGATAAAATCAGTTACCTTTCTCTGGAACTTCTACAGTTCCTGTTTCCATTTCCTGAGTGCTGGGGTTACAGGTATGAATCATCATGCCTGGGATTATGCAGTGTCAGGGATTGAACCCAGGGCTTCAGGTTCTAAACACATATTCTACCAACAGAGCTATACCCTCAAGTCCCCTAAAGCAGTGTTTCTCAACCTTCTTAACACTGTGGGCGACTTTTAATACAGTTCCTCATGTGGTGACTTCCAACCATAAAACTATTTTCATTGCTACTTCCTGTTGTTTTGCTACTGCGTAAAACTGTAATGTAAACAATTGTGTTTTTCTGATAGTCTGTAAAAGGGTGATTTGACCCAGGGGGCTGTGACCCACAGGTTGAGAACCACTGCAAAGGAATTTCTTCATGAGGAGGAGCTAGGCTGCAAGAAAAGGCATAGGTTTGAGATGATCAAGCAACTTTTGAGAAATCTGCAGGTCCTTGGTTAAGGAACCTCTATGGAGATGTGGAAGGGTGGGGGCTGGGACCTCCACCTCAAGAGACCAACATCACTTAGCAGCAAGTTAGTTGTGTTCTCAGCTCTGGTGGTGGAACAGCAGGTGTCTGGGGTAGATCAGAAAGCAGGTGGCTAGAGGGAGGACTCAGTGTGGGCTCTTCTGCACATCCCAGTGGGAAAGAATTAGGAGAGGTTGGCTGGGGAGTCCTCCAGTCTGTGGCTTATCACTGAAGTAAAGAGAGTTTCCCTCTTAGGAGCCACTGCAAAACAGTTTACTTGAGTTCTTGATTTTCTGTGTCAGCTGCCACCATGGCTGTTCTGGCTCCAACCCAAAGGTATCTGAAGGAGGTTTGTGTGGGTCCTTGTTGGAGTGGCCTGATGAATCAGATACACTGCAATGTAGCGTCAACTCCCTTCTCAGAGCTTTCTCTTATGAAATACCCTGGATGACAAACTGTTTACTGTATCCTATTTTCCATCACCTTGAGTTCCTGAGAGATCATTTAGCTATTAATATGGTGTATCTGTCTATTTATCACCTATCCATCAGGCTATCAATCTGTTTCCAAAAAGCCCATCAGATAGTCCCTAAGTACTCTGAACTTGTGCCCAGCAGGCATGCTGGGGCTTGTGCAGGGCTAAGAGACCTAGTTCTTGATCTAGTTTTATAGAGAGCAATTAGCATAAAGGGAACAGGTTTATAGGCAGCACTCTAACTTTAAAATGTTTCATATGCATCATAATCAAGCTCTTAAAAAAACAACTCTGGAGGAAGCTGATTAAAATCTCTCCTCTCTCTTCTCAGCCTGCCTATGTTTGAAGTTCAGGAGATACTTTCTCTGGGAACATAAAACCCCTCGTCTAACGGTATATGTGCCACACCACCCATTCAGGCGGCCATCCTTTTTCTCTGAAAACCTTGAGGGTGTGCCAAGCAGATCACAGCATCAACACACTTGCAGAAGCAGGCATGTTCCCAGGGTCCCACACATTGTGCTTTTCATGTCTGGGCCAGAACATACAGCAAGGGAGAAACCACTTTCCAAGTAGTGTGGGGCATACTGATTGCTGAAAGCACAGAATTTATCTCACTTGTTGTTACCCTCAGCGAGTCCTGTGGGAAAATCCCCATCCCTGACTAAGGCAATGCTGTTAGCAATGCCCATCAAGGTTGCACTTGGAAGCAACTCCCCATCATCTCTGTAGCCACATCTATAGCTCAATGGGGCTGAAGAGCAACACCACGTCTATGTGTCTTCCCCCACCCTGAAAACCCAGACCTTCACCTAGATCATGTGTGTCTTATCTGAGACCCATGGAGTGCACACATCTCATGATAGCTGTGAATTTGGTCTGACACCTCCGCAGTTGAAAACATCCTGTTGAAATATCAAAAGTCCGGACAACCCCAGCCTAGAGTTTATTTAATCACAGAATGTGTTCTGAATTTGTCACTATAACAAATGCTTGAAATAATTAACTGATAAGGAGGAAATATTTATTTGGCCCATGGTTTTAGAGATTTGAGTGTACAATCAGGGCTTTCAGACCTCTGGTGGTGGTGGTGGTGAAGGGGGTAATATGTGGTGGTGAAGGGGGTAATATGTGGTGGTGAAGGGGGTAATAGGTGGTGGTGAAGGGGGTAATAGGTGGTGGTGAAGGGAGTAATAGGTGGTGGTGGTGTGTGTGTGTGTGTGGAATCACAGAGAGCAATCATGGACAACATGTGGTTGAATAAACTAAAACCCCATAGTCAGGGAGTGAAAAGGAGAGTCGACAGAAAAAGTTCCCAGAATCCTCCTTGAGAGCTTGATCCAGTGACCTAAAGACCTTCTAATAGGTCCCATTTCTGATAGGTTCAACCATATTGAAGCACAAGCTTTTAACACAAGGGTCTTTGAGGAACTCTTAAAACTGAAACCACAATCCAGATTTTTCCGAGACCCCTATTTTTTTCTTTACAGTCTCATTTCTTCTTGATGGTTCCAGAAAGGATACACAGATTCCAAGACTTTGTCACAAAGATCTCTTTCACTCTTGGAATTTTAACTCTACTATCATTTATAAAAATCTGTGACTTCCACAATTCATTTTGAGTCACTCACCTGCCTCTGGGACTTGAAATTCTGAATATCCATGGGTCATTAGTGACTGAGTTTGTTGGGAGTGAAGGAATGCTCAGGATTTTGGCCCATGAATCTGTCCTGTTATATAGAAAAAGGGAGATTTAGAAAATAGCATTTCCATTCTTTTAAAAAGACATTAGTTTCTCTCTCCCTCTATCCCTTTCCCTCTTTCTCTTAGTGCCATGGATGAAATCCAGGATCTCACATATGCCAGCCAAACACTCCACAAACTGAGTTCCACGTCCGGCCCAACATTTCCACATCTTGTTTTGTTTAATCATCGAAGGTGAGACAATGTCTAGGTGCCTGGAGACCTTGTCCTTCTTCCACTTTAAAAAGAATTTTCCCATTCTCAATCAGATTGTGGAACCATTTTTCAGCATATTATCTTTTTCCTTCCTTTTTTGAGGCTGACCCCCACACTCACTTGGACGCAGGGAGCGATTGTTCCACATCCAGTGGCTTCAGGGCACTGTGATTACAAGTGTATGGCTACAACTCTCCTGTATGGTGTTGGGGATTGATCCCAGGACTTTGGGTATGTAGGCTAGCACTCGGCCAGCTCAACTACAAGCCTAGCCCAATATCTTCCCTTTTCAAGAAATATTTTAGATTGCCCTCCAAAAACTTAAATAAAAGGAGTGACACCATTTCAGTGTTTCATTTTAGTGTTTGAACCCTTCGACACGCAGTGTATTTACAATGCAATCCTTTCTCATTTTGGTTTTGTTATTCATGCATTGCACACGTGGATGTGAGCATGCATGGATGTGGAGGTCACAGGACAACCTGTGGGAATTGGCTCTCTCCTGACATGATATGTGTGCTGGAGAGTGGCAGCAGGTGCTTTTACCTGCTGAGCTGTCTCACAGGCCCCGAATTCTATACTTTTATTACGTTTTGATAGTAGGTTCTGCTATTATATTCTTTGAGTCATAATAACTAAGGGAAATTGAAGCAAGAATGAGAGATGCTATTTTATAATACAGTAAATCACAGGGTTGAACCTGGTCAGATGGGTTAAACTTCTACCACTGAAATCAAATTATTACTTTAGTTCAGTAAATTACTGCTATGTGCTCGCAGAAGAAAGAACAAGACCGTGCAGGCAGGCAGTAATTTTTTGACACATAGGTTAATTTTATGAAGTGTTTTATATATTTTCAATAAAATATATAGGTAATTAAAAATTGAACTAGGGTGCTTTTTGGGGACTTACAATAATTAGCACATACACTGCACTATATATTTTCAAAAGCTTTATACGTCGTTAATTAACTAGGGGTGAGGTAGTAAGTGTGATTATACCCATTTTACAGGTGAGCAAACTGAACCATGGAGTACTTAAATAAACTGCCTCAGGGCTCTTAGCAAACCAGGGGAGAAGACAGGTTGAACTGAAGCGCCTGTGATGTCTGCTCTGGTCTTCGCCTCTCCTTCAGTCAATAATAGTTGTGTATTGTACCTTCGTTACCTTCATTCGTTGATAGTGGACAGATGCAGTCATGAAAATGCATCTTGTTTATCATTTGGGGATGATTTTAATTCATATTTTGTTTGTTTTGATACAGGGTTTCTCTGTGTAGCATTGTAGACCAGGCTGGCCTCGAACTCACAGAGATCCTCCTGCCTCTGCCTCCTGAGTGTTCTCCAAGGGACATGGCTAGTCAGCAGAATTAATGGTAGATATTGTATTAAAACAAAGTAAGGCCGGGTGGTGATGGCGGCAGTGCATGCACATCTTTAATACCAACACTCAGCATTTTAATCAACAGAGCCATCTCCACAGCCCATCAAGGAACGTCTTCTATGCTGCTTTCTTGGTGGAGGGTGTCGTCTTTTGTTGGATCTAGAGCATCTGGGATTTCACATTTTGTTTGGGGTTTTTGGAGGCATGGTCTTCCTATAGGACTCAGATTGGTCTCAAATTTATAATCATTGACCTGTTTACTATGCTCAGCAAGAGCTTGGTGACATTTAGGTAAAACTGAGGCGGGGATGGAACTAGAAAAAAGGTTGTTCGGGGTCTGAACACCTGGAAGAATATTCTAGAAGGTCATGACAACTGTAAGATAGGAGCGCAAATGCCCTAATTATGAAGGCAGGAATAAGACTCCTTGCCCATTTTTTTTCTAGCATAAGGCCATAGGAATAAACATTTATGTATTAGTTGAGTTAGGGACAGTTGATACAAAGTCTTTGCTGACAGTGTGGAGCTGTGTGGTAAGCACAGAGAATGGAAACAGCAATTGTAGAGATCAACACTGAACTAAGGCTTGCAAGAGAGTTTCCTTATGCTTTCCTGGAAAGGACAGAGCAAAAGGATCCCCCCTCCCCAATCTGACAAGCTTCATGGTGCCAGAGAGGAGGAGAACTAGCTCTGCCATCAGAATTAATTTGCATTTTAAGCACAAATCTAAAAGAACTAAGAGTATCAAACGAAGAAATGTAATAAAGCTGGGGGCTGGGGGTACATGGCACTTAGTGTACACTCAGTGCCTCGTGTACATCAACTCCCTTCATCCTTACAAGGGCTTTCTGAGGGATACACAGTATTTTCTCACTTGTCAAGTGATAGAGCTGAGGGGTAGAGAGGTTAGTGGCCTAACAGTGCTCGCTGGCTAAGCAACGAAGCTTTAACTGGACTTCCAGGTGGTTCTGTTCTGGTTTTCTTATTACTTCACTTGTGAAACTGAGAGCAGGGGGATAAAGTCAGGCAAGCTGTGTTAACACCACAGTGTCTACTACTTCACAGACGCAAAGCCACTGTTAGTTATACCAACTACTGTCCTCTAATGACATTTCTATTGAGCTTGTGGCATTGATGGTAACTACAGAATTATAGAATCAAATGAGTCCCTTCCTTCCCCTTCCCCTCCTTTCTCCTTCCTTTTCTTTTTATTTTTTTCTTCCTGATCTGCAACTTTCTCCATAGAGCAGGAAGGCCTCAAATACACAATAGTCTTCCTGCTGTTACCTCCAGAGGGTTAAAATTACAGATATGTGCCACCGTCACTGGCGCGGTTTTTTTTCCTATTTAAAATAAGTTGCACTGGGCATTTCTGACAGTACTGTGCTGATTAGCCCTTCTCCGAGCCTCTTTGTTTTGTTTTGAAACATTGCATAGCTCAGGCTCAGTGTGGCTGGTCTTGAACTCGTGCTCCGCCTTCCTCCACTTCTCAATTGCATCTGACTCCTCACTCTTTCGTGGCTGTCTCTGCCATGCTGGAGGCTGTACTTTCCACTGTCTCCCATAGTCCCGTACACCTGGGATCAGCATCCTTAGAAGGAAGCAGTACATCCTGTGCTCATTAACATCTCACACGTCACCACTAGATTTCAGCTGGTCTCCTCTGGGTGACTTGGTAGGTGAAGGTGACAATGTAGTTCTTTCTCTAGAGGCCTCTGTACTTCATGCCCAAAGGCAGACGGCAACAAGCGATATAAACAGTGTAATCTTAAATTACTCATTTTGGAAATGCATATGCAAACAAACACAGATTTTAGGCCTCATTTGGGAGACAAGAACATTGAACTTCATGTTCCTTTGATTTTATCAGCAATTTATCAGATTGAGAAAATTAGTGGGACTTATTTAGCAATGGGGAAGGAAAGATGGAGCAGGTATCTCTGCCGGGTAAATCATCTCTCATCTTTCCGCCTATTTCTCCCTATCTGGAAAGCAAGCCCGCCCTAGGATATAATTCAGACTTGCTTGCTAACACTTTCCATGTGGTGAAGAAGGATGAAGGAAGAAACCCTGGCTTAGGCATGAGTGAGGCGTGCACTGTCAAACCTCTGCACTGTCTGACTCTTGTTCCTCAGCTATTGTGGTCTTCAAATGGTCCTGAGCCAGTTGTTAGGACAGTTTAGGAGAAGAAACGGACCTGTGTATTGTGTGACGTGTCTTTTCTGCCATGGTTTGCTAACTCTTTGCCCAAACTCACATGAAAGGAAACAGAGTAAAAAAGAAAGAGTAACTAAATGGTGCAAGGTTTTTGTAATTCATGTTTTTCCAGAAGATGCAGCCCGAGGCTGGCTGTAGCTCAGTTGGTAGAGTGTTCCACTAGCATGCAGAAAGCTCTGGGTTCCACCTCCAGCACCATGTATATATATATAGCCTGGGTATGGCCATATGTATCTGTAACCCCAATACTCAGGAGATGGAAGCAGGAGCTCAGGGTCATCCTTACCTTCATGGCTGGTTCTAGGCTGGCCTGGGGTACACAAGAGCCTTTCCCTCTCTCTGTCTCAGTCTCTGTTTCTCTTTTTCTCTGCCTGTCTGTTTAGGTCTGTCTCCCTCCCTCCCTCCTTCCCTCCCTCCCTCCTTCCCTCCCTCCCTCCTTCCTTCCTTTTCTTTCCCTCCCCCTACAGACAGAAAAAGATGCTCCATGATATTTGGGTTGGTTCATTTGCACGAGTCCTTCATTAGGAAACACTCTCTGTTGACTGTGACTTATCTATGAAAGTGTGTTTCAGACCTGACTGTGATGTGTCAACATCCAAGGGGCTTCTGGGGTGCTGTTCTCTCTGCTTGAAGGCGGGGGGGGGGCATATCTTGAGGGTGTGTATGTGTTATTTTTCATCAATAGACATATATTTATTTAAGAAAGTGTTTTCTACATGCTAAGTAATACTCACTCTCTCGCACAGTTCTGTTTTTTTATGTGCAGATATATGCCAATGGAGGCTTAAAATCCTTTGCATATTTCCAAAATTCTAGTCCCAAACTGCTGTTTGGTAGGCAACTGACCGCTCCATGGTAGTCCTAGCTCTGACAGTACAAAGTGAGAAGAGGAAAACAAAAAGTGCTGAGCAGAGAAAACCCAAGTGGCGTATTTCTTCAAGCACAGAAGAGGCCTGCTGCTCTGTCTGCTAGGCAGTCTCAACTTATGCTTGGCTGAATTTTAAAACTCGTATGTGTGTGTGTGTGTGTGTGTGTGTGTGTGAGAGAGAGAGAGAGAGAGAGAGAGAGAGAGAGAGAGAGAGAGAGAAAGAGAGAAAGAGAGAGAAAGAGAGAGAGAGAGACTCTGTAGAGTATAGGCCAGAGGAGTACTTCGGGTGTCTTTCTCAACAACTCTCCTCCTAAGTTTTGAGACAGGGTCTCTCACTAGAACCTGGAGCTCACCAGCTACTGCTAACAGATCCTTGATCTCCAGGGAGTCTCCTGTCTCTACCTCTCCAGCACTGGGATTACAAACTTCTCCCACCATGCCTGGCTTTTTGACATGGGCATGAGGCAAGCAGTTTACCAACAGAACCACCTCCCCATCACCATAAATTGTGTGCTCTTTGGATATCAGTTCATCTTAGATGGTGCTCCAATCTGTTGTGAGCACATGTAGCATGAAGCACCAGAAGCATTGCAAAGAAATCTTGCTTCAGATACTTACCATTGACTATGAGAATCTGGGGTTGGACTCTTTCTTTTTTTAAATTTAAATTAGAAACAATCTTATTTTGCATGTCAATCCCAGTTCCCTCTCCCTCCATCCTCCTATACCCTCCACTGCCCCCCATCCCACCCCCAATCCACTCCCCAGGGAGGGTGAGGCCTTCCATGGGGGATCATCAAAATCTGTCACATCATTTGGGGCAGGGCCTAGGCCTCCCCCCACCATGTATCTAGGCTGGAAGAGTATCTCTCCCAAAGTTCATTCATACACTAGGGATAAATATTGATTCCACCACCAGAGGCCCCATAGAATGCCTAGGCCTCCTAATAGTCACCCACATTCAGGGGACCTGGTTCAGTCCTATGCTGGTTTCCCAGCTGTCAGGCTGGGGTCTATGAGCTCCCACTTGGTCAGTGGGTTTGACTCTTAAGAGTCAAACACTTAAGAGCTTAATATCTACTGGGAGAAAGTGATTGCAGCCTATTGTGAATTAAAACATGTCAACACAATGTGAAGATTTGGAAATACAGGCCCCATGGTTTTGGATGAGCTGCTGGATTCTCCATTTTGATCCAGACGTTGCAACACTTAGCACAGGGTATCTAGTTTTTCTGCTACACAGAATGGCCTGAGAGCGACCAGGGCGGCCGTTGGAGATTGCACCTGGAAACGCCTCTCTACCACACTGGTTGGTGAAGACCATAAAAGAAGAGCAAAGTTAATTGTACTCATTGCAAAGATTGTGCTGTGTAAGCGTCAGCATTGTCTGTTTTAATGCAGGTCTTGGCCAGGGTCCTGTGAACCATTAATTAAAAATCACGGCTTGGCTGTCAGCAGGTAAACAGGGGTGCTAAATTTCATCATTTATCTGTCAAGTTCAAGTGTGGATTTGAAGTCACGTTCTTAATGAAACTGGTGACAGAATGTCTTTTCCTTTGTGCCAATCCCAGACCCCAGCAGCCAAGAGTCTCTAGGACTGTTCCTCTCTTAAACTGTTAATACGCTGGACATTTTACTGGGCCCTTCAACGCTCATGTTCTTTGGTTTGTAATGTTAAACTTACATCTGCCTTTGCTTTACCATCTGGTTCAGAGACATCAGGAGACAGTTTCTTTGCTAGCATAGATTACAAAAAAATTTCAAAGTTTTTATTTATTTTAAATCCACATTAGGGAGTTTGAAAGTCAGTTCACTCAAATTCACTTAAGTCTGTATTCACATCCTAAATTTCCTCAGAGATCGCCTTACTGAGGTAGAAAATGGAAGTTATTTTAGATTTGGGCAGTGGTGCGACTGCCAGAAAGGTCCATCTCATGAAAAATCTCTATTGTTTCTCCCAACTCTCTGGTTTATGGGGCTGACGTCATTCAGAGATGAGAGAGAAAATTTTGTGGCACTGTTTCAAAAGCCAAACACTTCTCACTTAGTCACTAAGTTAATAACAACACAAGAACTGTTAAAGACGTACCAAGCTCACTGGAACTGGAATTACAACAGAGCAACTGCTTGCTGTTCCCCCCCCGTGGGGGGTGGAAGCTGAGCAAACAAGCAAGTCCAACAAAATCTGGATGGGCAGGGATGGTACCCGAGACAACAGAAAGTGTGCACAGAAACCCACACTGAAGGTGCCCAAGCATCCCATGGAAAATGGGCTAGTCTCCTAAATGCCGCATACATCTCTATTCTCTTAAATGCCGAATACATCTCTTCTTTCCCCGCCACTGGCTTGGCTCAGGAATGCATGGAATACCACCTCCCCTTACACCTGGCTTCACAAGAGCTCAGCTACAGCTTCTCCTTAATCGTCTCTGATTTGTATCCTTAAATGGTAAAAGGTTTTCAAGGAGCCACGCTGGATGATGTTACGTCATAAAAAGCTCACATTCTTCTTCACCCCATTCCTCATCCGCAACTCTTCCGCCCCAATCCACTATGTCTCCTTGGTGTCATTTTGGCAAAGAAGAAATAAAAAAATCAACTAAAAAGAGGAAGGCAATTTTACTTTTACTGTTAATAATCTAAATGCTGTATTTCTACCGTCTGCCAGATTTTCATGTTGGGAATGAGTTTCTCTGAAAACCTGAGAGATGTTTTATGTTTTTGCAGCTGTATGGTTTTAAAGACAGGCTCAGAATCATTTATTGGCATTTCTCACTGAACTTTTGTTTTTATAGGTGTGTAAATGTGTTATCAAAGATATTTTAGCATTTACTAAAGACTGGAGTTTGTGAGTTTGTAGGCTTTAGTTATGAAGAGTTGCTCATTTTTTCCCCCTCCCAAATTCTACTTTCTTGAAAGAGATGGAATCAGTTAGTTGACAGGCACTCTGGATTTTTGCACTAAAGTCTTTGACTGTCATTTATTTTGCTTGAGATTGTGATAAAAAAGCTAAAATTCCAGCACTCTTAATAAGACATTTTTTTCTTTTCCTTTGCCCTCCCCTCTGGCTTTGAAATGATTGCTGCTATTTCTTCTCCATTTCTCTTGAACATCATTTTTTGCTTGGTTCAGACGTCTCTGGCCATATGTAAGCAATGACTCCAAAACCCAGTCATTTGTCTGAATGATGGGGAGAGCACGGGTTCTGATGCCTAGGCAGGGGACCTGAGGATATATGGTGTAACATCTTCCATGCTGATCCTGATGCAACCTGAGTCAAGAACCTGATATGCAGTAGTCACGGAAGAAGGAAGGGATTGGAAAAGGAGCCTTGGTGTGCTTCCCCTAGTAGAAGGCAGGTCCAATTACTCAGTGATTCCCTTACATGTAGAGTAGACGGACATTTATTGAATACCCACTATGTGCTGGCACCAGGCCACGTAGTCAGATGCTGAAATGAATAAGATCCAGTTCTGCCCTTGATGTCCTCATTCTCTAGTGAGACAGGCAGATGTGTCAGCAGACACTTTCCATTTCATGTGGTTGTTCTGAGACAGAGTTACATACATACATTGAGGGAGAGCCTGAGCTAATTGCAGGGCTTTGGAGAAGGTTTACTGAAGACTGACTGTCTGTGGGTTTGAAAGACACTAGGGACTCATAGGTAGAAAAATCAGGGGGTATGAGGGACATCTGAGAAGGATGTGAGGACAGTCACAAGGGGCATTTGGATGCTCAAGTCAGGATGACTTGGTGCCATACTTAGATAGTGGTTTCCTTCATCCTCCTTTTCCCGGAGACTTGCAGCATCAAAGCATCAGAGCATCAGCAGGAGAAAGAACCGAAGTGTGAGCTCTGATAAGAGTAGATGGGGCAATGCTTTCTTTGCGATAAACTGGTGTCTCCTCCTCTATCTGACAAAACAGGCTGTTATTGTCTCCAGGGTGTGGCTACAAAGATGTATAAGGCATGAGAGTCTCAGGTCCAGTTTTGGAGCTCAGCCTATGGTGCATTCCTCTAGCCTAGAGTGACGAATACGCAGTAAGCTATCCATGACTATTAAATATCTGATAAAGTCATGTGCAGGAAGGCGCTTTGTAGACGGTTCAACCAATTGGGATTTAATGCAGTGAACAGAACACGTGGGTTGTGTGGAACAGAAAAGGTCTCAAGTGGAGATATAATTCAGTGCTGTTCTAGCATACACAGGGCCCTAAATTCTGTCTCTAGCAGCATGTAAATCAGGGTGACACACACAACTCTGAAATTCCAGCACTCCAGAGGTAGAAGTATATGGATCAGGAGTTGAAAGCCATCCTCAGTCTCAGCCAGTGCATGGTAAATCTGGACTATGAGAGACCCTGTCTCAAATAAACAGAAAGGACTTCAGTGCAGAGAATTTGGTATTTGCAAAATCCTTAAACAAACTCCAGCACCACCACCATAGCTACAATGTGTTCTCCTTCAAACTGTTCCAACATTCTGTGCTGTAGTTCTGCCATCTGGGTGAGAGGCACAACAGTGTCCACATCTCACAGGGTAATGTGTGATAGAGAGACAACTGATGAAGAGTATTTGGTGTAGAGTAGGCAGTCAACCCCTCGTTGCTATGGTGATGATTATGAATATCACCATTAAGAAGTGCTCAGGAATGAGAAGGAACCTTCAGCACCAGGGGCAATGTGATAGGTGGGAAGGATATGGGAGAACTCTCCATCCACACCAAGAAGTTTTTCCCGTAGACTCCCAGGATGTCAGACTGGGAGACTACAGTGAGAGTGCTAACCTCACTGCTGACCAAGTATCAGCTTGTCCAGCAGTACTCATCACCCTCAACATTCATCGATTTTTCTTTGAGAACCCTAATAGGCACAGGAGGAATGAGAGGTAATAGAAAAGATTTTACTAAAAGCAAAGCCAAATAAAAACAGCAACCTTTATAGGACTTTGACATAAATAATCTGTGTACTTCTATACATTTTAAGGTCTTTTTTTCAAAACGAATATCTAAAGCATGGGCCAGAGAGATGGCTCAGAGAGTAGAAGGCATTTGGTGAACAAGTCTGGAAACGTGGGCTTGATTCTTAGAACCCTGGTGGAGATGGAAGAAGAGAAGAGTTGTCCTATGACCTCCACACACATGCCGTGGTGTGCACAAGCTCCCCACACCAATAATACATACAATTTAAAACTGAAATCATAAGAGATACAAAAACCACGTGGCATGTGTAACCAAGTGCTCACTGAGCTACAGGCTGGAACTACGCTGGGATAGGGGAGAGCCTCGTCAGTCAGTCATTCCAGTAGTTTCCCATACCTCCCACCACAACCATCATTCCATCTTGCTTGGCAGTTATTTCTGTGCTTTTCTTTTCCATATAGTTTTATCACCAAACTGTGCTTCTCTAATTTCCCAAATTATGTAGTCTTTTACAGTGTGAGGGGTCTAAAAGCTCACCGAGAGAGCTTTCACAGCCCTGCTGGGGACAGAGCTCTGGCACGGTGCTCATGCAGTTCATGCAGTTCATGAGGTGAGACTGCATTGGGCTGAGGAGGCAGATGGAGAGGGGATCCTGGACCTCCCACCAGGTTGGGGCAGGTGTGGTCAGCCATCCCATGCTTTGGTCTCCTTATCCATCTTCCTCCATCTGCCATCAGTGAGCAGCTCAAAGACCAGGAGTGATTCAGGCAAATGTGTCTGCAAAGACAGGTGTGAGGAGGAGCTCTGGGAAGGCCAAGAAAACCTTCGCCACCTCAAAAAGCACCTGCGGATCTTTATGACAAGATGACGTGACACTTTGGGGTTTTCAGTCTGCCTCAGCCCTGGAAGTACAAACCACAGGACCTTTAGGCCAAGGGTGGGGACACCCAGAAAGGGCCGGCCCTCACCTTTCCTGTTGAAGAAAAGTCGAGAAAAAAAGATTTGAGAGTGTAAGAGAGAACAAGCCAACAGCAGGGAAAAAAACCAAGCTAACAAGACAGCAAGGGGTGTTTTCTGGTAGGACTGGCATCCCTGAGAAAAGTTCAGGGGATTGCAGAGGAGACTAGGACATATGAAAGGATACCGGAGACACCGTTCACCCTTTTGACTGAGCCTGCTAAGTTTCAACGTTCATTTTCTTTTCTTGAAAAAATAAAAAGACTTTTTGGCTGCAGAGCCACGTGGAACAGAGTGAGGGGGGAGAGGAAAACTCTACTCTTCACGCTTGTATTCGCTCTGTGTGGGCAGCAGGGTTTACTGCCATTATTTTTTATTTTTATTTCATACATCATTAAAATCCTTTGGCCCTCCCCTAAGTCAGCACACTTAAAAAATAATGAGGAAGGGAAACGCTAAAGAAAAATGCAATTCTGGTCATGTGTAGGAAGATGCTATGAAGAGCAGGGGCCACGGACTTTCTCCATGGACCCCAGGTGTGGAGAGATGAATCTCGCTACTTAAAAAGTTTGAACCTTCCCCAGGTTTGAGAGTTTTTGAGTATGCACTTGAGGAAATGCTTGGGATACAGAATGCACATCCTTTCTGTGGCCTTGGGCAAGGTGCTTAACCTTTGGGTGCCTCAGTTTCCCGCTCTGCAAAATGGGGATAATGATACTTAATGACCTCACCATGCTGAGGTAAGGATTAATTAGTTGATGTTTGTAAATGGCTTTGAAGCCAGAAAATGCTACAACAGAGCTAGGCATTAGTATTAATAATACATTTCAACTGAGTTAATACTTGCATCGGCTGTCTTGAATTTCCCTAGCAGATTCATCTGGGGACTTACTTTTCAGCTTTGCTCATTAAAATGAAACAAAAAGGAGCGTTGCTGGGAGACAGTAGCTCTGATCTTCAGGGCAAAGATGAACTCATATCTGCCTGGAGTAAAAGGATATCTTTTCCAGGGGTGTCCCAGTAGGAATGCCAAATGTCACAATGGAATAGGAGGTGCAGTGTGACTCCTTAGCAGCTCAGACGTGAGGATAATGCTGGGCAAACACATACAAGAGAGAAGCTCGCAGATCTGGGAGGAAACCACTTTCCAGAACTGATTCAATTCCTACGGTCTGGACCTAACCACAGAGTGTTTTATCTGTCCTCTGCCTTGGGTTGTTTTTCACTCGTAGGTCCTCTTTTCTGGCCTCCACCCTTTCCTGTGCTAGGTCACTTTGGGCTGTGTACTGTATGCTGCGTTTTAAGTCTCCTGTGAGATCCATGTTCATCTGTTTTCTGAACATCTGAACTCTGCCCCGTCACCATGATGTGAATATTTCAGTCGGTGGGTAGCAGAGCAGAGCCCCTGGTACCCAACACAGATTCAAAATGTATTTGCCTTGCTAGAGCTGGGTCTTGGAGATTTCCTGAGAGCCTGGTGCTGAGGACCTAGGAAGGTGTTGGATCCATGGCATGTACGTTTACTTCCAATAATTATACCAGTCCCATTTCTGTTGCTATAGTGAGATAACAGAAGCTTGGTAGTTTCTTAAAAAAAGAGGGTTACTTAGCTGAGAGTTCTATGAGTTCAAGGGTGTTGTCCAGCATCCATCCAGCTCTGGGGGAAGCTTCATGATAAAGGAGATCTCACAGGAGAGACAAGAGTAAGCTTGTTTTATTAAAAAAGTCCCTTGCTAGAATAACTCCCATGAGAATTCCATTAATGCCTTCTTAGGGCAATGTACTTGGTGAGCCAATGACCTCCCACTAGGACCTACCTTTTTTTTTAATTAAATTTTTAAAATTTGTTTTATATACCAACCACAGTTTCCCTTCTTTCCCCTCTTCCTGCTCCCTCCCCCACCTCCTGTGTATCCCCCCATGCACTCCTCCTCCATTTAGAAAGGGGCAGGCCTCCATGGGAGTCAACAAAGCATTAAAGATCTTAAAGATCCCACTGGCCCCTAACACAGAAGAGCAAGCCATTGAGTGACATGGTCAAAGCATGTCTAACATTCAGGAATGATTTCCCCATTATCTAATTGTGCCCCATTCACTGTGGCTGTTAGTGAAGACCTCAGCCTGATTCCATCAGAACTGTGCAGGGAACCTGTTAGAGCTGCAGAATCTCAGGCCTCAGGGTTGAGAAGCGTAGATCACGTTCAGTTCCCTCTTGATCAGTGAGGCATCTTGTAGTCTGGAGTCTCACAGTTGGGCAATCCTGAACCGACAAAACGCATACCCGAGCTCAGATGCTTAGCTCACAGTTAGACTTCCTGGGAAGTCTGAGTAGCCTGGGGTGGGGGTAGACCGTTTCTTTTGCACTCTTTCCCCAGAACTCCTGTTTCTTGAACACAGGGCACCTGCCTAAACCTTCCCATGCCTTTCGCTCTGACTTTCTCTTATCGTCTGAGAGAACATGGACACACAGCATGGGGGGACTGTCGTCACCTGATCCTAGCCTGACTTCTCAAGCCAGTTGGAAGCTCTGTGGGGCGTGGAACCACATCTCTGCATTTCTGGCTGTTCACTGAAGCTCTTATGGTACCATGTGTTCAGGAGCCTCTCATAGGTGGACTGCCACAGGCCTAATCCGTGTGTGATCAGTGTTAGCTCATGGTGATGGGAGGTGAAGGTATTTGGAAGCCCCTCTTTCTTTAATTGGGGGAGGGATTGGGTGTTGAAGGCAATTTTGTTTGTTGCCTGCTTGGCAAGAACTTTGCGAGAACACAACTTTGTGGTCACCTAGAGGATCTACTTTTTAAATTAAGATTTATTTTTAAATACATGTATGCATGCATGTATATGTTTGTGTTTTTTCTCTCTCTCTTTCTCTCTCTCTCTCTCTCTCTCTCTCTCTCTCTCTCTCTCTGTGTGTGTGTGTGTGTGTGTGTGTGTGTGTGTGTGTTGGACATGTTGAGTGTATGTTCCCTTAGAGGTCAGAAGTCGGAGTCAGGTTTCTTGAAGCAGAAGTTATAAGAGGCTGTGAGTCAATTGATATCTGTGCTGGGAGCTGAACCCGTCCTGGTCAGGCTCTTAATCACTGAGCCATCTCTCTAGTCCTATAAACACTATCTTTTAAGAGAGCAATGCTCAGCTGGTAATATACTCACCATGCAAGTATGAGAACCTGAGTCCAATCCCCAGCATCCACATAAAAAGCTGGGCACATTGGTTCACTTGTAATCCAAGTGCAGGGGAGGCAGAGTCAGGAGGATCCCTGCGGCTCACTCACCGTCCATCCAGCCAAATTGGTGAGCTCCATGTAAAACTGAAAGATCCCGTCTCCAGGAAACATGTTGCATGACTCTGGCAGAGTAACACTTGAGGCTTATCTCTAGTCTCCGTATACATCCACATGAGCTTCTCTTACACACAAACAGAGGCAGTGACTGCTGAGTGGTGGTTGCTGGGAAACTTCCTTCATGACCTGAATCTTCTTGGCAACTCTGAAATCGAGCTATTCCTGGTTTTGTTAGACACACCACTGGAATTATGAATCAAGCAGTCAGCCAACAGAGAATCAGGGAATGTTCTGTCTATGCTAAGATTTTTGTTTTTCTGAATCTCCTCGTTGGCACTGCAAGCTCTCTGCTGAAGTCCTGTGTCCTTGACTTTTGGAAAGGCTTGTGATTTAATTGTGAGAACCCCCAGTTTCCTTCAGCAGATTCTAGAGTTGATTTGAGTAATTTGACTTGGAGTAATTGATGCCCAGGGGCTTGATACTGCCCTTTGAGAAGGATAACTAGCAGGCAGAGGTGACAGGGCTGGCTCCTGCTGCCCAGTATCTCACTGTCTGCAGGATTCCCTGGTGCCAAGCAATCTTGAACTGATATCCCAGGGATAACAGTAATTAGGATCTTCAAAGTACTCGGCAAACATTCATTAGCAGCTCTCAGGGAAGAGAAGAGAGGAAAGAGGAACAAATAACACACAATCAACCCATTTTACAGATACAGAACATCAAGGCACAATGATGCCTTGCCTAAAGCCATACCTTAAAAAAGTTAGTGTTTGTACGTGTTTTGAATGCACATACATCTGTGGGAATTGGGTGTAGGAGTCAGGTGTTGACCTTTTATTTCTCTCCTTTATGTTTTTTAAAACATTTAAAATCATTCCTTTACAATTTCCCATACATTTATATGTACATATGTGTATCATATTTCTCCTCTCCATCTTATTTTTTTGAGACAGGGTTTCTCAGTTCACGGACTGGCTGGACTGGCTGGTTTGTGAGCTCAGGGGTCGTCTGTTTCTGCCTGCCAAGTTCAGGAATCCCAGGTGTGTGCTGTTATAGCTGGCTTTTCATGGTGATGCTGACTGAGGACTCTGATTGAGGTCCCCATGCTTGGATGCCAAGCACTTTACTGAGTTCTCTCTCTAGTCTATCAGCTTACATTCAGGTTAGAACATCCTCTGAGGTGTATGTGTATGCTCTGAAGGATGTTCGGCTGTCTTGGTCCAGTAGACGCTCTAACCCCAGTTGTGACTTGTAGAAATAGTTTGGAAATTATCAACTATTTCCTGGGGAGGGGAAGAGGAGTGTAAGACACTTCATTACTTTAAATTATTTTTTATACTATGTGTTTTTAATACTCTGTATGGCAAGCTGCTCACGGTCTCTGTACTTTCCCGAGTATGGACATTTCCTAAGCAAATAAGGTTATCATTTTGGGGGGATCTGACTTCCTCATTGACATGCTCAAGTACACGTGACACAGGTAGGAGAAAGTTTCAGCATGGGAACATCTACAAAGCCTCCTGGGACTACCCTTAGATTTGGTACTGAGGGTGATACACTACTCCATTCTCCATAAGGAGGCAGCTAACGCATCCCTGAGGCTTCAACACCTGTGAGAGATGGTGTGATATTTGTCCTTTGGGCACAGATATAGTCCATACACATGTATGTTTGTTTTGGAACATTGTAACCCTGGGAGGCTGAACTTTCTAGATGATTAAGACCTGTATTAAAAATCTCATCACTTGTGATAGACATAACTAACCTGGCCTGTTTGGGGCTAGCCTGGGGTGGAAGTCATAGGCCGTCAAGAGGTGAAAGAGGTTATCACTGATACCACAGTAGGTGGGGAGGACTATTTGGTTTTCAGATAGGAGAGTTAAAGCAGATGCAGGTGAAAATGTGTGGGACATATTGTCACTGGCAAACTCTGAGGTTAAGTCCAAATCAAATAGCTCAAATTCATCCTTGGGTAGCATATTTTAGATTATCATTCACTTTGTCTTTTGCATTAGTGCCTGTCGCTGGCCTGGAAGTTGCCAAGTAGTCTAGGCTAGCTAGCCAGCAAGACAAAGAGAATCAGTCTTCTAAGTGCTGGCATTGCATGAATGTCACCACATCAGGCTCCTACTACTATTACCATTACTATTACTATTACTATTACTATTACTATTACTATTACTATTGGTTTTTCGAGACAGGGTTTCTCTGTGTAGCTTTGGACTTATCTTGGCCCTCACTCTGCAGACCAGGCTAGCCTCAAACTCACAGAAATCGGCCTGCCTCTGCTTCCCAAGTGCTGGGATTAAAGGCATGCTCTACCTGGCTTATTAATATTATTTTTAATGTGGGTTTCAGGGATTAAACTCAGGTCAACTGATTGGGCTATCTCTCTAGCCTTTGACTGACATTTTTTTCTGGGGAGATCCTCAGTGGGTGAGACATAGGTCGATGAAGCAGGGGGCTTTCCTATGAGGTCAGAAAGACAAGAGTGTCCCCAGGATGGGCCCCAAGGGAGAGCATCTCCCTATTGTGTTTTTCCCTTCACTCTCTCCACTGCTTCCTGGAGCAAATCCACAGTCTAGACTCAACCCACTCAGAAGGCTTTATTGCTCAGTTTAAGGTAAATTCCTGCCCAAGGCTGGTTTCTGCGGTGTGCATGGGGGACCATAGGCATTTCTGTAGCTTGATCTTTGGGGAGAAGGGTTAGTTACCACTTTGAGTTCTCTGAATTGCTCCATCCTGAGAAACCTGTTCTCTCTTGTTCTATATCCTTTATTTCTGGCCCAGAAAAAGAATAAATTGTGCATGTTTTTAGATTCTGAAGATGAAATTCTTACAATATTTAAAGTAGACATTTGATGTTTTCTCCCTTGACTACAAAGCAAGATTTGTGTGCCACTTGCTCAAGGAGAATTTATCTTCTCAGGGCTTGTCTCCTTGGGAGAAAGGCTACCACAGGATCCTGCACTTAGAAACTAACATGGGAAGTGATTTGTTCTTTGCCTCAGAAGGGATGCCGGGTAATGAGTTTGAGAGAGCGGATTTCTCAGCAGGAAGCAATGTGGGATACTTGAAGTGTTATCAACCCTACATTTGGAGAGCATCTGACTGGTGTGTACACAAACCACCACCACCAGTGCAAGCTCATCAGTATTACTGTCCCGTGTTTCCTCTTGTCTCCTGTTATTCCCACTTATTTCTTGTCCTACCCAATTCCACATCCCAAGGACCAGTTGGCTCTTTTTCTTGTCACTACAGTTTGCTTTCTGGAGTTTTTGTGAACTAGTATTGTATTCTTTGGTCTGGCCTTGCTCACCCAAGTCTAATAATTTTGAGCTGTATCTATGTGGTACAACCTATTCTTTACTGCTGAGTAGTGTTCCACTGTATGGACATACCACAGCCTTTTAATCTGCTCACTTTTGGATGGACATCTGAGTACATCCCAAATATTAGCTGTTATAAATATAGTCAATGAATGAATATCCTCATCCATGTTGCTAATGGTTCTATGCTTTCATCTGGGTAAATGCTTGTTTTATTTTAGACTACTTTGCATTTAGGAATGGTTTCTTAGTGGTGTGTGGGGGGGTACATCAGAGATTCTAGCTTGTTGACTGTCCACAAGGTAATGAAATTATGGTTTACATAATCTACTATCAGGAGCTGTGATATCTGTTGGTCACTCACCAGGCTTCTTGTTTGCTTCTCATTTAGGAGGCACTTATGGTAGTTACTTCTGTCAGAAGGAATAGTCACGGTACTCAGTGAATGCCCTGGAAGTTAACCATCACTCTTAGGGAGGAGATTTTAGGGGCAGCAGGGGTGAGGGAGACAATTACTGCTTCATTTAGGATCTGGAATTTGATGTGATTGGATTATTGAGGACCAGGCCAACATCCCCCGTTCCACAAAGAACATTGCAGCAGCAAAAAGAAGAAAAGTAAGATACTGACTCAAATTCGAGTATATTTTCCCCAGGCGACATAGTATGGCTTTCGTTATATTCTCAGCTGAGCAGGTAGTTGTAAGACCTTGCTTTGCCCAGTGTTGTGTAAACCAGGCCTCAAGAAGAAATGGTAAGGTTGCTATTCTTTCTGTGTCTTTGAGTTCTGCTAGTTTGAGGAACACTGCTGAGGCAGCAGCAGAACTGACTGAACGCCCTTCATGAACTCTTCCCTTGCCTTCCTCATTTGTGGTGCGGTTTGCAGGTGACACACCAGGTCAGCTTGGGAGTCCAGCATGGGCCAGGCAAAGACTCTCCAGGTGGTCACAAACGACTGTCACTCCTCCCCTGTGTGCACAAAGGACAGAAGGGGAAGTCAGCTGAAACCCTGCGCTTTTCAAGGAAAGGAAGAAAGGAGTTGAATTCTTCTGCCAACCCGGAAGCAGCGTTTTGACTGAGCTCTTGATTCTGAGGGGCACAGGAAGCGGATTTTAGATAAAGAAGAAACGTTTCTTCTCCCTTGCAGGCAGGAAATGGGTTTTTGGTCCTGGGATTCCTCTCTTGAGCATGTGGGCGTCATGACTTCCTCTCTTCTCTCTCTCTCTCTCTCTCTGTCTCTCCCTCCCTCTCTCTCTCTCTGTCTCTCCTCTCTCTCAAGTTTTTACATAAAAAACAGATTTAATATCCTGAAAATCATTTGTTTGGGGTAAATTCCAATATAGAAATCAAAATTAGACTCTGTTTATGGGGTCTTGGGAAGCATAGTATTGACACTACTTTTTCTTCGTTTACATAATCCAGGATGCTTTTTCCTAGGAGGTCAATCCTGTCAGGCTGCCCAATTTAGAGGTTAGTTCTCACTGGTTGCTAAAGTAAACATGTGGTTTGACAGCTGTGGCTCTCTTTTTAAATACTATTTCCATAAAGAAAGGGAAAAATGATAGACACCAAACCACCATACCTTGTCAGTTGTATTGTATGTAATTTTTCTGTTTTTAATTCTATAAGAACCATTGAATTGTGTGTGTGTGTGTTTTTTCAGGGGGGCATGACTTCAATTTCTCAGTTTAGTAAAGGGCAACATGATTCTACCAAATTATTCTCATTACTGTTTTGTAAGTTGTGGATGTGGATGTGTGTACAGACGTGGTATGGGCCCAGAATCACTGGTCATCAGAAGACAGTCTTGAGTATGGGTACTCAGGCATCTTCTGACTTTCGTTTGGATAGGGATTTTCATTGACCTAAAACTTCACCACATAGGCTAGGCTAGCTCACCTGCAAGCTTCCGGGACCGACTTGTTTCAGCTACCCATCTCACCATTGCTGGGATAGCAGGTGTGCACTATGACACCCAGATTTCTTCATGAGTTCTGGGTATACGGATTTACATTCTCACTCTTATAAAGGAAGAGCCTTACCCATTGAGCAATCTCCCTTGTACTCTTATTATTTTCTAAAACAGAATATTATGTAGCCCAGGGTGGGTTTGAACTCATTGTAAGGCAGAGGATGACCTTAGATTCCTGATCCTTCTATTTTCTCTTCCTAAGTGCCAGGACCAGTGCCACCACATCCAAGATCTTACTGAATTTTGATTGTAGCAATTGTGAGCTTGGAGAAAATGAAAGATCATGGTTTCTATCAGTCTAGCAAAGGCAGGGACACAGCTCAAGGGCAGAATATTTTCCTTGCCTACCATCCATGAGGTCTTGAGTTCTATCCCTAGCACAAAGCAAACAAACAGACAAACTCCCTTGTCTCAGATTTCTGAGCCCCATCTCAGTAATTTCTGAGTCAGCAGGTCTGGGGTAGGATCTGATGATTGGCATTTCTAATGCATTTCCTGGAGACACAGATTCAAGAAACACCCTTGGAGAAGTATTGAGTGTTAAGTTAAGACTCTGGGTGTCAGGGATCCTAGGTTCAAGACTCCAAGACAAGTAAAAATTGAATACATAGTAATCCTTCAAATATAAAGTCAGAGGCTAGTAGTCACATGGTTCTGTTGCAATTACTCAATTACTATTAAATTCCTCTGTTGTAGTTCAAAAGCATGTCAGATACATTTGAAAGGAAATGAGCATGACAGTGTTCTAATAAAACTTTATTTGCACCAGGTGGTGGTGGTGCATGCCTTTAATCTCAGCACTCGGAGTAGAGGCAGGCAGATCTCTGGTCTACAAGAGCTAGTTCCAGGACAGCCTCCAAAGCCACAGTGAAACTCTGTCTTGAAACCGCCCCCCCCCCGCGCAAAAAAACTTTATTTGCATAAATGGACAGCAAAACAGACATGGTCCATATCATCTGCTAGCCTAAACTCTATTTTACAGATGAGGAGATTGCTTGGCTAAGAGGTCAGCTGAGAGTCACATAGGTCATTAAATGCTTGCCTTCGCTACCACCCGGGTAGGCTTTACCAAGCCATGTATAACAAAAGAAGGCATGTTCTGTTTTTCCAGGTTACTAAAAGATAATTCTATACCTAGGTGCCCTTAAAAATTGAAATTTATTTTCTCCCAGTTTTGAAGGCTACAAGTCTCAGATTGAGTAGCTTGATTTTTCTTGAAACTTTTGAGTTTAGTTCACAGACAGCTGTTTTCTTTACACACACACACACACACACACACACACACACACACACACACACACACAATCCACTTTATTTTATGTGTAGGAGTGTTTTGATTGCATGTACATTGCATACCACATATATGTTTGGTGTCTTGGGAGGCCAGATAAGGTCATTGGGTCCCCTGAAGTTGGAGTTATGGAAAGTTGAGTCACCACTGGTAACTGAACCCAGGTCCACTTCCAGAGCAGCAAGTGATCATAACCTCTTTTTGTGTCTTCAATGATTTTTCCCCTTGAGTGTTCACATCTTTCTCTCTTTTTTTTTTTCTGACAGGTCTGGGTTATTTCTGAGAAGGACACATGCAGGGCTGGCGAGGTGGTCCAGCCAGTAATGATGCTGAGATCCATTTCCAGAGCCCACATAAAGGTAAAAGAAGATTACTGACTCCCAGAGTTGTCCCCTGACTTCCATATATGTACTGTGGCACATGAACACAAATGATGTGTGACTTTTTAAATTTTTACTTATTAGAATGTAGGGAGTAATTGCCATGGAGAGGAACTGACACTCCTAAGCTGAAGCCTGTACTAGTAGCCAGATGAGTGATTGTGATTGAGCAAGACTTTAGACAGTTTCTGGCCCAGCCACTGAGCTGTCCAAGGACATTGAGTAGAGAATAGCTATTCCCACGGAGATGTGCCCAAGTGTGTTGAGCCACTAAATTTTGGAGAAGTTTGCTGCACAGGCATAAGCAACCAGAACTCATTACACAAACAGTTTAATCTTTTCTTATTTTATAGTTATGCATGTATTAGCTGCTTTGCTGCTGCTATGGTAAAACACTGTGACTACAGGTGATTTGTAGAAGAAAGAGTTTATTTTGACTTACAGTTTCAGGGAGATGAGTACCTCATGGCAGTGGGGAGGCATGGCAGCGAGCAGCGGGCATGGTGACGGGCCCAGGAAACTGGCATGCAGCAGAGAGTGGGAACTGGGTCAAGGCTGTGACCTCTTAAAGTTTGTCCCAAAGGCACTCTTCCTCCAGCAAGGATGCTCCTCCTTACACCCTCTCCAAGCAGCTCTGGTGACCAAATATTCAACATGTTCTCATTTAAACCACCATGGTGTGTGTGTGTGTGTGTGTGTGTGTGTGTGTCTGTCTGTCTGTGTCTGTGTTTGTGTCTCTGCCTGTGGTGAGCAGAGGAAGCCCTTAGTGAGTGTGAATTGTTAGTATAGACATGACCAGGTCAGGAATCAATGCTTCCGACTCATGGGAAATAGGCTAAGTCTTAGCCCTGATCAGGCTCAGAGGGATGGCAAAGCCTTTCTCTATCTGAGTGGGAATGTTGGTAGTTTGTATAAAAACTAGCAATGGGAGCTTCTTCCTCCTAAATGTTTTTAGCCTGAGAATGCTCCCATATAGATACCTTCTATGGAGACTAGCTACTGCCTCCTCACTGTGTTGTTCATGAGAAACACACTGAATTTCCCATTGGTTAGTGATTGGTGCCACTCCATTAAAGTGGGTACAGCCCATCTGACCCCAGATTTTTTAATGCATATCTGTCCTTTCTTCTTGTCATCCCAGTCAGGTTTCTAGGACCAAGTTGTATGGCACATGGTACCTGCCACATATGTGCAGATGCTCTGGGAGGTCAGAAAGGAATTCAGCTTTCCTGAAGCTGGAGTTACAGGCAGTTAGAACCACCCATAGTGGGTGCCTGAAACTAAATTTGTGTCCTTGGAACCATATTGGAGTCCTCTGGACACTGCCTCTCCAGCCCCATTTGAAGCTCGTGTACAACTGGGAGCCTGATGTGTTTTCCATTCAAGATTTAAATCGGAACTATCCCTCACAGTCTCATGTTACAAATATTCATTCCTGAGCTGGGGCAATCTTAGAAGGCTATAGGCCCTAGAAAGTGTGGCCCAGCTGCTGGAAGTTAGTCAGTAGCCTACCCTAGGTTCTGGCCATGCTTTCTCTGCCTTAATGTTCAGTTCTATGTGAAGAAATTCTATGTCATGGTTCTGAGCCCATACCTTCTCTACTGCCATGGGCTGAAATCTCCCTGAAACTATAAACCCAAGTTAACCTTTTCTCTCCTAAGTAGTTTGTCATGTGTTTTGTCAGAGTGACGACAGAATAACTAATAAAGGGACATCGATTTTTAAATTTGGATTTAAGAACATAATGTCATTTTGCCCCCTGCTTGCAAGTGCCCATGTTGCCAAATATCTAATAGGTGCTTATGAGGTAATCAGGAACTGCCCAGAGTGCTACTGAAATTGATAGCAGCAATATATTTTTGTCCTAGATTGCATCAAGGGACTGTCTTGCAGCCTTGGACAGATGTATGCACTGGGATGCCCTGCTCCGTGAGCTAGCTGACTTGAGCATTCATTTTGAACAAACACCCAAAGTACTCTAAGCAGTAGTGCTTAGTCACAAGAAATGTTTTTAACCTCAAGTTGGCTAATTTGACTTTTTGTTACCCCTCCCCCACTATTTCTGTCCCTCTCACCACTTAAGCATAGATGAGTTTTGAGCAAGCAGGTGGCATCTGCTCATGAAACTGTGGCGGCGCTGTCAGCAGGCCAAGTGTGAGTTTAAAAGCAGATCTGAAAGAAAGAGAGACATTGCTTTGCCTGGTTCAAAACAGTGTGTCTCTTCCTTAATAAGGCCACTTGACTTTCAAATCAGTGAGGTGTGGTTAAGTGTTATCATTCAATGAACAGGGGCCAGCAACTCCCCGTTTTGTGTAAACACTGAAACCTGCAGGGAGGTGTCTTCTTGAGCATCTGTGACACATTCCTGTGACCATTCCTGTCATTCAGTGTTGCTCTACAAGTCTATGTAGAGCTGTGCATTCCACAGGCAAAGCTTTCTGGAGCATCTATTGTCAGGAATCGCTAAGCACTGAGGATAAAAATTAATCACACCTAATTCCTGTCTTCAAGGAGTTGGAGCTTTTTAGGGGATTAGGCTCCTCGTAGGCTCTTTCCTATTTCCAGTTGTGAAGCCACTGCCTGACACTAGCAGACCCACTCCTCCGAGAGGATGGCAGTTCTCATGTACCATGGATCTGCTGATGCAAGCCCGATTCGTTTGTAAAGTGGAGCTGGGTTTTAGAAAATTCACGTGACATTTATTAATGGTTGCCTTCAAGATCTCAGCATCTGTCAATCACATTTGGTTTAAGAGTATGACAGACTTGGGGGCTTTGGGGAGATGACTTCTTTGGTAAGGTGTTTGCTGTCCAAGAGTGAGGACCTGTGTGTGTTTGGATCCCCAGAACCCGTGTGGAACACTGGGTGCAGGAAGAGGAAAACACACAATGTTGGTCTCTGGCTCCTAGATGCTTGCATATGTGTGTGGGTGGGGGAGGGGTGAGAGACTTAGAAGGAGATCTGGAATAAGGTCACTGCCTCACCACTTCCTTACTGTGTCCCCTTGACCTCTGATGTCTCATCAGTATAATTAGACTGTTTTAAAGAACATTTCTAATTCAAAAGTCCACAGCTGTGAGGCTGTGAGTATGACATTTTCTGTAGCATCAGAATGTATGTGTGTGTATGTGTGTGTGTGTGCTGCCTCCCATGATGTAGATCAGCCTGCTACTGGGAATGGTCTCTGATCATTTTGGATGTCACCTTTTGTTCCACACAAGAGCGGTCGTCTGCTAGGCTTTATTTCCCACTAACTGCGGAGCTCTGAGTCATGCAGAAGTTGGATCCTGTGAGGCTAGGGAGAGGATGAGTTATAAATTGGGGAGGGACAACGTGGGGCTCTTCCGTAGGCTGCAGTGCACTGGCACAGGAGTGTGTGATTGCCAACTCTGATCTGAAATCATTGAAAACATAATTTATTAATATTCAACCTTAATGCATGGCAAGCACCAGCGAAACCCCGTTATCAGCACTTACCTCCATATATTTTCCAGTTCGATCATGTGTGTTCATCCATCACTGAATAGTAACGACTTTGCTTGTTTCCTGTGTGTGTTTGAGACAAGGCTTCACTATGTAGTCTCGAATGGCCTGGAACTCACTTTGTAGACCAGGTTGTTCTCAAACTCACTGAGCTTTGCTGGCCTCTGCTTCCTGAGTTCTGGAATTAAAGATGTGAACTACCAAACCTGGTTTGGTAATAACTTCAGAATATTTCCCATGGATATCGTTTGTGGCGATATTTTAGGTTTGATCTATAGGAAGATGGTGAGCATATGGCCAGTTGGGAAAAGGTCCCCCTCTCATTACTTCAGGTCTGCCACTTGAGCCCATTCTAATGTTCATCTGTCACCCTTTTCAGTTTGGGATTAGCTTGGCTCTCTGTCGTGTTCTTGGCTCTGTCTTTCTTTGTTCGGAATGATTTCATAGCCATATTTGTTTGATACACAGTAAATAGCCATATATGAATGCACACACATAGATGGTAAATGAGTCAACAAACCATTCTATTATAACTATTCATTTGCTACCTACCTGTTGTAAAACGAAGTGTGATCTATTTACCAAATATGTATTGGATACCCACTGCACTGGTAGGTCTGACATTGGTAGCAGTCTCTAATCTTTGGGAAGTGATCTCAGCTTATAATGTCGTCTGAAGTCAATGCCATAATAGCATCCGTAGCTGGAAAATAAATGAAAAATCATTATCACTTCCTCATGTTAAGGGGGTCGATGCACTTGCAAATTAAGCAGATGCTGTGAAACTTTCTCCTGGTGTGTTGTTTTATCCCCCAAACTAGCTTGAATTCTGAGAACGGAAAATGTCCATGATCTACAATTTGCTCCTTTCTCAGGCTACTTGGAGCATCAGGTGAAGAAGAGAGCCTCTGGATTTTTCATTTGGGGCATTTGCTTGAGTGCAGAGTAGGAAATTAAATGGGATTTGAGGGGATCTATAGCTTTTCAGAAATCTCTTTACACACACACACACGATAAAGCACTAAAGTAGTGTTATAGATTCGGGAATAGTCTAAGAACATTGACATTAAAAAAGGAAGCAGATGTAGCAATAGCAATGCAGCTCAACTGACAGCTTGAAGTTCTGGATTTAATTCTCAGGAATTCATAAACCAGACATGGTAGTATATTTTGTAATCCCATCCCTTGAGATAGAGGCAGGAGTTCAATATCATCCTCCATTGCATAGTGAGTTCCGGGCTGGTTTGAACTACATGAAACCCTATCTTAAATACACATACATATAAATGATATGATCATGATACTAGGCAATAAAAGGTACTCACCAGTCACATAAGCATTATTTCCTCCATAGCTCTTTGAAAAAAAGATAAAATAGAGAAGATCATTGACATGTACTTTTTTGGGGAGTATTATAGTAGAGGGCCTTTTACTCTCTGATGATTAATTTTATGAGTCAATATGGCTGGGCCACAAGTAGGGAATGGTTGCCCAACTGACTGCTGGCATGTGGTCCTTCCTGGTTGTACAATAGACTTTTGAGTCTCCAGGTTCACTCTCAGATTTGGACTTGAGAGCTTCTATAAGTGTGTGACTAAGTTTTAATGACTCTTTAGTGTACTTGCATAGGTTTTTTTTTCCTACAAGTACTATTGGTTTTTATTTTCTGGGGAATTGTGACTAATACATTACCTAATCTTGTCTGTCTTCAACACTCAAGGAGTTGTTTCCACGAATTCCAATACCCCTTATGTGGCGAAGAGGAAGGCAATAGGCTAATTAGACATTGAAAGATTAAGTGATCTGCTTGCAAGTGAGTTGGAGAGTAGGGGTAGGATGTCAGAGTTCCTGAAACATCAAGCAGAGATTGGATAGCATCAGGTAAAACCCAACTTCATCATTTAGTCAACATTGATGGAAAAATATTTCCATAATAGAAAATCTCCACAAAAGAAATTCCCTTCCCCTTTTATTTCATGCTTGGATGTGTGTGTGTGTGTGTGTGTGTGTGTGTGTGTGTGTGTGTGTGTATAGACTAGAGGTCAGTCTTAGGTATCATTCTTCAGGATGTCATCCAGTTTGTTTTCTGAGATGCAGTCTCTCAGTCTTACCTGGAACTTGCTGATTTGGCGAGGCTGTCTGACTGTTTGGCCAGTGGGGACCTGCTAGTCTCCATCTCCCCAGTGCAGGGAGTAGCACATGTGACTTTTATTTATTTATTTTTTAAATGTGGGACTTGGGGATTGAACTCAGATCCTCAAGCACATTTCCAACGGGGCCATGCCCCCAGCTCCCTTCCCTGCCTTGAAGATCTCATCTCTCTTCCTGTGCAACTAGTTAAGTACAGATCCTCTGCTCAGGATGTGCCCAAGTTCCTTTAAGCCCAGGAACACAGACAGGGTCTGCTTCTTTGAGGAATTATAAATGTGTTAAACAAATGAATAAATGATTGTAGACTCTGGTCTTACCACAACATCATTCCCCTTGAGAAAGCTAACCAGGAGATGCTGCCATATTTTCCTCATGATCACAACGAAAGACCCTTGCAATTTCATTGACCTAAGGTGAGGGGTCATCTAGAGAGTTGACAATAAATCACTGCTGGTATTCAGGCAACTCCTTATATGGCAGCTATGGGAAAGATGGTGCACAAACAGCAACTAGTGAGAGTTTTTATTGTCTATGTGAAGAATTGATCAGAGTGAGTTACCCTGTCCACCCCGGAAGCTTCATTGGATCTGTGTTCCCTCATAGTTCCAGGACATTTTTGCTTTGGAAAATAGTGGGGAAGAGAAGCTGTTGAGGGAGGGAAAGAGAGGCTATGACACAGTGACACTCATGAAGAGCAGGGTGAGCCAACAGCTGGATGTCTTTAGAGTGGACAATTTGTCACATTACATCTTTATTACTTCATCATCAGTTTCAGTCGCTGGCTCTATGCCTTTCTTCATGTAGTGCATCTGTGTCAGTGTCTGTCTGTGTGTGTGTGTGTGTGTGTGTGTGTGAGAGAGAGAGAGAGAGAGAGAGAGAGAAATTATTCTTATCAACTTGATACTTGATATATATATATATATATATATATATATAATTTTTTTTGCTCCAGAGGAGGTTTTTACTGAGTACCCAGAGATGCAGTCCCATCTACTAGTAATACTTTCCGTCTGCTGTCACGTGGTCTCCTTTATGCATACAGGTGGTAGTTTCATCTTTTTTCCATCCAAGAATTTCAAGGCACCTTAAAAACATTAATTAGGCCCTGGACCTCTTTGAAGTTGGTCCTATCCCCATGTACACATGATGAAATTCAGGAGGGGAGACGCTAATTGAGTCAGTCCAGGACCACACAGATATTCCATGAGAGAGCCAGATAGGGGATGGCTTTCCAGTCTGGGGCCCAACCAGGAAATTCTGAGAAGAGATGCCTGCTAGCCAGGCACTTTAAACTCACCTGGAATTTCCATCCTCCATTGCCTTTACAAGTGAACTACCCTCTCCCCTCATCCATACATAAAGAAAACCTCAACAACGCTGAGGTAATTACTGCCACTCTCAGGGTGTGTTGCCCTGCAGCCTACAGACCAAGCTTCTCTGGGAACAGCAGGCACTCACAAGTGCACCTGCCAGTCATTTCTCTAAGAGGACTCCTTGTGTGTGCCATGCACACACACACACACACACACACACACACACACACACACACACGGTGTGTGTGTTAAACTTAGATCACCCAGTTATCTTCCCACTGCTAAATCCAGGTAGGATTTAGTTATACACAAGCTTCACTTAAAGTATTCAAGGCAAGTGTTGCTCCTTCCTCCCACTGAAATGGGGCAGAGATTAGTCACTGACTCTGACACGACAAAGTGAGTAGGTGTCTGGATGCCAAAAGGAAGAGAGAGAAGGTTTGAGGCAGAGAGGCTTCAGTCAGCAGAAGGGAAGACCATTTCAGACAAACCATCATCTTGGTGTTTTTGCTTCCAGACTTCTGTGTGTGTGTGTGTGTGTGTGTGTGTCTGTGTGTACATGTGTGTGTGTGCACATATGAGAGAAGTTAGGTGACACTTGTCTGAGTTTGGCTTATTTCACTTAGCACAATAATCTCTGGTTTTGTTTCTTTTATTTTTGCAAATGATATAATTTCATTCTTTTTATGGCTGCTTTAAAAACTCTGTTTGGGGGAGAGGTGACTCAGCAGTTAAGAATAGTTTGGTTTCCAAAATTCACAGGGTGGCTTACAAACATTGGTAACCTCAATTCCAGAGACTGACATCCTTTTCTGGTCTCTGTCAGCCACAAGTATGTTCTTGATGCACACGTATACATTCCGGCAAACACTCAGATACAGAATATAAAAAAACAAATAAATCTTTAAAACTGATGTTGTTTTATCCATTCACCTGCTAGTGAGCATCTAGACTGATTTCCTAAGTTGACTGTTTCTAATAGTGACAGACATGGTTGTGCAAGGGATCTCTATTGTATGCTGACTTTGATCCCTTTATGCAAATAACCAGCAGTGGTATTTGAGGATTTCAGGATCATATTGGAAGAGCATTGATTTCCAAAGGAGGGGACCAATAGAATTCACAGAAGAGAGGAGACTCAGTGATTATTTGCTGCAGTTGTCTAATCAACCAATCAATGGGACAGCCTCCCGAGCTTTGAGATGAAAGCTGTGAAAACACCATGTATGTGAGCTCACTAAGAGTCTGGGACACTATGAGCAAGAGCAGTTGGAGGATGTGGCAGGGCCATTGAACCCAAGGCTGTAGCGGGTCATTCTGAGGGCTTGGAAAGGTTTGTGTAACTGAAGAACAGGGAGGAAAAACGGAAGAAAGCACACAAGCTTAGGCACAAACAAATGACTCTATTAGTTTGTTTGCTGAATGGTACAGAAGGGAACTGTACCATAATCCAAGGAAACACTTTCCATCCTAAAGAAAACCCTCCATGTGCAGGTACCAAAATCACTGGCAAGGACCCAGGTAATACTACTTTTATTTATAGACTGATTTTGATTAGAGGAGTCAACAAAAGCCCTAAACCCAGCCTGGCTTGGCAGTGGTGGGTCACCAGGCTCTCCATTGTTCTGTACGGGATGGCACTTCCTCCTGGGGTGGGATGCTCCCTCCCACAGCTGCTCCTCTTCCCACACTTCCAGTCTTCCTTTGTACAAGAAAGCGAGTGCCCACTGCTCGGCAACCACACAGCCTTGCAAGGCTGCTTTGAGGAGGAACAGTCAGAATGCCATTTTGGCTGGAGTTGGATGAAGTGACTGCCAATTTCCTCTAAGTTTAGCGTCTCGCTCAAATTTCAGAATACCAGGACACTGACCTTTCTGGGGTAATCAGTTGAAATAAACATTTTATTATTACCCCATTCCAAATTTCCAGGGAGTTACTGCTGCCTCCTCCAACCTGAACCTGTTGTGGGGCCACTCATCAGAGACCTTGTTTTTCTCCCCTAGGGGGAGCGTATGGTTGCCTTGGAGTACAGGGGTAAGGAGGCATGGTAAATTGGAATGTTTCTTTTTCCCAGTTTGGAACCAACAAAGGCTTTTGCCTGGACCACTCAATCTAGGTGCATGCAGTCTTTTAGGTTATGGGAAAACTTTTGATTTCTTTGTACATCTTGAAAGGGCCAACCAGGACCTAGTGGCTTGGGGTGGCCATGGAAAGGCAAATATGGGCAGCCTGGAGATCTGCAGTGGGAACTGGAGTCAATCAATAGTGGGATGAACATGGTTTTAAAGTAGAAATATGATATGGCAACAGTAAAACTCACTGTTCTTTTATAGAATACATACATGGGATGCCGTCATTTGGGCTACTATGGAGCACTTCAAAGTTGTCACAATCCAGGCTCCTCTTAGCACTTCTGTCTGCTGTTCTCAGCACTGCTGGTATGCATTTCCTCTTGCTGCTAGAACAAATCATCACTGTCTCAGAGGCCAAAAACAACACACAGTTGTTACCCAGAAGTAGTGCTTAGCATCGCAAAATAGGACTTATGCTTTGGATGTGACACATTTTTCATAGGTTCATGTATTTGAACAAGTGGTCCCCAGCTAATGGCATTGTTTTGGAGGGCTGGGGAGCCTCTGGAACTTAGGGGCTAGCTAGCAAAAGCAGTCTAGGTTACTAGGCTTCAATGGTATAACCACGTGTGACTCCAGGCTAGGTCCTCTCCACTCCCCTCTTCCCACTGTGATGTGAGGAATCCTGGACACATACTGAGCACCATAAATCTGCAGTATGTTCCCTGCAATGATGGACTGAAATCCAGAAACTGTGAGCCAAGATATATCTTTCATTCCTTAAGATGTTTCTGTCGGGTATTTTGCCATAGTAGTGAGGGAAGTTGATAATTGCAATAGACTTCTCTGGGTTACCATGAAGGGTAGGCAGACTTATCTTCTTGCTGCAAGAAGCCTTTTGTTGCTTGTAGTAGTTTCCAGATGTTGCCTGGCATATGGCCCCTTCTTCCATCTTCATGTTTATTAGTGTTAGCTCTTCTCTCATTCTGGGATTTTCTTCATGTCCCTCTTTCACCTTTAAGGACTTACAACTACCTGGACCCGTTCGGAGGATCTGTGTTAACTTCCCTATTTTGTGGTTTGCTCCATTGGCAGTCTTAATTTCCCTTTGCTATATTATCTAAGTTATTCACAGATTTTAGAGATTTGGATGGGGACATCTTTGAGGAGGCTGTTTGGGGGGGACATTTTCCTGCCTTCTATTCTGTAGGGGTGACTCATGGAAATGAATGACTGTAGTAGCTATTACAATTTCTGCTGTCATGCCAGATTGTCAGCCACAGGAAAGAGGAAGTAGGGAAGAATGAAAGGGATTCTTGCCAGCTAACTGAAGGCCAACTCATTTCTGCCAAACTCTCCTTGGCCAGGACTGAGTCACCTGGGCACACCTGCAAGGGAGCTTGGGTAATGTGACCCTTTTTTCCTGGTAGTAAAGTACTTGCCTCAAGTTAAGTTCCGTTCCTACAGAAGAATGAAGAGGGAACACTGGGTAGTCAGAGGCCTCTGCTATATAGTACAAAGAAAAGGAGTCTTGGTGTCTTTGTACAATTTTATGACCTTTTGGAGTTGAGGTGGAGAATCAAATGGTGATTTTCAAATGAGAAGTTAGATATTTGGGGAGAAGAAGGATTTCTTTGCTTTCTGTTTTCTTTGGGGGACATTTGTATTCATTTGTGTATTATTGCATGTCTTAAGGGGCCAGACCTGTGGTACATACGTTTATTGTTACATATGGGCCATATCAAAGTGGGTTTTGGGACAATCTTTTGAGCTTTATGGGAAACAGTTTCATTCTTGAGCAAGCCAATTACCATTTCTATATATAACCAAAGACTGGAACCAGAGCCCATGGCAATGGGAAAGTGTCATCTCTGACTTGTAGAGCTGTAGATACAGCTAGGACTGTCTCCTCCTCTCCCACTCAGACCTCATTTAGGCTATTAAACTGCTATGCTTAGAGTAGGGTGTGGTGGGGCACTGTAATCGATTATTTGGGCTACATAGTAGGACTCTGATTCATAACAAAATAAAAACCAAACAACCAACCAAAACAACAGCACAACTGGTTCACAAATAAGCCCTTAACACCACCCTTAAAGCTGCAGAGAGTGGTACTCACCTCTGGTCCCAGCTACTTGGAAGGTTGAGGCAAGAAGTTTGCCTGAGTCCACAACTTCAAGACTAACCTGGGCAACATGGTGAGGAACTATTCTTCCCTATACCTGAGATCAAATAAAGAAATAAATGAAAGGAAAAAGTCTTCTTTAAGAGATTTTTGTATTCAACAAACGTTATTTGATATAGGCCCAATAGGGGGAAGAAAAGCAAGGTTGAGATAATTTTCTCAAAAAAAAAAGTAGCTGGATAAGATGGCGCATACCTGTAACCCTAGTATTGAGGATTGCCAACAGCTGGAGACTAGCCTGGGCTACACAGTACATAGTGGAGCTCTTCTGAGGGCCAGAGACAGAAAGAGAGAGAGAGAGAGGGAGAGAAAGAGAGAGAGAGAGAAAGAGAGAGAGATCGCATAGCAATTCACCAATATATGACTTTTGTGGGTCTTTGATTTTAAATAATCAAAATCTAACTCTAAGATTTGTTTTAAAAATTACCTCAACGCTGTCTCACATACCTAGTTTGGCAGTGTCAGTGGCTTTGCCAGAAACTTCTCTGGGAAGATGTATATATTGCCAATTCAGTTCTCATTAGACACCTTGCAGCTATCTCTTCCTGTCCTTTCTGTTCAACTGAGAATATGGAGCAAAGTATCATGGGCATAAGGGATCTGGGCCTGTGTGTTCTCTCACTCCATAGACATATGTATATATGTGTATATATATATATATATGTATATGTGTGTATACATATATATGTATGTACACATACAGATACAAACATACAAACATACAAACATACATACATACATACATACATATCCCCCACCCCTCTGCTCAACACTATTGACTGATGAAGTTGCTGCTGCTGGGGCCGGTGGTTTACTCATTATTGAAGTGGCTGTACTTCTTGATGAGAATGTAGAGGGCAGGCAGTGAAAGGAGTCCACCACAGGAATGGTTTAACATAAACAATAATAATCATAGTAATAATCTGGCTTTCATAGCAGCTTTCATCGAGGAACCAAAAACACATTATGAGCATTAACTCATTAATCTTCACAACGCCCCTATGAGGGAGAATTAAGTATAAGTAATCATAATTATTACTGTCATTATCTTTCAAACAATTCCCAGATGAGCTGTGGCTGAACTGGCACTCTGTGGGGATTTTTTTTAAAGAGAGGCCCTACCCTTTTGGCAGTTCACCTCTTTTCATTTTTTCTTTCCTTGGATTTCTGAGTAAATATGATTATTTTGAGGTGCATGGGGTCCCTGCAAGGAATGGGTGGGGAATGATTTTTCAGTGCAGGGTGCTCCATTTTGCTTTGCCATTACCTGTTTAAAAATTGTGTGGCTGTGCGGATACAGAAATGTTTCCAAATGTCATTTTCGAGCTAATGCAATAGGTGCATGGTTTCAACCTTATCTCTTCATGTAAGGGCTTGAGAAGTTTCATTCTACAAGTAGTATCCTGTTTACTCTGATACCATTTAAATTAGAGCTGTGTCCGCCATTGGTAGCATCCTCTGCATGTGGCTACAAGCCTCTGAGATGCTCCTGTGTCACTGATGCAAGACTACCTCTGTACCTGGGCCAATGGCTGGGTGCCCTCTTCTTGGGAAAACAGGTCACCTCAGAGTTCCAGAGTAATCACAAATTAAACAAAGGCCTTTAGGGGGTGAAAGGCACCCACTAGAGTATTTAACAGTGCAATTGGATGAACTGGTCACAGCTGGATGGAACAATGCCTGGTACTGACTTAGTGTGTTCCATACCCTTTTAAAGCATGCATTATTTTATTACACTTTCCTGGTCTAAAGAAAAGAAAGTCACCTGTATACCCAGGGTCAGAACGAGGAGGGGCTAGTGTGGTACCTGCTACCCAGGAGATGACTGACAGCTATTTGCTTAGGAAATAATGACAGAATCCAAACGATTGGTGAATATGGAAAGAAAGGCCTCACAAGCATACAATGAAAGCACTCATGAATTCATGGCAGGCCCCCTTTTCTGGCTGAGGCAGGACTTTATAATGTAGCCTGGACTGTCTGGGAATTTGCAGTCCTTCTGCCTCAGCTGCCTGAGGACTGACATTACAGGCAGGTGCCACCATACTTGGAATCTAGAAATATACTCTATGTCTCACTATTCATTTTCTCTTTAAAATTTACTTGGTATATTTGCGCCATGCCTGTGGGTGTTAGATGGCAGTTCATGCGAGTGAGTTCTCTTTCTACCATGGGTCCTCAGGTCATCAGGCTTGGTGGCAAGCACCTTTGTCCTATGAGCCATCTCACTGTCCCCTGATACTATTAATTATCTTGTCAGTTTGCCAAGAGTCCAAATTCAGAGACATGAAATGACGTTTCTTTGTTCACTTATCTGTTAAATTGCAGAATTGGAATTCAAACTCAGACTGGCTTTGCTCATTCGACCTTTCTGCTTCCTTAAAATTCCACCAAACCATCCAGTGATTCCAAGAAGGATGAAGATGTTTGAAGGATGAGACACAAGAAAAGCTACAAGACTAAGTCATTCGGATAATCACAAGGAGGGAATCTGGTCTGATGGAAAGTGCTCTAGGGAATGGTGACAGAGGGAAGCAGAGAGGACTTGGGATTTGACTGAGTGGTAGAGCCCTAGTCTAGCATACACAAAGCCCTGGGTTCAATTCACAGCGCTGAAAAAGGAGATCAATGGTAGAGAATGTGTAATTTTCCAAGCAAGTGGCTATCAAAGGGTTTAACCACTGCTAGACTAAAAGACTGTTTCGGTGATAGAAGACATTTTTGTCTCTTAGCAAGCTTATTAATTTTGTAGATTAACAAGGAAGGAGAAATTGAGTCAGAGGATTAAGGTGTGTGTGTGTGTGTGTGTGTGTGTGTGTGTGTGTGTGTGTTTGTGTTTGGAAAAGCACAGGCAGGGTCTAGATGACATAATCCTTCAGCAAGCATGAACTGTCTTTGGAAAACACCAAATCTTTTGAAATTGGGCTAAAGGAGAGGGATTGGTTAATCAGAAACGTTTGGACGTCAGATGCCAGGGACATCTAATGCCCAGAGAGATTAGCCTTGCTCTTGCTTTGTACATTTGCAACTCTCCTGCCTCAGCATTTCCAGATTAAGTAAGAGAGGGAGTATCACGATGATTGTGGGAAGCAGCATTCCATAATCTACAGACCTGGATAGAATGCAAAAGGGAAAAGGAGGAAGTCTTGTAGCATTGATGCCCCATCCTGCCTCACTCCCTGGCTTTGTTGCATCATAGGCTTCTGCCATGATGGACTTGAACCTCTCAACTATGAGTCACAGTGAGTTTTTCTACCATGAATTTATTTTGCTCAGGTATTTTTCACACGTATAGAAAGCCTCGTTAACACAATATTCAGTGTGTTTCATCTCCTGATAGTACCAGCAGGTTTTGCAGGTTGGCATGCAAAGGTGACTGAGGAAGTGAAGAGTTGGGGTAGCAGATGAGACAGGGGTGTGGCCTAGAAGTCTTGGTTGAGTAAAGGGAGCAAGTAGCTTTAGGAACCAATAGTTCTAAACTAGTCGATAGGAAGGGTTTTTGCTGAGCAGGTGACAAGTACAGCCAGCAAGTTATGGTTGTCTGTTGGACTAAAAAGAAAATGGAGGAAATACTAGTGTAGAGAACATGTGATAAAAATAAGAGGACCAGAAGGGTGGGAGGAGAGCTTTTCATCCTCAGTAGGATTCTCAGAGAGCATTGCCTTAAAAGTTGTGGTTCATATGATCAAGGACCAAGCTTGGGTAGTTGACCTGAGAAGGTTGAAACTACTGAGGCTGAAATGAGTGACACCCAGATTCTCAGCAGCGTGTCTTTCATCTGTGACAGTAAAGCAGAATGGCAAGAGAGACGGTGTGTTGTGCTTTGATGGTGACTGATGTCAAGAAAGTGATACATACTGTTGTTTGATTTCTGGAATGGAGTAAATCTGGATGTGTTTATTAAAGTTCAGTAATAGTCAGCTTTAGCACATGTGCCCCAACTCTCTCTCTCTCTCTCTCTCTCTCTCTCTCTCTCTCTCTCTCTCACACACACACACACACACACATACAGAGAGAGAGAGAGAGAGAGAGAGAGAGAGAGAAGAGAGAGAGAGAATACCCTGGAGACACGGATTGTAGATTGGCAAGTTTAATCAAGGATAGAATTGGAAGAAAACAAAAACTACACTTCTGGAAGCTAGGAATAGACACATCATACCAACAGAAAAATACAGACCAGGAAAGAACACATTCTAGAGGTCATTATTTAATGAATAGTCTTGATGTGGACAAAATTATATCTAATGCCTTAAATGTTTGAACTCTGAGGAAAATATGGGACCACTAAGAGAAGGACACACCTAAGGAAAGGAGTAAGAGGGGGAGGGTGGGAATTTTCTCCACACAGCAACAATTTTCTCTTTGAAGATATTGACAAGATCTTGGGTAAAGATGGAGAAGAAGGAATATGGATAAGAAAGACTTTAAAGGTCTGTAGCAGAGAGAATCATGCTGGGTTGTGGGTGTAGGATTCAGTCAGACGGGCTATTTCGTCAGGAGAATGGTGGTATTAAAGAGAGAAATTCACTGAGGTTTAGTAATTATAGCACACACAGGAGAAGATAAATATCTTCTCTGTATATTACATCATTGTTAAATCTCAATAATTTTAAATATAATTAACCTTTAATGATGCTTTAGATTTAATAATATGGCTATTGCATGGGAATTGTCTACAAGTCATTATAAATCTATTTGTTTAGGTTTACCAACCAGGCATTAAGAGAGTGTGTGAAGTTGGGTGCTGTGTTTCAGAGTTCAGTGTGCTTATTAAATGTCTCACTCAGTGTAATTGGTTGTAAAACCCACCTCAAATCACACCAAATAAAGAAGGTTTTATAACAAGTTAATTAAAATGAGTTTTTTCTTTCAATTATTATTTCCTAATTTTTTCTCTGTCTTCTCTTTTAGAGTCTACCCTGGGGGATATCAGGAATAATAAAAATCAAATCCGCTTCCATCATTCTGTGTTCACTCTAGAATCTAAGATAATTGGCTCATCATTTATGAAAAAAGCAAATATCTCTTATCTTCAGAATAAAGCTCATTTTTCTTGTATTTATCTTTTAATTTGTAAAATATTTTATTTATTCTTTGTGAATTTCACACATGTAAGCAATGCATTTTTTTGTACCTACTCCCACTCCCCCTTCCAACCTACCCCCCATTTTGTCCCTGTCCTCCTGTTGTAGTGGTTCTCAACCTCCCCAATGCTGCAGCCTTTAATACAGTTCCTCATGCTGTGGTGACCACCCCAACCATAAACTTATTTTTGTTGCTACTTAATAACTATAATTTTGCTGCTATTATGACAATAATATATATATCTGATAAGCAGAATATCTTATAAGCCACCCTGTGACAGGGTTGGTTGACACCTAAAGAGGTCACAACTCACAGATTGAGAACCACTGTCAGGATATCCCATCCCCTCCTCCAACTTCATGAGCTTATGTTTTTTAATATCTCACTTTGTCTGCTTAGTGCTGCCCATAGGCACATGGGTGCAGGACTACCCCTGGAACATGAGAAACCCACCAGTGGTCACAAACCTGAAGAAAAAATGACGGTCCCTTCCTCAGATAACATCAACCACAGAAACTTCTTCCTTAGGGACACCTGTTTACTTTTTAAGGGAAGGGGTAGAGGGATCCCTGAAATACCAAATAATTTCACTTCTTAAATATATTTTTGCCTCAAATATCTGAAAACTTTCTAACATATTTACGTATAAATGCAAATAGACAAATTCCTATTCTCTGTTACCCACGATCATTCTAATATAAAACAAATCACCTTTGCTCTCTACACGATGGATCAAACATTTCTGCATTCACTGCACAGATAATACATTACAGCAGACAGAGTTTTAATGGTGAAAAGTGACGGAAATTTGCATTAAACTATATATTCAGGGGATAGAGAACTCATTCCTCTTTAGAAAACTTTGGTATATTGTGAAAAGCTTTTCATAACACGCCAAAACATTAAATGTAATGACTGAAAAGCTAAACTCACCTGCAGCACGAACTAAATCTGAATGAAAACTAATCTACTATCCATGATTTGTAAAAAATGATACTCAAGCAACAATATCTTGTAAGGGGACTTAGCTCTGAAAAGCTTTCCTGCATCCTCCCCCATCAATACCCAATTTTAAATTTTGTTTTTAAAGCTTTGTTTTTATAAAAGCCTAAGAATTTGCACTTTCCTGAATTTCAGTAATGGCACACAGAATAGACTTCCTAGAAACTGCTGCAAATGTGTGTGGTTCCCTTGGCTTCTCAAATCCTTATCAGCTGCCCAGTGAACTACTAATCCTGTTGCCTTAGTTCTGAAACTGCGGGCCAGGTGACCAGCATGAGATCACTGCATGGTGGCCCTTACTGAGTTTTGCATGTACTGGAGAAACTTGGGGGCCACTCAGTCTTTAGAAATTAAGTCTGAATACTAACTACCTCAAGTGAACATAGTGTTGGTTCATTTCTTCTTATGTTCCTAGAGTCCAGCCAATCCTTAGTGGATGGTGAATGCTTCATTCCCACATGATGCACAAATGGGATGATGGTATGAAATTATGATTTGCTTTGCGATTGTGTTGGTGGTCTACAACCACCTAGGAGACACACCTCTGTATCTATGTGTAAGGGTGTTCCCAAAGAGAGTAAGGAGGGAAGACACACCCTGAATGTGGGTGTCATCATCTGTTTCCACTACCTCTTTGATTTCTTGCTTTCAATTTTGGAAATATTGTATTCAAGGGATATGAGACATTGGTTGTGTGTGTGTGTGTGTGTGAGAGAGAGAGACACACACACATACACACACACACAGAGACAGAGAGACAGAGAGAGAGAGAGAGAGAGAGAGAGAGAGAGAGAGAGGAATATGGGTAGAAATAATCAGTCTTTATTTTTTCTGATACAATGTCTTGCTAATAAATAGTTACATAGTCTAGACTTGCCTCAAATTCAGGGTCCTCCTACATCAGCCTCCTGAGGGCTGAGGTTACTATTGGGTATTAACCTGTGGCATTAGTAAGTAGCTTTAAAGTGAACTTGTTCTTTAGAGGATACAGAGAATTTGAAAATGGGAAATCCTCTTTTTTTAATAGAAAAAAGAACATGATGTGGATTTGCCAAATATTAATTCACTTGATATTCATGTACTATTGAATTTTAATATTAACATCAAATAGATCTATTTAAAGGTTATTGTAATAGTGTAATTTTGGTGCATTTATTAATTTGTTGTGATTCTTACATACATACTTTATTACATATGTGTGTGTATGATAACTTGCTCCAGAAAGAGCAGCAATGTTTCACTATCATTGAGTCATTTGCTTTGGGACACCTTACTACATAGTATGTGCAGTCACTGAGTGAGAGTAATGAGTTATATGGTGGTTTTTATTGTGACTTAAGATGTTAAATGCTGGGCAGTGGTGGCGCACACCTTGAATCCCAGCACTTGGGAGGCAGGGGCAGGCGGATCTCTTTGAGTTCGAGGCCAGGCTGGACCGACAGCCTCCAAAACAATACAGAGAAACCCTGTCTCGTAAAACCAAAAAAAAAAAAAAAAGATGTTAAATGGGGGGATTCCACTGGTAAAATGCTCCATGAACAGGCATGAGGACCCGAATCTGAATCCCAAGCCCTTCCAGAACATTTGTGAACATACAGGAACATGCACATACACAGACGCACACATTACTAAAATGAAGTATTTTGGGGTTCTTTATTGTTAACTCTTTCTGGGATAGATTTTGAAGCTTAAATCATGCTACTTTGTCTGTCACCAGGCAGTCTTTCTTTCCTGTTGAATTGTCCAAGAAGGTTTTTATGCTAAAGACAATTGTCTTCCTTGTTTATTCAGGCATGAGCTTTCACACCTGTGAAACTTGCATTGTATTCTTCAAAGTTACCTACAAGTTTCTACTTAAGTGTAAGCTTATGTAAAGCGAACAAATACATTGCTTGAGGGAGGCACCATGAATAGAGAATAATAAGAAAAAAACAGTCATTGTTTATATTCAACTTTTTTGCTGGGTGGCTTTAAGAAATGAAAAATCTTTGCTATCCTTCAATAAAGTTGACTTTTCAGAATGCTTGACCTTGCTTCCTGTCACGACTCAGTCTAGGTTCTAATCCTGGTGTTACCTGGTTAAATCCGAGTTGTACTCAGCACAGATCTGCCATGTGCAAACCTATTTGAAAGTCCTGTTGGATGCTGTCTCCTGCTGTGAACTACTTTCCACAGTCTTCTTTGTTTGACTTCTTCCTGGTGTGAAGTGTCCAAGAGCAGCAGGAACTGTGAAAGCAAAGGACCTGTAAATCAAAACAAATCCCTACCATGCTGGTCTTCAGGGAAGAGAGCCCAAGTAAGCAGAGCAGCGATTGTTACGGCGGAGTAAACACAGCAACTGATATACATGGCAGACGTGGTGGGAAAGCCCTGGGTGTAGAGCTGAGCACCTTCCCTCCCAATGACTACAGGAGATATCAGTGGCCACCCTCTCTGGCTTCCCGTTATAACTCATGTTTTCCTGGTATGTGCCAGGGTATGCATATGGAGGCCAGAGGTTAAGCTCCTGTGTCTTCCTCACTTGCTTCTACCTTATTTTTTTTATGCTGAACCTAGACCTTGCTGATTAGGCTAAGCTGGCTGGACAGTGAGCCCTGGGGGGTCCATCAGACTTTACATGCCAGGGATTACAGGGGCACTCCACCACGGCTGGATTTTTTTATGTGTATGCTGCAGACTGAACTCATTTATTATAATTATTATTATTATTCATTTTTGTGGGTTAAGTACTTTGTTCACTGAGCCATCTCAATAGTCCCCCCAACATGCTAATACCCTTACATAACATTAATTCTAAATCTTATTTTTTTTTGTATTATCAAATGACAATTCTCCTGTCCACTACAGAGACATCTCTCAGCCCCTCTGCCTGGTCCCGTCTTGAGTGTAGGCTTCAAGTGACATTGCTATGTTTTCCCTCCAGCTTCCTCACAATACCTCACTACCTAGTCTTCTGTTCCTCTTCGCGGGAAGAAAGAATTTGATATTGGTGTTGGGCAATTTCCCAGCTCCCTTAAACTATCCCTTCCTTTGTTGACAGTAAAGGTGAATTGCTTCCTTGTGGGTAAATTCTTGCCCTAGCATGCACTGTCTTCTCAGCAGCTCTACAGCGGGTGCTAAATGCTGGGATGGGGTGGGGTGGAGGTGGGGGTGTTTAACTTCTCATTTGCTTTACTCTTAGGAACCTCCACCCCCTCCCCCAGATTTGAGCATCCTAGCAGGCCTGGAATGCCCAGAACGCTCTTGCTCTTCCTCTGTCTAACACCTTCTGAAGCTCTTTGCCCAACCCCTCCTACCCTCCAAGCTGGGAATGGTGACATTTGAAAGTCAGTGGCTGTCTTTGTTGTCCTCTTAATGCTTTCTCTGTGCTGTTCATATCTTAACACACTGTCCTCTCTGGTTTGGTGGTTTCATTTTGTTTAGAGATAGGATTTCGCTCTGTAGACTAGGCTGGCCTTGACCTCATGTCGATCCTCCTGCCTCAGGTCACCATACCAGGATTAGAGGCATGATCCACTACACTTGGGTGTACTGAGTTCTTTACTGAATTCCCACTTACGTTTAGTTTATTACTAGTGCTTGGCAAAGTATTCGGCACTTAATTTATCACAGCTGAATAATGGCTATTTAATGTAATTCACTCATAAAACCTACCCACTTGCTGGGCTAAAATGCCCCTTTCTATTCAGAACATACAAAACAAAAATGATCTTTTCTCTGGAGGATAGTTGGAAAACCATTGCAAAACACGGTCAGAGCTCTCCGGAATCAGGCAAGGCCAGAGTGACTTCCTTTTAACTATACTAGGTCAAGACTTAAAGTCTTTTTACCTCTCAGTCACTCTAAGTAAGTGAATGATTCCAGAGCCTTTAGGATCCAATGCAAGAATGTTTGATGTATTGCTGGATGGGAATGAATTATTTGGGACCTCTTAGCTCACCAGCCTTCTAAGTTTTATTGTGAGTGTTAAATGACTCCCATATGCCCAGTGCAAAGACAGTGGTCCACAATGAGAATCGTGGTTACGTCATATTTCTCTTTGGTCTGTGGCTTATCATTAGAGATGACAGCAGACATTAACTCTCAACGCAGTGAGTGACTGGGCAATATTCTCACTCACTGTTCTTTCAGCTTTGGAATCATGGAGGCTTCAGATAACCTATGATAATTAGAGATGCTATGCTTTCAGTAATTTGCTTCACAGGTGAACTTTCACTTATGAAGGGGTTTTTATACAGAGGATACAAAAGAATAAGGTCCTCAAATGACCTTTCCCTCCTATAGAGATGGTGCTGGCTGTGATCTTCAGATTTATCTCTTCTTGAAACCCAACAACATGCAGTTCCATTAACATCAGGCAGAATTACAAATTCTGTCTATGGTGCAGAACAAAACATTTTCTATAGGAAAAGATAGTCTCTTAATTCTGTTCTGTCATAGTAGAGTCTTAGAGTATAATAGATACTGTAAGAAATCTTTAGATGTGTGTGTGTGTGTGTGTGTGTGTGTGTGTGTGGTGTGTATTCCTATGTGTCTAAGTACATGTATGCATGTGTATACAGAGGTCAACTATGGCTGTTACTCCACAGGTACTGAGTACCTTGCTTGTTGAGAAAAGGCTTCTCACAGGCTTGGGTTTGCAGGTAGACTAGGCTGGCTGGCCAGGGAACCTCAGGGAGCCATCAGTGTCCATCTCTCCAATGCTTGGATGACAGGCATGTGCCACCAAATCTGGATAATTTAAATGTGAGTTCCAGGGGTCAAACTTAGATCCTCATGCTTGCATAGCAAACACTACTTGACTGAATTATCTCTTCAGTCCTGACTTGCTTATTGTTAAGTTTTTATTACAAGACATTGCCTGAGTAGTTCAGGCTGGCTGCAAGCTTGAGATGTTCTTGCGCCTGCCTCTGTGCTTGTTAGCAATGTGGCAATTAAAAGCATCATAGCAAAGAAAAGATAGCATCACTTAAAAGAGAAATAGTGAAGGAAAGATTGGAATTGCAATAGAAGCCAAGCACTTGTTCACTGCTGACACATGTGTATCACCTACAGGGAACAAGAAAGGAAACCTAAGTCGGCAAATAGCTGCTGTATTGGCTGAGAGGAGATAATACCCAGGATTCATTTTGATGTTTCTCTTTCTGAAGGAGATGATCTACCAGCAAGATCAAGAATATGCGGCCTTTTCCTGGGATGCGTACCACCTCCAGAAGCACACAGAAGGGACAGAACATGCTTTAGGACATAGAAACAAACAAACAAAATGAGCAAAATCAAGACAAATACTCAACTTCTGCTAAATAGCTTGCAGCAAAATTTTTCTTGTGGGTTTTAGAAAATTCTCCTTGTAGGGAAGCTGTCAAAACTGCCCTCAATTTCCTGCAAGTGTCTGTTGAATTGCTGTAGGTAAGTGAGCAGAAGTGTTTACTGAAATGTTCAAGGCAGAGGAAGTTTGAATCTTGCATAATTCAATTAAAATGTGTATTTTAGTGATAACTGTATCAGAAGAAGATACAAAAAATATGAGAAAGGAAGTTGGAGTTTTTTAGCACAGATGGGTTTATTGGTTAAAAGCTAGGATATTAGGGCTAGGGAAATGTAGTAAAACTATCTGCTATACAAGCAGGAGAGCCTGAGTTCAAATCCCCAGCATGAACACAAAAATCCAGGTGCAACAGTGTATGACTATAACCCTCGTGCTGAGGTGGGGGTCTGAAGGGAGACAGGTAGGTAAGACTCTGAAACTCATTGATGGGCTCCAAGTTCAGTGAGAGACCTTGCCTAAAAAATACTGTGGTGGATAGCAATTGTGGGAGACACTCCCTACCCTCCTCCCTTCTCTTCCTCCTCCATCCTCCCTCTGTCCCCTACCTCTGATGTTGACTGGACACTTTGTTTCTGAGAGCCTCTTCTAGGTTGTCATTTGCCATGAGCCTTGAGTTGTTATGAAAGACCTTTCCTCTGTTGAAGAACAAATCTCACATCTCCCTCTTCACAGGTTCAGAGGAAACAGTTTATTTCAGAAAGGCCTTTGTTCTCATGGTGACTGAAGAGTAAGTTTGGATGGCTCACTCCAAGTAACCCTCCAAATGTATTTTCTGGGGGAATAGGAATTTCCCTTTCTAGTCCATTTCCTCCTTGGTATCCTCTGATTTCATTGTTGTGTTAGTTACTCTTCTCACTGCTGTGATAAAGTATCTAACAGAGAACATAAGGTATGGAAGATTTATTTAGGCTCACAGCTTCAGAGAACATGGTCCAGTGTCTTTTGGTATCTCTTGCATTTCAGTAGAGTGTCTTGTAGTGGGAACATGAACTAAAAAAGAGATGGTTACTACTTTGCTTACTAGGAAGCAGAGAAACAAGGACCAGCAGTCAGCTAAACCTTCAAAGGCCCATTACTGTGGGTTTACTTCCTCGCAACTTTAGGACCTAAAGAATGGTTCCACTTCCCAAATATTTCACAACTATCCCAAATGGTATCACTAGCTGAAAAACTAAGTGTTTGAATCTGTGAGCCTGAAGAGACATTTCACATTGAAACCATAGCATTACCATAGGGTTCCTTCACCATGACTTTAATGGAAAATCTTGTTAGTGTTCTTTATAGGGTGTCATTCCAGAGGGAACACTGGGCTCTGGTGCATTGAATTTGAAGATAATGTTTCCAGCTTGAGTGCTTATCTCAGAAAGTAATAACTTAATCATTTGAAAAATCCTCTTGGGTTTTACTTGTTAACTAAAATCTCAAGAAAATATTAGTTCAATAGAATACTGGGAGATTTAGAAGTTCCTGTGATGAACACCTTCTATGGTCAAGTACAATCAAGGTGCCCCCTTCTTCTTATCCATCTTTAAGTTGGAGTTATAATAGCATGGGACTCATGAGATACTGTATTTGAAAAGTTCTTTGAAGATAAGAAAATTCTTTTAATTAAAATGAAGATAATATCATCTTCAATTATGTCTCTTTGATCTTTGTGGACCAGTGAATGCTGGGACTTGTAGTTTGTGGCTGTTATTTCTCTGTTTTTCATGGAGGAGTCCTTCAGCTTTTGGCAGATGAGAGGGAGCAATGACAACCCGCTCCCCTGTATTACAGCTTACCATTTTATCGTTTTAGGTTCTAAGTCAGTTTTTTAATTTTTTTTGTTCCTTGCTTATCTTGTTTCTATGCTGTTAAGTAGGTGGGTGGTAAAGGAACCTGAAAATTATGACTGTCATCAAAGACATCATTTAAAATGTCACAGGTGTTAATTAGTTCCCGAATTCAACTATCCAGTCTCTCCCATGCCCAAGTATGGCTTCTTAGAAGCAATCTTATTTTGCCATAGACTCTGAATACAAAGGAGCATTGAAGAAGCTGATTCTTAAAGTCCAGGATAATAAAAAAGAAGTTTTTTTATTAAAAAGGAAACCTTGAAGTGAAAAAAGAAGTCTCAGGTTTCCAGTGTCTGAAGGTGGAATGAAGGAACAGCTTACAGGGCAGAGTAGAATGCCCACCGAGCAGAGGAGATTCGGGGATCTTCCCGAACCTTCTTTCCTATTTAGGATGACTTTTAGCTTCCTTATAGCTTAAGTATTTGGCTTGTTTCTTCTTTCAAAAACAAATTAAATAAATAAATCATTTGAAAATAAAAGCAAACTATTTACTTCTTAATATTTGCTATTTGATACACTAGAAAAAGTAAAATTGGGGATTCCAATGTGTGGCGTGGGGGTCATCAAGGGAGGAGAGAATGTCCACCCTGGATGGTCATAGAGCCACACAGAAGGAATCTAGAACTTTCCCTTTATATTCCAGTGCTGTTGAATGCTTGGAAGCTGCCCTCTGGTTTTTCAGTGCTTCCATTTATCAAAAGTTATCTGCCATAAAGAAGGTACCAATTTGGGATTGTACCTGAACTGAATCTTCCCATGGACTTGATCTGAGTCTCAAAGGAGGTTGAGAGGTCACATGCTTTAACCTCCTAATTTTAAAGGAAAGAAAACAATCACAATATTCTATCTCTGTGACATCTATTATGTCAGCTAGTAGCACCTGCAAGTGTTGAAGACAAGCATTTGGGGTATGATTGGTGAAGATGAGGAAATGGATCTTTTTTTTTAATTATTAAGACAATCTCTTTTAGCCCAGGCTGTAGATAAGGATGACCTTGAACTCCTGATCCTACCTCCTTAGTGCTAGGATTCCAGGCATGTGTCATCACATCTGACTTGGGGGCAGAAAATTTTTTAATGTTTTCAAATGTTAGCTCATTTAAATTTAATATTAATAATATTTAAATATTAAGAACCTACATGTGTCCACTGGATCTCATAATCTCAGATTTAGAGACAACGCTGTAAGTAGGAGAAGCTTGTGCTGGGGGTGGATGATTTACAGTTTTGATTGACTGCATGAGGAGTGATCTCAAAGACTCTAAAGTGAAAGAAAAACTACTCAGGAGTGAAGGAAAGAAAAGAACATAGAAGAAGGGAGTGAGGAAGGAGGAAGAAATGAAGCTGATCAGGTGAGGGGGAGGGAAATCTCTCTATTTCCACTGAGAACTCCAGTCTTAGAGATTCGAGGCCAGGATACAGAGACCTGATGCTCTGCTGAGTTCTGTGTCTGGACAGGCTCAAACAATCACTGCACAGTTGTACTGAATGACATTATTTGTATTAAAATTCAAAGGAACCCAGCCTGGTGTGAATGTAACCGGAACTTCACGTCAATTGCGGTAGGTAGCTTGGACCTCTAATCTCAACACGGAGGAGGCCGAAGCAGAAGCATGCCTGAGCTACGTCAGTATGTTTCAGGCTAGTCTGGAATCTTGCCTTAAACACCAAAATCAAAATCAAAATCAAAACAACAGCAGCAAAAAATGCCTGAAATTAGATAATTAAAAAAATTCAAGTGTATGATGATTTTGATGAAAACAAAACAAAAAATTGAAGACCAGGTATGATAGAGAATTACTAAAATTCTGGCATCCAGGAGGCAGAGTCAAGAGGATCATGAAAGGTTCAAGACTGTTGTGGTCTATATAACAAGTTTTGAACTCGTCAGGCCTTTACTGAGACTGTCCCTTAAAAAGAAAAGAGAAAGAATGAAAGGAAGAAAGGAAGGACAGAAGGAAGAAAGAAAGCAATAAAAAGAAAGAGGAAAACAGACTTTGTTCTTTAAATTGTTTGATATCATGGCATAGATGTTTCCAGTGCACAGTCTATTGAGAAGGAGATGCATGACCTGTGACCTATTCATGGCTCTTGTTCTATATAAACGTGGTTTGTAATTTGGACTGGCTATCCTATAGCTGGAAAAAACATCTTTCACCCTCTTCAATGCTTTTGTTTGTAAGGAAGGGAAAAGCCAGAGAGATCAAGTGACCTGCCTCAGGTGGTCCAGCTCTTTGATGGTGGCGCCAGACACTGCCCTGGCTTCCTTTGCTAGCATTTGCCTGACTTCTTTGGAGAATCTTTGAATTCTGGCTTTGCTAGCCCTCACTGGCTGTTTTGTAATAATTACACTGTGGAGCCTCCCTACAAATCTTCTAATCAGCCCTGGTCCCACATAGTTGACTCTCACGTCTCTCTGTCCTGTCCCTCCTGGTTCACCTGAACTCTGATAAGCCCAGGACCAGAAAGGAGAGTAGAGATGTCTTGATAGGATGCAATAATGTTTTTATAAAATCTTTGAACAGAGGTCTGGCAATAACTCTTTGTAGTCTTTGATTCAGTCCTGAGAAACAACAAAAACAAACTTCCCAGGGAGCTGTTCCTGAGACCACTAAAGGAAAGCAATAAACTTTTTTAGGAGAAAAAAAATACATATATCCTCTAACATTGACTTAAATGGAAACCAACTGTAATATTTACCAGGAAAAGAGTGTTGCTGTTTAGGGATATGTGAGAGATTTACCTTGACAATTCTGGGAAACAAATGAATTATGAAAAAAACCATAAAATTAGAGCAATTTAAGGAGATTAAAAAATAAAACAACAGGGATTACACAATTTAAGGGTTTTAAACTGCTTTAACAACATTCCCTAATTAGTCTGCATATTTCTTTATAAGAAGGTTTCCAACCCAGTTGTGTGATGAAGTTTGTGTTGTTTGAGATTTCAGATTCATTAGCACGAGGAGAATGGGGGGACCAGACTCTGCTGTGGTTGACTGGGTAGGTGTGTATAGGGGTTGGGGGCTTAAAGTTAGTTCAAGTGATGGATGACATATGATGGGGTACCCTTTGGATGTCTAGTTTTGTTTAGTAGGGTTAAGTTAGAAGGGCTGAACAGAGGCGATCAGAGCTTGAGTTGGGGCTATCTTCAGCTCAGGAAACTAGAAGTGCCTTCTCCTAAGATTCCCAGAGTTGCTTTCATGTGTTATCTCTGCTACTAAATTCCTCAAGGGCCCTGCCTTTCCTTCATTCCCTTTAGCCCAACTCCCAGCATCACATGATAAGCACTGATCTGTATAGAAGCTGGAATTGCATGACTATTTCACATTGTGACTTACTGAGGTAATATGAATTTGGAGAGGAGGACCGAAGTTTCAAGGAATTAAAGAGAGTGACTAGGAAGGCTGGGGATTATTGTCTAGAGATAATATTATTTAGAATTCAGAATAAAGGGCCTGCACGTTACTGTCCTCATGGTCCCTGTGGAAGTTAGTGTGCCTGCCCTTCGAGTCCCCATGGGCTGCCTGGAACTCTGCTTTGAAACCCCCTTCAGAACTCTGGTCTTTTTGGTCCTCTCTCTCTCTCTCTCTCTCTCTCTCTCTCTCTCTCTCTCTCTCTCTCTCTCTCTCTCTCTCTCTCTCTCTCTCTCTGTCTGTCTCTGTCTCTCTCACTCTCTCTTTCTCTCTTTCTCTCTCTCTCAGTTTTTTGAGACAGGGTTTTACTATGTAACAGTTGTGGCTGTCCCGGAACCTGCTTTCAACCAGGCTGGCCTCAAACTCACAGAGATCTTCCTGCCTCTGCCTCCTGAGTTCTGGGATTCAAGGTTTGTGCCACCAGGCCTGGCTTTTTTTCTCCTATTTTACATCCTTTCCAGGATTAAAAGTGCACCTTGCTTCCCATTCTCTACTCTCAAATTTCCCATGTATCAATTGCAGGAGTCAACCACATTTTCTGAGTCATTTTTCTCCATAAAAGACAAATATAAACAATTTGCACCCTAAAATTCATCAACCTAGATGTATCCTTTTTTCTTAATCATCCCTCCTCCCCCAGAAATGCTTGTTAGCACATGAATCAAGATGTCAGATGATAAAATTTGGAAGCATGGGATTGGATCCTGGCTCTTCTACTTAACAGTCTGAACCATTTTGGTGCAAGTGAACTATGAAGAATTTTCTTTACCACCTGTGGTTGTTGTTGTTGAGGCAGGCTCTCATGTCATCCAGTCTGACATTGAGCTCCCTATGTAGCTGAGGATGACCTTGGACTTTTGGTCCTTCTGCCTCTACTCTAGAGTTCTGGGATTGCAGGTATACACCATGACACCCAATTTATATGATGTTGGAGACTGAATCTTGGGCCTCCTGCAAGCATTCTGCCAACTAACCTACATTTCCAGTCCGGCCTGTGATAGTTTTGAAAATCAAATGGGATATTCCTTATATAGCATTTAATACCTGCGTCATCATCATCATCATCATCATCATCATCATCATTGCTTCAGAGCCTTGGCCTTAGCATTAAGATAAGGCTGTTTTAGTCCTAGACCTATCAATTTTTTTCCATCTCCAAAGCAGAAAAGCGACTATATTTTTCTTTGTCATTTTGCAAGGATATGGTAGGAATCTCTGTTATTTGTATTGTATGTCTTTGCAAGAAAGACTATAGTTAATTTTGGCGTTATTATGCCCTTGATATTTCAGCATTGCAAGAACATTTATGTGAAGGAGAAAGACCTTTTCAATTGCATCTTGGTTGGAAAAATACAGAAGTATAACCCTTGATATATGGCTGAAGGGATTGCACTAAGTGGAGCTGAATGCAGGCAAAGGCTTCTAGATGCTTCGTGCTTAGATTTGTCTACTTGTCCCTGTGAGTTAAGCGGGAAAGAATTTAGAGACACAATTATGGAGTAGCAAATAAGTGGCTTTTTTCTCATTAATGTCACCAACATGAGCAGTTTGTGTAGAAAATAGAAAAAAAAGGATTTAGAGACAGGCAAAGTTATTGTACATCAGAACAATCAGGTTATCACCAAATATGAAAATGTGGGTAGAATTTCTCCGCTTCAGACTCCTACTCAAATTCTTGACCAGGTGTGGGGGCACTCATCTGTAATCCCAATATGCAGAGGGCAGAGGCAGGCATATCTCTGTGAGTTTGAGGCCAGCTCGGACTATACTGTAAGACCTTGTCTCCAGAACAAACAAACAAATAGCCAATCTATCTATATTAAGATACTGTCTGCATTGTATATCAAGACAGCCACTCGTGCAATTGGAGAGCAAACTGGTGCCAACGGAGACTGTAGGATGGTGGTGTCCTGTGACATAGCTGGGGAAATACTCAAGGGATTCTGCTGTATTTTCTGCTTTGGATCCTTCTATTGTCTGTTCCAGAGTTTTTGTCTTCCTCCCTCCATGATTCCCTCCCTCCCTCCCTTTCTCCCTTCCAGCCTCCCTGCTTTTTATCTCCCCCCATTTCCTCTTCCTCTTCCTCCTCCTCCTCCTCCTCCTCCTCCTCCTCCTCCTCCTCGTCCTCCTCCTCCTCCTCCTCCTCTTCTTCTTCTTCTTCTTCTTCTTCTTCTTCTTCTTCTTCTTCTTCTTCTTCTTCTTCTTCTTCTTCTTCTTCGTCTCTGTCTCTGTCTGTCTGTCTCTGTCTCTGTCTCTGTCTCTGTCTCTGTCTCTCTCTCTCCAGGGAGTTCAGCCTGGCCTTGAACTCACACTGGTTCTCCTATTTAAGGCCTCCAAGTGCTAGGATTACCTGTGTCCATACCAGGTCAATTTCCAGAGTTTCTATTCTCTGTTTCTTAGACAAAATGTGCTCATCTTATCATCTGAACTTCAAAAGCTGAGTCTTGAGAAGGAAAGAATACTATGTTTTTCCTTCTCTCCCCATAAGTCCTGAAAAAAAAAACCAACAACCCAGGGCCCTTTCTTTCTGAACAAGCTCTTCCTTCGCCTGGCTGTCTGCACAGAAGACTCAGGCAGACACTCAAGGCGCCTGAATTCTGTGAAGAAACATCTGCAGGCACTCTAAAAGCAGGTGTATTTAGTAAGTGAAGGTACTATGTCTGTTAACTCCAGCTTGGATAGCTATCTCCTTTGACCTGTTCCTGGGATTCCAGGTCATTCCTTGCTTATCAAACTCTACCCCACCCTCCCAGTCAGGCTCAAGATAGAAACAGTCACCTGGGCCAAGAATTAGTGGTTGCAACTTCCCTAGGATTCTTGCCCAACCCTTTACCAAATCTTTCCTATGAGGAAATTCTTTTCGATGCTTGGAAAACATTCCCCTTCAGGTGCTGTTTGCTCCTTTCTGCAGACTTGCTGTCTCTGGTTTGCACATTCCTTTTGCTGTTTCTACAGCACTGATGTCTCAGGGACCGTCTCCTATCTCCATAATCATGCCGGTCTCTTTTTACCTACCGAATACTTCTTCACTGGCTTTAGTCAATTAAAAAAATCTCTCTTGCTCTCACTGCCCCCCTCACTGTCCCCCAACCTCTGAGACAAGGCACTGGTTTGTGCTGGGATTATGACATCTACCACCACATGAGATGCTAGGCATGACATCAAGGACCTTTTGTATGTTAGATAACCATTCTGTCAGCTGAGCTGCATCTCAACTCCGTCCCTGACAGCCCCTTCTCCCTTTCCCGTAATTAAATCTAGAACCCTTTGCATTCTGGACAAGCATAGTACTATGGAGCTACATACCTAGCTACATACCTACATACAGCAGCTTTGAAACAGCTGATGACCACACATTCCAAACCTCCAAGAAGAAAGACACTAATTCTTCTTAAGGTCCCTGCTTTTTCTCAGTCCCAGAATAAGGCTTGCCTTAGTGAAGGCTCAACCTACAGTTTTTGATGTCTGCTGTTAACAGGGCCCACAGTGTTTCCATTACCTATCACAGTGTAGACACACAAGTAGTATTTGTTGCATAAATGTGTGATTAAGTTGTCCTGGATCACTAGACACCAGGGCCATGTTCCTGAGGGTCCCATTCACATGTCTTCTCTCTCAAGTTCTCATTAGAAGTATCAGTAAGACACACATTTGGGATTTTCCATCTTCATCTACCTTCAAGATGGTTGTCATGGGGGGGTGGGCAGTATTGCAGTCTCCCCAAATGTCTATGCAGCAAACTCATGCCATCTCATCTTCCCTGCATGCATGGTTGGTTCCCCAGGTAATGATGCAGACAGACCTCTAAGAACCCTGAATAAGTTCCCCAGGTAACAGATGGCTGGGCAGAGACTGCCTGGTGCAGACTGGCTGTGATGAATTTGTGTTAGTTACTAGAAATCAAGCAATCATAGTTCTGTGCATCCCTGAAAGGGGGCTCACTGCTCTCACACAAGCCCTTTATGCAACTTCCTATGTCGCTGTTCTTGAGTGGTAGCTACTCAATGACGTGGAAGAGGAATAAGGAACCACCATCCATGAACCCCCAGACCAACTCCTTTCTGTTGGGTCAGTTGCCTTCACTGTACCAATTGTATGAGGTTTTATTTTTCTTACATGCTACCAAGTTAGTCTCATTCTTCCCCTGCACGAAGGGGTCATAGCACTGGAGTGACAAGATCCTGACCTATAATTAATACTGGAGTACATGACATTTATAATAGCTCTTTGGAATCCTTTGGGATGAAAGGTGCTCCATAAATGTAAGCCATGATTATTTCTTGACAGCTAAATATAAAATTTACACTAAATACTACTTAACAATGTTGCTTTTAAGGATATTAATTGGGTCTTTCAACTGTACAATGCAATTATCAGTCTAATTGAAAATAATTGGTCAACACTGGGGGAAGAAAAATACTTAAAACACATGGGGCAAGCCAAACATTAAGGAGGTTAAGACTCCACTAAGTTAAAAGTTTACTTTAGTTGAAAAAGCCAATGGGCTGCTTTGTCTTGGTGGGTAAACACTCTGGTGAAGTGTGAGATTCAAGCAAACCTATAATTAATCCTCAAAACAATGGTTGATAAGGGAGAGAAACTTCTGGAATTAGCTTACACAACCCTACTGGAGCTTTCCATCAAAAATCTTTTCTCTAGCTGTACAAATGCTGTTTTGACACGATTTCCATGGAATAAATCAAATGCGTCAGCTACTCGGCCCCCTTGTTGTTGCGGGGAAGAGGCGCTTTCAGTGGTAGACAAAACTTTTTGGTTATTGTTGTTGTTGTGAGCTCTCCGTGTAACAAAGCTCAGCGGAAAGAAAGAAGAGGGAGAAGGCAGATTGTGGCGAGCTTTACAAATTGGCACAGCCTTATCTGCTGCATTTCACGGTTTTCTGGAATCCTTTCAGAAGAGCCTTTCCTTTGTAAGAGACGAGTTAAGCTTTATGTTATTTCAAGCTATATTTGGGAGTTTATGAAAATTGCTTTTTAGTTTTCCGGAAGCTGAAAGCATCGATACTGATGTTTCCTTCTTGTGAATTTATCTTGCTCTGGTAGCCAGCTGTAGAGTTCAGCCTTTCTTTTTGCCTTTCCTTCCTTCTTCCTGCCATTTGGGAGGGTCCCAGCATGCTCAAGGCTCAAGCTACGTTCTCTTTCCACATTAGTTAAGAACCTGGTGTCAACCCGTCTGGTCATCATCGCTCACTGACAGTAGAAGATTCAACTTTCTCTGGATTTCCCAGGTGCTCCTCACAGCCCCTCCTACATCCATTCTTCTGTACACTCCTGAGGGTGACCACCTTGTCACCTGTCCTTGAAAAGAAAATTGAGGTTTGTTAGTGTGGAGGCTTACGATGATGACCACAGCAATAACAATAACAAAAACCCCATAGATTTTAGCTCTGGATACACTGGAATGCATGCTGTTATTTGAAGACCCACAGGAACAATCCTGTTAAAGAATGTAATTAAAATGGACAGTCTAATTAAACAAAAAAAGAGTCTCAAGTCCCAGACAATGAGTCGTTTATTAAAATAATGTTTGGCAGTGCAGAATTCTGGGATCCAGAAAATTGGAAATCTTTGGAAATCTATTGGGCGTTACATGTACAATCATGGAGTATCTAAAAGATAAGTATTGAATAGCAAGAAAATGAAGTTTTAAAATTGTCTTTGTTATTAAGGGCTATGGTGATGCTAAAGGGTGAGTGGGAGTTCTATAACTGACGTATTCCTGACTTATACATTCATTTAGTTATTTAAACAAGGTCTTGCTAGGTACCCCTGGCTGGGCTCGCCCTCACTGTGTAACCAGTGCTGGCCTCCAACTCATGGCAGTTCTCCCCCACTTAGGCCTTTTTATAGCTTAGATTACAGGTGTGTACCATGCATCAGGATTTATTGAAGTTTCTTGAAAACACACTGTAGGGAGTACTAAAATATGTCATTTTGTAACTTTGAATTATACAGTTTTTGCTCTGAATGAGTGGGGAGACTTGGGAAAAATTAGGTAATTGATGAGATGTAATTCTCCCCAATCTGTGAAATGTCATCCCAAATGAGCCCTAGCATGCTATGAAGGTTAGTTATTGTATCAGGCGACCTACCTACCCATCTGTTCATCTAGCTATGTGTCTATTGTCTGTCTAGCATCTCTCTCTCTACTCTCCGTGTTTCTGCATTTCTATCAAGGTGACATATTTTTGGCATTAGTACGATAATATTCAGGCCACAGGAAAATAACTGAAAGGAAATCTGCTTTAGGGTGTGCTGAAAGAATAGGACAAGGGCTTGGGGTGTAGCTCAAGTGGCTGAGCGAGTGTCATAAAGCCCTAGGTTCAATCCCAGTGCCACTTTAAGAAAGTAAATAAATAAATAGGAAGAAAGGCAGGCAAACTCTACTCAGAATGAAAGGGGAGGAATATGCTTCATAAAGTGTGCCTTTCCCACAAGGAGTCTGGTGCAACACATGCAGTGTTTTTAAAAAGTGAAAATATTTGCCAAATATGATATTAGGAGGGATGTGTGTGCCAATGAGCAAAGTTTTTTAATTATGGGAGAAATTAGTTACTGTTTTAATTACTTAGAAAGTGATTATATTGAAGCACTGCCCACCCCCCCCACCTCCAGATTGCTGGAGCAATTTAGTAATTTAGTATGTTCAAGAACAGAGACAGAGTAGCTTCTTTAAAAAGCAAAACCCGGTTTCAGGAAAACGAAATTCCTGCTCCTCTCTTGCATGACAAACAGCCATTTGAGTCAAGGAGCTCCGCCTGTGGCTCATCTTAAGTGTGATGAAAAGTGAATTACAATATTTGGGGATGGCTCTGGGCAAGGCCAGGAGAGATGACCAATGATAGCTGCAGCTTGTTTTGGCTATTGTTTGAACTTCTAAGCAGGGACATTTGAGACATCTACTGATTTAATTAAAACCCCAGATGCTGGAAAATCTCATTAGCAATCGTGGAAATACAGAATTCAAACAACCAAGCCTTGCTCCTGCGATTTCTCAAACAAGGACGAAAAGCAGCCATGTAGACGTGGTTGTATGCACCATCTAGGGAAGTCATCTCAAACACCTGGCGGTGGACACTGGCATTTATCACGTCCAATGATTCTTCGTGTGTCTTGTGGCTTATCTGCTTTTAACTTCATCACAGCTTCATTCCATGAGACTTAAACATTATCCTTAAAAATCCAGATCCACCTAGGGCCCCAGAGTTGCCTTGGAGGCCTTTATTGTAAGATAACAGAGTTGTAAATAGCATAGGTGATTCCGTGAAAATTCCGATGATGCCTCCTTGGTTGGATGAAATGGAACTGGAAGCCCTAGCATGGAAACCAGTAATCACCAATGAGCTTGTCAAATATTTTGGGACTGAGACTTGGACCCTGTGAGAGGCGCCAACTACAACGGAGGTATTTTGGCCATTTGATATTCACAAGACTGGAAGGTTTAAGATGCACTAAGAACTGAATACAAGAGGTTTGGCTTCCTAATGTAAACACCATTATCATTTGGGAATCAATTAGCTCCTTGCACTAAGGGAATGAGAAGTCTCTTAAATGCCTATTGTGAGTTGGGCTATTTGCTTTAATTAAGAGGAGACAGAGTGGATTATTGTCTCTAGCAAAGGGGGTGGGAAGAGTCAGAAAATTACACTTTAGCCCCATAAGCAACAAAGCCCACGCAAGAGGCATGGTCTTCATCAGGCAGGTCTAAAGCAAATTAGCTTTTAATCTGGGAACTCTAAATAAGGATGGTTGCACCCAACAATTAGAACAAAACGCAAAGCAGTGGTCCTTCTAAGGCTTTAGGCTCCTGATAGTTTGCTCCATCAGGAAGATCTGATGGATAAGTGTTCTTATTTCCTTGCCAGAGATTTAGAATTTAAGGTGAATCTTTTTCAAATAATCAAATCTCCAGTGCAAAAATGTTAATAACAACATTTTCAGTGTGCTAATATAAACCATTACACTAAAAATGGGATGAAAATTTAATTTCTTGTTTTTTTTTTTTAACTTTGGCAATGTGCAATTGTCATCTGACTGGGTGTCCATAATCTTTTCTCTTGCTGGGACTTGCCTGTGTTAACCAGCCATTGGAAAGAGTTACATTTAGTGTGCATTCATTAATCCATCCATTTGACAAATAAACAAACTCTGAGGGCTAACTAAGTGTCATGGTCCCAGGCTCTGAGGGGTGACTGAGAAGTAAATGAAGGGTGCTTTGAGCACATGGGAGAAGCACCCAGCCTTGTCCTAGGGAGGCACAGTAGGTAGCTAGAGACAACCTTGAATTTCTGATCCTCCTGCCTCTACTTCTTAAGTGCTGGGATTACAGACATGCTCCACCAAGCCCAGTTTATGGTATGCTGTGACCTGAAACCAGGGCTTAGTTCATGCTGGGCAAACACTCTACTGGCTGAGCTACAACCCCAGAGCAACAAAATACCTTTTAAGTACACAGGAGCTAGAGCACATACGTGCCTGTGGGTGGTGTGTGTGTGTGTGTGTGTGTGTGTGTGTGTGTGTGTGTGTGTGCCTGTATGAATGTGTGTATGCCCATGAATGTGTGGAGGGTTCAGTTTGGCAAATAATAGAATGAGAGCAACGTTAAGGGATCAGAACAGACAGAGGTAGCTAGACAGCACATATAGGCCTTTGCTTTCCAGTGTTTGAGATTTTTGCATGCCTATATTAGCATTTAGAATTATTTGGAAGAATAATAGTAGCTCTCAAGGACTGTGAACACTTTAGAAAGAATTAAGGATAGCATTCCCTCAGTGAATGAAGATGATTCTCAAGTAGTTTGGTTTTTAAAAGGAATTAGATGCTTTTAATTCTGTCATATATGTTGGCATGTCAGATGTTTTCCTTCCTATATATTTTGTTGTGGTAAAATACGCATAGCATGAGATTTACCATCTTGACCTATATCATGTTTAATGATATTAACTGTTATTTAAAAAAATATGCAACCATTGTCACTGTCCATCTCCATAATTTAACTCATGAAACGGAAACTCTATGCCCATTTTATGGCACTTGTTCCTGTAGTCCTGGCTACATGGGAGGCTGAGGCAGGAGGTTCATTTGAGGGCAGGAATTGGAGATTTTCCTGATTAACTACAATGATATCTTATCTATAGTAGGGTCGGGATGATGGTTCGGTTGGCAAAGTGTGTGCTGTGCTGATTTCATGGGGACTTGAAGTCAGACTCTTTGAATACACATGAAAGTTGGATGTGATTGCACAAGTCTGTAGCTCTAGCACTGGGGGTGTGGAGATATGTGGATCCCTGGAGATCTCTGGTGAGCAAGCCTAGAAAATTGGTGAACCTCAAGTTCAGTATGAGACCCTATTTCAAAAGATAAGGTGAAGAGCAATAGTGTAAGACACTTGATGTTGATCTCTGGTCAATCACACACACACACACTCACACACACACTCATGTGCACACTTACGTATGTGCACATACATAAACACCTTTTCCCATTATCATTTAATTTTTCTGCTACATCTCATTGTGGTGCACATGGAGATTTAGTCAGAAGGATTGTGAGTTTCAGGCCAGCCTAGGCAAAATGACAAGATTCTATTTGAAAAAAAATGAAAGGAAATGAATATAAAATAAGATAAAATAAAATGGTGGTAGATGAAACTTCAAAGTATAATCTGATTGACCAATTATTTTAGTCTCTTGTATTTTGTTTTTCTTTTTGCCAGGGTCTCATGTAACCCAGGTTTGTCTTGAACTTGCTCAAGGAGGACCCCGACCTTCCAGCTACAACTTCCCAAGTGCTGGGATTACAATCAGGCATCAGCACACTCAGTTTTATGTGTCAGTAGGACTCTAATTCTGGGAATCCTGAATGCTAGGAAAGCGCTCTCCCTTCAAAGCACTCTCCAGCACCTAGCACTGTCTAAATCCAAACTTGGTTTTTAGGAAAGCTAAGCTAACTTCAGCCAACAGGGTTAGAGAAAGATGTTTGCTGCACTGACTGATTTCCACTGAGTTAGTCAGCTAGTCACCTGTTTCTGCTGGTCTCCACTGGGATAGAGCCATGGCAGGGCTGAGGGTGTTTGTGCCTTCTTTGCTGGCAACTGTAGATCAGTAATGGGCTCAGTCCTGTCCCCTTTCCATGCTGGCCAGGGATCTGCTGCAGTACATGCTTTTCACCTAGAGCTGAGGAATCTGAGGCACAGGAAATGGCCTGTGGTCGCCCAGTTAGTAAATGCTGCATTTGGGATTGGAAGGCAGCTAAGGCTGACTTGAAACGCCAGGCTGTGCTTTTACCCATCCGCTTTGGGCCATACGTAAGCCGTGAGCCACTTTGGTTTAACCTGGCTTGTGGAGATGATTTCCACGTATGATCTGAAAAATTTCATATCTCACGGTTAGGCCTGGTTGGTGCTATTTCCATATCCAGTGTGGGCTCAAGAGTAACAATCATATAAAGATCAGAGCATCGCCAAGGGTGAGTGGATCTGCCTGGCATTTGCCATTCACTTGTGGCGTGTCCTAATTTTGGCTAATTAATCACTCTAGTTCAAAAGTTAAATGACTGCATTCTCTGAACGGTCTGTCCATGTGAAAATTTGCTTTGCTCATTCAGTATGCCTGGTGGCCAGCATTTGTGCTGTCTGCTAAACAAGGAGCAGTTTGGTGCCTAACCCATTACCCAACAATTGATAGGATTAAATAAATAGATTTCAGTCACTTCTATGTCCTGAAATATGTATTATATGTACTTCTGTAATCCCAGAAGTCGAGGAAATAGAGGCAGTAGGATGGTAAATTCAGGGTTACCCTCTGGTATATCCTGAGTTTGTGACTAGTATGGGTTACAGGAAACTCTTTTAAAATGGGTTTTGGTAATAGTAAAATTGCTCAAAGTTTTCTATGTATTTGCTCCAAATTAAGGGCTTTCCTTGGTGCCCACTGGTGACAAAGAATTCACAAATGGGTTACATACTGAAAATCCCTCTTTAATTCGTGCACATGGTCCCTTGACTATTGTCTTGGAAGAGAGTGATCCTACGCCTTTATTTCAGACATGAACACTCTGAGACACCTAAGGAGTACAACAGTCCAAGAACAGGACACAGCCTGCTGCAAGGCACTCCCCACCTCAGATCTGCTTCCAGCTCCTCCTTGTTCCTAAGACATGGAGACGAGCTTCCGTTTTCCTGTAGACAAACATGAGAGTAAAAATTATTCTAGTCATATCCAAGAGAAATCAGTCATCCTTTGCAAAGTTAATCACAGCCTTCCTCCAGGGCCTCATAGCTCTCTGGGAAGATTTTCTTAGTGCCATTGCTGCACTACTAAAATGCAGATTTTCTAAAAGGGCTGGATGCCTCTTGTGCTTAGAAATGCAGACCCAAGTCCTTTGAAACTTCACCTTCAACTTTTCCTTTGCATTGCCACTTGGAAGGGTTGTAGACTAGCAATGGGTTCAGAGCATGTGTGTGTGTGTGTGTGTGTGTGTGTGTGTGTGTGTGTGTGTGTGTGTGTGTGTGCATTGAATGGGTGTGTTGCTGTATGGGCATGTGTTCATGTAGAGGCCAAAGAAGGTTGTTGGGAGGCTGTTCTATCACTTTCTACCTTATTCTGAGCAAGCCTGGTGACTGAAATTCCCAGAGAACTTTGTATCTGTAGCCCACAGACAACCACACCATCCCCAAGAGGAGCACTGTTCAGGTACCCTTACATAATAACTAAGGCCCACTCAGCGCTTAAGAGATAAGGAGGAAATGTCAGTGTGTGCTTCCCAAACAAGGCACTGAAGGCTGGGTGGCTTCCATCTTAGACTACATGCTCTGGGTAAAGGCATCATGGGGCTTCTTCAAGCTGCTCTGGTCAGATATGACCCCATACATCCTGCTAACACAAAATCATCATCAATAGGACAGTTGCTGGCGGGCAGCCACTGTGAGAGTAGGTGCTCCTGAATTTCTGATTCTATAGCACCTTGAGGCAGCTTTGAAAAGGAATCAGAGCCAGAACCTTCCAGCTCAGCTCAGCTGTACCTGGATTCCCAACTTCGGACATTATCAGAAGGTTAACAAACATTTACAATAACCATGGCTCTTTTGAGTGGGTAACTTTGGGGGCATCTGATTAAGCGTTCACAAGAAGACCGAGTAAGAGGTCCATGCACCTGGTGCTGAGGCTTAGTGTCTCAGTTGCTGCAGTTTTTATCAAACAGTAGGCTCTGCAACCCTTTCCTGACATAGTAACTTGGCCTGCCTTTTTGAACATTGCCCTTTGCTATGTGATTTCAATCCCACCTTGTCTTAGATGGAGGTTCTTTCTTGTTTCCAAATTTCTTTCTCAAAAGCACGTTAGGAGCGTAGCAATACTCCAAATAGTTTAAAGATCTGTTCAAATTTCTAGGCATTTTTACCTTCTAACCTTTCCCTGGTCGAAGGTTAAACTAGTCTTCAGCCTCTTCAAAGCTGTTAGTGATTTACCTGGGCTACCGAACGCGTTCATTTCACTCAGCACATGGTTCAGACTCCAGCCAAGCAGCACGGGTTCTGAAGCAGGACACCACCCCAGCACTGACAAAGGCCATTCAAAGTGATGGGAAAGGCCGCTCTCGGCTGACAGGCAAGCGTCCACTCATGCCTCCTTAACGCCGCTCCTCCTACTCCCACGGTAGCCTGCTGCCCAGCTCTTCTGCTGTCCCCATCGGAAAATCCACAGTCACTACCTTTCCCAGCCTTGAATCTGCCTCTGGAGACCCAGGGAAGCCACGGGGACCATTGTTCATTTGGCAAATGTGCCGCCTTTGGGGGTATGGAAGCTTGTGGGCGTCATTGGCTTTAAGACTCCACGAACAGGGGGAAGCCCTGGGTATTGTGACTAGTGCCAAAGGTTAGCGGCTGTCCCTCCCTAGGGAGGCTCAGCGCTGGAATCATTTCTGTTTGCAACCTTATGTGTAACCCTGGCATGCAATCAACAGAGAAAATATTCATTATTGCCCGACTGTCTGCTGAAGACAATTTCAATTATTCTGGCATTTCAATGGATGAAGAAGCCCTTTAGGCTGGCCCGGGAGATTAGCCTTAAAGGCTCTGTAAATTAGCAAAGTTACAATCGGTATATTATCTGGCAGGCAGCTGTGGAGACGCCACAGCGGGCAAAGAGACAAATTACTATATTCCGCTTGTGGTTTTGATATATCAATTTACAAGTTTAACATACGCATTTGTGAAAGAATGATTTTTTTCCTTCTGCTTTTCTTAAATCACTTTTTAACTGCCTGTACTCGAAGTTTCGGAGCCTGTAACGTGAATGGTTGGTTTGCCTTGCTGACGTTTTTGTTTTAAAGCCCAATTTCAGCCAGGAAAAAATACTGCTGGGGACAGAGCTCTGGAATTAATCTTTCCTAAAGTTATTCAAATAATATAATATATGGCAGTTAATCAGAAAATTCCATTTGCAGAAATGTGAACAATGTCTCATATAAAGGCTTTTCCTTTAATGGGATGTTTTTCATGTCTTTTTTTTCCATGATAGATTAATTCTATAGTGACTTTGTATCTATATTCTTAAAACATATTTCACCAAACTTGTCTGATATAAGTAATAAATATGAAAATTAAAGCAATCATCATAATAGCACATCCCAATACTTTACAAACAGTTGCATAATGAGGTCAATTAATGTATTTTTCCTGATTTAAGTTTTTTCTGAGTATTTTTGATATCTTGGTGTTCAGAATCAAAATATACATGAATCCAGGGCCTTTCCCATGCCACTCAGGCTATCTCCCATTAATCTACATCCACAGCCTCAACAATAGGCTTTTTCAAACTTTAAGCAATACTTTTAATGCTGATTAATGTTTACATCTATGCATGAAATGAAGTTCATATTTATTGAGTGAATTTAGGTTATTTTTGGTTTTTCATATTTTAAGAAAAAAAGTTTAGCTTTTGGTTAATAAGAAATATATTTTTGTTCTGTGTTAAATAGCTTTCATGAAGTTTAGCTTTTGTAATTGGATGTGTGCTTTGGGAAATGGGTCAAAAGGCTTCAATAGATATTACAATATAGATATTTTCAAGGAAGTCTTGTAAAAAGCACATGGCTTTGTTCTCAAATATTCAAGATACCCTTTTCCTGCTGTCTAAGGAATTCAAAACAAATATATAAAACTCCAGACACTGACTTGCTTTGGGAAAAGACAAAAAACTTCCTCCATGTAAAAAAGGGGGATAGTTGAGTTTTGGATATACTCTCAGGGTTATAAATGCTTTTTAGAATTTCAGTTCTAAAATGACACAGGGAGCTGTAGATATAGGTCAGTGGTAGACTGCTTGCTTTGAATGTATGTAGAATGCCCTGTTTCCATCCCCAGCACTACTTAAAATGATATTGGTTATCTGCTTGAAGGTCAAGGGATCTATTGAAGTAAGATGGGTCTGCACAGCATTGCCTGAGATGTAGCTCTGAAGTGTTGGATTTACATGGTTTCTAGCACAGGTCCCCATAGACCTTGTCCAAAAGGTGTTTATCAATCAATAACATGGATTTCATTTTTTCCCTTTCCTGTTTACAGAACTGGATTGCACGTGAGGGATAGTTTCATGTCCCTCATAATGCCTAAGAAGGGCCTGCCATTCCTCCTGATTCCTGAAGTTCGACTGTGTGTCTTACCGTGTGCCTTGTGCTGGTGTTTCTCATGGGGACTGCTGGGCTAGTTCAGGCAAGCATCTGCAGTCTCAAATGGACAGTTTCAGACTGGGGAGTTTAAGAGACAACCAAATAGAGTTTTAGTGCCTGTGAAATAATAATGAGAGACATTTATGAAAAGGGAAAAAACTTCCAGTTTGCTTGAAAGCCGAGGCCCACAGTCTGCATCACGACAGCAGATGGATGGCTAGCTCACTAATCCTGGTTTACTTTCCGACCTGGGTTTGTCTCCCTGGTCCAGTGAGATCCTGAGGGCCCCCTCTGGTCTGGTTAATGTTCAGAACCAATGTTTGAGTTTTAGGCTAATTATGGGCCCACCACTGACATTTTCTCTATAATGTGAAGACTGGTGCCAGCCATAACTCAGTGAGATTTAACATAAAAGCAAGATAAAACAATTAAAGTGGAAGAATATTTGATTAAATGGATCGCTGATTTATAGTGAGGTAAATTGGAATTGAAAGGAGAGTGAACTTTTTATGAGAATCATATATTATGTTATGTTCATTATCAGAGACTCCCGGATCCTTTTGTGCTTTTGTTAGTTAAAAAAAAAAAACAAAAAAGGAAGAAGAAGAAGAAAAAGAAAGAAAAGAAATAAACCAGGTTAAGGAGAGCTGCCCTGGCAGGCATCATTTTCATCTTCTCTAGAGTTATAGTTTCTTTTCATGGCCAAGGTTAAATAAATCATGCTTGAGATAAGTCATCACAGAGCACATAGTCAGCATTTGAATAGGCAGAAAAGTGCAGGTCTTGAACCTGTCGCTGAGCGTGGCACGAGAGTTGTGTTAACAGCTCCATCCTGTGTGCCTCCTCTTGTTCCTGTGCTTGAAGTTAGAATGTTTCTGAAGCTGCCTTTGCCAGTGCTGGCAGCGTGCTCTAACATCTCTGAGTCCCTGGCACTTTCTTTTGTGTAAAGCAAAACAGCTTCTGTAGCAGTGGCAAGAGCACAGTAACATCAAGGGTTGGGTCTTCAGGAGTTGGGAAGAAATGAGTTGGGAACTTCTCAGAGAAACAGGCAGGGAGAACTAGTTGGTAAAATTCTTGGCCTGCATGTAACAGGACATGAGTTCAAACTCTAGATGTGGTGGCACACGCAGAGGAGGCAGAGGCAGGCAGATCCCAGGTCTCTGGGTCTCCTTGGCCAGTCTAGTCTGTAATTTGATAAGCTCTATGTCAGTGAAAGACCTTGTCTCTTAAACAAACAAATAGGAGTGGGGCAGGCAATGACATCTGAAGAACAATACCTAAGGTTATCCTCTGGCCTCCACACATTCATGTACACAATGAGCACATGCACCTGTACATATACATACCTACACACCCTTGAGAATACACATGCACAATAATAAGGAGAAAAAAACAGGAACATTTTTGTTTTCCTTTTGGGAGAGGTCGTAAAGGAGGTTTGGGGACATGCCAGAAGTACAGGACAATCATCAGAGGCACAGATTGGCTATGTAGGTCCCAACTGTCCTCCCCGTTTCCCTATGGGTGCTTTTATGCAAAGCTAGAAGAAACAGAAAACCATGAGGAGTAACTGTCCACACCTAGAATAAAGTGAATCACTGGATTGTTCAACCATAGCCTTGACACTTTGATGGAAGAGCTAAGTTGCATTCACTAATTTTAACCCAAATGTTATTTTCTTTGCTATGCTCAATTCTTTCTTTCCTCCTTTTTTTTTTTTTTTTGTATGAAGGAGCCACCAAAACCATTCATGACACTTAATTTCGAGTTGAGCCCTGGCTCCGACATCTTCGTCAGCTGTGTGGTCCTAGGCCAGTCTTTAATTTCTCTCTGTTTTCTGGCTTTCTGTGTGTGAAAGGTGGGTTTGAACGGGGAGTTGGGATGATCGCTCAGGTCCTCAAAGGCATCTGTGATTGTTGCTTCAAGGGAAGGAAAATTTGGTGGTGCTGTCAGCTGCCTTCTCTGCACAAGTTAGACTTCTAATAATGCCGGATCACTGAATGCCCATGAGCAATTAGTCTAAGTTAGGGAAAGTATTTTCCACTTTTCAGAGGAAACAGCTGTTGAGATTCCTGTAACCAAGGCATACTGAAATGTACAATGGAGATCTTGTTGCTGTGGCTGTCATTCGAGTGAGCAAGACATTGGCTCCAGTTTTGTTGGCGTGCCTTTCCCTGCCAAGGCTTCGCCACGGTATTGAGGGTGGTTCCTGCCATCTGCTCCTCCTTTCAGCACCCTGATGTTTTGTCTCTTTGGTACCTTGGCTTAGGACACCTGCCTCAAAGGCGTTCTAAACCAAAGCAGTGATTTCAAGATGAGAAATAGAAAATGGCAGAGAAAGAAGCTGGGGGGCTCGGCAGACGCAGAGGGAAGACGGTTGTCATTGGTCTCACTTACTTTGCTCACCACTCTGTCTTTTGCTCCTGAACTTAATTTTTCTTCTTCTTTTTTCTGCAACAGGGTCTTACTCTGTAGCCTGGGCTTACCTGAAACTCATTATATTGCCTAGGTTGGCCTTGAACTCACAGTAATTCTCACATCTCAGCTTCCCAGTGTTGTAATTACAGGCACATGGGCTTGCCAAGATGAAACTGCCTTTTCTGAAAAATTTTTTTCCTCAATACTGCTATATCTTAGATATTTTTCGACATCCAACAGTATGCTCCACCCCACCTAAGTATGAAATAGGTTGTGTGCGCATGAGGAGACATCTGCGCAAAGTGTTCAAGGTCAGCTACTCCACCAGCAACTGTGCATTATTCCTGTTGCTACCACGTTAGTTTCTCTGTGAAGTGTTCAGGGGTATCATCAGAGACAATCTTCCTACAGGTCTTTGTGAAGAATAATGGGCCTAGGCCTAGTAACTTGACTTCCCTGAGTAGGTAAAATTTGTTGAAGCCATAGTGAAGGAGAAATAAGATGGTGACTAGAAGGAGACTTTCAGTATTGTAAACTACAATGTATAGATGGAAAGATGGAACAAAGACCTTTTTCAAACAGGCAAGTTCTCAACGTTGCTCTCCTCCATGAGCCATTAGAAGAGGTATCAAGAGACGATGCCTGGGAAGCAAGATGATGGACTCCCCCAAAGAAGCGGCACAGCCCTGCACATCGGCCGTGGGAGAATCTCCCACGTCAGCTGTGGAGTGGTGGAGAGAGGGCCCTTCTGAACAGGGAATGAAGACTGAATGCCTGAGAGGAATGTCCAGAAAAGCGAAACCTGTAAGTTGCCGGGCAAATTGGAAGATAATGAGAGAAATCTGGGGATTCTCTGGGAGAATGATGATTTCATAGAATACTAAGTGTTTATTAACTCTAGGAAAAGCAAACGTTTAGTAAAATGGGAATGAAAAGAGTACATGTATGTCTGGACATTGAAAAACAATGCTGGTTAGGAATAAAAAGAAAATTGTAATTTAATCAAAATTATAATGCGATTTCAGTGGGAGGGTGTGTGCATATGTGTGTGTGTCCAGGAAATGGAATGGTCATGGGAGAAAGAGACTTTTCAGAATGGGAAGACAAAGCAGATGACTAGAGAATAAAACTGAAGAAACAACTATACATTTATTACACGTACGAAGGTAAATGCTGCAGGTAACTTCAAAAGAACCGCATCAGCTGATGTGATGGGCACCAGGGAGGGGACTTCATCTGTCATGGGGATGGGACAGGACCTGCTGTTTGCTCTTCTAGGTTTTAGAATCTCTAGTTTCCAAAACAACCTGCATGTACTTGCTTGATACAATATCACAGTTTGTTGAAGTGGTTAGGAGGATAGCGATGCTTGATTGTGGAAACTAAACATGAAGTATTCTAAGGCCAAATGCCTCAGAGAATCCAAGCTCTTAAAGACCATCACTCACATGCCAAAGCTCACCTCTTGTCATGGACGCAGCATGCCAACAGCAATTACAGGGTTCTTTCTTTGAATTTTAATGCTGCATTTTCTATTTCAGTCACACAAAGTCTTCCTTTGCCTAGGATCATGATTTTAAAAATAACAATAACTTTATAATTATTATTAATAATAACAGTTATGTGTTGTAAGCCGGTCTTGAATTCTTTATACAACTGAGATGACCTTGACCTTTTGATCTTCTTGTCTCTATCTCCTGAGTGATACTATGATAACGGGTGAGTGCCACCACACTCAGCATTATGTAGTTCTGGGGTTTGAATCCCAGGCTTTGTGTATGCTAGGCAAATATTCTCTACTCTTTAGTCCATAAGAGTTTGGGTCTGGAAGCCACACCCAATACTTCTTCCTGTTCTGGTGTGTGTGTGTGTGTGTGTGTGTGTGTGTGTGTGTGTGTATGCATGTATGTAAAATTGGAATAAGTGGAAATATTTTTTTAACCTCATGGGGCTGTGCTTGATTTTGTTCACAGGCCTAGAAAAATATCTAGCACATAGTATATGCTTAGTAAAGATGGGCAGAATGAAGGAATCAAGAATGCTTAGCCGCAAAGAAGCCCCTGACATCCTGTAAATGAATACAGGTCTCAATTATTGCTTCTGTCCCTCTCCTGGTTCTTTTCTATGTTGGAGCCAGGACAATCTTGTGACCCCTTTGGTTAGATTTCCCATAGATTTCAACTGCTGGTCTATAAAGAACAGCTTATTGTGTCTCTCCCACTCCGGGGAGCCTGTGTTTGCCTCTTCAGGTTCATCTCCCATCACTTTCCCTCTGAGCTTTGTTTCCACATCATGCCCCAGCCTGGGATCTTTGAAGTGGTCTCCTCTAAGCTTGAAACCATCTTTCCTTCTCCCCCATTTAATCCTTACTCATTCCTCAGGTGGCCACCACATCCCCAGGGAACCACTGTCCAGCTGAACTCTTCTCTCTAGGTTTCCATAGCAATACTCCCCTCTGCTGTATTTTGTTACCATTGTACTAGGATCACACACATTTGCGGGTGTTACATATATTCGTGTCAGCATTTCATTAATACTTCTCTCCCTTAGTAAGCTATAAGCTCCCTGAAGGAATGAAACAAGTTAGAAGGTAGCTGCTCAATAAAGAAAAGATAAGTGAGCAAAGTTCATGGTGTCCTTAGTGATAGTGTCAAAACTTTTGACGTCTTGAGTGGCTGATAGAGGTGGTTTATGGACTCCTTAGGCAGGTGGGATACTTATGTGTTTTGGGGACTGAATGGAAAGCCACCATTCTTCCTCTTTGTTTCTCTGAGTCTCTGGCCACTACAAATGTCTCAGGGTATGTGTAGACTCATGCCTGTGCATGTACATGGATACACACACCTTCATATACTCTGGAGTGTCAGGCCCCAGCAGTTCTATACGAGGGTGATGAGTCAGTATGCTGTCATCTCAAGCTCTGTTGTCAAAATCAGTCTTCTTCAAATGCTGACGAGCAGAAATACGTCAAGGCAGTAGTATGTGGGTGTTCAGAGTAGGGGAGGATGAAGGACAATGGTAACACAGAGACCTGTTAGCAAACATATCCACAGAAGCTTCTTATATGTTTGAATATGTAACTACATAGTTCAAACTCCTGAGACAATAAGTCATATGCTGCCTAGAATGGCCAGCTAATGCCTAGTTGCTTCTTAGACTCAACCTGCTACTTTGAGGTGTGGCTATGGTGGTACAATAATGGCTCATAATTCTAAAGGGAAAATCAGAGCCATTCCATTGGAGCAGCTGTGGGAGTAACAAGTGGTGTCCTCTTAGAAAGGAATGTACCGATCTATGACACTCAGGTTGTTGAATAGCTTTGTGTATAAATGTGGGTCTTTCCTATTCCTTGCTATAGGGCAGAGCCTCCCTTCCTCTTGTACACGGTTCAGAATGAAATCGTGTTCTTTGGCATTGCTTTTGGTGATGCTTGCAGATAAGATGTGTGATCAGATGCTAATGAGCTTGGTGTGAAGGATACAGAAACAGGCTGATTTTATCCCTATTGAAAATGGGTGGCTGTAGCTGCTTTGAAGTCACTGCTATTACTGGAGCTTCCAGTGGTCTTGGGGGTTCAGTGTAAACACAGTGTAACAAAAGACTATTAACCTCTTCTTGCTGCTGTCCAAGGTGCAACACTTTAAGACTTCTGTCTAAGAAGGATTTTAGGATGAGATTCATTTTTCTGCTGCCAAAGGAGGCTTTCTTTCTGCAGGTTCAATGCTGTCAGCTAGACAGCGAATTGTTTCTCCAATTATACATCCAATAGTCTACTAAAGAGATGCTTGCCCACCAGCAATTCTACACATTTCCTTTGGGCACACTAGAGTTTCAGATGTTTCCTTTGGGATCTTTTTATAATTATAATGATATTGATGAAGATATTGTCCATGGCTGTTCTCATTTTCTTTCTGTTGCTTACATAAAACACTGATGAAATCAACTTTGAGGAGAAAAGAGTTTATTTTCGCTTATATGTTCAAGTCTATCAGAGAAGGAAGTCAGGGCGGGAACCTGGATGTAGGAACCACGGTGGAACACTGCTTCCTGGCTTGCTCTCTGGCTTGGGCAGAGGATCATGCGCAGCTAGCTTTCTTATTCAGTCCCCTCTCTCACTAGGGATGGTGCTGCCCACAGTGGGCTCAGCTCTCCTCCATCAATTAACAATCACGACGTGCTTTCACAGGCATCCCGCACACTGACCTGATAAACACAAATACTCAACTGTGACTCTCTCAGGTGGTTTTAGTCTTCATGAAGTTAACGGAGACTGCTAAAAAAGACTGACAATAATAAACATGCAACTTAAAATTAAAATTCTTGGATCATTGGGAAGACTCAGTGAGTAAAGGCAGTTGCATCCAAGCCGTGATGACCTGTATGAACTATAGAATACACAAAGGAGAAGAAGAGACCCCATTCCAGCAGTTTTCCTCTGATCTCCACATATGCACTGTAGTACGCATGCACGTGCACGCACATGTTCACACACACACACACACACACACACACACACACAATGTAATTTAAAAAAGATTAAGTTCTTGTCCTAGTAAACATTGCATATATGCACATATATAAGTACATATGTATTTGAAAATAAAGTCTCATAAAGACTTGAACTCTCTATATATTCAAGGATGATCTTGAAATTCTGATTCTCCTGCTTCCCCCTCCCAGCTGCTGGTATTACAGATGGGTACCACCATGTCTACTTATGCAGTGCTAGGGATTGAGCCCAGGGCTTCCTGCATGCCAGGCAAGCACTCCACCATCTGAGCTACATTGGCAGTTCAAATACTGAGTTCTTGTCTTGCTTCTGACAGTGAAGCAAGTTTATAGGGAAGAAACTATTACCAACTCATTTTACAGATGGGAAAACTGAGGCTTAGGAAGTATCATGATTAGGTAGCAAATGAAAGCAAGACTCAAATACTCAGGCTTCTTGCAGTCTCTGTGGCATCCTACTCACTGTTAACAGTTTCTGTGCTTCCGATTGCTCTTCTTTGTATAAGAAGGGTGAAGATCCGTGTTTAAAGTGGTTACTGACTCACATACATCAAGTTTCGATGAACTCATTGAGAGTGTGTTTGATCCTTTTCTTCTTTGTTACTACTTTTATTTATTTATTTATTCATTTAGTGTGTGGGCGAATGTGTTTATGAACATGTGCTCTTGAGCTAGAATTTACTATCATGCATATGTGTGTGTGTGTGTGTGTGTGTGTGTGAGCACGTGCATGCGTGTGTAGATCAGAGGACAACTTTTGGGTGTCATTCCTCTTCTTCCATCCTGTGCTTCCTGAGATAACTCAAGTCCTCAGGCTTGGTGACAAATGCCATTACCCACTGTGCTATCTTGCCCCACCTCCCATCTGATTCATCTGTGCTCTGTGTCCAGCCTGGCAGGTGCTTCTTCAGCATTTGATGAAAGAATCAGCAAAAGTGCTGGAAGGATGCATTATAGTAATGGCAGATTCTGTCTTAAGATAGATACTGCCAGGGCTGGAAAGATTGCTGAGGTTGAGAGCGCTGGCTGCTCTTGTACAGGACCTGGGTTAGATGCCCAGCACCCTCACCCTCATGGCAGCTCACAACTGCTGGAACTCCAGGCTCAGCCCATCTGTCCTCTTCCAGCCTCTGTTGGTTCCAGGAACATGTGTGTCATGGAACATACAGGCAGGCAAAGCATCCACAAAAATAAGTCAATAAGATTTAAAAAGTTGATACTCCTTTCTATTTATGAAGACATCTTTATAATCTTATTTGTCATATATGTATATAGAAAGTGACTAAATTCATCAATAAGATGTAGAGACAAAGTTCTAAGACTCAATGATTAATGATCAGAAAAAAATCTTGAAAGCATTAAAATAAACAAATAAGGGCCTGGGGAGATGGCTCATAGATTGTTTGCTGTGTAAGCACTAGAACCTGAGTCCAGATCTCCTCCAGTTCCTCTGCCTCCTCCTTCTGAGCTCTGCATTTACAGATGTGAGCCTCTACACCTAGTTTATGCATGTTGAAGACCAAACGGAAGAGTTACTAGTTACTATGTGCTGGTAAAGTCATAGTCTACCCACTGAACTATATCCCCAGGCCAAAGTCATGGCTTTTAATGTGAAGAAAAACCAAACAGAAACCAAACAACAACAAATAACCTATCCAGGCATGGTGGCTCAATCTCTTCTCTTGGGAGACTTGAGGCAGGGAAAATGTAGGATGAAGGCTAGCCTTGGCAACATAGCAATTTGGAGGCCAGCCTGAGGTATAGCAGACCTTGTGTAAAGAAATGGATGAATGAATGAATGATTAAGTAAGTAAATAAATAAATAAGGAAAGGGAAGAAGGGAGGAAGGAAGGAAAGAAGGAAGGAAGGAAGGAAGGAAGGAAGAAACGACAACAAAAGCAATTTCAGCAAGGTCTCAGACTACAGCCCCTCTGGCAATTTGGCATCACCCCTGTCCCTGCCCCACATTTTTACTTTTGCTTTTGGTCTCTTGCTTCCTAAGTTTGTACCATGGGCTCCTTCATCTGCTGTGTGCAATTTACCCAGCCAAGGAACTTAGTACTCACACAGTCTCCTAGTCAAACACATATTTTCATTTTATAGACAGAAGATTCAAGACTAGAGGGACTACGTGACTTGCTCAAAGACACAGAGCACATAGGTAGCTGGGCAGAGGTTAGGGCTCAGGCCAGACTTGGTCCATACTTCTTTCACCTCTAAGCCCACTGCATCAGTTACTAAGTCTGTCTCTCACTCCATTTTCTATCTGCTTTGTCTTCTGATCACTCTGAAGAAGGAAGGGGCTGTAGATGTTGCTCAGGTGACCCAGTGACGACCAACATGCTTGAATCTCTGGGTCCAGCCCCAGCACTGCATGGAAACCAGGCTTCCACTTGTACTCTCAGCACATGGGAGGTGGAGGCAGAGGATCCGAAGTTCAAGCTCACCACTGAATGCGTAGAGACTTTGAGATCAGCCTGGCTTGCATGAGATGCAATGGCATCGATAACAACAATAACAACAACAACAAAACAAAGAATCCTTGTGAATCTAGGACATTAACTAAATTAGATAACTAAGAATATAGCACAGTAACACTATATTATTTGCTGAATTGTTTACATATTTTATTGTTTCTGTGGTATACATTATTTATATATTTATATTTAAATATTATTTCCCCCTGATCTTACATTTAGAATATATACACCTTCACTATTTTAAGAAAACAAAAGACTTAGATATTAATTCTTCATCTACTTGGGTTCAATGGCAGACAGTAGTTGACTGTTTTAAACTTTCATCTCTGAATTCCCTAAACCAGAATGCTCAACTGTGGCCACGTGTAAGGCCATCCTTGATACAAGCATGTGCTGCACCATCCCTTCCAGCTTGATGTGTCCCTGTGTCTAGGATCTAACTAATGACACTTGGCAGGAAGTCTCAGCTACTCTTTTCCCTTCTCATTCTTTTGGGCTGGAATGTAGAGTTCAAGGCTGGTGATTGGCAGTCATTTTAGAGCATTTGACAACATCTTGAAGACATGGCAGGCCAGTTACATAGGAGATTGAAAGCCATGTATTAGTTTTGGTCAGCTCACATCCCAGTGCATTTATATGTGAGAGAAAAATCAATTTGTGTCTTGTTAAAGCTACCACTGGATTAGGGGAGATGGCTCAGTGGGGTAAAAATGCTTAGGCACCAACCTGACAACATCAGTTTGGCTTCTCGGAATGTAGATAAGAGGGGATGCAGTAGTGCCCACCTGTGATCCCAGCATTCCTACGGAGAGGCGGGAGGTAGGGACCTCAGAAGAAGGTGGAAGGGGGTGATTTCTGATCTCCATATGCACACCGCTATCACATTGTGGTTGCGTGCACACACACCACAGAGTACACACACACACATTTTAAAAATCAAATGGCTTCTATTTAATAACACAGCTGTAGTCTAGCACAATCAAACTGTTACAACATTTGATGTGACTTTAGAATCAGTCATTGATGTAGAATTACAAAGTGTTTCAGTGTTCCAAAACTATTTGACAGATGTGAAAGTTGATTTTCCAAACCTATGAGATAGATTAGGACTTTGATTTTCTGAGATTCCAGCCAAATTATTTGGAGGTTTTATATACTAACAAAACCCAACAGTGTCAATGAATAAACAAAACCAAACAGAATGGAATGGCATTTTGAATGAACAGAAGACAAAAACAATTCCATGGACAAACAAGAAGTGATATTTTCTTTTTTAGACTTTATTGCTAATTATGCATATGTATGTGTGTGGGGGCATGAGTGCAGGTGCCCACAGATATCAGAAGAGGACACTGGATCCCCAGAACCAGAGCCACCTGACATGGGCCTTGGGAACGACACGTTTCCCCTGCAACAGTGGGGCATGCTCTTAACTGCTGAGTCATCTCTCCCTCCCAAGTGTATTCTTGTTTGTTGCAATTTTATTTCCTAAGGGAAATACTGGTTAAGGGAAACTAAATTTGTGGTCTGGTGCTTGAGTCTGGAGAGAGACTTTTGCTATTTGGACAGCGTCCATGTAGCTCAGGCTAGCCTCAAACCTACCATCTTCCAGTCTCAGCCTCCAGGTGCTGGGATGTCATTTGTGCATCATCAAACACAGCATTTGGGAGTTTATTTCCTTGTCACATGATCTAAGGTAAAAGTATCACAGCAACAGTGTCACACATAACCACTGTATTTAGTTAAATAATAGTTAGTCAGGCGGTGATGTTAATGTTTATGTGTCCTAACCAAATCCCAATTCAGTTACTTCTAGTGTCATTATTTTCCATCCATTTAAATATGGATGACAGAGATGAAAGCCCCAGGACTTCATGTTGTCCCCAAGACCCAGCAATTGTACTCACCAAACATCAAATCATAAGGACACACTATACTGAGGGTGGGGGGCTCTAATTGTGACACTAGCCAAGGGAGAACATTTGTGTTGCACCCAAGAAATTACTGTAATTGTGTGACACTGAGCCGACGAAAGTTGATCTTGTGCAATTCAGGTAATGATAGCCCTGTGCTCTTGTGCAAGACTGGGGAATCTCACAGGCTCCACCTATGAGGCAGAGCTGGAGCAAGGAGCTCCGAGAAAAGATGCAGGGAACACAGAACTTTTACAAAGCCCCTCCAGTACCAGGAACTCTAAGTAACCACATCACTTCTCACTTGGGGTGCTGGTGACTGGAATTGTCTCCCTTGCTTTGCACACAAAATTAACATCTCATTAGACTGGTGGCTTTGCTGTCCCCTGTGCTTTATGGATTACAAGAAGTCTTGGACCCTGAGTTGATGTTATGACCAGAGCAATTAAATACTTCCCCTCAATGGCCTTTGTATTAGGCCCTTCTTGGTGTGTGTGTGTGTGTTTATGTGCCACAAACACTTGGAAATGAAAACTAATATAATCTCGAGTCTCTCTCTTTTTTAAATAAAAAGAATTTTAACAGTTTGCTACCTTTGACTGTTGCACACTGAAAGTGTGGCTTGCTACAGACATCATTGGACAGACGTTAACCCTGGAAGTGATGTGCCCATTCGTTTCCTCCATCAGAGGATCTTGAGTAGTTTTAGCTTAATTTACCTCAGAGTCTTCTTAGCCTAGCTTATCAAAATGGAAAACGATATGGTTTTCTGGAAAATTTTAATGAAGCCAACGGGACACACCTGTGTTGCTTTTTTGTGAAGGTCACATGGAAGGGACAGGAAAGAGAGGCTGTGCCCCTGCCTTCACTCCGCTTCTGCATTCTCCCTTCATGGAGGAAAAGGAAGCACTAAGCAACCATTGTTTTGACCCATAAGTTATTTTTAATACAAGCCTCTATCTGCTTTCAGGGTCTGCACAGAAAATCAATTCATGAATGTTCTTTGCAAGATAACTGAGGTCACAGCCCCAGGTGAACCATTTTGGCCTGGTGGGGCACAGTCCTTCTATTGCAATTAAGCCCCACATGGCCCCAGGTGTTTTGATAGCCAAGGGTGCTAATTCCAAGTCAAATTCTTCCAAGTCACTTGTTGACTGTTTACAGCAGTTCAACTATTTTTGTTTACAGGTCATAAAGATTGATGACTGTAGCTTCCTTCTTTGCCCTGGGGTGTGTGTGTGTGTGTGTGTGTGTGTGTGTGTGTGTGTGTGTGTGTGTGTGTGTGTGTGTGTGGTGTGTGGTGTAATGCTTTTGGTTTTCCTGGATTTCCTTGATTTACTGATCAGATATGTGTTCAATGTGGTTGCCAGCTGACCAAAGTATCAGTAGCAAGGGGTGAGTGTAACACCCACCCAAACCAGGATCTGGTGAGTGTACAGCAGCTGTGACTGAATGGGTGCAACCCGTTTGCTCTCTGGGAGGTGTGGCAACGATGCCCCCTTTATTCTCCTTATCTCCACATCAAAGGGCAGGCTTGTCGTGCGCTTGTGATCTGGACATCATGATCAGTCCTCTGAATGCAGCTTCAGGTGGTGACACAGGCCTTCCAGTGGGTGAGCCATCAGCTGCTCTCCCATAAAGTGTCATGAGGCTGGCAGCTAGGCACTGATGCAGTTTCTATGTTGTTGCTAGGGATGCCACATTAAATACCCCAATACTGTGTGCACGAAATGAGGAAAAAGTGACATTCTGACTCCCCGTGGGAGTGGAAGACGTGATTCACAGGCCTTCTGCAGCATTAATCAGGCCTTGTTTACATGGAAGAGAGCCAAAAGAGCGAGAGCCAAGAAGGTGTGTTTGGAAAGCCAAGTGGTGATGTCATCCATACAGAGCAGCTCCGGCAAGCCGCTTGCTCCCTTAGAAGCCTTGTACTGAACCACGGAGCAAATCCCAGTTAAGTGTCTTGGGAACACCAAGGTGCTTCACCCTGTGTTTGGGATTTACATGGTTTTTACTATAATTTGTTTGCTAAATAGTAGAACAGCATCATTTGTGACCATCCCAGGCAAAACATCAATCTTATCTACTGGCAAATGGCAACAAGAGAGTCTTAAACACTTGCAGGGCTGCCCTCAGCTAGTGTGATGTGAAATCTCCACAGGAATTCAGACATCACAAATAGACTGTTAGTGTCAATTGTATTTTACCAAGGATTTTCACCACATGTGATGATTGTAGAATACTTTTTCTTTTGAGACAAAAGCTTGTATCACAGATTTGCTTCAACTTGTTACATGGCTGAGGATGACCTCGAACTCATCTTGCCTCTATTCACAAGTCATTACAGGTGTGGACTGCCATGCCAGGGGACTGAAACCAGAGATTTTTGCTAAACCTTCAGCCCTCATATGTTTTTCATTATTTAAAACAATTCAGACATCACCTATTACTTCCTTTCCAGTGCAGAAGATGGTCTGATGTGCTTAAAGACAAGTCAATACAAATTTGGGTTTTGGATGTCACAGAATAAAGTATGGCCTATGTCCTGTGATGATTTGGAGCCCTCTCTTCACCTCCATGCTGGCACTATAAAGTCTGTCCTTAGTTGAGTACATGTGTCAAGCCCTGTATTGTTAGGTGTTAGGGCCACTACTGTGAGTGAATGGACATCTGCCTTGTCATGATGGATTTCAGTCACTGTAATCAGTCACTACAGTAGCGTTTCTGTGGCACGAAAAGTGGGACTTGGGTATCTTAGCAGACTCACACGGGTATCTGAGTTAGAGACATAGCTTTTGGGGGAAGGCTTTTTACATTAGCTTTTCAGTTTGAAGTTCAAATACCTCATTAGATTCTTTGTCCATTGTAAAGGAATTCTGAAATGATTGGAATGAAGGATACTGTTTTTTTTTTTTCAAAAGAAGCAAACACAGAGGCTGGGAATGTAGCTCAGTGGTAGAGCATCTGCCTAGCTATGCATCCTTGCATCTGAAAAAAAAAAGAAAAAGAAAGGAAACAATAGCAATATTAAAAGAGTCAAGTCCAGTTCTCCTTGAATAATTAGCCAATTTTATTTTACTTTGCAAACAATCCTCTAGAGTATCTTCTGTAAAATGAACAAGGGGAAAGATTTAAGTTTATTTAGCCAGTAAGTCAACACAGAGAAAGGACTCCATTGCTTCTCTCCTGAGTTGTCTTCTGTTGGAAGGACAGCAGGATCCTTTCAGTTGTGTTGGGCTAAGCTGGGGAAAGCAGCACAGTGACGACAAATGAAATAATGAAATGGTCTATTGGGCAGAGCAGGAGCTCAGGAGTCCTTATAAGAGATTCCGTTGGGAAAAGTTTGCTTTCAGGGTTAGACAAATGACAAGCCAAAGGCAGCCGGCTTGAAATAACCTGGCTTCTTGGAAGTAAAGATTCTACTTTCTGATACAAACTGACAGGACACTTAATCTTCTGAGATGGAAGAAAAATGGAGGCTCACACAGGTTAGGAGACTTTCAGAACACTTTAAAACCAATGCTCTCTTGCTTATATTTTGTTAATTACTTTTATTTGAGTGTGTGTGTGTGTGTGTGTGTGTGTATGCACTCACATGTGGATGTCAGAGGACAACTTTTAGGGTTTGTGATAACCCAGTTGTATTCCTTTAACCAGAAAGTGGGCCATTTTCTTATCTCTTGAAATATATGTTTGTCAACTATCTGCCTAAGTGTTGTATGGCATTTTGATAGGGAAGAAATAATTGGTTGGAGGGCCTCACCAATGAGCGTATTTCACAAATAATCAAATCATTACATGATCACATAACTTTTATATTTTCTTTTGTCATACACTGTCAACTACATATCAATATAGATTGAAGAAAGGAAAGGCATGAACTCTGGTAGCTAACCAAAATCCTCACACCCTCCACCCTTTTTGTTTTGTGTTATTGTTTCAAGTACTATAAGCTTCATACTTCCCTTATGGTTGTTAAAAATTAGTCTCCATGACCCAACTGAAGTGGAAGTTTGGTAATTAGTCACGTAACTGGTCTTCAACTTTGCTGTGAGACTCTAGTCTTAACATCTGGGAAACACACACACACACACACACACACACACACACACACACACACACACCTTGAAATATAACTTAAAAAATAGCTATGTAATTTAATTACCAAAGATGGTAAAATTGTTAATAGTCAACTTTTTGGTGTCCCTATGTACTAAATCAAAGTAAACATTGCTAAATATTTTCACATTTGCTACAATAGGTGTGGTCATCTAGAATTCTTTTAGGGGAAATGCCATTTTTCGTTAGTATTATGAGTGCAGTTAGGAATCAGAAATGACAAATTCTTGTGTCTAATTGTAAGTGAAGGGAAGTCTCTCTTTCTTAGCCGTAATTATGGAGCAGACAGTTTACTTAACTTGGAAATCTTTTTCATGTCAGCGGGGAAATGTCTGAGTGACTGTTATGGAGTCTTTCAAACTGGCCATGTGACTTCTTCAAAGAGCTCCATGCATAGTACATGCTGTCAGCCATACACCCTTAAAGTGCCGCTGCCTGGAGCTTGGGAAATGCCCAGTACTGGGAAGATTTAGGAGCTGTATAGTCTGGTGACCTACGAAAAGACTTGTAGACAGTGCTGAGGTTCAAACTTCCCGTGGTCTGCCTGGCTCCTAGCACAGGAAGACTGGGCTGCTTTCAACCTTGGCCAGAAACCAACCTTCCTCCTTCCTCCCTCCCTCCTCCCTCCCTCCCTCCCTCCTTCCCTCCTCCGTCCTTCTCTCCTCCCTACCTCCCCATCTCTTCTCTCTTTATCTCCCTCCTTTTCTCTCTCTTTTCACCCTCCCTCCCTCTCCTCCCTCTCTTTCTCTCCTTCCCTGCCTCCCTCCATCCCCCTACCCCCACCCAAGAGTCAATGGAGAGCTGCATAATTGGTCCAAGTCCTAAAACTGAGAGACTGAGTGCTCAGGCCTAGATGGGACATCGTGTTAATCCCGCTGCCACCAAGGCTCAAGCAACCTTGAAGGAAGAGGAGGAGGGAAGGATGTAAGATGGGAGGAGTGCTGTTTTTTGGGAAATATGTGGTTGTTGACATCATCATTTCTCAGGCACTGTGGTGATTTGCACAAGATGTGCCAAAATCCCTGCTTAGGTGGGGCAGATGATCCCCAGGCCCCAGTGCTTAGTGAGCAGCTAGTGGCAGTGGGGACTGCTGGGAGGGAGAAGCATTCTTTACTGAGGATGTGGCCACTGGTAGGCTTTCCACATACATAAGGGAAGCTCTAACTGGACTTAATGGTTTATCATTAAAAAGAGGACATTGGTTAGAAGGCAGAGTGTTGGGAGTGCTCAGGAGGAGTTGGGGGGAGGAATGGATGGGGGTAGATATGATCAATCATATTGCATTATATATATTATGAAATTTAAAAAATTCCAATACTGAAATGTCTGAGACTTGCTGTAGCTATCTATAGTCCCATGGGCGGGACTTTTTAGTTCTGGTCTTTTTCTTTGCCCTGGATTCCAAAGCCCTGCCCACTGCTTCTTAATGCACGAAGGAAAGAACCAACGGGCAGCAGAGGGGGATGTCCATAACCACGCTAGCTCCAAACTGCCTTGATAACTCGACCCAAATATCTGTAATAGACCCTCCTAAACCGTCCCTTTTCTTCCTCTCCCAAGTTGTCACTAGCTCGTTCGGGTGCCAGTGTGCCAGTGTGGGGATGTGGGACAAGGTAGGGTTGGGGCAATTCTTATGACTCCATTGTTTGGTGGCCTGAACTGACAGTGGTATTATTCAACTGGGAGCCTGAAATGAATAGACACAAATTTCTTAGAATTTCTTTGTGCAGGCATAACCAGCACTTGTGATCTGAAGAGCCAAAGCGAAAGTGGGCTTTCTTGTGAGGCCTGGGAGAGCTCATGCTACTCCTATAGAAATCTATTGTTGGGGCTGGGGAGTCAGTTCTGTAAAGTGCTTGCTATGAGGCATGAGGGTCTCAGTTCTACTCTCAGCACAAAATCCAGGTGTGGAGGGTTGCAGCCTCAGCAACCGGGAGGCAGGAACAGGAGGGTTCCTGGGCTTTACCAGTCAACTAAGCCTGCTTGCTGAGTTCTGGGTCCCAGGGAGAGGCTCCACTCTGTAGTAGACAGTTCCCGAGGAACGCCGCCCAAGACTGACCTCTGATGTCCACACACACACAAACACACGTGGGGCCCAGTGCACACATATGCATATGGAAATCTGCACACTCTCATGTATGTGCTCATTTGCACAAAAGGAAATGGGTGAAATCAAGTCCTGCTCTCTCCTTTTTCTTTGAGTGGCAGAACAGGCCAGGGGGAAGAGCTGTACAGCTGTAATGGGCTCTAACTCATTCAGCCTGCTGGTGTCCCAGGCTCCCTCTCATCATTCTCTTTGTCTTGGCATGTTGTGGAAGCATCATACCTCCTCTTTCCCTATTCAATGATAATATTTGAGCCAGGTCCACTTGTCCTGTTTGTCTCCAGAAAGTGAAGGCTCAGGCCAGGTTGATGTGGGACAATGCTCTTGTTCACTGTAAAGATTTGTGACTCCTATTGGTTTAATAAGGTGCTGATTGTCCAGTAGCCAGACAGGAAGTATAGGCAGGGCTATCAGACTAGGAGAATGCTGGGAGGGGGAAGGTAGAGAGACAAGAGCCGCCAGTCCGATCCAGAGCAAGCAAGATAAGAATGCCATACTGAGAAAAGGTTTCAAACCGCGTGGCTAAACATAGATGAGAATTGTGGGTTAATTTAAGTTGTAATAGTTAGTTAGTAATAAACCCTAGCAATAGGCCAAGCAGTTTATAATTAATACAAACCTCTGTGTGTTTGGTTGGGATTGAACGGCTGCAGGATAGGGCAGGACAGAATCTTTAGATTGTACCAGGTAGAGGAGGGAGTCTGTCTTTGGGAGGGCAGTAACCTTCCCAGAACCTCTAGCTCCGCTTTCCCTTCTGCAGCAGCATTTCCTGAGTGAAAGGCCCTTTCCCAGGGGTGATACTTGGAAATTACAGAACAAGGGCTCAGATTCACGGCCTTTATTTACTTTTTGAACCCACAAATTTAAACTTGGAATATGGTTAGGATGTTTCATTCACATCAAGTCAATTATCTTTTATCTGTGTGGAATCCTAGGACTGCCTCAGAGGGGAGGAGAAGGGTGGAGGGAAGGGAAAAAGGGAAGGCAAGCTGAAGGATGGCCACCTTGCCAACATTGCCATGTAAATGTCTATGTCCTGTCACCAAGGTCACCAAGTTTCCTGTGACAATGTTTTTTTTAAATTGCTAGCTTACGAATCTATGAATTCACCAACATGAGAAGAAATGACATTGCTGCCCATTCTCCCAGTTCTTGAACATTCTGTACACATTCATTCATTTAAACTTTTCCTCATCACTGTCTTGCATATTATATGTTCAAATGTGTGCGTGTGCACTCATGCCTGCACATTTGTATACACGTGGCATCCATTCCTACGTGTTTTGCTTTTTAGTTGGCAATTATAAATAATGTCCAGAAAGATGACTCAGTGGTTAAGAGCACTTGCTGCTCTTGCAGAGGACATAGGTAGGTTCAGTTCCAGCACCCTTATGGCAGCTAAAGGCTATCCTTAACTCCAGTTCCAGGAACTCTGATACCCTCCTCTGATACTCAGTAGGTACCAGGAAAACATGTGGCACACAAACATATATTTGGGCAAAACACACATGAAAATGCAAGAAAAATAGACAGACTTTTTCCGAAGTTAAGTTTCATAAAGTAGTATCTTGTAAGGAAAAGTGAGTTCACCGATTGCTCGCTGTTGATGTAAACAAACATCAGCACTTCGTTTGTCACCAGTGCTGGGCCTTAGGAAGGTTTCTGTTTTTATTTTCTTGCAAACTTTTAAGCAGGCTAGTGTTTTCTGTCCATGCAGCGTATAGTTTGATGGTTTTTTTTCACTCCCATGCCTGTGTCTTTCTTTAATAGTTCTTTTTGTTGTTGTTTTTCACTATGTTCACCAAGTTAGCTGGCCCAGCAGCTTCTGTAGCCCCGAGTGGCCTGAAATTCAGTACATAACCTGCACTGGACTTGAGCTTGTGGAAATCCTGCTGTGAAGGTGATGTGATGTGGCATGGTGGGGTTGGAGCAATGGCTCAGCAGTTACGAGCACGGACGCTCTGGCAGGGGCATGAGTTTGATTGCCAGCACCTATACGCTGCCTCACAACCATCTCTGACTCTAGTTCAGGCAGCCCAATGTTCTTTTCCAACTCCGTTATTTAATTCATAATTTTTAAATTAGTACAAGCTTTGGCTTCATCTTAATGTATGCTACTTTTAGGGCTGTCGAGATGGCTCAGCGGGTAGGGGTGTTTGCTCCCAGGTCTCACAACCTAAATTTGATCTTCGGGACTCAACTCACATGGATCTTCTGACCTCCATACATACATGTGTCCTGCTTGTGATCGCATGTGATCTCCAACACATACAAAATAAACTATAAATTAAATATATGGTACTTTTAAATTCATGACTTTTGTGTATAACTTTAGGTGATATAGATATATAGGCTATACAACATGCAATTGAGTTTTTACAGAAATTTATAAAGTTGAAATACAATGGTTTTGCCAGGTATGGTGGTGTACACCTTTAATTTTAGCACTCAGCAAGCAGAACTCTGTGAGTTTCAGGACAGCCTGGTTTCTATAGTGAGCTCTAGACTAGGCAGGGATACACAGTAAACCCCTGTCTTAACAACAGCAAGTATAACAAAACAAAACAAAACGAAAGAAAACCAACAAAAATTACTGTTTTTCCTTTGGTAATTGAAGGTGATTATTATTTCCCCTTCCCAGATTTTCTTAAACAACTTTTTGTATGTTTATCTTAACCTGATAAATTTTAATTTATGCATTTGGGGTATGTAGTATAATTATTTGATATATCCATACACCGTGAAGTAATTACTGTAGTCAAGTCATTCAACACATCCATCATCTCACTGTTGTTTTTGTTTTTGTTTTAATGTGTCTTTATTCGTCTTAGCAGGTTTCAAATATATAATAAAGAATTATTATCAAAGTCACCATGCTGTACACTAGACTTCCAGAGTTCACTCTTCTTCTAGCTGAAAGCTTGGGAGCCCTTGACCAACGTCAATGTCTTTCTGTTTCCCTGCGCTATCCTTTCAGTCCTGATCACAGTAAGCCATGCTTCAAGTCAACTAGTTTGCCTTATTTAGGTATGCATATATCTGAGATCATGCCACATTTAAGGACAGTAATGTGATGCACAACAGTGTTTCAGTCAACCATGGACCACTTACCAGTTGATGATCCATAAACTAGTAAATAGGGCTGATAAATTCCAATTGCCTAGTGATACTGTAGCCTAGTGATACTGTTGTGGTCCAGTGTGTTTTGTGATGGCAGGGACCCAGTGCAGAGGGACCAGGTATTCTGCTGGTTGGTTTGTTTGGGGCATACAATTGTGTAGAATGTTTGATGGGGACAATAGATAAGTATGCTATGTGTTTGTGTGCTTACTTTATCATCATGTGAGGCTGTACTCATACTTTTGAAGATAAGCTCATGGTTCCACAGTGAACCCCGTTACAGGAACAAGCAGATTCCTTGATTTTGTCTTTTGATGATATCAAGATTCTAAGACAAGGGACTGATTTACATCACCTAGGCTTCTCTAAGCGTGCACTTTTATGTGACACAAGGACAACATCACTTCAGGTTGCAATTCTCAGATAGTATGCCATGCTATATGTCTATATTTGGCTTTCTGTGCCTGGCTAGTTTCACTCACCTGGTCTTGACCCCTTTGCTCATCACTCCTCCCTCTCTGCAACTGGTTTCCAGGAATTCATTTCAGTGTTTAGCTGTGGGTGTCTGCCTCTACTTCCATCAGTCACTGAATAAAGGCTCTAGGATGGCGTATAGGTTAGTCACCTATCTCATTATCAGGGAAGGGCGTTTAAGGCAGCCTCTCCACTATTGCTTAGATTGTTAGTTGAGGTCATCCTTGTATATCTCTAAACATTTCCACTAGTGCCAGATTTCTCTTTAAGCCTATAATGGCTCCCTCTATTGTGGTATCTCTTTTCTTGTTCTCCTCTCTTCTTCCCCCAACTCAATCTTCCTGCTCCCTCATGTCCTCCTCTCCCCTCCTCTTCTCTCCTTCTCTTTCTTCTAACTTCCTCTCCCCTCCCCCCATCATGCTCCCAATTTTCTCAGGAGATCTTGTCTCTTTCCTCTTATCCAGGGGACCATGTATGTCTGTCTCTCTTAGGGTCCTCCTTGTTTCTTTCTGGCAGTGTGGATTGTAGGCTGATAATCCTTTGCTCTATGTCTAAAATCCATATATGAGTGAGTACATACCATGTGTTTCTTTTTGTGACTGGGTTACCTCACTCAGGGTGGTTTTTTCTACTTCTATCCATTTGCCTTCGAATTTCAAGATTTCATCTTTTTTTACCACTGAGTAGTACTCCATTGTGCAAATGTACCACATTTTCTTTATCCATTCTTCAGTTGAGGGGCATCTAGGTTGCTTCCAGGTTCTGACTATTACAAATAATCCTGCTATGAACACATTTGAACAGATATCCTTGTATGAATGTGCATCTTTTGGGTATATGCCTAAGAGTGGAATTGCTGGATCTTGTGGTACACTGATTCACATTTTCCTGAGGAACAAGCTGGTGTAGCTATCCTAATATCTAACAAATTAGACTTTAAACTAGATCAATCAAAAGAGATGAAGAAGGTCATTACATATTCATCACAGGAAAAATCCATCAGGATGAAGTATCAATTCTGAATATCTATGGTCCAAATACAAATGCACCGACATTTGTAAAAGAAACATTGCTAAAGCTCAAATCACACATAAAACCTCACATACTTATAGTGGGAGACTTCAACACCCCATTCTCACCACTAGACAGGACTACCAAACAGAAATTTAACAATGAACAAAAGAACCAGCAGAAGTTATGACCCAATTTGGTTTAACTGACATCTATAGAACATTCCATCCAAGCACAAAAGAATATGCTTTCTTCTTAGTGCCACATGGAACCTTCTCTAAAATTGACCATATACTCAGCAACATAGCAAACCTCAACAGATACAAAAAAATTGGAATAACCCCCTGTACCTTATCAGACCACCATGCTTAAAAGTTAGAATTCAACAACACAAATTGCAGAAACCCTACAAACTCATGGAAATTGGACAGCACACAATTGCACCATTCCTGGGTCAAGGAATAAAGAAAGAAAGAAATTAAAGACTTCCTAGAATTCAGTGAGAATGAAGACACAGCATACCCAAACTTATGGGACACTTTGAAAGCAATGCTACGAGGGAAGTTCATAGCACTAAATGCCCACATGAAGAAACTGGAGAATAGTCACACTAGAGAATTAACAGCACAACTGAAAAGCCCTAGAACAAAAAGAAGCAAACTCACCCAGGGGGAGTAGACGCCAAGAAGTAATCAAATTGAGGGCTGAAATCAATAAAGTCTAAACAAAGAAAACAATACAAAGAATCAATGAAGCAAAGAGTTGGTTCTTGGAGAAAATCAACAAGATAGACAAACCTTTATCCAAACTAACCAAAAGACTGAGAGAGAATATGCAAATTAGCAAAATCAGAAATGAAAAGGGGGACATAACAACAGACACTGAGGAAATCCAGAAAATTATCAGGTCGTATTTTGAAAACCTGTACTCCACAAAATTAAAAAATTTAAAGGAAACGGACAATTTTCTGGATAGACATCACTTACCAAAATTAAATCAAGAACAGATAAGCAATTTAAACAGACCTATAACTCTTAATAAAATAGAACTGATATATCATACTTCCATTCTTAAATGTGTTGTTGGGTACTTATTGTTTTAGAAATTGTAGAAGAGGTTATTTCATTTATTTTATTGTTGATATAGACATGCATCTTCATCAACTTTACCAGTTTAAGAGGCTTTTAATAGAGTCTTAAATTTTTCTGTAAATATCATCATAGCATCTGTAAATTGAATCTATTTCACTTCTTCCTTTGATTTGGATTCATGTGTGTGTGTGTGCGTGCACGCGCGTGTGCTTGCACATGTATGGGCTCACAATCATGCCATAGTGAATGTGTGGGGGCCGGAGAATATCCTAGTGTGTCAGTTCTTGTCTTCTGTCTTACTTGAGACAAGATCTCTTTTGTTGATTTTCGGTTGTGTACATTAGCCTGGCTGGACCACCAGCATCTGAAGATTCTCCTGTCTTTGGCTCCCATCTTCCAGTAGAAGCTCTGGGATTACAGATGCACTTGTCACACATCCAGCTTTTGTGTGGGTTCTAGAGATTTGAACCCAGGTCCTCATGCTTGCATAGCCAGTGCTTTTACTCAGTGAGTCATTTCCCTAGCTCCTTTGAATGTCTTTTCTTCCTCTTCATTGCTTCATTTCTCTAGCCAACTCTTCCAGTACTATATTGAACAGAAGCATGAGAGTTAGCATCCTTGTCTTGTTTCTGATTTTATAGTTATGGAAATTGCTTCTGATTTCTATCATTTGAATGGGAAGTCAGCAATAGGCTGATCATGTGTAGCTTTTACTATAGTGAGATAAATTCCTCCATATCATAATTTGATGAATCATAAAGTCATGTTGAATTTTGTAAAATGTACTTTCTACATCCATTGAGATCATGTAGCTGTTATCCTTCATTCTGATAACGTGTTGAGTCAAACTTATTCATTTGTGTTGAACCATACTGTATCCAAGAGATAAACACTAGTTGATCATGATGTATGATCACACTAATGCCATGTTGAATTTATCTTGCTAGTCGTTTGTTGAGAATTTTTGCATCTGAATTTTATTTGTTTACACTGCTTTTGTCTTCCTTTGGTATCAAGTGAACTCTTTCCTGTCTCTCTGTCTCTGTCTCTCTCTCTCTCGTGTGTGTGTGTGTGTGTGTGTGTGTGTGTATATGCGTATGCACAAATGAATATGTTCATACATATGTGTAGAGGCCATTGGTTGATGTTGGATGTCTTCCTTAATTGCTCTGTACTTATTATTGAAACAGATCTCTCACCTCGCGCTTATCAATTCAGCTTGACTGTCTGGCCAATGAGCCCCAGGGATCTTCCTGTCACCATGTATCCAGTGCTGAGATTCCAGGTGCATGCTATCATGTGCAATTGTTTTACATGGACTCTGGGGGATTGAACTCTAGTCTGTATGCATTGACAGCAAGCACTTTACAACTGAGCTCCACAACTAGGCCTGATTTCTTTGTCAACTGTGTTATTTGTGAGTCTGTGTCTTGATTTCTAATAACATACATGTCTAAGTAATGTGCAAGGATTTTCTGGTTTGGGTTTACTCATTTCTAGCTTGCCTATACTATGGCCAGAAAATGCACTCTGGGGGTCATAACACTCTAACTGATTCTATCTCTATACTGTAAACCTATCAGCCAACTGGACATGCTGTTCACCTTAAAGATTGTTACAAAGGTTATGGACACAGTTCCACTCACACAATAACCCAGAGCCCCAGCACTCAAAACCACTGCTGTTTTCCACAAAACAGTTCTTTCTGAGGTGTTAGCTTAATTTTCTATTTCCTTCATTTCTCCTGTGACCAGCTGTCTAAAAGACAGTGGGATTATAATAGATGATGTGGTGGTTTGAATAGAAATGGTTTCCCATAGACGCACAGGGAGTGGTGCTTTTAGGTGGTGTGGCCTTGTTGAAGGAAGTGTGCCACTTGGGATGGGCTTTGAGGTTTTAGATGCTCAAGCCAGACCTGGTGTCACTCTCTGTTCCTGCTGCCTGCCAATCAAGATGTAGAATTCACAGATCCTTCTCCACCACCATGTCTGCCTCCATGCTTCTTACCATGACGATAATGGACTAAATCTCTCAAACTGCAAGTCAACCCTAATTAAATGCCATGGTCATGGTGTCTCTTCACAGAATTAAAAACCCTAGCAAAGACAAAATTCATGAAAATTTATCATTATGTTTTTCTTTGTTATAGAGACTGGATCTCATGTAGCTGAAGATTACCTTGAACTACCAATTCTCTTGTCTCCAACTCACCAGTGCTGGTATTTCAGGCTTGTGGTGCTGAGCATTGAACCCAGGGACCAATACCTGCTGGACAAACACACTCCCAACTGAGCTCCAGCCCCAGCTCTTGTAACCTGCTGATGGCCCAGGAGACCATTCTTTGGGTATCCTTGACTCATTTTCCTGAAGCCAACAGCCCCACCCTCTTCTTTAATTACCAAACTTCTTTGGATGAATGTCATTATTTGGTATTTAGCATTATACTACCTTTGGGTCAAATAACTGTTGCTTCATGAATGTCTGTCTTATACATTAAATAGAAGACTTCATGTGAGTTCTAATTATAACTTACCCACTATTCTGTCTTCAATGAATATTTGTTGGCCAGTTAGTTCTATGGTAGAAAATAGCTATAGTTTAATGCAGACTCTTTAAAGGGTTCTTTCTAAGTATATCCATAAGAACAATGTTTATGTTTTCATTTTAATTTTTGATAGTTTTTATTTATCTAATTGATATATAAGATGAAAGCTGTATGTTTTTAAATTTGAGAGTGGAAGTTTGCAAGGAATATGATTTCTAGATCATTCCTTATATCCATTCCCAGGGACTGCCCAGCGTTTAAGTAGAATAAAAGTAGGACCTGTGTTTTTAGAAATGTAATTCAAAAGTCTACAGTTGGCCAGATTAAAGCTTGCTATGCTCAATAGGAGGGCCGTGCTGAGCAGAGTGTTCATGTTGGACGCTGACACCACTAAATGTGAGCCTTTCATGCGGGTGGGATTACAGAGCCCCATGTAGTTCCCAAGCTGTCGTCGCTAACCTGTGCCCATGTGAGAACCTCCCTCTGGTTTGTGGTTATAACCAGAGAGCCTAGAGACTGTTTGTGGTACTTTACCTTGTAGACTTTGGAGCTGTGTGAGCCCTAAATAACCACCTTCCTTCTAAATGTTGCTTGCCCATGTGGCCCTACAGTTGCTTGTATTGCTTCCTAGCATTCCAGAGAGCAGGGCCAGCTTGTAGTTGTGAAAAAGGTCAACTCATAGTTGTGAATAATCTGCCCCTGTCCTCTTTTTAAAGATGCTTAGACTGAGTTACACAAAGCTAATGTCCATGGAGTGACAGGTAATTATGTATAATATATTTCATTAGTCTATAGATAAGATAATTGAAGGACAGGGAGTCCAGCTAAGTTATAAGTTGCAGAAGCCTGAATCATTTCCACTGATATTGACTCTTACGTTTTACGAGTCTATCATGAAGCAATACTGACTGTCAGTGTAATTTGCACGTCAGTCTCACTTTACATTAGTGAAAAAGTGAGAATGCTCATGTAAGGGACACACATATAAGGGCCTGAGGCTGAGCCACCAGGACTCCTGTAAAACGTTGGGCAAAGTGGTGTTAGCCTGTCATCCAAGTGCTGGTATACAGAAGCAGGAGCATCTGGGCCTTGCTAGCCAGCCAGTCTAGTCAGCTGTGGAACCCCAGGTTCAGTGAGAAACTCTGCCTCAAAGATATCCATCACTGAACTATGGTCTCTATATATACATGCACATGTTTCCACACACATGTGCATACACATGTACACACACACACACACACACACACACACACACACACACAGGTTGAGAAGCCATTAAGGAAAACATCGGATGTTGATCTTGGTCCTCCATTACAGCTTGTACATGTGCACATTCACACAAGCAAACATATTTACTTCACATACACAGACACAAAAAGTTCACAATTTATTTTTATACACAGGACTTTGGTTTAACTGCACCTAATCAATCATCTCCAAAATCCCCCATTGCAATAGCTTCAATTACTTGTTTCTTGGACCATTGCTACAGCTCAAACAGCCTCTTTTGATACTCTTGTAGGACTCTCCAACTTAAAGTTGTGGGATAATGGTCCATTGATGGTTGGAGAGAGTTTCTGGATGGAAAAGACCCTTTACAACCCCACTAGCCCTATTTGTTTCACAGCCTCTTGAAACCCTGAACTTCCATCAGGACCCACTGGGCAGTTTCCTAAGTCTATATCTGCATTCTTTCCTGCACTCTGTGGTTCCTGGTCAGCCTTCAAACTCCAATTTCTGTCCCTACTCTGAACTGTGCTTCCAACATGCCCCCAAGAATGGGCTATTCTCTTTTTATGGTTCTATTCTCTTCTGTTTAGAATCTTATTACAGATTCACAATATTCAAGGACACTTTATTTATTTATTCTTTCTCTTTCTGTAGATATCAAAGAATATTTGTCTTTGTTTCTTGGACTTTTAATGTCTTTAGAACACAATTGAAGCTGTAAATGTCTTTGTATGGATAGTGCCTAGAAAACTTGTACATTAGCTTTTAATAAATGTTGCATGCAATATTTAATTAGCGTCTACAAAAGGCCTTACAAACAAAAGATAATTCTTTGCATTTCAGAAGAAATGCTTTTGCCCCACAAGAAGTAAGAGAAAGATAGAGTAAAAATAATATTTAAAACACACTTGGTGCCTTAAAATTTAGTATTTTCAATTTACTAGAGGTTAGAAGAGAAGATGGAGAAAGATAGAGGGTGAATGAAGCTAAACCAAGGAGGATTGGGAAGCTGTGGTTTTGAGTTGGGAACAGAGAATGTTAGGAATGAAGAGATTCACTGTGACAACCACGTTTAATTTAATATACAGACTGTGTCACCAATGAGCAGTTATTTTATGCTTGTTCATTTCTACTCTATAGCAAGAGCATGTGAAGCTGTCAGTGTTAGCTCCAGTGTTGGAAATCCCAGGAGAGCAGTGTAGGAGAAACGAGGGAATGGTAAGAATGTGTATGTTAAGAGATCAAGAATAGAAGAAAAATGTAGAGTTAGTGAAGTCATCTTAAAATTAATTCTGAAGTGTTTTCTATTAAGATAGTTTGAGGGGGATGTTATTTTTCTTTCCAGGCAGGTGCATGAGGGCTCGAGAGATAGCTCAGTGCTTAAAAACACTCGCTGCTCTTATAGAAGACACAGGTTCAATGCTCAGTACCAATATGGCGAGTCACAACAACATAAGTCATGAATTTCATAACTTCAGTTCTATGTGATATGATGCCTTTTTCTGATCTCCGTGGGCATCAGGTGTGCATATTGTATGCATACACACATGCAGGCAAACACTTATGCATAGAAGATCAAATAAATCATTTTAAATTGTTTTAAAGAAAGAATAAAACCAATCAGTAACATTTTCAATCCCTTCTTTCCTGTTGTAATTATTTAGTCAATTTACTAATGATCAACCTCTTAGGAAATCTAGTAGCATTTATACTGCCTTCTAGGTTTTCATGTACCACATTTGGCTTTCGTGAAATATTCCACAAATTCACTGTGATTAACTTAATTAATTCTATCTTATGACTTTGGGTCAGAACACCAGAATCTTTTTGCCAATTTCATTGTCTTCACTGAAGCCTCAAGAGTATATTTCAGGTATTGGCTTTCAGACATTTCCTTTTGAATCCGCTGCTATTTACTTACTATGTGCCAAAGTCACCATGTCAATGTAATTGAAAACAAGAAGGAGACTTGATGGCTCAGATGAATGGAAATGTGATCTAGACCCTTCCACCCACAACCCACTGGCTGGAGTCCAGACTGGGCTGATGGGGATGAAAAGTAATTACCATCTGATGGCTGGACAATGGTCTGTGAGAAATGAGCTGGGTGTTTCTAGACTAACCACCCATGGACAGGTGTTCATATTGCAGCTTCCACCTCCAGCGACACTAGCCCAGGAACTGAGTGAATCAGAGATGCCAAACCTGCCTTCTTTCTCATTTCAGATGGATGCCCATTTGTGATACAAGGGAACATGGACTTTGATTTTCAATTTAAAACAAGTAAGTAGGGAATGTGAGTGTGAACATCTAATCAGGTTTTAACATTTTTTACTTCTTTGAGTATTTAAATGAGTATAACAACAAATGCTAGACATACTTATATGCTTAATTAACTGTAGTGTTCATTACCAAGGTAAAAGTCAGTATTGGACAGACCAGAACTATATGACTATTTCTTAGCTCTGTAATAATTTGTCTTGAACTCTTAAACTGCCATTCTTGCCTTAAAAATGCTGAAGAATAATAATGAGAACTCACTACCCACATCTGTTATAAAAATCATAGGAAAAAACCAAATTCAATATCAATATTTTTATCCCTTCTGCCAAAGTTGAAGATTATTTTCCCTATTCATTTAGTTAAAGATTTTTTCCAAACTTTATAAATATTGTTATGTCTCTCCAATGCATTACCTCACAGGTCTCTTCTGAAAGGTATCCAAATTTTACATTAAGGCACTTGTGGGAAAAGTAGAAAAAATAAATGGTTTACTTTAAGTGGGATTTGGAGAGGGTATGATTACGGTCTGAAACGTATCTCACTGACATAGTAAAACTGAACTTCCTAATGGATTCTTAAATTTTGCGTAAGCATTAAATCCATTTATTGAACTCCTTTCTGTGTGTCTAAAACTCACAATAAATATATGTATATATATTTTCCCCGATGGATTTTCTGCAGGGAAGGACGTCATGCATTAGTTGTACAGTCTGTGCTTGGAAAATGCTGAGAGCGCATAGCCAGCAAGCCAAGCAGAGTGTTAAGAAAGAGTCAAAATATTTTCCCGAGTCAACAACTAAGTATGTGAATGGAGAGAGATTTGCTTGGCAACATAAAGAATTGCTAAAATACACAAAGCCAAAATGCCTTTCAATAGCCTTCCAAGTGGATGTGCTCCATACCCACTGAGTTTTCCTCTGACCAGGTAATCATAATCAGATCTCTCTCTCTCTCTCTCTCTCTCTCTCTCTCTCTCTCTCTCTCTCTCTCTCTCTCTCTCTCTCTCTCTCTCTCTCTCTCTGTCTCCTCAGTTTTCCTCTCCCCCGTTTCTCTTCAGAAACTGCATCCAGCAACAGAAACACATGAGATCTCTCACTTCGATGGTGCCAGGCAGACAAATATACAGAGTGACACACAATGGTAAATTTCAAACTTGAATAGCGAGCTGGGTATTCCATTGTTCTCACACAATACCTCCTGGGTGGAAGGAAGGAAGCAGGCTGTGTTGCCTAATAACTCGAAATGCCCGAGAGAAAGAAAAACAGACAGATTCCCATTTTGGTGGCATATTAGCTGGGGGTGACCAGCAGTTTCGTGTGATAAGTATATGACAGGAAAGTTTTGCAAACCTTGCTCAAGGTCTGAAGTCATAAACCACCCATGTTGTCAGTGACTCTGTCTGGCTATGACGCATCCCAGGATTTGCACTCAGGCAGAAACACATCTCCAAGGGAAACTTGCCTAATAAGCTGGGTCAAAAGAGACCATGGAGGCAAGGATGGCAGCACTTTACTGTTTCTCTGTTTGAGGAGTAACATAAGGGAAAATAAATGCATTTTTGAGCTTGTGAAAGTTCTGTGTGTGCTCCTGGCACAGATTCTGTTAGGGATAGGTTTACATTTTGGCCCTTGGTCAGTAAGAGTAAATAAGATCAAAGCTGTAAGATAGAGGAGAGTAGAAGTCACGTGACCTGAAAATGCACAAGCAGATAGAGGCTATTTTATACTAATGAAGTGAAAGACAGTCTTCGAAGTCTTCTCCCTGGACTTGAAGACAAACTAAAGCAAGGCAGGTGTGAAGATCTTTCAGCAGCTGAGAACTTCTCCAGCTCTTTAATGAGTACTGGTCTTATTGTTGCCTGTGTATCACAGTGCCAGAGAGTTCAAGGAAGAACATCAATGTGAATCTTCATAGGTTTGACTTTCCATCTCCCCATCCTTCTCTCGCAACAAGGGTTCTGCATGACCTCTCCAAGACTTCATTGTTTCAGAGGACAGGAGACTATGCAGCATAAGTAAGAAGTGGTTTTTTCTAAATCCTCATTAAGTTAACCACTTAAAAAGAGAAATTGGCTATTACCATATGTATATTTTAAGCAACATGATTTGAGTGTGTGTGTGCATGAGTGCATGTGTGTGTGTGTGTATTTTTGTGGCTATTTTATGTTTGATAGGTACTATGTGTGTGGTGTACATATTTGTTATTTTGAGTATGCACACATGTTCATGTGTGCATACATATGATACACATGCATATGGAAGCCAGAAGTTGCTCTTGAGTGCTTCTTCCTTCACAATTTGGTTAGATTATCTGGTCAGTATGCTTCAGGAATCCATCCATCCACCGTGTGAAACTGGGGTTGCAGTTACCTGCTACTGTGCCAGGCTTTTTTTAATGTATGTTGTAGTGATCCAAACTCAGGTGCTCATGGTTTCAAAGCAGGTATCTTACCAAATGAGTCATCTCCCTAAGCAACATAGTTCTGAGGAATAATCAACTGAATACTATGCCAGGTGCAAAAAGGACATGGAAAATCAAATACATGTACAAAATACATACAGGTATAGAAAATGCACAGAGACCATAGAATCCTGTTCAGAATCTGATATTAACTTCTTCAAAGTTGCACAGTATCAAGCGCTATTGGCTTATGCTTGATATTTCAATTACTGTCAAACCTAGATTGGAAAAGCCTTCCAGTAGTGTGTATAGAAGAGGAATGTCCACGGGACATATGATGGTTTTTAAGTATAGCGCTTTCATGAAATTATAACATTTTTTATGTAATCAAGAAAAGAAGCTTAGAGTCATCACCTATACCCCACAACACTGGTCTTTGCGTATAATCTTTGCAAATCATCTCTAGCAGATGGTCTGTTTTGTTTAATTGTGCATAGAAATTGCACGAGTAAAGCCACATGTATTGATGTACACCTGTCATTCCAGTGGTTGGGAACTGGAATCGGGAAGATGAGGAGCTGAACATTGCCCTCAGCAACATAGCAGTTGTGGGACCACCTTGGGCTCTATGTGGCTCTGTCTCTAACAAATGAACAAACAGGACTGAGGAAACGGTACAGTCAGTAAAGTGTTTCCTGTGCAAGTATAAAGGGCCTCATTTCATATTCCACAGCACCCACATAAAAAGTCAGCACACTGGCCCATATCTGCAACCCCAGGGCTGGAAGTGAAGACCAAACTCATTGACCAGCTAGCATGGCCAGTCACTAAGCTCAAGGTCAAGTTCCAGGAGAATAATCAAAGAAGATACCTGATACCAACTTCTGGCTTCACCATGCACATATGCACTGTCCTAGTTAGGTTTCTATTTCTATAATAAACACCGTAGTGAACAGCAACTTTGGGAGGAAAAGGTTTCTATCATCTTACCCTGGTAGTCCCTCAGGAAGGGAAGTCACAGCTTGAACTCAAGGCAGGAGCCTGGAGGCAGGAACTGAAGCAGAGAGCATGGAGCAACACTATTTACTGCCTTGCTCTCCATGGCTTGCTCAACCTGCTTTCTTACACAACCCAGGACCACCTGCCCAGAGGTGGAAATGCCTTCCACGGTCTAGCCCCTTTTACATCAACCGTGAATTCAGAAAAATGCTCCAAAGACTTTCTCACAGGCTGATCTAATGGGGTATTTTGTCATTTGAGGTTCTGTCTTCTGAAATGATCCTAGCTTGTGTCAAGCTGTCAAAAAACTAACCCAGATGCACATCCCTGTACATATTCATGCAAATATGTGCTCATAAACAAATGCGTGTGCACACACACACACACATACATACACATCCACGCACATAAACACACACTAAAACAAACGGGAGGGTTTGATGGGATCACTTCTCCTGATTTAATATTTTCTATTTTTTATCTATTTATTTACTGTTTTCCCCATGAACAGATTCTTCCTCGTGAACCATCTCTGCGACCTGCATTTACTATCTGTTGGACCTCCCTGCGCATAAATGGCAAAGAACAGGTTTAGTTACAACTCCAGTGTCTGTTTGGTGAAGACAAATGTGAGGGCACTTAATGGATTATGGAGGCATGAGAAAGCAGGATAGGTCAGGAGGCCACTGAAGACAGGTGGGGAGGTCTACTAATGTTCTGATGGGGTGGCCAGGCAGTTAATTATTCATAGCTGTCTCAGGCACACAGAAACAGCACATGGTGGGAACTGATTCTAACTGCTGAAAAGTGGGGAATGTGGCTTCGAGGGGCACCTGAATCATTCCCAAATGTGGGCAGCTATGAAAGAGACCATCAAGGAATAAAAGTAAAGGTTCCTGGGACCACTTCTCTCCCATTCACAGCCAAGAGCACAGCTAGTCTACCTCTTGTTGTTTGCAAATTATTACATTATATATATATATATGTATATACATATATATGTATAGTGTGTGTGAGTGTGTGTATGTGTGTGTGTTCACGCACACACATGCCTTGGAGAACACATGCACCTGCTATAAGGAGTATGTGCTTGTAGAGGTCAGAAGACAACTTACGGGATTCTATTCCCTACTTCCACTATGTGGGACAGGGAGCCCCACTCAAGTTTCCAGCTCTGGTAAGAAGTCCCATTAACTACCGAGCCATCTCACTGCCCCACCTCCTGTTGTCTTACAACTCCAGCTTAATTGCTATTGAGACCCTTGGAAATTTGCCTAGTGACTGACTCATCATGTCCACCTTCTCTGGCTCCTCCTGTGGTCTCCATTTTTCACTCTACTCAACCCTATACAAGAGACAACAGACAAAGGATGACATGTCTGTCCTGGTGGTCACAAGCTGTTTGTCTACTGGAACCAGTCTTGACAAATGAGAGTCAGAAAGGACTAGATGAGAACTGAAAGTAAGGAGACATGAGTATGTGAGGAAAACCCTGTGACATCTACACCAGTAAATACCTTCCCTAACTTCCCATCTTCAGGAAGGAGCCTGGAGTATTGTGACTGGGAGAAAATCAACAACAATTGGGCATGGCTCTTCTAAAAGCAGCCTTGTTCCTTGGTGCATTTTTTGCAAAGCAATCAAAAAATGAATTTGCAGTGGGATTCCCTGCCCCATCCCCACCACCGGCACCATTCTCATTGTTTGGATAGAAGTTTGGGATGTAGTGAACAGATCTATGCCACACCAGAGGCTGTCAAATGGTTAAATACAAATAAAATAGAATAAGGATATAATCATTGGCTTCATCAGAGGTTACATAATAAGTGGATAGGAAGTGAGTAAGGGCAGTGTCAGCAAAGGGCATCCCTCGTGCTATGCCTCACAAAAACATCACCCTATACAAGTTATAGACTTTGTAATTGCAATGATTTCTTTTAAGAGCAATGTGCAGCCCTTCTCTACCATCCAGGGTCAGTCTATCACAAACTTGTTTTCAAGCTAGGATTCCCTCTAATGAGCAGTTGTCCTTAAGGCAGTCACTCTGTGCCTCTGTGTATATGTGTGCAGTGTGTGGTGTGTATCTGTGTGTGGTACATGCACATGAGTGTAGGGTGTACCCACCCATGGGCATGCATGTGGAAGCTAGAGCAGGACAGACATCAGATGTCTTCCTTTCCATCTTACTGACTTGAAGCAAGGAATCTTGTTGAACTGGAAGTTGGCTGTTGCAGCTAGGTTGGTGGGCCAGCAAGCTGTAGGGACTCATGTATCTTGATCATCCAATGCTGAGGTTACAATACTCTCAGTCATGTCTGGCTTTGCCAGTGAGTCCTGGATATTCAAATGTGGGTACTGATGCTTGGAAAACAAGCACTATTTCTCACTGAAAAACCTCTGTAGCACTCTGTAGACATTTTTTGATAGAGTAGCTATTACTATGAAACCCATGTTGGCTTTGAACTTGTGATCTTCTTGCTTCACTTCCCTATGGCTGGGATGACATGTTTGCAATAGGGTGGGCTCACTTCATCCCTCCCCCACTCTCTCTCTGTGGTTATGTGTGGGTGTGTGTATGTCCGATAATAAATAACACGGGGGTTGATCACATCCTTCCACCATAGGTCCCAAGCATCAAACTCGGGTTAGGAGGTTTGCCTGTCAAGCACCTTTATGTACGAAGCCATCTTGTTGACTTCAAGGCTACTTTCTTGTACACTGAAAATAAAAGACATGCCTCATCTTCCAGCACACATAATAATGTGACTTCATGAACACACGTGTATAGTAAATGACTTCTGAAAAAGTAAAGAACTGCCCCACAGGTTTCTAAAGGTGATGTGAAGCTGGATTCCAAATGACAGCCAGGGAAATAGTGGTTTGGCTCCTTGGGGGTGACAGCGGATTCTGTGTCGAGATGGTGGAGAGAACTCTTTTGCTTGCTTCTCCGTTTGGAAAGGCATTTATGTGTCAGAAGATTAGTATAATGTCTACAAGTGATGGTGGTTAAGCAAAGTCACAAACCACACATAATTGACCAGTGCATTCTCTTACTGAGCAGGGGTATCTTTCTAGATTGTATTAAGCAATAATTTGTTCCGTTATTGTTTCCTGAAAGCAATTACTTCCTATGGCAACTATATTGTCCTGAAAGAGGTGCCTGGAGTGAGTCTGTTCTTCAACCTTGTGTGAGGAATGCAAAAGGAAGCAGAATCCGGGAATGTTGCAGGAAATGACTGAAAATAGAAATGCAAGATAGAAAAGGGGAGGAAGCCATACATCACCACACAACGTAGACATTATGACAGGGTGGTCTTAGCAGTATGCTGTATGCTATAGCTGAGAATACTGCAAGCACTTGAACTTGGAAATAGGTTTACCCCTGTCTTGAATGACTGGTGACCACATTGCCTTTGTTTATGTAAGTCTTTGTATTCCTCTGACTGTACCAGAATCTGACATTTTCCCACTTGATATATTTCTGTGTCCTTTGTCCTGCAATGTCAGGTTATGTTGAGTGGTTGACAAGTTGGTCATGTGAATGAAAGAGTCTTGTTGACCATCTGAATTGTGCTTTTTCAATGCCTTTTCCACTGAATTCCTGGCCAACTCTGTGCAAGACTAATGCCTCCAAGAAGTCAGTGAAGCAAACTTGGCTTAGTTGAGTGGACTGGACTTAGTGGTGAGTCAGGAAAATTCAAGTGCAGGCGAGAGTCACAGGGGTTGGCAGGAGACAGAGTTCCTTGGTAGCAATTCCAGCTCCCCCAAAAACTTGCTGTGCCACTTTTTGGGTAAGTCATAACCTTTCTGTTTTTAGTTTCCTGAGAGGTAGAGATAAAGCACCAATGCTTTTCATCCATCTACTTCAGAGGAGTGTGGTGAAGGTTAGTTAATTAATTGTCAAGACTGCGGCACATGGGGTGTCTTAAGAAAATGTCAAAAAGAAAAAAAAAGAATGGACAAATGGGGCAGGGAGGGAAGTAAAGTGATTGCAGGCTAATTGCTCATTTTTCAGCGTCTTTACATTTCTAGGGCAGCTGTCAAGTAAGGTTTCTAAATATGATTGCTCTAAAATTATTTAGATGTCAGGTTGGTTATTTTTAGCTTCAGTTCTTTCTATAGGTTCTATGCAGAGTCTGTGTAATCATTATATTTAAACCTCCATCAAAAAATAAGCTTTTGTGGGATTTTTGCTCATAAATGTGATGTTCATTTTACTTATCTGCTTTGTTTTGTTTTGACCCAGGGCCTCATTCTGTAATTCAGATTAGCCTGGAACTCACTATGCAGCCTAGCCTGGCCTTGAACTCAGAACAGTTCTCCTGCCTAAGCCTCCCAAGTTTGTTGTGATTACAAGCATATACCATCAGGCCCAACTTTCATTTTACTGTATCTTTAAAATGCTCTTAATCAATGCCATGCAAAGGAAAAGATGAAGTTGTGTTTTTGTAGCAGAGGGTCCATTTGCCTTTGGCCAGGCTGATAAATGTTAACAGGGAGATGCAGAACTTGGAACCTTCCAAGCTGTCAGTGCCTGAACAGTAAATGTCTTTTGCTCCTTTATTTTTATTATCTCCTATATCCAAACATCAGCCCACTGTGAGGAAAGGATTGTTCCTGTCCCTACTCCTCTGTTGATGCTTTTTCTTGGTGATGAACTTGTATCTCCCTACAAACGTAGTAAGTGACAGGTGTTATCATGGACCAAACCAGCAGGGATGGGCTCCTAGGGACACTGAACTATGAACAGTTCTGGCCATACTAGTATCTGGCTTTGTTGAAATGTACTACCTGATAATGGACCAACAAAATAGAATAAAACAGTCACACTCAACACTAAAGACTTATATGTCAGCTAAGCTGATGATTCTGGAGTCTCACCATTGCAAGAGAAAATAGGCCAGCTTCTAGTTTTGTCCTGAGCATGTGAATATTCACTGGCTTGTACACACACTGAAGATGGCAGAGGACTGGACACAGAGACACACACAGTGTAGAAACTGCTAGAACAACTGCTTTTACATATTTGGACAGGTTTGGTTGGACTAGAAAAACTCACGGAAGGAAAACTGCGAGTGTATGTTCAAGCACGTGTGTTGGCTCATCGTCCGCTTGCTTGTTTAGTTGGTTCCCATTTGGACAAGGTGGGGAGCAAGCTGGGACCAGAATCTGTCTACTTCGTAATGTGTTAAAGAACTGAAAGTTAGGTGGGTGCCACATGCCTGTAACCCAGCTGAGGCAGGAGGATTCCGAGTGACAGCCAGCATGGGCTGTACAGTAAGACCGTGTTTCACTCCATCAAAGAGCTGAAGACTGTCTTTGATTTGTAGATGCCCAGCTGTACAGTAAGACCGTGTTTCACTCCATCAAAGAGCTGAAGACTGTCTTTGATTTGTAGATGCCCAGCTGTGCCAGTAAGACCGTGTTTCACTCCATCAAAGAGCTGAAGACTGTCTTTGATTTGTAGTTGCCCAGCTGGCCAGCACTCTGAGAACTAGATTAGAATGATCATTTCTTCCCACAGTCAGGAAGATGCTGGATTCCCTAGGAGCATGACTTGTGACAGAGTGGGCTAATAGTTTAGCTACAAATAGATAATTCTCTGACACTTAAAGCCCAGAGTTTGCCCAAAGTGAAAACAGGGGCCTTGAGAGATGGCTTTTATTGTAAAGTGTTTGCCATGAAACCATGAGGGCCTGAGTTCAGAATCACCTCTCACCACCAACCCCCCCCCCTCCTCCAGCACCTATCTAAAAAGTCTTCATGTCCTAAAGGCATGTTATCCCAGGGCTGGGGCCAGGTAGAAAGAAGTTGATTCATAGTCACCGGCCAGCTGCTCTAGGTGAAAAACTAAGGTGGAGAACTGAACTGCGGGCAGCAACTGATATCCACCTAGCAGATTCTCTCTCTGTCTCTCTCTGTCAGTCTGTCTGTCTGTCTGTCTGTCTGTCTGTCTGTCTGTCTCTCTCTCTCTCTCTCTCACACACACACACACACACACACACACACACACACACACGGAAAAAGGTGAAGACCATTTTCATTACCAAGAGCTGAGTAAAACAGCTTCCCAGATATTCATGGGAGAAAGTCAGTGTGGAGACTATCAACAAATGGTTACAAAAACGTAAAAGTAAGTGCACGGTGGGACACGCTGCGGGTAAAAGCAGCAGAGGTTTGCTTTCTTCCTTCCTTCCTTCTTTTGTCAGTGCCTACCACCTCTTAAAGACATGGAGGAGGCCTCACATCCCAGGCTGAGAGCGTGGGTGGTATGTACCTAGAACCCAAAGCTAACCCCAAAATAACTACATACGCGTGCATGTGCGCGAACGACACACACACACACACACACACACACACACACACACACACACACACACCACTCCGAGAGACGTTTCTTCTTGTCACATATGTGTTATGGAAAATGTCTGGGGGGAGGTGGGGGAGGCAGCTTGGCGACCTGAGGATGTTTGGGGGGGCACCGGAGGGGGGGAGCTGCCTGGATCTCGAGGTAGCAGGCTAGTGTAGGTAGAGCACTCAGAACATCCCCCATGCTGGGCTATTTATAGCTCCCATGGTGAAAAACATAAAAGCTTAAGCTCAGCTTCTACCTGCTGTTCCCAACAGACAACGGATAAGACCTCCTTTTGGTTGTCTTTGTAGTTGTAACCGACACACATTCAAAAGTGATGACTTGGCTGCAGGCCCCTCTCTACCTCCTCCAGCAGGTGAGCAGCAGGGCAACTGTTCTCCTCTTCCTCAGCAGGAAACCCACTCTGAGGCTCTTCCCAGGCCGTGTGAAAGGTCCCGACCCCTTTTGTCTTCCTCCCTTCCTTTCCTTCTTTCCTTCCTTTTTTTTTTCAAGATAAATCTACACCTGACCTGTTGACACAGGTCTGTCATCCCAGCCACTGAGCTGAGTGTGTTCAGGGCTAGCCTGGGCAACTTAGCAAGTCCTAGAAGTGCCTTATCTCAAAAAGAAAAAAAAGAAAAAGAAAGAAAGAAAATGTGAGAAGAGGGCTGGGATGTAGAGCAGTGACAGAATGATAATTTTCAGATCTGAAATTTCAAAAACTTGAATTTCTTTTGGGGAGAAAGTTTGTGATGTATACGTGGGAGCTTTCTCTTGTAAAAGCATCTGAATGCTTGCCAAAATGTTACTGCAAAATATTTGTCTTTCAGATCTTTTGTCTCCTTCCCCAGCGTATGTAAAACACACACACACACACACACACACACACACACACACACACACACACACACTGGGAGGGGGAAGATCGGAGACCCACAAACAAAACAAAATTAGTATCAGAACGAGTCATGCCTTCTAAACAAGATGTAACTGTTGTAGGCTGCAAACCCAGCCCTGTCCTGAAGTTCACCTCCAGGCACAGGGCAGCCGTCATGGGACCAAGCAATTGGACTTGCTAGAAACACCATCGGAGGCCATGTTTCCTAAGGCTGCCTACAACAACAACAAAAAGACTGTCATAAACTCTCAGTATCTTTTGACAAGAGCTTATGGTCTTTGTAAAAGGAAAATCTCTTCAGAGCCAAGACCCTGGTGTTGAAGGTGAAGGGTGGTGCAGGGCGGGGCATGGCCCCCCGGAGGCTGGGCTGGCAGCGCCCCAGGCAGTGCTCTCGGTAAGCAGGAAGCTGTGGCCAGGTTGAGTCGCTGAAAAGCCACTGGAGCTAATAGATTGTGGTCATGAGGAGAGCGGCAGCATCTCGGTAGTGATGGGAACACTCAAAAGCAATATCAAAACAGTTGCAGAAACGTGCTGAGCTCTGCACTCCTGAGCCGGTGCCTTCAGCAGCCGTCTTGGAGTTGGCTGGAAGCAGCTGCAGCCTTAAGCTTGCATCTGGCCTCACACTGCCTGAGGATGCCAAGAACCATGGTAATAGGGTGCAAAAAGGAGCCACACGCAGTTCTGGCTGTAGCCAAGGGTGCCTGCACGTTCCAATGCCCTCACCCCTTCTGGTTGGTCAATGTTTGCTTTTACCTTGCAACCCACCCACCTCGGTCTCCAGTGGAAGAGCTGTTTTTCCCCCGAATCAAAGAGGTTGAATAGAGCTTCAGACATCTGGGCATCTGCGTGTCAATTTTTCTCCGAACACAGTCCCTGCTTGATGGAGGAAATTCTGGCAGGTGCTACTAGCCATTGAGAATGTTAGAGAACGGAGAGGTGTTCTTGTGTCAAGCCCTCCCCTATTCAACATTTGTTTTATTACACACGAAGGTTAGAAATACTCTCCCGATGAACGGGGTCCAAGAAAGGACCTGGCCAAGTCACTGAGAGAGGATGCTTGTGGGTGCTGACACTGAGCAAGGACAAGGAAACCAGCGCTGAGGACACAGAACACGGCTGCCTGCCGCGTCCCTGGTGCCTGGCTGTTCCCCATCTCTCTGTGAAAGGTAAACCCAAGCCATGTGCAGGGCTGCACATCTGTAATCCCAGCTCCTGGGAGGCACAGGCAGGAGGACCAGAAGTTCAAGGCTTTCCTCAGTTACATAGCGGTTTTCAGCCCAACTCTTTATTACTTTTGTTACTAATTGTATTATTTTGTCTTTGTACTATTTGTACTAAAATAAATTCATTGCCCAGACTTTTAGTGACTTGACAGTGGTTTACATGTTGAAGGGTTGGACTTCTCCCTCATCACCTTTCCCTCCCACTTCCCTTCTCTCTCTTTCCTTCCCCTCCTCCTTCTCCCCCTCCTCCTTTTTGATAAGGGAACCTGGGGGCTCAGACTCGCCTCAAACTGTGTAGCTAAGGCTGACCTTGAACGCCTGCCCCTTCTCCAGTGCAGAGAGCTGGGAGGCATTCTCTATCATGCCTGGCTATGGAGAGGTTCCTTTGAAAAGCAGTTTCTAAAAGTGCTTGGCTTTATTTTAGAGCCCATAATTCCTCTCCAAATAACTACTGTGCAGAGCGTGCCTTCTGGTGTATATTCTCTCAAGCTTGGCTCTCTCTACCTGCCACCCTCTGTTTCTCAAGTTGGGATGTCGCAACTTTGAAAACAACTTCCCCTTTTTTGCCTGCCCTAATATTTTAAATATGTTCCAGAAAGGGACTCTTACTAAATCCTCTTGCTTTGCAGGATGTACAGGGTTGCATAGGATACTACTTTCTGTCAACATCTTGGGTCCTTTCAAACCCAGGGAATTTCAGACATGAATATGGAGAGTCAAGAAGAGGCAAGAAAATGAGCAGTCAAACCTCCGATCCTTTCAGAAATGGACTTAGCGCCCAGAAGATGGTAACATTCTATTCTACGCTCCTGCTGTCACCTTGATCGTGACCGACAAGACTCAGCAGTTTTTGTGACAACACAAAATCTTGCTCTTCACTGTGGAATATTCAAATGAAGGAAGGACGAGGTAGATGGAAGTATCTGGGGGTTTGAAATAGATGGGCAGCATCATTTGCAGGTGTATGAATTTGACTTTTGGAAGGTTTCTAAATATATTTGATATGAGTTGGGTATTTTAGGCTTGAGAAGCCATTAGCCACTCTCTAGTCTAAGCTTCTGTTTGTTAAAAAAGAGAGAGAGAGAGAGAGAGAGAGAGTGAGAAAGAAAAAAGGAAGGAAAAGAAAAGAAAAGAAAAAAAGTTATGTAGACAGGGAGGTTCATGAGTCCTTGAAAGAGCCAGGTTTCCTACTGTTGCAAGGCAATCTGTTTCTCTACCTCTCTGCTTCACTTCCTGCTGTGTTTATTGAGCACTTACTATGTGCCAACCATTGTTCTTTCCAGTGCCAGAAAAACAAAAAGCCTATTTCCTTTAGCCTACTGTAAGCCACATGCTGTTCCAATCATCTCTCACGCATGAACACATTTACCATGTTGACAGTCAATATGGATTGATAAGATCTAGAATCACCCAGAAAACAAGCCTCTGGGCACATCTGTGAGGGCTTATCTTGACTCAGTTCAATGAAGAAGGGAGACCTGCCCTCTGTGGGTGGCACCATTCCCTGGGTTAGGATCCTGGATTGTATAAAAGGGAGGAAGTGAGCTGAACACAAGCATCCATTGCATTGTGCTTGTTGACTGTGAATAGTGAGTCTGTTGCTGTGACTTACCCTCCATGTAGGACTATAACCTTGAACCTTGAACTGAGAGCTGTGAACCAAACTCCCTTTTCTGAAAGTCTTTTTTTTTTTAACAGAAGTAACAAAGAGACTACTTCCAGAGCCTTCTATGGTATTACCCACATTTTATAGAGAAGCATGGGATAAAGAAAGGAAGTTGTAAAACCTAGATTCAAACCTAACTTAGGAGATCACATCCTTAGTAAGGATTGTGTTTATATTGAGGTCAAACTGTATATTTATTCATTCTCATCTCTATGGTTAAATACAGATTTCCTAAAACTTCTCTTTATTTCTCAGATTGACTTCAAGCTCATGACCTTCCTTCATGATGGAATTACAACTTGTCTTGGCTATAAATCCTTCATATTTGATTGCCCTAGCCTGTGTGTGTGAGAGAGTGTGTGAGTGTGTGTGTGTGTGAGTGTGTGTGTGAGTGAGTGTGGGTATGTGAGTGTATGAGTGAGTGAGTGTGTGTGTGAGTGTATGAGTGAGTGTGTGTGAGAGTGTGTGAGTGAATGTGTATATGTGTGTGTGAGTGTGTGAGTGAGTGTGTGTGTGAGTGTGTGTGTGTGTGTATTTGTAGGTAGAGGTCAGAGAAAAGCCTCAGCAGCTAGTTCTCAGGAGTCTTCCATCCTGTTTTTTGAGGCATGGCTCTCATTAGCTTGGTGCTCAGCACGTAGTCAGACTGGCTGGCTCACATGAGCTCAGGAGTCTGTCTCTTCTTCCTACACTGGGATTACAATCATCTGCATCTCCATATCTTACCTGTTTAAAAAATGTGGATTCTGGGGATCAAGTTCGGGTCCTCATGCTTGCAAAGCAAAGCAAACCATTTATCAATTGGCTGAACTGTCTTCCCAGCCTCTAACATTAGGTAATTTGCCTCGAAAGAGTCAGGTTGGGTTAGGCCAGATACCTTGTGATGGCTACTTCTAATTAGAGACCCACTTCCTGCAGCCCATGTGCCCTAGAAAACAGTGTATTCTAGATCTCAATCATTTCACTGGAGTGTTACAAGACATTTTCATCCTTTTTCTTGAGCTTCAGTCTTGGCTTTTGGGGTAAACATTGTTATCTCTGCTTTGAAGGGGTGCACACAGAGGAGGCTCAGACAAGTTGGGGAACACTCCCAAAGTCACTCAGCCAAGCTGGGATCTAGGCTGAGCCTTCATGTCTGCATGCTCATCTGAGATTGACAGGGCTCAATTCACTCAGAGTGTGGAGTCAGACTTTCCTGAGCAGAAGTGGATGGATGCTCACTGAGAAGGAGATGTTCAAAGGTTTAACAGGGGAATACAGTGGCCTGCTCTCTCAAATGAAAGTTTAACAAGCCCTTTCGAGCATTAAGCAAGCTTGTAGAGAAACCTGCCTAGCATAACAAATAAAAGACCCAGAGACTGATACTGGGTTCAAGCTTTAAACTGAAGGTCAGAAAAGCAAAGCAGCCGGCCACTAACCTCACCTCTACTTCAGAATGAAAGGCAGTCCTGGTTCCACCAAACCTCAGACTGAAATCCTAGACTGCTATACTCTCCTCAGCATGGCTGGAGAATCCTGAGACTTCAATGTCTTCCTATCCTCAATGTGGCTGGAGAATGAATGCCAGCTCTGAGACCATGTTCCTATCTTGTACACCTCCCTGATGCTGGGATCAAAGACATGAGCTCTTGTGTAGGCCATGGTAGCTTTGAACTACCAAAGATCTGTCTACCTCTTAATCCCGAGTCCTGGGATCAAAGGTGTGTTCTACCACTGCCTGACTTCTGTGGCTAACTAGTATGGCCGCTTTGCTATCTTGATCTCCAGTGGCTTTAATAAGTCATAAACAAGACATCACCACAGACCTGCTAGAATGTGACGGGATTGGGTCTGATGCTGAGATTCTTTTTTTTATTATAAATTTTATTTAAATTAGAAACAATCTTATTTTACATATCAATCCCAGTTCTCTCTCCCTCCCATCCTCCTATGTACCCCACTGACCCCCCCATCCCAATTCACTCCCCAGGGATGGTGAGGCCTTCCATGAGGGGTCATCAGAATCTGTCAAGTCATTTGTGACAGGGCCTAGGCCCTGCCCTGTGTATCTAGGCTAACAGAGTATCCCTCCATGGGGATGGGCTCCCAAAGTCCATTAGTGAGCTAGGGATACATCCTGGTTCTGCTGTCAGAAGCCCCATAGACTGTCCAGGCCTTCTGGCTGACACCCACATTCAGGGGGCCTGGTTTGGTCCTATGCTGGTTCCCCAGCTGTCAGACTGGGGTCCTTGAGTTTCCACTTGTTCAGGTCAGGTGTTTTTGTGGGTTTTCCCAGCATGGTCTTGACCCCTTTGTTCATCACTCCTCCATGTCTACAACTGGATTCCAGGAGTTTGACTCAGTGCTTAGCTGTGGATCTCTGCTTCTGCTTCTATCAGCTACTGGATGAAGGCTCTAGGCTGGGATTTAAGGCAGTCATCATTCTCATTATAGAGGAAGGGCATTTAAGGTAACCTCTCCACTATTGATTGCTTAGGGTCCTAGTTGGCGTCATCCTTGTGGATCTCTGTACAATTCCCCAGTGCCAGATTTCTCTTTAAACCTGTAGTGGCTCCCTCTATTGATGTGTCTCTTTTCTTGTTCTCCTCTATTTGATGTTGAGATTCTTAAACCGCTATCAACTTCCTGGAAACATCCTTGGTAGTTTCTATGCAGATCTGTTATGACCTTTCCCTTCTCGTTTCCTTCCAGTTATTTCCCCCACTAGGGCAATTTCAGGAAAAAAAAATAAACATGCTTGATGTTTCTTTTGTTCTCCAAACTAAAAGCAGCTTTATTAAGTCTCCAGGGAGAAGTATATATTCGTATTTTATTTTTTAATAAAAGCAATATTTATGGTGGTAAAGGAAGGAGGATCAAGAGTGAAAGGCTAGCTTTGGCTACACGGTGAAGCTGGCCTAGACTCTGCCAACCAAAAAAATGAGAACACATCAATGCAACAGCCTTGTAACTCTTATATTAAGCAGGAAAGCATGGATGAGAAATCCAACTGTCCTGAACTATTTGACTTTGGGCATGAATGAGAAAGGGAAAAATGGAGATAACACATTTTCTTCAGAAACTAGATCTCTGGCTGGTTTGGGCAACTGAAAGTCTTCATACCAGCCCTGGAAGGGCAGGCCCTGTGGAGAGGATGACTCGAGGCAGGTGCTGGCCTGGTCTGCACTGTTATTCTGTAGTGTGTTTCCCACTGTTGACTTCTGTGGATATGGCCCCACCTATGACCTCTTGGCAGAAAAGCATACCTGTTTGAGAACTGTCTATTCCACTTCACTACTGGAAGATCTCTGGCCTTTGACCTTAAATAAACAGGGCTACTTACAGCTCTCCTAGAATTCCAGAACCTCAGATTGTATTCTGGGCTCTTAACTAATCTGAGCTCAGTTCTGAAATAACAAGTACCCTTGTTCTCAAAGAAAAGAAAAAAGTTAAAAAGGAAAAGCTAGGTGTGGTAGCACACTCCAGTAATCTCAGCCTTGGAAGGCTGAAGCAGGAGAATTGCTATGAATTCAAGACTAGCCTAAGCTGCATAATAAACTCCTGGCCAGCTTGGGATACAAAGTAAGAACACTTCTCAACACACACACACACACACACACACACACACACACACACACACACACACTGTTTTATTTAAAACATTTTGGGAAACGTTGTACAAGATCTACCTCCTAACACATCTTAAAATGTTAAGAGGATTGTTCACTACTGGTATTTTACTGTAAGTACACTTCTAGAATGTTCTCATCTTGTCTCAATTGAAACACTGCACCCATTAGGCAACTCCCTCTTGTTCCTTCTCCTCAACCCCAGAAGCTCCATCCTCTGTGTGCTTCCAGGGGTTTGATTGCTTTAGATTCCTAGTGGGAAAGACAACTGTGGTTCCTCAAAAGCTGAATGAATGAATGAGTACAAAGAGAGGTAGGTCTCCAGCAATCCCAGGTGTGGGTGTATTTCCTGACTAATTGAACTCCTGTGCCACCAATGGCCCTCTCTTGTAATCCTGTTCCCCTTTGGTGGTTTGGAGTGCCCTGTGGGAAGGGCTCCTGGGCTCAGTGTCAGTGGGATGAACAGTTTCATAGCTTGGACTCTGTGGAGTGAAGCCCTCTTTAGATTATTTCGTGAAGTCATATTTGAATGTGGCAAACAAGGCGGTGAGGTTACTGCAGTAAAGGTTGGGCCATGGCTTCTCATTGGCTGTACTGGAAATCACATTTTGTAAAGAAGTGATAGTTTGGATGTCTTTCCAAAGACCGTCTATGGGCTTCTAAAGGATGTTTGATGCCGTTATACCGATAGGGTGAAAATCATGGCTAGAAGGTCTATTTTGACGGTGAGTGGCCCAAAGCTATATGGTCCTATGGCATGAGTGCTGTGTCCCAGCTTTCAAAATGTATCTTCCAAGGGAGGCTCTCTCTCATCCCCTTTTCGAGTAGAAGCAGGTAGAAGTTCCACCTGTTAAAAGTACAGGAGAAAATGCTGCACTTTCCTTCTCGAACTGGTTCCTTCTAGTGAACATGGAGCACGAGCTGCATAAATGTGGGACCCTGGCTTTCCCAGTCAGGGCAGCAACAGCAGCAGCAGCAGCAGCAGCAGCACACTGACATCTTGCTTCTTCGGGGCTGTCGTATCAGGAAGAGACATTGGTGCTTTCCATTTCTAAGTTTTCTCTTTAATTTCCTTAGAGTCATTTTCAGAGTCCTGAATTACTCTTCAATCCTTTCATGTTCATCTGCCACTCCCTGTTTAGAACACAGGTCTTCTCAGTAGCACAATAGGGCTGCTAGTCCATGCCTACTGCTAACACGGCTGTGTGGTTTTGGACAAGCGACTCTAGATCTCTGGGTTTCTTGTTTTTTCATCTCTGAACTATGAGTGTTAGGCAAGAATGGCCATGTCCAGGTTCTTAGGAAATTGAAAAAAAATAACAACCTTAGGGTGTTGTGGGTCAGGTGTTAGGGGTGGCCCTCAGTTTTCACCTAGTAACTAAGATAACAAGCGTCACAAGATTTTATTTCAACAACTGGAACTCAGAGGTAAGCTTGCTCGGAGGAGAAGAATCTTAGTGAGTGGGTGAAAATGATGGACTTCTGCAGAGGAGCCCACTTTAAGTCTGAGCATCATAGACAGTGTTTTAACACCATCAAGTTAAAGCTGTGTTATCTATAATTCTATAAAACAACTGTTGATCCTTTGAAATCTAGATGTGTCTGTATGAAAACTTGCTGGAGAGCAAACTGCTCATGTTCGTCTATATAAGTTCTCTCAGTAGCACAAGTGGGTCAGCAGACACCCAACATGGCTCTCTGTAGTGGAAAGCTCTTCACAAATATGAAGAGCAAACATGTAGCTGGAGCCTCCAGTCTAATGTTTCTCAGCTCTGTGGAGACCATAGTAGATGAGAACAGATTACTGTTGTTTTCTGATTTATTATAAGCTCACCGATTTCCTTAGGAAACCAACACAAGGTCTGTCCTTTTGCCTTATTTGGAGGGGAGAGAGAGAGAGAGGTGGGACAATGACGGTGACGCATCCTTGCTACTCTTAAGTTCTGGTTTTTGTAAATATCCTACCTACTGCTTGTTATTCTGTCAAAGCAACTGCTCAGCTTTGTGCAATGGAGTAGGGTCAGTATTTGGAACGTGGTAGTTGGGTAGAATTCAGTTCACAGTCTTCTGATTAAACGTAGGTGATACTAAGAAAAGTACAGACTTGTTTAAACCTTCCGTTCTAACCCAGGAATACCAGCTAGCATATCATTGATGTAGGAGCTCTGAGGATCTCTGGAAAAAGATGGTTTGATATTTCTTCGATGCTGGCAGGTGGGCTTGGCTTCACACTCAATTCTCCTCTGAGAAGAAATATGGCATAACCTAATTTTAAGTTCTGCTTTGGATTACAAATCATAGTTCACAGATCTTGTCTCCTGTCCTCTCTTCATAAAACAGATACAGTGCCACAGAAGGAGCTGTCAGTGGGAAATTATTAATTTATGTAATTGCCAGAATATGTTGTATCCTTCACTCGCTTTTTGGTAGAGAATGTGGATTGGTTAAAGAAAATCGTGGTCTAGGAATCTAGCACTTAGATGTTGTGGTCTTAAAAGTGAAAGAATGAAGCTCTTTGGTATTGCTGTAAATGCATGTCACAGGTCTCAAATGAACATCATAGCTCCACCATTTCAATGTGTTTCTGTGTCTGCTAGCTTCCTTAGTTTCCACAGTGACTATTTCAAATGCTCTCTGCCCTTTAAACATCTGACCTCTTTCATCTTACTATTGTGACCATTCTTACTTTGTCTACCTCAGCTAAACATCCTCTCTCTTGTCTCATAAATAAAACAAAAACTCTCAGATGAAAACTCTTTCAGTTTTCAGGTATCCAGACGTGGAGAATGTGGTGGCTTTTTCTTGTTTGCTTGTTTTGGTCTGTATCCATTACTTCCTTCTTTCTGTTCCTTGGAGCTATCCCTTCAGTATCTCTGTCATTCTTTTCCACATTTCATCCCTTTTCATCCTTCATGGAGAGTGACATTACCAATGGCCCCTTCCTTTATCTTTTATATACTCAGCATCTCGTGTCTATAGGGCTCTGTCTGTTTAGTATAGTTGCTGCTTTCAAGGTTCCAAAATCTTTCCCTTGAGTTTCTTTCTTCTCCACCCCATTTTCTTTAAAAGGTTATCCACATTTTTGATCATCGCTTTGCTTTCTCTCACTCCTCCAGGAAAATCTCCAGCTTCCCAGACTCAGTCTCTCGTAAACTTCCCTTACATCACTGTATGCTTACTGTTTTTAGGTTTTGGTCATCTCTACCTGAATATCTTAAAGGTTTTTCTGATTTAGCATTTCTAAATTTGAACACATGATCTACTGATGCACTTTGCCCAAGACCGCTTCTCTTTCTAGCTCACTTGCTGTCTTATCTCTTCTTGACTCTTCTCAGGCAAGCTGCACTATCGCTTCCTTTTGATTTAATCTTCTGTGTATCTTTTGGATCTCTCCTTTGCTTTCCCTGTCTACAGCCCTCTGTCTTTTCCACCATAGATGATTGCATCGTCCTCCTGACTGGCCATCAAGTTTTCTGCCAGTTATTTTCCACAGTAGAACTAAAGTTAGCCTTCCACACAGCAACTTTCACCCTGATCTCTCTTGCTGAAAACACAATAGCTTTTTATTTTTTCTCAGACTATAAGTCCACATGGAATCCTTTGTGATTTTTTTCCCTCCATGCTTCTTTTAATAGATTCTTTTGAATCCTCACTTCATTTATGGCTTAGCTGAGTCTTTCTGGACTCCCCAAATGCAAGTTAGCATTAACTTCTCTAGTCACTGTGAGGACTTTATATTGTGTGGTTTTTGGATTTTTCTAGACAGACATATTTTGAGAGATAGTTCATGTGTCCTTGACTCATCAGTTAATCATACATGAAACAAATAAATAAATGAATGGATCATTTATTTCATGAAAACTCTACATACACTTAGAGCAAACACACCAGAAAGAGGACAGAAACACGTGCTTAGAAACATTTGTATTAAAATGGAGCAATTTCCCTTCCACAGCAGAGACAGTTAGGTGTTTACTTCACATTCGTGTTCCTCTGACCATTGGAAGGAATACACAGAGGTCACCACCTTGCTAGAAATGCCTCCACACCTCCCAGTTTCCTTATACTGATGTGTTCATATGTAGCCAGATGTTGCCAGTGAGTTGTAAATTGGAAGATGTTTATTTTATTTCTAGATCAAAGGTATTGTCTATTTTTCCTGGTAAGATTGAGAAATAGATTATTTTGAGGTTCTAGTAGAAGGTAGAGGGAAAAATAGAAGTAATCAGAATTGAATACCTTCAAGGATGAAAGATACTCCCTAACCATTAGGAGGGCATTGGATCATCTAACACTAGTTACTCAACTGCTGTAGTACAAAGCTAGCCATGTGCAATATATAAGAAAAGAGGCATAGATATGGCCTGACAAAACTTTATTTAGAAGAGTAGATGGAAGGGTAGGTTTTCTTACCTTCCCAATAATTATTGATCAGCTCTTGTTCACTCTTAGGGAACAGTCCTAGAGACATGGCTCAGTGGCTAAGAATATGTACTGCTCAGTTCCCAGCACGTTATTAAAATATCTATTGTCTTGTTTCTCACTGTGATGTTGCCAATTCCTGGTCTATTGTGGTGAGCAACTGTAAATTTGGGGTTTAATTGTTATAGCAACTAGGATTACCCTGACAAGTCTACCCATGTTATATATCCTTGCTTCTTTTTAAAACAGGTTTATTGAATATCTAATATGATTTGTAATATTGTAGCAACCAAATCCCAGAGATCTGGTTCCTGTTCCTAAGGAGCTTATGACTTTGATAGGGAGATAGATGAACGAATGGGCAATTAAAATGCTGGGATAAAGGATGTATGCTAAGTGCTGATGACACACTTTAAGATAGAAGAAAGGTAAAGGCTACAGGTCAAATGACTCATTGAGATCTGAGATGTGGATGAGTCTTTTGGAAACTTCTCATGGACTGCCCTTGGGATGAACACCCACAGTGGATCGAGGGAAACAGAAAGAGGCAGAGGAGGAATGAAGTGCTCAGCAAAACTCCTCACAAGTTCTGAACCTGAATATCAAGTACCGGGGATGCCCCTGTACCATCAGGCCCTGGGCACAGGCTGTCCCCCAAGAAGGAAGTCATGATCTTGTGGGGGCTTTTGTTTTCTACCTCAGTGCATTTCCTAGGAGAAGCTTGAGCACAGCCCTGTCAGTCGTTGGAGCCATCTTACCATGCTGTCTTGACATTTCATCATAGGATGATTTAGAGTAAATCCTTGGGGGAAACTAAATCTAGGGTCAGATCTAAAGTCTGAGTGGAACTTTCTTCCTTGTGAAGGGAGCGAGTAGGCAGGGGGAGTGCCTGAGGCTGGGGGAAGAATACACTGAAATCCCGGAAAATGGGATAGGACACAGGAAGGTTAGAGATAAAGATCCTACCCTAACCTAGAGGCCTGTCTTTCTGTGAGGGTGTTTCCTGCCTCTGCCAGACAGACAGGAGACAAGGAAGCTGTCCATGGCAGGACTGGCTGATTACAGTTGTGGAACACCTACATTCCAAACTCAGGCCATAATTAAAACTCTTACATTTTAAAATGGAACTTCCTCTGCTCAGGTACCATGTAACTCGAGTCTGCACAGCTTTCCACGATCTGTATTAGAAAAGGGATGTCTTATTCTTACAATTTGAGTAAATTATCTTGAGACGGTGGCTCCCATCCTAGTCAGGATTTCTCTGTTCCCTGGAATTCTCTATTCTGTTCAGTTCGCGCCCTGCTCCCTTACTGAGAGACTTTGATGGATGGATGTAGCTGTGAGTGGCGTAGTCAAATCCTCCTGCCTGCTGGACAACAGCCATTGTTTGGGTTATAAACACAAACATAAGACATGTTTCACCCATTAGGCAAGGTGAATGGTAAAATGACTGGGTTCCCAGCTCACAATGAAATTCTGTATAAAACCTAAAACAGATGAATGAATAAACAATGAGGCAGAAATGCTTCACAAACCATGTTTGTTACAAATTCCCAAGGAAGATCTATTTAAAATCCAACTTTAAGCTCTGTGCTAAGTATATTATATTTAGTAGGTTCCTTGGTTTGATAGATTTGTGACTCTGTTTCTATGAGTGACCATTATTTTTTATTTAGTTATTACATTGATTCTATCCTATTGTATTCCATTATATCATGGTTCATGATGCTGACTTTATGATTTACAAAAAAAATGTTGAATTTTGTAATGAATGTACAGTAGCTATATATTTTTATAATGTTGATTATGTGATCTGTGTTTGTAGAATAGCCTAAATGTAATGTGAGCACAAAAACCTGCTTTCCTTGGACTAGGATATTTGAAATGTATATCTCCTTTATGCCCTTGTCTGATCTTGCTGTTATTCTAACAATAGTGTAGCTATCTTATTCAATTTATGTGGTAGTATTGTTTTATAGTAGCCCTTTTAAAGGCAGGCATTTTAGAGGCATTTTATAATACTGATATTATAAATATTTAGCATGTTCCTGAATTATACAAATGGTTAGAACCACAACCAGAATAGAAGCCAGGTTTCTGACTCTCATTTGGTTTGTTAAAACAAAACAAAACAAGGGCTGGGGCCCCATGTTAGAGCCTTGGCTTAGCTTGTATCAGGCCCTAAATTCAATCCCCAGCACAGTCATAAGCAAAGGAAATGCAATAATGAAACAAATAAGCAAACACACAAAATGGTACTTGTGTTTCTAGGCTCTCTCACACCCATCTCCTCAGAAGTTAAAATGTGAGTTTTAAGGACAGAAACAGCCATTCCTTAATATCATAAACCCAGGAAATAATGTTTCAAAGGACTCAGGAAAGAGTGTCACGAAAGTTTCTCTAAGACTTTGTTGCAGGACCTAATGATTCATCCAAGACCTGGTCCTCTACGGGGTGGATTTTCTTCCCTCTGAAGTTTTGTGCTCATTGCTTTAACCGTCCTCCTTTCCCCAGTGAGGAAATTCACATTGTTTTCTATTTACATGTCCATGTATTTAAATATTATTATTATTATTATTATTATTATTATTATTATTATTATTATTATTAAGGTAGGCTCTTTTTACATAGCATAGGCTGGTCTTGAACTATGATTCCCATGCTTTCAGCTCCCCAGGGTTGGGGTGAAAACCACATGCATAATGTCCAGCTCTTGATAGTTGCTCCTCAGCTTAGTCAATGGCACTTGTAGGTTGGTGGAAAGGAAGAACACTGAGGTCCTACTTAATCCTTAATTATCTTTTCATACTAAAGATACATTCAGCTTTGGCAATTCCATAGAAGAAACTAACTCTCCAAGGCTATGTGTTGTTCTTTCTGGGGTATGTACTAGCACATCTACATTTCATTTTGTTGTTGTAAAGGAAAATAAGTCCATTCACATGACTGAGAAACCCAGTCTTTCTTTGCCATACATAGCTGCTTTTATTTTTTTGTTTTGTTTTGGTCCATATCTTATAAGCACCCTGTATTTGTCAGAAAGTCATCCTTCCCAGACTAAGTAACTACATCATTAGATACCAGGCCAATAAATCCTTTCTCATTTTCCTTTTTTGACTTATGCTTTTGAATAACTTCTTTTTCTCCTTCTAAATATGGGATCTACTTAACTTGGGCTGATAAATTCAATAGAAAGCCATGGACTCTACTGCTTTTGCAATCTGCACACAACCTTAAAGAACCAGTCTAAAGACACTGTAGAATGGTGGTTCTCAACATGTGAGTCATGACCTCCACAGGTATCTCATATCAGATATTCTGCATATCAGGTATTTATAGTACAATTCATAACTAGCAACATTACAGTTATGAAGTAGCAATGAAATAATTTTATGGTTGTGGGGTCAACACAACAAGAGAAACTGAATTAAAGGGTTGCAGCATTAGGAAGGTTGAGAACCAGTGTTGTAGAAGTTTCTGGCTCATGTGGTCACCACAACCTTTATCATTTTTGTTTGTTTTCATTCTTGCTTTTGGTAGTTTGTTTTGCTTTATGAGACAGAGTCTTAAGCAACTCAGGCCGACCTTGAGGATAGCGTGAACACCTCTTCCATGTACTTTCTGGATCCTTAACTTTATAAATATGACCTATCAGAAAGCCATGACAACCAACCCCATGGAAAACAATGACTTTAATACAAAACAAATAATTGTAGACATGTTTTGGAGGAAACTGGAGTAAGTTTTATCATTTTATCATTCCTCTTCATAAGAAAGTCTACTTTTGACATATTTATAAGTTCAACTATCAATTGATTTGTTTTCTCCCTAGTTTTGCAAAGTGATACATTTAAGCTAATTTGCACCTCATTCTTCACCTCAAAAGACAGTTTTATGTGCTGCTGCTAGAATCCGCCAGATTGTTCTTATTTAAAAACAAAACAAAGCAAAACAAAGACCGTTGGGAGCATTTTGAGCTTTGGTTACATCGATTCCACTGCTTCCTGCATTTCTAGACAGATTTTCAAATTTCCTCCACCTCTGCGGACTGGCACTACAATAGATTTTATTGTCAAGTGTGCTGGGGTGTCAGGCTACTAATACCAAGGCTGGAGCCTCCGGGGATCTGTTTCTGAGGACATGGATGTTCTGGAAGTCAGTCTCCTCCCTTGCCACCCACCCCCAGTCTTTAAAGCAAGCACTGTGCAAACCCGACCAAGCAGATCATTAGCCAAGTGTCACTCTTGGTGCAAAGGAGGTGAAGGTCATTGCATTTAGTGACGTGAAGTGCCTTCATTGAATTGTATTGGCATTCTCAAATAAAATAAATAAATAAATGGGCAGTAAAGTTCAGTGACCTTCTGAGGGTGCAGTGGCAGCCATTTAGTGTCAAGTAACAGCGAAGGGTGTAAAGAGGAAATGGAACTGGACAGACACACACAAAAGAGTTTGATCTATCGCAGAAGACAGTGGAAGATCCATTACATTTGAAGGCAAGTATTTTGTTAGGTACATCTATTCCTTCTGGGACAAACCAGTGGGTCGTGTTTTTAAAACACGGCCCCTGTCTTTAGCTAGCTATACAGATCAGGAAAGGGTTCAGCTAAAGTGTTTTCTGAGATATCCTTGGAGGGCATGTGAATGGGAATTTGAAGGAGTACAGATGAGAAGGGAGGCAGCAGGTAAACCCAGAGCCATGTGTACAAGGACATGGGCTCAGACATCCTGGAACACATGCAGTGGAAGCAGTGTTTAAGGCGTGGCTAGAAGGGAAGATCTATGTGGGGTGGAGGCAGAAGCTCCAGGTTGTGCTTGTGCTTGATTTGCGCTTGACTAAGTGGGCCTTAGGGAGATAGCAGCAGGGTTTTCAGGACGACTAGACTCATAGAGGTTTTGGGCACACAAACTTAGTAACTTGCAAAGACCAACTTCTAAACACTGCTAAGAAGTTGCTGCCATCCCTTCTAGTCTTGGACGCTACAGATTGTGGTCAGGGTTGGACTGCTTAGAGTTGAGCATCATTGATGGATGCTAATTAACCTAGCAAGAGTACCTTTCTGGCCTTTACTTTTGTGCTTATCTCCTAAATCAGATCTGATGCATAGGTCATGGCCAGTCCTATCCAAACTGAGAATGTGACAACTGTTTCCCCTCATCTCCACTTGACCTTTAGTATTTCTGTTCACGCCGTTGGGTTCGAATTCTGATCCTAGTTTGACTGTGTTTATAATCCATGACATTTCAGGGTTCATCTTCTGGATCAGGCTCTGCTGGGGGGTTATTGAGAACCTTTGCTTCCTTTTAGATTAAGGGTCATTCTACGTATTTCTGTTTTCTTCTTGTGCGTAGCTCTAATCTTTGATGAAAAGCTAAGTTTCAGCAATATCTGTTTACATAAGGACTGTAAGTTTGCTTACACTCTGTTTCCATAGATGCATTAATTATGCTATCTTTTGGTTAGGTCTTGGGGAGCTGGGGTAGAGATCTGTGGGTCGAGTGCTTTCTCTGCAAGCATGAGGACTTGAGTTTGGGTCTCCAGCACCCATGTGAAAAGTGAGCATGGCAGCCTGCCCTGTAACTTTGCACTGGGGCCATGGAGACAGCAGATCCTGGGAGCTCACGGGCAAGCCAGTCTAGCAGAAAAGGCAAAGGCCAGGTTCAGTGAGATACCCTGTGTCAAAAAACTAATGGGCAGAGCAATTGAAGAAGTTACTTGCCAACGACCTCTGGTCTTCACAGGTTCCCACAGATGAGTGCACATGCACGCACACACACACAACATTCAAACAAGCACATACACACAGGCATGACACACACACACACACACACACACACACACACACTACACACAGAAAAAATACTGAAAGTTTTATTTTGCATATATTATTATCAAATTATAATCTTGACATTTAGCATACAACCAATTGGCAACATATTATAGGAGGGGGATAATCTACATACGTGACATTTAAAGTGTCTATTAAGCTGCACTTAATGTCATGCCTTGTAGGGAGGAGTTATGGGGACCACCCCCTACCCTGCCACCTAATCACATACTCACTTCCTAAGTGAGAGAACTGACAAGTCACTTGAGAATTGACAAGTCACTTTACCCCGTACTTGCTTTAGTCAAAATGAAAAGCACTTCGAAGAAAGGGCCCTGGGTATTGAGTCTAAGGGTGAGTCCTCAGGCCTTCTGCTGTCTCCTCTGGAAACTCACAAATTTATTCTTTACCTCTGACAGAGGTGATTAAAACCCTACTTACACAGAATCACTTTCTTCAAGACTTGTGCAGCGACCATCTTGTGCTTTGGGGTTTTCCTCAGTGTTTCCATTAAGTTACACCTCTGCACCTCCTCCCCTGACCTCTCCGCATTGGAAAGGAGTAAAACATCCCACATTAGCATAACTCCCCAGCCCGACAGGTAGTATTTAGCCACTGATTTATAGTCTCTAACCTACATTAGTTTCCATCCCCTTCTACGCATCAACGAGACCCTGTGTGCTCTGTCAATGCTCTTTTTTTTTTAAATGGATGTGAACTTAACCATTAACTTAACATCTCTGGTTATAATGCAGATACTTTTGTTAAATGACAATATAATTACTAGTCATCGGCAAACCTCAAAAAGGTTGGGAGGTTCGGTTCAGTTAAACACCCAAGAGCTCAGATCCTTATCTGGAGTTTACCCCTTGAGTTTGGCAGGCCCAGGCTGGCAAACTCTCAAGGTGTATCCACAGTGTGAGATCTCGGTCAGCGATTCTGTTGTTCGTCTCTCAATATCAGTCCTTCTATTCTTCAGGCTTCGTCGATGGAGTCCAATAAAACGCAGTCATTAAAACATAAAGAAAAAATTGTTCCCATCCAGCTGATGTAAATGAAGTTTTCAGGAAGACAGGGGAAGCAGTAGTCTAAACATTGATAGTAGAGGGAAAATGCTACCATTCTGACTTCTTTCTTTTTTCCTTTCTTTCTCTCTTTTTATTTCTTAAAATGTTCAGAGCTACCAAGTTTTCTAGAAGTTTTGACATCAGGCTGTGGTGTTGTGGAGGGAAATTGCTGGGGATGACAGAAAAATCCTATTTTAAAGTGAGTTGTGTGTTTTTTCCCTGGGAAAAGTTTTAATGTTTAAACTTCTTTTGGTATGCTGGGGCAAGCCAGCAGGTTATGTACTTAAAAAAATAATTAAAATCCTCTCAGCACTGTGGGCCTTGTGTTTAGTGTGGAAGGCATGTAAGTTGCATCAGGGGTGGTTTTTCCAGTTTTGCCTTCTTCTAAATGACTTTTTGTTTTGTTTTGGGTCTTTCTTGTGTTTTCTGAAATGAGAAAGACTTTTACTTACAATGGCACATCTACCCCTGACTTGGAGAAGTGATATTGTCTGCCATGTAGCTCTAGATTGTTAGTGCCAGAAAGCAGCATGACTCTGGAGTCAGCGTTCACTATAGAACTCTTAAGATCTGTGTGGCATTTGAGCCTACTGAAGAAATTCAGCCTTGAAACAAAAACTTTGCATTTTGAGATGTGTTATAATAGGAGGCAAACGTTCCTCCTTCCTCCCTCCCTCCCTCCTTTCCTCCCTCCGTCCCTCCCTCCCTCCCTCCCTCCTCCTTCTGTTCCTGTGTGCACATGGGAGTCTGTGTTCTTATGTGCATGTAGGTATGGGTGCACTTAAACCCAGAGGTCAACATCAGGTGTCCCCTCAGTCTCTTTCTGCATTGGTTAAGTGACAGGGTCTCTCACTGAATCTGAAACTCACCCATCCCACTATACTGACTGACCAACAAGCCCCAGGGATCCTCCTCTTTCTGCCTCCCAGCACTGGCCTTTTGGATGGAACTTGGTCCTCATGCTTATACCATCTGAGCCATCTCCCCAACCTGCATCAAACTTTTAAAAAATTTATTTACACTCATACTGAACTTATTTCTGTGCTATATGTTTTCATTTCTTCATTTTCATCTGGGATATCTTTTTAAAGCATTTATTATTACTATGTAAGTACCTCATTTTTCTCCTCCCTTTTATACTGTCAAGCCCCCCATGCAGCATTCGCTTCCACTTTTACACGACCTCTTTTTCTTTAATTGTTATTACACACACACACACACATTCACTTACTCCTAAATATCTAACTACAACTTGTTCAATTCATATACAATGTTACTTATATTTACTTGAATGTATGTTATCATGGCTAACCTTTTGATATGGGATATCTTTTTTTCCCCTGAGAAATCTCTTTTTCTGGCTTAGGGTCATCTCAATATGGCAGGGGGAGCTTGTGGATGGGTTAATCTGACCTTGTGCTCTAAATTCAGTGGTGCCATCTTGAGTGCCTTGTTCCCAGGAACAAGGTTACAGCATCTACACCTAAACCCTTAAATTCAGATTACTCTCTTTAATTCTGTTCTTTGGCGGCCACCAAACCTGTGTCCAGCCCTGTTGGTTAGCCTGGACACACCTACCTACTTCATTAGTCTACTAGGAAGGTACACGCTGCTTCTGTAAGTGACATCTTTCAGTTACTTGGTGGTTTTTCAGGTATGCAAGCTCCAGGGCAGTTTCCTGGGTGTTCTTGGGTGAACCAGATGACTTGAACCTTTGTTTTGTCTGATTTTATAGGGTTTTCTTTGTCAGGAGGGTCAGCTAACCATTTCCACAGGTCACTCTGGTCATTTTCATGAAAAGGTATATACTTAATTACTTTCTTATTTTTAAAATTAACTCACACAGTTTTTCTCCTTAGAGAATTTTCGCCTGCCTTAAACTCTAGGGTTGTGGACCCTTGCCATTTAGTTCTAGATCAATTTCCATTTGCTTTGAGAGTGTTTCTGAAGTCTTTCCTGAAAGGGGAGTCAATTACCAAAGAAGGTTTTAAAACAATGGAGTATGATTGAATTGTAAATATTAGTCTGAACTTGGAGCCCAGTGTGCTAATACTATATTTACTGGAATGGAGAACTCTGGTGGAAATCCTTAGGTTAGTAGTCAAACATGGTGACCAACCCAGAGAATTCCAGCTGCCCTGTAACTATTGTCTCCCATTCTTTCTTTATTATTTGGAACCTAGGTGGGCACCTGCTTTCTCTTTCCTTTCTTTTTCTCCTTTAAGACAGAAACACACATAGTCAAATTGACCTCAACCCTACTCTGTAACCCAAGACTTTGAACTTACGATCCTCCTGTCTCTACTCCAGAGTGCCAGCATCATTGGCCATGTCCAGTTATGGTTCTAGAGATCAACCTAGGTCCTCTATCCTACCAGACAAGCATTCAACCAAGAAAGCCCTCTTTGGGCCCCTGTTTGATTTCTTTAGCTTTTGTTGGGATGGGAAATACTGAACTTGGTCCTTGGAAGCAACTGATTCTTTTCTTACAGGCCTTTAGAGTGACATTGACCATAGATGGCCATGTGTCTTGCTGCAGTGCAAGTTTATAAAAGACTTGAGATAGCTTTATTGGTTATACATTTTAGCAAGTGCTTTTTCCAGCCATGCAGCCTTCACTGGAAACTTCCACTCCCTATTAACCAGAAGACCAACAGCAGACTTCTCTAGACCTCAAGTCCTATCTAGGCAATGGGGCTTCTCGTCTCCAAAGGTGGTCAAGAATACTGACTACACACAGTTTGTAGGGGCTCATAGACACATGTGTTACCCCAAACTCATTCTCTTGGACTAGGCAACAAACCAGGGCAAGGTGAGCATGGTTCTTCCTGGTGGAGCATCCTTGTTTCCCCATGGCAGGTTTTAAAAGGATATTCAGTACTGCAGCTGAACAGGGTTTTCCATCATTTAAAAAAGGCTCATTAGACTCTGCAAATTGATGCAGCACAAACAACATGGAAAGGGTCTGGGTTCCCACATAAATTAGCTCCATTTCTGCAAGATGAAAAATGCTTTGGTCCCAACTGCCAGCACTACAAACACAGCCCCGCTTGGAAAAAAACAAGGTGTGCCTACTGTGCCTCTTACATCACCAGCAGTCATAAAAGCACTGTAATTAAACCTGAGCTGACAATTTGCTTAATGATGTGTGAGGCAGGCCAGGAGAACCCAAGGAGGCCCCCACGTGCGGTTGGCTGTAGTTTCTGTCATTCCAGCCACTGCTGCTCAGGCAGTGGCAGCTACAGGATTCTGTTACACTTGAGAAAATGGTGACTCATCTAAGAGACCCCAGGGAGAGTGAGGAAGCCAAGCCACAGCCTTGAAATCATCAGGACTCTTTTCACCATAATGAGTTTGTGTGAGGGAGAAGGTACTTAAGGTGTTCTGGAACCATCCATTTATAATTAGCCAGGTAGAGTTAAAAAAATAATTTAAATGATTCTTCACAATATAATGTAGGCCAATTAACAATGTAATTGGTTCACTACAATAATATGAGGGAGGATTTCTAATTCACTGTTCTTGCCTCAGATTTACTAGTATTACATAAGAAAAGAATCTGTTTAACTTCTGAGAAGCACTGGGGTTCAATTGGAAGTGACACAATGTTGAGTGCCCAATGTGTGGATAAGCTCTCTTATCCAGCATTTGGGTAGAATTTCTTCCTCTGACCCTTGACCCCATCATTTCATGAACTACACAATGAGAAGCCCAACTTCATTCACTCTACATTTGAAAACTTTGCTAAAAATTCTAGAAAGAGTCAATTAGTTAGTTGCTCAGTTATTGGGATAAACCATTGTACTTGACATTTCTTGAGTTATTCTTTAATAATTTAAAGATGCATTTCTTAAGTACTCTTCGGGTAAAACCCAGGATTGAACAGTGAACATCAGGAGACATTTTCCTGACACATGATGTTAAGCATTTAAGGTAAAATGTTTATCCTCAAGCCATTTCTAAAGGCCAAGCCACCATTAGTTCAAAGAAAAGCACTCTATGCTTGCAAACATCTAAATCAAAGAACTACTTCTGTGGACTCTACTCTTCAGCCAAATTGACTAGAAAGTAAGGGGATCGCTTATGCCAACAAGACTTCTACCTCACGAGTGGAACTTGAAAGTTACAATCGATACTGAATAATGTCTTAGGCAGGTAGGAGGCAGCTCTTAGCATCTGACATTCACAAACCTCTCTGTCCCTGTTTTGAAATTTCTATATAATTGTATAGTATCAATTTATCAGAATGTATTTCTTTCAGGACAAAGCCACAAGCATGCGTGTCTTGTTTGAGATAGTGTGTTTCTTTGGGACAGTAGCAGGTCCTTCAAACTCATGAACTTAGAAAATCTGTCTTCTAGTGGTTTCTGAGACTTTGCTTGTCCCTCTGAATGAGGCTCCCGTTGAGAAGCATCTGGCTAAGTACAGCACCAGGGCAGAAAATGAGTCTAGAGTAAGTGAGGAAACCCATGCCATCCTGTCTGACGAAATTAACAAATAGTTTATATTTGAACATCAAGAAGTTTCCCAAACTCTTCTCCATCACCAAGGTTGGCATCTTCTTTTATAAATTTATAGGCTACATGTGGCATAAACTGTTTCAGATCTGAAAAGCCAGTCATGGTCCATGTCTTAATAATTATTTTATGTAGTACATTGCTTTAATTTCATTTTCTCAGAATTTTAATATTTTCCCATAGGGATTTGCAATTTTCTTATGTGATTTCTGTTTACCGTGGATTCCTTTGTTTAATTTATATCACAATGGCAAACAGTTAATAAATGTGCTTAGCAGAGCAAATCCACCAAGATGATGGTTTTTAGATGGTGCTGACTGGTTGAAAGTACAGGAAAGGAAAAAGGATAAATTTGGAGACAAAGAAATTTTGATTAAAAGTCCTAGTATAGTTCTTGATGAGTAGAGTGACTTAGGTAAGTTATTTAATGCCTCTGAGCTTTAATTTTCTTATCCACAAAACAGGATAAATAAAATAATAGTTTTCAATCATGTTGTGAGAGGTATGTAACACATGTTGAGTGCAATGGCACCTGACTGAGTACACGGTGCATGCCAGGTACCCACTCTTGTGGTGGCAAACAGTTTGATACCCTTAGTTTGTTTGTTCGTTCCTTCCCTCCCTCCCTCCCTCTCTCCCTTCTTTCTGTCTTTCTCTCTCTTTCCTCCCTTCATCCTCCCCTCCCTCCCTTCATTCCTTATTTCCTTTCATGGGAGGGGGTGGTGTCCCATGTAGCTCAGGCTGGCCACCAATTCACTGAAGATGACCTTGAACTTCTGAGATCTACGCCACTACACCCAGCCAGCTGTCTTTCTTATTCAACTTTGTATGTCTGATGGTTGGCTTCTGAGCTAGTATACGCTTTTAAAAAATGTTCAGTGAACAAATGAGTAATGCCTTATTTTTAAAAGGATCTTAAATATTCATAGAGGACTCTTATGCATACTCTTATACAACAAAAATACCAGGATGAACAGGCAACACTTAACTCTAAGTCAGTAAGGATGACAAAGATATCTGCAGGCTTTCCCTGGCTGAGGTTCTGAAAGCTGACTGAGCCCACCTCCTCATTAAGAGCTCATTGAAATTTAGGACTATCTAGCATATTGACTGACACCTGTAGGGTACAGTGAGTCTGTCAAATAAATGTTCATGCAAGAGTAATTTAGTCTCTTCCTATTGCTCTCAAAGATGTCATGTCAAAGGTTTGAAGCCCTTGTCAGCTTGGGGATGTAATATCAGTAAGAAAGCAGCCTGTACTTGATAAAGTTCTGTTGACATCAGGGGTTACTCTTTATTCCAGAAATCCACCAAAATGTTCCGAGCTCAGGGATTAACAACGTAGCAAAGCTGGTGGCCAAGAACAGAGCAGACCTGAGTGTGAGCATCTTTGAAGTGTTCTCATATTTCAACCAGACACTTATGGAGTAATATTGGCATTCAATGACTGTGTCTTTTTTTCTTTTGGTTTTTCAAGACAGCTTTTGTAGCTTTCGTAGACCAGGCTGGCCTCAAACTCATAGAGATCAGTTTGTCTCTGCCTCCTGAGTGCTGGAATTAAATGTGTGTGCCACCACCACCCAGTTCATTGATTCCATTTTTAGTGAATATGATAGAAATGAATAAATTACTTGTTTGTATGATTAGCAAGATGGTGATGGTCAGGGAAGCGGAGGTGGATGAAGGGCGGTGACACGGTGAAGGAAAGCAGAAGACTATCAAGGCCTAGCTAAAACCTGTGAGACCTATAAATCTTGTGTACTCTCCATATGGAAAATTACAGTTTGGGACACTAAAACCCTTTTCTTTTTAACTTATTATATATATTTATTTACTCTGTCATCTGTCTACCTATCACCTCTCTCTCTGTGTGTACATGTGTGTGTACCTCAATACACGCATCCTTTAGGAGTTGATTCTCTCCTTCCACCAGTGTCAAACTGGTCATCAGTCTTGGCCACAAGCACCTTTACCTACTGTGCCATTTTCCTCTGATAAAATCCTTAGCCATTCGAATCCATTTCAATGGCTCTTAGACTAACTTCATGATGCTTGGGCTGAGGATGGAGCTCAGTGCTAGAGCATTTGTCCAGGATGTTCACTTGTCTGTTGTCAGCCCTCAGAACTCAGCATAGACATGGGACAGATGGATGGTTGTCTTCATTTTATCTGGTTGGAACTTAGAATATGTTTGAGACTGCTTCTTATAGTTATATAAACAGAGTGTAGTAAAGGAAAGCCATTGGCCCATGATGAAGGCGTAGTATCCTCACCACATGAGACATGCTTCTAGAACTTTCCTTTGTGGACTGTGGGGTCTCCGTCCAATAGCCACTAAAGTGCTTTGACTTTTTTCCTGCCTTGGAGTCCAACAGTCCACTTAGCCATCTGACTTCCCAGCTGCACTTCTAAAAATAAATGGATGGGAAGAAACCTTCTGGCAAGGGATGTATGTGTTGTCTCCTTGAAGGTCTTCCCTGACGGCCTTACTGAGAAATGGCATTAGTAGAGCCTGCCTCAGGTGAGCCTCTCCTCCTGAGCAAGCCACTCCTGAAGCATCTAATATTTAATTTAAGTAGATGGCCATAGAAGAAGCATGGGCTGTGCCTTAGGGAGCAGAGGGCACATTTGTTCCTGGTATACCTGTTGACAGGGAGCATTTTGAGAGGTTAATAGAAATGGATTGATTTTCTTTCTTCTTTTTTTATTAGAGATCTTACAAATGTAAGTCATATATTGTAATTTATAGGGATTTGTTGATAAATTAAAGGATTCTTGAAGTAAAATCTGCTTCTTTTCCCTGACTTGTTTTTGATTTAAAAAAAGGAGAATAAGATTTTAAAATCAAGGGCCCATTTCTATGCAGCTATTACCAAGCTACATGCAGACTCTCTCCTCTGTCTCCTGCCCCATCAACTCCTCTTGCCCTTTCCCTCTGACCCTCAATACCATATATGTCTACCCCAGCATCTTCCGTTTCTTCCTTCACTCTTGTCCCTCCATTCTTTCTTGCTAACTTCCGTTTCCCCATTCAACACGTCTGTTAAAATTGCCCTCATGGTCAGTGAATCTACCTTGGGTTGGGTGTGTTTGTGTGATGTGTGGATACATGTGACTGCACATGCCTGTGGAGGTCAGAAGTCACTGGATATCTTCCTCAGGGGTTCTTCACCTTATCTGAGGTAGCATCTCTTGGCTGAACCAGGGGCTCACCAGTTTTGGCAGACTGGCTGGTCAGTAAGCTTCAGAGAGTTTCCCATCTCATCCCTGTTACTGGAACTGCAAGTGTGTGGTTTTGCACTTGCTCTTTGATGGATTCTGGAAATTGAACTAAGGTCTTCATGCTTGCATACCAAGCCCTTCACTGACTGATATATCCTCTGTTGTTGGTTGTTTTATTATTCTTTACTCTTTGGGGCACCCACCACTCAGCTACCAAATAAACACACATGGAGAATTATTATTACTTATAAATATCCAGCCTTAGCTTGGCTTATTTCTAGGCAGTTTGTCTTACTTAAATTATGCCATCTACCTTTTGCCTCTGGGCTTTTACCTTTCTCTAATTGGGTATATCTTTTCTTTTCTTCTTATGTTGTGTATGGATGTGTGTCTGGGTGTCTGGCCCCTTCTTTTCTCCGTCATTGATCTTTTCTCCCCATGTTTCTTGTATTTATTCTCTCTGCCTGCCAGCCCTGCCTATCCTTTCTCCTGCCTTGCTACTGGCCATTCAGTTCTTTATTAGACCAATCAGGTGTTTGGACAGGCAAAGTATCACAGCTTCACAAAGTTAAACAAATGCAACATAAGAGAATGCAACACAGCTTTGCATCATTAAAACAAATGTTCCAGAGCATAAACAAATGTAACACATCTTGAAATAATATTCTCTAACAAGTTTCCCATTTTGAATCTACTCTTCTAATGAAAGGCTTCTGAAGTATTTCCATCTCAAGAGTTCACAGGAACCTGTCTTTAATGTCTTTCATGTGTTCTATTAAATATGTTCCTCTCGGACTTCAGGGAAGGTTCTTCTCTAGCAAAGCAGAATGTTAAATGCAGAGGGGAGTGAGAATCTGTCCTGGCTGACACTGACCCAGGTGTGATGGGCATGCTATTTCATGTGTGAACAATTTGTAAGGAATTGCATTTGACACCAGGGAGGCTTTCATATTGAGAGCTCTCTGTATGTTGTTTTGTACTGAGTTTCTCAAAGGGGAAAACCCGTTTTTGTGTTGAATCTTACATAATTTCCCATCACTCATTGCTTTTCTTGGGGGACACCCACAGAAGTGCTAGAAAGACTCATTTCTGCTTTTCCTTGGGGGCATGAATGCATAGCCTCGGAAAGGTTTGCATCTGAGGGGTGTCTTTGTGAGCATTCTTGGAGAGGTTAACTAGCTTACACAGAGGACATGACATATAAGTCAGAGTGAAAAGTGACTTTGGAGGCCCAATGCAGCATGGGGTTAAAGCCCCTGCATTCTCTCAGGGTGAAGAGAATACAGGTAAAATGCCACCCAGGCATTTCCTCGAGCCCAGGACACACACTGTATTCAGGCCCCTCTGTTGTGGAGTCCACTGCCATTCAAACACACGCCAGCAGTGGGGAGGATGGCCCGGTCCAGGACACACTAACATGCTGGATACGGGGGCTGATGCTTGTAACCCAGGGTTGGGGAGGTGGAGACAGGAGACTCTTTGCAGCTTTGTGGGCAGCAGTCTAGTCTAATTAAGGAGCTCCAGGCCAATCGGTGACACTTTCCATTCCGGAGGGTGGCACCTGAGATCTCTTCTTGTTTCCTCGCATATGGGCACACACCGGACCCCCGAACATGTACACAAATGCATGTTCATTAAGAAATTAAAGACCAAGGACCAATTTCTTGGGGAGGTGGTAGACTAGGGAAGCTCCCCACGATGTATGTATGGGAAAGAATTACTGTCAAATTAATGATGCTTTTCTCCTTCATGACTTTCCAGTTCTTTGTGGAGCATTGCTGAACCGTTTGTGTGTGTGTGTGTGTGTGTGTGTGTGTGTGTGTGTGTAATGGGTGTGTGGAGTATGTGTGTGAGTGTGTATGTGTGTGAGTATTGTGTGGAGTGTATTATGAGTGTGTATGTGTGAGTGTGCATGTGTGAGAGTATATATGTGGTTACTTATCACTAAAGTGACAAAGAAAAGTGCTTATCTGTACTTCACGTGGATGCTGAGTATAGAGCCCTAAATCAAAAGAGAGAAGGAAACTTTACCTCTAGAACTTTCTAAAGGTTCTCTTTTAATATGCCACAGGGAGACTGAAAGTGTAGCTCAGTGACTGAGTATACACTCGGTCTTAGGTTTAATGCCCAGCATTATACACCTCCAACTCTACTTAAAATAATGCCCTAAAGAAAATATAAAATACTTATTATGGGATGCCTCAGTGGAGAGGAATTTTCATACAAAGAGGAGACTTTGCTTTCAAAGAAGCATTGGTTTAAATAAGATTCTAATTACCACAATTTCCTTCAAATAAGCAAAATTAAGATAGACAATAATCTGTAGAACTATTTAGAAGCAGTAAGCCAAATATTTTAGGTACTAACTACTAATATACAATATTCTACATGCAAACTGACTCAGAGAACAGTGTGATTTAAATGAATAAATTATATAAATATGAAAGGAAAAAACTTCCCACAGCTGTGAAGAAATGCCAAGTAAGAGTAAGAATGAAAGCTTCCGGAGTGAAGGCCACCCACGTTCTTCACCCCATTGCTATTGAATCTGCTGGCTAGAGAAGAAAATCTCTCACAGAACTTGTAGTAAGGGATATTTTGGAGTCAATGTCTGAGTTCAGAGAAATTTCTGGAGCAAAATATATTCTTTTCTCTTTTGTTAGAATAAACCTGAAATTTAGAGATGTAGCTTAGTTGGTGGCATTCCTAAGGCTTGGGTTTGAGTTCAGGCTTAACACAAACCAGGTGTGGTGGGAGAGCACACACCTGTACTCCCAGACTCTGGAGGTGAAGGCACCAGGTTTGGTGGGGAGCACACACCTGTACTCTGCACTCCCAGACTCTGGAGGTGAAGGCACCAGGTTTGGTGGGGAGCACACACCTGTACTCCCAGACTCTGGAGGTGAAGGCATCAGGTGTGGTGGGGGAGCACACACCTGTACTCTGTACTCCCAGACTCTGGAGGTGAAGGCATCAGGTGTGGTGGGGGAGCACACACCTGTACTCTGTACTCCCAGCCAGACTCTGGAGGTGAAGACACCAGGTATGGTGAGGGAGCACACACCTGTACTCCCAGACTCTGGAGGTGAAGGCATCAGGTGTGGTGGGGGAGCACACACCTGTACTCCCAGACTCTGGAGGTGAAGACACCAGGTGTGGTGGATCACACACCTGTACTCCCACACTCTGGAGGTGAAGGCACCAGGTGTGGTGGGGGAGCACACACCTGTACTCCCAGACTCTGGAGGTGAAGGCATCAGGTTTGGTGGAGCACACATCTGTACTCTGTACTCCCAGACTCTGGAGGTGAAGGCACCAGGTTTGGTGGGGAGCACACATCTGTACTCCCAGACTCTGGAGGTGAAGACACCAGGTGTGGTGGGGAGCACACACCTGTACTCCCAGACTCTGGAGGAGAAGACACCAGGTGTGGTGGGGGAGCACACACCTGTATTCCCAGACTCTGGAGATGAAGGCACCAGGTGTGGTGGGGAGCACACACCTGTACTCTGTACTCCCAGACTCTGGAGGTGAAGGCACCAGGTTTGGTGGGGAGCACACATCTGTACTCCCAGACTCTGGAGGTGAAGACACCAGGTGTGGTGGAGCACACACCTGTACTCCCAGACTCTGGAGGTGAAGGCACCAGGTGTGGTGGGGGAGCACACACCTGTATTCCCAGACTCTGGAGGTGAAGGCACCAGGTGTGGGGGAGCACACACTTGTACTCCCACACTCTGGAGGTGAAGACATCAGGTGTGGTGGGGGAGCACACACCTGTACTCTGTACTCCCAGACTCTGGAGGTGAAGGCACCAGGTTTGGTGGGGAGCACACATCTGTACTCCCAGACTCTGGAGGTGAAGACACCAGGTGTGGTGGAGCACACACCTGTACTCCCAGACTCTGGAGGTGAAGGCACCAGGTGTGGTGGGGGAGCACACACCTGTATTCCCAGACTCTGGAGGTGAAGGCACCAGGTGTGGGGAGCACACACTTGTACTCCCACACTCTGGAGGTGAAGACATCAGGTGTGGTGGGGGAGCACACACCTGTACTCTGTACTCCCAGACTCTGGAGGTGAAGACACCAGGTGTGGTGGGGGAGCACACACCTGTACTCCCAGACTCTGGAGGTGAAGACACCAGGTGTGGTGGGGGAGCACACACCTGTACTCTGTACTCCCAGACTCTGGAGGTGAAGACAGAAGGGGCAGGAATTCAACATCATCCTGGCTTCATAGTGAGCTGAGGCCATCTTGGGCTCTTTGACATCTTATCTCAATGAACAAACAAACAAACAAACAAACAAACAAACCGACTAAGTGTATTTGGAGAAGGAGAGTTAACTTTCTCTCCTCTCTCCACCCTACCCTCATCTGTTAAAGGAATGAAAGTCATGCCTCTGCTCAACCTGTCCTCTCCTGCTGAGTTATACCCCAAGCCTGAATATATTTAAAGTCAAGTTATCTTTTCTAAAACAAGTAGCGAAGGTGCATTTCACCTTAACAAAAATCATTATATACTCTTTTTCTTTAGGAGTCTCAAGGAGACATCGCTAAGTTATTCCCCTGTGCTGTCGGTTTTCATCTTGTGCCCAACAGCAGCTCCTGTTACTGATGGATACAAACAGATTGAGATCAGCCGTGGAGTCGTGGTTGGCATTCCTTATAAATTCCGTGGAAGCGGTCCCTAGTCACACTTCTCAGGAGTAGCACAGGTCTTAACGGTGGGTCACACTCAGAGTTGAAAGAACAGCTCATCCCTTACGTTTCTTCATGACCCCAATGCCATCCCTTACCTGTCTGCTTTCAATGTTCTTATTAAAAATATGCTTACGAAGTATAAAAGAACGCTGTTAAAAATACTTAAAATGAATCGACTATGCTTAGTTCAAAAACAGAACAAAGTGTTCTAAAAAGGATTAATAGAAAATGACTAAAGGGATAAACAATTTCACTCTAGGGCTATTAATCTAGCACCTTTCATGAGTCCTAAACTTCTGTAACCTAAATAAAAATAGCACATGACAGCTTATATTTGTATAGGAAATAACAGCAAAGACATTGGAAAATTGCATTTTTTCAGAGATAATTAAAGGTCATACTATTTAGCCAAACCATAATCCATCACAAGTGAGGCATTGATTACTGCCCTGGCCACGTGCATTTTTAATTCCATTAGTTAAGTAAAAGACAGTCTTTGAATTTGCCACTTTCCTGATACATAACAAGTAAGAATAGCAAATTACTCTAGAATCCAGAGTAGCTCAACAGATAAGCTTCTCTCTTCCTCTTTGGCATCTCCAATCTACAAAGTTTTAAGTAAATTCAACAGCAGCCTCCCTCACAATGTGTGGTAATCGCCACTCTAAGGAGATCTGAGGTTGCTCAAAGCGAAGCAACTCTCACCATTTACCCCTCTGTGAGTTTGCAGAGACCCACACTCCACACACACACCACCCATCTCCATTCGTCCTGGGCAAAGGCTGGTTTCCTCCAGAGCCCTGAAGCTAACGGTTATCATTCAATGACTGTGGCACAGGGTGTTGAGTTATATTTCTAGGCACTGGTGTTGTAATGGCTGTCAAAGAGAAGCACCCCGAGCAGGTTATCTGGCTTCCTCATCTTCTTCAGGTGTAATGTTGTCATTCATTTTGTTAACTCTCTCTTTGTGTTTCAACCCAGAGGAGACCACAAACTGAAAAATATGCACTAGTCTATTTTTGCTTTCTGCTGGTCTGTTTGTGGGTGTAATTGTTTCACACTTAGTGAGCCACAAATGAGTTTATATTTGTAGAAGGACTTTTTAAAGTGAACAGAGGGGCATTATTCTCTAGAGATCAGGTCATGGGGGTAGGGGGCTCCTCTACCTTCTGAAAGAAAGGAAGATAGATGCAGGAGCCTATTAGCCACATTTCTTACAGATAATTTCACTGTCATTTTTGTAGGATGGTGTAGGCAGGGGGTGTTTTTGCTGAATTAAATTTGTGTCATTGCTAGTAAGCCTGCTTGCAAGTCTCTCTAGATGATTTTTCAGGTGTTTACAATGCTGAATTGTATCAGTAGTTCTCACCCCCCACACACACACAGTATACACATATACAGCATACACACATACAGCATACACACAGAGCATACACACACAGAGCACACACAGCATATTCACACACAGCATATACACACACACACAGCATACACTGTAAATGAAGTTCTTAATTGGTCTAGATCATAAAAATCTGGAGTCAGATATAGTGGAACAGAAACTCTGCCTACAATACACACAGCACGCACGCGCGCGCACACACACACAGCATAACACACAAAGCATACGCATACACACACACACACACACACACAGCTTAGACCACACATACACAGCATACACAGAGAGAGCTTATACCACACATACAATATGCCCATGTGTACATGTGCACACAAATACACATACACACTGTAGACACATACAGACATACACACACACATATACACACAATGTGCAAGCACACACACACACACACACACACACATACACACACAGAATAAAAAAAATACATTATCAGGTGAACTTCCTGACCTGGGTTAGGGCAACTTTTATGTATTAGAAGGACTTTGATTCTTTCTATTTTTAAAAAAACTATCCATTTATATGATTATCAAATACTTTCTGTACTAATTATAGATACTTTCTCTTACGGGAAGTACATAGGTTTTTTTCATGAGGCAACTCATGAGTTTGAGTTTGCTTTGCCATAGAGCTTGGAGCATCTAATTGTCACCAAGGTCCCAAGAAAACTATACTATAACTGAATTAAGCATGCATTTTGGCATATGGCCTTTCAGTGTGGTTAACCAGGACATGTGATCTTTAGAGAGCAGTGCAGAAATGTTGATAAGGAGCACAGCTTGGTAAACTGAGATAATGATGAAGGGGTGATCACATATGCTTTAGGGCATAGGTGATTGCAGGCAGGAGCCAGAGAGGAATTTCTTCCTTTTACAGAACCCTCTAGCAAAAGAACATGATGCAAGACAGCAGCTCTTGGAGTCTGGAAGTCTCTGACTTGGTGCCTGGAGCAGGAAGCCCTGCATGGGACAGTCAGATTCTAGCCGGAGGCTCCTCTGTCCCTTTGTACTCTCTGAGCATGCAGGCAGATGCCTATCTGGGTCTTTGGGGAGGGCTGTGTCATGGTTTCCCAGCTTGGCTGCTCACAGGACTTACTCTAAAGTTGATGAAAGTGATGATAAAATACACTGTATCACTTGGTCTTGGTTCTTGGTTCTCTCTCTCTCTCTCTCTCTCTCTCTCTCTCTCTCTCTCTCTCTCTCTCTCTCTCTCTCTCTCCCTCCCTCCCTCCTCCCTCCCTCCCTCCCTCCATCCCCAACCCTGGTTATGTGAAATAAAATTTTCTGAAGGAAGGCAGTAACCTCAGAGGATTTTTCATTATTCTTAGACAGAAAAAAGAGAATAGATAATGTTATCTGAACTGCTGGTATCCTGTTCCTTTCTCTGTGTGTGTCTTTATGTAATACACATTTCCTTTTTTCCATAATGCAAGTGCTAAAGAGTTTTGTATATTTAATTGTGTGTGTTAGGTGTGGAGAGCAAAGGTTGATGTTGGGTGTTTTCTTTCCATGGGTACTGACAATCTTAGCTCCAGCCCTTCATACTTACCTGGTAAGCTCCTTACCTGCTGAGCCATGTCCCCATGTGTTGAAAATTTTCTTTAACTAAAACTTTATTAAAAAGAACTGGCCAATGAAAAGCATGACACATGAAAATTAACCTGACCCAAAGTCTATATATTCCAGTGAAGTTCTCCAGTGACAAGAGCCACTCTGAAGCTCTTTGTTACACTTCTTAGACTCAGTTGTATTTACCTTAAATCTGCCTTTCTCAACCACAGGGATTCATCAATGACCAAAGTCCAAGATCGGTGAGTGGCTGTTTTCTCAATTTTCCTAAGGAGAATATGTAATTGGGCCCACCTGCTCAGTGTATGTCAGTGAGACGTGAGGACATTAGATAAACAGATGTATTATGGGAAACTGTAAAGTTCTAGCTAGCACTCAGTTGTCTTAGACAAGTTTCTTTGTTGTTTGCTTATTTATATCTTTCTTTTACTTTTTATTTGTCTCTCTCTCTCTCTGTGTGTGTGTGTGTGTGTGTGTGTGTGTGTGTGTGTATGAATGCTCTACTTACCACACCTATGGAGGCCAAAGGAAGATGTGGTGATGGGTTTTCTTCTACTTGCCTGTGGGTCCTGGGGAATCAAACTCAGATTGTCAGGCAACGGGAAAGTGTCTTTATCTCTGGCCCATGGGCAAGTTCGGCCTATTCTATCCACTGATTAAGATGGCAGGATTTAGTACTTAGCCCCACCTGCTCCTCACCGAATCCTTTCAGAACAACAGGCCATCTTCTAGGCAAACCAGGCCCTACCTGTTTGCCTGCATTGACACTCCCCTGTCTCTTTTCCTGAGGCCTTGCTGTCTGACTAGGGACAGCAGGATCTACTCAGCAGAGGGAGATTATATTTAAGGAAAACAAACCTTTCAAAGCAGGCTACCTAACACCTAGCTTCCTGGAAAAACAAAAAATAAAAAAACAAGCAAACAAAAAAACCCCATTCAGGATGGTTATGAGGGATGCCTCAAAGCTGAACATTTCAGGCATTGGGGAAGTCTGGCAATAGGATTTGTTTAAGGCCTGTATTTAAAAACCTCATGTGTGTAAACTGAAACAGACAAGAATGAAACAAGACTGGTGTTCTCGTGTTTGTTTATAGTCACATGAAGGAGACAAAGGTACCAACAAGTACAAACTGCACACCACAAAATTCAAACATCCCCTAAAGTCCAGGCAGAGGAGTGTAAAGGGTTTAGCACTGAAGCATTATATCTGTATTAATCATTCCTTGCAAGACAGCTGGGCTCTAGCGGTTACCTGAAGCCAGGCCATATAGCATGTTTAAGAAATCCCTAAAGTCTTCTAGATATGGCTATGAGGGGTGGTGGTGGCAGTGAGAGTCTGACCAAGGCTCTGCTGAAAAGGAAAGAAAAACATTTATAGATAGAGACTGATTTAGGATAAGATGGCTTGACGAGCGAATGAATAGATGGGAATACTAAAGATGAGAAAGAATACATAATCTAGGATGAAAGGGTGGTGGGCCCATTGGTGATAAGGGAAAGCCAGGAGCAACAGGTCCTGAGGAAAGAGGGCATGTTTGGTTTGAGCATGTAGCATTTACAGCGCTGCGTGGCCTTCAGGCAGAGATAATGGAGGCTGTGTTAGGGCGTTTATTTGAGAGTTGTCTCTGTGTATGTAGATCATGGGCACTGATGAGATTGACTAAGAGGGGTCACCAGAGAAGAAAAGGCATATGAAGATGTTCCAAGGGAAACAAAAGACAGCAAAAGACAGAATGCTGAGGAGTGGTAAAGGAGCAGGCTGACATTTGAATATTCAGTAACACTTGGATCTGACAGTTGGTGCTTGCTCAGTAAATAATTATCAGTTTTCCTGTGACTACCTCAGTGGGGCGGGGGCTGGGGTGGGAAGGGGCTCTGTCTTCTTGGTCACAGGAGTCTAACATCTCGCATTGTTTCCTGCACACGTGGTAGATGCGCCTGGATGAGTGGGCTGGGCCTAAGAAGGAAATAGTGGTCAGAATGGAAAGCAAGTTCCAAGAGGTAGGCCTGGCCACAGTGTCTCAAGCCAGCAAAAGTGAAGATAAGCAATGAGAACTGTCTATTAGGTTTGGCTGTCAGGAGGTCATCTGTGACAGTAGGGGGAGCAATTCCGGCCAAGCAGTTCAGGTGGAGGCAGGAATCCAGAGGGGTGAACAGCCAGTGGTTCAGACAGACATGGCAGCAGAGCTTTTCTGCTTTCTTAAGAAACAAGACTGTAAGGCTGGAGATACCTCTCAGGTGTAGAGTAGCTGTTCTAGTGTGTACGAAGCCCAGGTTTGAACTCCCCCACACCACACAAAACAGGGCGTGATGAAGGTAGCGCCAGTACTTGAGGTGGAGGTAGGAGGATCAGGAATTCAAAGACATCCTTGGCATAGTGTGAGTTCAAGTCCAGCCTGGTCTACGTGGGATTCTGTCTAAAAGAAAAGGGGAAAGGATGGAAAGGAAGGAAGGAGGATAAGAAGAAAGGAAAGAAAGGACACATGCTTTTTAATTCCAGTATATAGGAGACAGATCCCTTAATATGAGGTCAGACTAGTCTATAGTACAGTGAGTTCTAGGCCAGCCAGGGCGACAGAGTGAGACCCTGCTTCAAAAACAATAAACAAGTTTTAAAAAAAAAGATTAAAAATATGCAAAAAAGAAGATAAAGAAAAAAAGATAGCCTAGGAAGAGAAGAAGACACTTGTGCCAGCCTATGGCCAGTGCCCCCTTAATTGGCCCAAGATGTTAGTTCCTAGGCTACATTTGAATAGGTCACATGACTCTTGTCTTCTACCCTTGGCTGGCCTAGGGGTCCCATGTTGGCACACATGTTTGTTGCTTCAGCCTTTTTATAAAGTTCTTGTTTATGGAGTCCTTATATCCCTGGCTTGTAACCACTATCAAGGAATCGACTGTAACTTCCCTGTTTTCTGGAACTATGAAAGGGCGGGGAAACAAAAAGGTAAGCAAACGTTGCATCTAAGACATAAATTGTCACTTCAGTTTTATTTCCCTTCCTCTGTGTTTTGCTTTTAAAAAAAAACTACAAGAACTACCTTGACAGTTGACAACCAAAAATGTTCTCTCATGATATCCAGTGGGTTGGCAATAAACGGAGAAAGTGGGGGTATCTTAGCTCAAAACATGCTTCTTCTGAAGCTGCTTTAGAGTGTGAAAGAAATCACCACAAAGTTGTGTTCATTGACACAAAAATTTCAAAATGTTGATTATCATTTTGTTATTAATTATTATTATCATTATTATTCGCGGCCACACAAGAGCGCTTTCATGGGTTATATTGTGAAGTGGAAGCATGTGGTTCATCTCTGCACCCTCCCACTCTACAGCCCTCCTCCTCCCTCGGCCTCCTTCATTCCCCAGAAAGCGAAACTAGTTCATATAAACTATTAAGACACAGAAAAAAGTAACATCATAAGCAAAATAGAACAGTGTATTTTTTCCTTCATCCCTTCAACGTTCTCATTTGTTTGTTTCTAACTTGGAAAGAAAAATGAATAAGAAATGTGTGAGTGTTTGTGTGTAGGTATGTTTGTACAGCACCTTTATACCTAGTGCCTGTGGAGGCCAGAAGAGGTGTCAGATCCCCTGGAACTGGAGGAATTAAGCGAGGTGGTGAGTCGACTTGAGGCTGCTGGGAACTGAACCTGGGGCCTCTGCAAAAACAAGTGCTCTTAGCTGCTGAGCCATCTCTTTAGTCCCCTTGAGTAAACTTTTAAAGGCTAATCAATCTATTAGCCATAGACATCTACTTAATTAACTACTAACAACTTCAAAACCTCGGTTTATTTGATTTGATATTATGCATTCATTGCCACTATAATTTTAATAGTGGATAAGTTATGGTGCCTATAAATCACAGCTTGGGAGTTATTTTCAACTTTGCTTTCAGTATTTATTGCTTGTCTGGGCTCATCTAATTGAAACTCTTTGGAGCCCAGTACTTTAGAACAGGCATTACAAGTGGATGTGTTGAAAACACTCCCTCCGCAACCCCCCCCTTTTTTTAAATCTTCAAATGAAGTATCAGAAAAATGGACTTAAAACAAAGTGGTTTAAAAAGGTAGTCTAGTTGTCAGCATGATTTATAATGGTAGCTGTCTATATTTTTATACAATGGAGTCTTCATTGCCCTAGAAACAGGTAAATTAACGTGTGGTTTAAGTCCTAACCACAACTCTCACCAGGCTCAATTTCCCAGGCTTGTTCCATTTTGATTTTTTTTCTTCTTGCCGTTTTGTTTGTAGCTATGAAACAGCATTGGCCTTAGTACTTTTGATGAGAAAATGGGCTTGCAAGAGTGGGGAAGCAGCCAGTTGGTAGAATGTTTGACTACCAGTGCCTATCCCGTATGAAGCCCTGGGCTCGGTCTCTAGCCCCACATCATCTGGGTGGTGGATATCTGTAACTGCAGCACTTGGAAGGTAGAGGCAGGAGGATCAGAAGTTCAAGGTCAACCTTGGCTATACCACAGGTTGGTTGGAGGCTAGCCTGGGCTAAGTGAGACCTCCTCTCTTTCTGTGTCTCTCTCTTTTTCTCTGTCTCTGTCTCTGACTCTCTCTCTCTCTCTCTCACACACACACACACACACACATACCACCACCACATGGTGGGGTGGGGGGTGGGGGTGGGGTTGGAGGGAGGCAAGAAAGAGAAGAAAAAGAAGAAACGGGGCAGCCAGTTTACAGGCTGAACAGCTGCAGGAATCCAGTGGGAGGGAGCCGGCTTCACCCTGCATTGGGTACTTTCCACACTTGGGGGAGGGGGCCTGTTTCTGCAAGCTTCCAAGCCCTGCACAGGTCTGGGAACCAGCTCCTCTCTTCCCACCCACAGGGTTCAGAAACCTGCTCTCATGTGGTTTTTGAAGCAGCCAAAGGTAGGATGTTTTCCCCTAAGGGGCTAGCACTGAGAGGAGGGCTGCTTGGTGAAGGAGGCCATGGATGAGGAATGGAAGAAGGCTTCCCGGAGGAAGCAGCATTCGAGCTGTTCCCTGAAGGGTGCAAAGAGCTGAACTGAAGAGCAAGAGAAGACCAGCTTTGCAGGTCTGCTGGGAAAACAGGAAGTGTCACCAAAGCATAGGAGAGAAGGTGACTGGGTAAGGTTAAAAAAAATGTGTGTGTGTGTGTGTGTGTGTGTGTGTGCGTGCATCATGATGTGTGTGAATTCAGTCTGCATTCCAATATCTATCCTAAAGTAAGTACTGAGCAATCAAATCACACATCCAGTAGGAATTTGATGCTTTATTTGGTGCACGTAGATTGACTTTTCAGTAACAAGGTCCCAGAATCCCACCCCACTGTCTTCAAGCCTAATAAACCACAGGTGTCAGAGGCAGAACACTGTGTCTTTATTTTCAGCATGTTATAAAGAAAACTACTGGGTGGAGAGGAGCATGGCATTTGGTTCCAAATCAAGCCATCGGATCACGTGCTTGGACACTGTAGGGGAGTGGCTGTGAATCGACTGGGGGCCAGGTGTTTAGTGGGGTTACCTCTACACTTTCTTCTCACCTGATGTCTCTTACATTTCTAGAAGCCTGCCTTCATGAGCAAAACTTAGCTGAAGGGATAAACCCACTCCATTCTCTCGAGAACACGTTTCGACAATAGCACAGATTGCCACACATAGAATTCTAGTGACCTCACTTTATATCCAATAAAGGACGATAGAGAAGGCCAGGAGGAAAATCTTCCTTCTGCTTTTCTTCAATACATCAAACATTGCTAAGGAGAGCAGTGACTCTCTCCATTACAGCGTTCTCAGCCAGTCTTCATGTTTAATTTTCATTCCCACTATTCTGCTGGCTGGAAGATGGATTTCTCCAAAGCTCTTACTTCTTCATGTGTAAAATAGGAGCAGAAATAGTGGTGATCTATCTTGCCAAGATGATTGGGAGGATTAAGTAAGATAATAAATCTGACATCCCTGATACAGTAAGTAGTTAATAAATGGTAGGTCCAAATGGGTGGGGAACCTTCATGTTCTATATTTTAAATTAGTTAATTCATTACGTGTGTGAGTGTGTGCGTGCGAGTGTGTGTGTGCGAGTGTGTGTGTGTATGCTTGTGTACTCCAGCATGTGTGGGGGTGTCAGAGGACAGCTTGCAGAAGTTGATTCTTTCCACCTTGGGGAGTCCCTGGGCTTGACTCAGGTTCTCAGGCCTGGCTGCTAGTGCCCTAACTTGCTGATTCAGTTCACTGCCCCTAATTGCCATGTTCTAAAACACCAGTCCTCATATTTTGTATATCACATGTTTACTAAACGCTTCATGTCACCTTGAGTGTAAACGAATCTTACGTGGCTTTAAAGGGACAGCGATTTTGGTGAATGAAGTGAGTGACATCATGAAGAGGAACACCATCCTGCACTAAGAAATTCGATGAACATATACTCTACAGTATTGGAGGAGGATTCCAACTAGATGGTGATTCATGAAGCTCAATGTGGATTAAACTTCAAGAGAGAGCTGAAGATTGGTAGGTGTGTAGGTCATGGGAGTTATGTGGAACTGGGGTATAAGAGACTACCTGGGGCACATGAAGTGAGGATAAAGCCTGAGTAGCCAGCATCTTTTATTGTAATTTTAAAAAGTGATGTCCAGAATTGCTACAAGAAATGACCCCCAGACTGGATAGCTTAAACAGGAAAATGTTCTTGTCTTGTCATGTTGGGACCTGGAAGTCTCAGCTGAGGTATTGCTCAAAAGCCAGTAGGTGGGGAGAGAGGACCCTCTCTTCCCCTTTTCAGCTTCTTTCTTGTGGCTCCAGAGATTGTTGAGTGGGCAGCACCCCTACCTCTTCACATGGCTGCCTTCCTGCTTTTCTCCATTTTTACTTGGCATTCTTCCTGTGAGCCTGTATCCAATTTCCTTTTACTGGTGTAGACACATAGTCATTCTGGGTTAGTGTCAAGGACACCTCACCCCCCAACCCCCACTGGTCTTCCATTCACAAAGACTCTGTTCCAAATAAGGTCATATTCATAGACACTAGTGGCCAAAAAGTCAACATTTATCTTTTGATGAAACATAGTACAACCTAGAGCAGAGGGGTTTATCCTATCAGCAATGTGAGTGACTGAGTCTGCCTGCTAGCTGGAAGGAGGGGAATCAGAGGGAAGTGCCCCAGAGTGGCCATTAGATCTAGCAGCAAAGGAGAAAAATGATCCTGTGTGAATTTATATGAGTCCAAGTAGGATGCTGGGAATGGAGTTGGGAGTTTTTAGTTAGAAATGGGCATAGACTACTCTTAGGAGTGGGAAGGCTGGGAATTTACGAAGCATATTTTAAGATCCTGGAATATCTGCATTCATGGAGCTGAGACATTCTAACAGAAAGCAATGGAAAGGTAAAGCAGAACCTCGGACCTATAGCACAGTGATGGAGTGATGGAGAGGTCAGCCCTGGAGCTCAGATAGTGGAAAAGGCTTCAGGGACACAGGAGGAAGCATGCTTCAGATAGCTGCTGCCATGGTTTGTGTTTGTGTTTGTGTACACACTTGTGGTGTCCTAAGAGGTGATGGGACATTAAGAGGTAATGGGTAGTGGGAGGTGATGAAGTCATGGGGGGTGGTAAGCCTTCGGGAAAGTCTAATGCATTTCTTATGAGGTCTCGAATTTGTCTGCAGATTCAGCTGCTCCAAGAGAGATGCTCTGGCTATAGCATCATTCTCTTGCTTCCAGTCTTGTCACCAATGGCTCTGCTACCCTGAAGTCATGTGTCACAAAGCTCTATAAGAGGGGAAAGTGACTAATTTCTTAATTTACATCCTCCAAAACTGAGCTAAACAACTCTTTTCCTCCATAAGATACCCACCATGGGTGTCTTTGTTGTAGCAATGGAGAACAGAGAAACATCAATGCGACTTGTGCAAAGGTGTAGGCGAAGAAGAGGTCATCAACAATAAGCTCTTCACGTCTCTAGGTCGTCATTCAGACTCTGCTTCTGCAGAAAGCCTTGCCCAAGAGCATTCTGGGGAGCACTGTAAGCCTCAGTGTTCCTATCATTTCTCTCCCTGTAACACCTGTCCCCCCAAACACACTCTGCTGGGCACATCCTCTAGGTACTGTGAATTGATGACAGATGCAGACTCCCTGGATGATCTTGCACAGATCTTCTTCCTTTTGGTCTTTACCCTTCCTCCTCTCTGTCATGGAAAAAAAAGAAGATTATGTGTTAGGTTGGATAGAGTCCTTCTGAGCTCTTATGTCAAGACTGTAACCCTTGGTTCAGAGTGCATATTTGAGGTGGTCTTAAAAGAAGAAATCTAGCTAAAATGAGATCCTTAGGGAGCAGTCTAGTCCAACCAGAGTTGTGTCTTTACATGTAAAGGACATTTGCAACTCCCATTTGTCACCAGTGAGTAATATTCTACCTTGGAAATGTATCCTGTCTTCATTATGTATTCATCCATTTGCAATCTGCAGAGAGGGGCCTTGGAAGGAACGAATCCTGCTGGTATCTTGATCTTGGACCTGTAACACCAGAATTATAAGACTGGAACAATACTTTTTTGTTGTTTAAACCACCCAGCCTGGGGGATTTTATTATTATACTCCTAACAAACTCTGACGTGGAATAGGACCTTGTGGTACAGTGACTGAGGTTGCAATGAACATAGAATAGAAGGTATCTCCTTAAGATTCTGGTTTTGGTCCTCAGCATGTTACAACCCAAGGCACATAAGACTGGGGGACCTAAGTTCAACACCTAGAATAAAGCAAAGGCCAAAGAAAAGAACTAACTGTAAAATTATCCTCTGACCTCCACAAGTGTGCCATGGGATGCAGGCCTACACAAACACATCATACACCACACACACACACACACACACACACACACACACACACAAATAAGTAAAGCTTATTTTTAAAAATATATATTGGGTGATTTGCTTTGGCAAAGACAGGAAATAATGGATCATATGCTATTTCTGCTATTCCAATTTTTAATCTTTTTGTAGAACCTCTATATTGTTTGTCATCATGTGTATGGCGACTTACATTCCTATTTCCCCTATATAATGATTATTTTCTCCCACATACTCAGAAACTGTTTCCTGAATACCTCTGGCTTTACGCTCCTCCCCTGTATGGTAACCCTTCTGCAATGAGTACAGGGTGCTTCAGTTGGCCTACAACAGTTTGCAAATGGGCAAAGTACCTGCTCTGGCTGTTTCCTAGCTGAAACTTAGTGCTGTTTCTCTCAGTGGCTTTCTACCAGGCCCCTAAAGCGCGTCCTGGCCTGATCTATTGCTCTCAAGATGGCAAGGGCTCAGCTGAACTGCCGCCAGTTCAGAGTTTCAGAGCTGCACCTGGAAGAGGGAAATTGCCAGGAGCCCTTTTTGCATCACCTGAGAAGTGCCTCCAGACCTACCCACCCTTTGCCATCACCTTCCTGTCATCAGACAGCACAGGGAGGTTCCTCCTTTGCAGCTGCCTCCTCTCTTGCAGAGGCCACATGGGTTTGGAAGGCATTGGAAGCAGCAAGCCACCAAATGTGATCTCCAACACCCCTGAGGCAGTGGCTGGTGGAGCAACTTAAATCCATCTGGTTTCCAAAGCAATAATTTTCCTTGTTAAAAGGTGAGAAGAGAAGAGGGGGATGGGGAGACAGAGAGATACAGAAAGAGACAGAGACACAGAGAGACAGAGACAGAGAGATAGAGGTATACAAGAGAAAGACAGAAACAGAGTCAGACACAGATAAAAGACAGCCATAAACACAGAGACAGACACATGAAAACGCACACACACACACACACACACACACACACACGCAAACACACACACAAACAGAGAGAGAAACAGATACAGAGATGGAGAGAGACACAGAAACACACAGAGACACAGAGATACAGAATCAGACGGTGATGGGAAGAATGATAGAGAGACATAAAGAAACAGGAAGAGATACAAACATATAAAGATACAAAACATATAGAGATGTTCTGACATTTCCACGACTCTATATTTGGAGCTGGGGAGATAGTTTATTTAGTAAAATGCTTACCTTGCAAACATAAGGACCTGAACTTGATTCCCAGAGGACACATTAGAACAATAACAACAAAAACCCTGGCCAGAACTGTAGTACACACTTGTAATCCCTTGCTGGGAAAGCAGAGAGAAGAGAATCCCAGGGTCTGCGGGATTCACTAACTAGTGAGCTCCAGGCCAGTGAGAGATCCTGGCTCAAAAAACAAGGTGACACCTAACACACACACACACACACACACACACACACACACACACACACACACACACACACACCACACACACCACACACACCACACACACACACACACCACACACACACACACCACACACACACCACACACACACACACCACACACACACACACATACACACACCACACACACACACACACCACACACACACACACACACACACACACACACACACACACACACACACACATGTTTCTTCTGAAATGAATTAGGCGTTGTGGAGCTGAACACCAAGGCTTAGAGGCATGGCAGTCACTCACAACATCTTGTGGCCTGTGGCCTTCAGCAATGGAGTGTTACAGAGAGCTATGAAGCTTGTCAAGGGGACTTATCTGACCTTTGGCTGGTAAGCTGGAATTGCTTTACGCCTGGCTTCTCACAGACTAATAGCACTTTTGAGTCTGGCTTAGGTTATCATTTGACATCCTGAAATCCATTTCTAAGGTAAAAATGATGCCTAATTTGGGAGGGGGGTCCATTTTTAATGAAAGAAGTAAAATAAATAAATCCTTGCTGTCAGTTTTGTTATGCTATCCCTGGCGACTACTGGAACCTAACCACCTCATTGGAACACAAAATTGGACAGGCTTCTCTGTTTGGGGTCTATCTTGAACAAGCAAATAATGAATTGTAAAGGCCATGAAAAATGCCTCTGCCATGGACCACTTGCCTCTTCTGCTTCTCTATCCTTTTTTTAGCTTTTGGAGGTAAGTTTTACCCATTATTCTAATCTGGCCTTAAATTGGCAGTCCTCCTGTTTCTGTCCCCTAAGTGATGACAAGTCTGTGTCTGCCATGCCTGCCAATGCTTCTTTTGACCTATTTATACGAGACAGTAAGATAAATAAGAGATATGCTTTCTTAAAACTCTCCAATTTTATATCTAATCATTAAAGTAAAACATTCAAAAGTCTACAACTACAGGCAGGTTAGGACAGGAAATTACATGCTTGTGAAAACTAGGTTCTTCTCATGCTAACTAAACTGACAATAAAGAGTTACTTCTAAGTCAGGTGTGTTAGCTTAGGTCTGCTGTCCCAGCACCCAGGGGCCTTAGGCAGGATTGTTGAGAGTTCAGGGCTAGGTTGGGCTACAATAATTGATTCTATGTCAGCTAAACTGTATAAGAAGAAGGTGTGTGTCAGCAGCAATAAAACAAATAAATAAACCAACAAAATAAGAAAGCTCCCCTCCCCCCCAAAAAATAAAAAATAAAACAGGCCTTCTGACATCCTACAACACACGAGTTCTCCATAAGTCCTCTTGAACTGAGAAAGCTAAGCCTATAGATAAGACTTCTGGTGGAGGTCCCCAGGGTTCATTTTCTAGGTACATTACGATGATAGACTCTGCATTGATCTAATCCCTCTGTGTAAAAAAGATGAGACAGTAGGCTATGTAGGATCCCCCACCCCCACCCCAAGCATACCCAGCAATAACAGTCTGAGAACCTATGTCTTCAGGGTTGCTGGGACTGGTTGATTCCCTAGTGATTCTCCTTGTAGTTAGCATGGTGGTTGGCATGGTATAAGTAGTGGTGGAGAGAGTGACCAACAGAATTTATCAGAATAGATTCAAAGGACAAACAAGAAAACATCTGGAGCTGGGAAGATGGCTTAGCTATGAAGTGCTTGCCTCACAAGCATGAAAACCTGAGCTGGATCCCCGGAACCCACATTTAAAAAGCCAGATTCAGTGGCCCAATCTTATAATTCTAGCATAGGGAGGTAGAAACAGGTAGATCACTGGGATTTGCTGGCTGCCCGGTCAGCCCAGCCTAACCAGTTAACTCCACAGCCAAAGAGAGATCATGCCTCAACATACAAAGTGGATGGTGCTTGAGTAGCCATAGCTAACGATGCCTCCTGGCCTCCGTGCTCCTTTGTCTGTATTCCACCACAATCAACAGCTTCTAAGCAAAAGCAACACTGTGTAGCTATCAAGTTCTGATCCACAGTGGAACAGTGTGTAGCTTTTCTCTCCACAGGAAACAATGACATTAAGCTCAACAACTCAGTTGGAGCCACCAGTGACCTTGGTCCAAACAGCAAGCCTTTCAAAGGTGGCCTAATTTTTATCTTGTGATTAGCATAGCATCTACTTTGCAGACAGACAAAGCTGAAATGAACTCTACATGCACCATATCTCAAAACTGCCTCAAAAGATTCCAAATATGAAATGAGGTTTCATTGTCTATAGGTAGGCTCTGTAGCCATTAACAGGAAAACGGAAGAACAAATGGAGATTTGAGGAAAGATCCATCGAAACAATGTAAATTTACTGAGTGAATAAATATCAGACTGTTACAAATTCTCTATAGAGATAATTCAGACAGTCACACACAAGGTAGAGATGGAGTAGGCTTGTCTTGTTACAGCTCCCCAGAAAGGCAATGTTCTGGCTTTCTGTTCTCTGCATTGAAAGTCAAATGACCCGTTATTTCTTTTCTTGTTACTGTGACATAATATCTGACAAAAGTCACCTAAGGAAAGAAAGGCTTATGTTGGCTTAGACTTGGCGGGCACAGCCCCTCATGGCAGGGAAAGTCTTTCGTCAGGTGTGGAGACAGCTGTCACATGGCACCCACAGTTAGGAGGCAGAGGGGGAGGAGTGCTGGTGCTCAACCAGCTACTCTTTTTTTTTAGTGCTAACAAAATTTTATTTTCTTGAATATACAATATTTTTCTCAATATATGTTTTTATTTAAATTAGAAGCATGCATGCTTCACGTGTGAATCCCAGCTCCCTCTCCCACCCCTCCTCCATTGTCCCTCCACCAGCTCCCACAGTCCCCCAGCCAATCCCCACACCATTCCCCAGGGAGGGTGAGGTCCTCCATGGGGGGATCTCTAGAGTCTGCCATTTCATCCAGGACAGGACCTAGGCCCTTCCCCATGTGTTCAGGCTGAGAGAGCATCCCTCCACGTGGAATGGGCTCCCAAATTTCATTCGTACACCATGGTAAACACTGATTTACTACCCAAGGCCCCAGAGATTGCTGAGACCTCCTCATTGACACTACATTCAGGGGGTCTTTATCAGTCCCCTGCTGGCCTCTCAGCCATCAGTCTGGGGTTCAAGAGCAACTCCTTGTCTGGTCAGCTGTCTTTGTGGGTTTCACCAGCAGGATCTTGACCCCTTTGCTCATCACTCCTCCATCTGTCACTGGGTTCCAGGAGTTCAGTGCAGTGTTTAGCTGTGGGTGCCTGCCTCTGCTTCCATCAGTCACTGGATGAAGATTCTAGGATGGCACATAGGGTAGTCATCAATCTTATCATCAGGGAGGGGCTATTAAGGTAATCTCTTTGCTATTGCTTAGTTTCTGGCCACTCTTTTGACCCAGTTCAAGAGCCTTCCCACAGCCCGATGCTGCATTACCTACTTAGTTGGGCTTGTATGAATACAGCCTCAAAGACACCCAAAGGTGTGTTTCCATAAAAAACAGCCACGTTGACAATCAGTAGCCACAGGTATCAATAATAATAATAACAGCTTTTAATACAGTTTCTAAGTCCTGTTCCAGCCTGTGAATAATGGAGACATGTATTGTTTCTGTCTCAGATGTATCTTTAAGATTTCTTGTGTGTGTGTGTGTGTGTGTGTGTGTGTGTGTGTACATGTCTGCAGTGCTTGAAGACACCAGAAAAGACTGTCAAATTCCCTGGAACTCAAGTTCCACGTGGTTATGAGCCACCTGACATAGATGCTAGAAGTCAAACTCAGATCCTCTGCAAGAGCAGCAAGTCTTCAATGGTTGAGCCATCTCTCCAGACCCTAATGTGGCTGTTGTTGATACTAAGACTTGCTCAGAGCAAATGTGAAATTCTGCTTCAAGAAACAAGCTAGACGGCTTGGAATGACAGCAGATTGCCATCTGGCCCCTACAGGCAGGCACACATGCACCCATGAGCGTGCACATGCACACACACACACACACACACACACACACACACACACAAGTATGCACCACAAAAACAGGCTCCAAGGAAAGTTATTCATTTATTATTGAGGCAGGAACTTGCTAGGGAGACCGGGCTGGCTTCAAACTTGTAATTCTCCTACAACAGAATTGTGAGTGCTGGAGTTACAGGCATATGCTGTCACACCCAACTTAGTTCCTTTAAAGGAACAAGCAAAAGAAAATACAAACATACACACATGCACACACACAGGCATGCACACCCCACCACCACCAATAACAACCAAGCTAAGCAGAACAAGGGCATCTTGGCTTCCCTCTCCTTACCTTATAATTGATCATCTTAAACCATGCACATAACTATGTGAGCTTTGCTTTGATTTCTTCTCTGGCCTAGGTCCCACAGCCAGAAACTCACCAAGAGGAAACATGACCAACTTCTTGAGTTTTCCATTATGTGGTTTCATTTGTTTGAAGCGTTTGGGCTTCTGTCTAGTTGCTCAGCTTCTTTCTCAGTAGAACAGTCGGGGATTTATAAAGAAAAAGGAATTTCCATTTCCATCGTCACCATATCATATCACTGCTGAAATAGTGGACCACTTGTGCTAAAGGGCAAAAACACACTGCACACAGACCAGGGCATTTGCAGTCCATCAAAAGAATATTGCAGCCTCTGGCAATAGCTGAATTCAGGACTCGGACATCTGGGTGTTGTTGAGTTATCCCAATTCCTCAATCACTTAACTGCTGCCTTTTGAGCTTCTCCTCACCGGGACTTCCTCAGAGTCTTGGCTCCTGCACAGGAATGTGATGTTTAGAAAGTCGTTTTCCTGTCCTTATAAACAATTCCAGCATAATAACCTGGCTTCTGGCACCAGAGGTTCATTTGAATTTTGCTCAGCTTGGTTTACAATTAAGATTTAATTAGTAAACTCATTACAAAGACAGGAAACCTCCGACTTTCCCCTGATTCTCTTTTAGGTCTCCGTGAGGACCCAGCCCGTCCTCTTGGCTGTGGGACATTGGCAGAAAGGTTTCTCCAGGCATGGTTATTTATATTACCGCAACTCCAGCATAAAATATTGTTCTTTGCTTCTTGAAAATAGAGGGCTGTAGCCAGTCATTCAGAATTCAGGGTTGTAATGCCTTTATTTAGAAAATATGCCCTGGTTGTGTTTTTAAACTTTTGGACTCAGATAATTGGTTTGGATTGTCTTAACTTTTCTTAAACAACAGGAATAGGAACTAAGGTTAGGAGATGGATGAAATAATGCCAAGGGGGACAAAGGACATCTGGCTCTGTAGTGATACCCTCAAAAGACTTCATAACACAGAGCTGTTTCACTCTTTCTCAAACTACAAGGAAGATGGCTAAACCCTACACCAGAAGGAATAGGGTTCATTTCTTTTTCATTTATTTATTTATTATTTATCTGTGTGGTATAGGCACTTGGGTATGTGTAGTGGTGAGGTTTGAGTATCCATGAACATACATGTAAATGCTAGAGGAGAACATTAGAAGCCTTCCTCTATGGCTCTTCTTTTTCTTTCTGTCCTTTCTTTCTTTCTGTCCTTTCTTTCTTTCTGTCCTTTCTTTCTTTCTGTCCTTTCTTTCTTTCTGTCCTTTCTTTCTTTCTTTCTGTCCTTTCTTTCTTTCTTTCTGTTCTTTCTTTCTTTCTTTCTTTCTTTCTTTCTTTCTTTCTGCCTTTTTTTCTATCTACCAAAAGTGTTTTCTCATTGAACTTGAAGCTCGCTTTTTTTGGCTAGATTGGCTAGCTAGTGAGCAGGAACTACTGTATCTACCCCTCACCTCTGGGGGTCCAGGGATGCAGATATTCAAGGTTTTTACTTGGGTGCTGGTGCTTTGAACTCAGGTCCCCTTGATGTCACAGCAAGTGATCTTTCCCACAGCAGTGAAGTCCAAGTTCAATGAGGGTATCTGTCTCAAAAACTAACGTGGAAATCAATTGAGAAAGCATCTCAAATTGATCTCTAGCCTTCACCTGTGTAAGCACAGATGAATGAGCATTTCCCCACACCCCTATGCTTGTGCAAATACACACACACACACACACACAGATAGAGAACACCATGTTGTAATGGCATAAGAATAAATTCATAGAATACAGAGACAACTCAAGAAAAATATTAGGAAAGTATTTGTCAGGGAGGTCTGCAAAAAGGTAATTATAACAAATCGGCAATCAGTCTGACATGTGAACTTCACAATGATGAAAGCCCAGGATCGGATATCTTAGCTGGTGACATTTTTTAAAATTTATTTATTTTTCAGTTTAAATTTAGATTAGAAACAAGGTTGCTTCACAAGTCAGTTCCAGGTCCCTCTCCCTTTCCCTCCCCTCCTCCCGTGCCCTCCCCCCAACCCCCCATTATCCCCTCATTTCCCCAGGGAGGGTAAGGCCCTCCATGGGGGTGTCCATAGTCTGTCATTTCATCCAGGGCAGGGCTTAGACCCTCCCCCAAGAGTTCAGGGTGAGAGTGCATCTCACATTATTGGATGGGAGTCCAAAGTCCGTGTGTATATTTTTTATTAGATAAAAGCTGAATAAATTAATACAGAGGAAATATTTGAACTAGAGTTAAGAATTATCAATATTAGACTCATATGACATTGACTTTGACCAAACAGCCATAATTGCAAGGTACTTAAAAGACAGTTCACATTTTCCTTTAAAATTTCTACTTTATGTTAGTTTGTGTCCCAAGAAAAGGTGAGATATTCCCATGGGGTCTTCAGTTTTTCAGGAAAGTTTTATAGGTTAAATATCTGATCTCCTTCTAGAAATCCAGCCTTAGACTTATCTGTTACAATTATTGATTTTAATTTTTAAAATTATTTTATTTATATGTGTAGGTGTTTTTCTTGCATGTATATCTATGCACCACTTATATACCTGGTACCCTAGAAGCCAGAAGAGGGTGTCAGGTTCCCTGGAACTGTAGTTATAGACAGTTGTGAGCTGCTATGTGGGTGCTGGGAATTGAACCTACGTCTTTAGAAAGGCAGCCAGTGCTCTTGACAGTTGAGCCATTTATGCAGCCAATATATAAGAAGAATTAGAGTTTTAAGTTTTTAAAAACTGTTACTAGGAGGCTATATTCTCTAAGAGTGTCTATTGTTGTACTGCTTGGTGTCTAACAGAGGAGGAAAAGATTATTCAGAAAGGCTCAATGACTTTCCTTGGGTCACACAGCAAGCTTGTAAGCAAGGCAGACATAAAGCAGAGCTCTTGGCAAACTCAAAGGCAGTTGTTATTAGGAGCTGTAAAATCTAGCTCATGATGCCTAATAGGTGTTACTCTTGGGTAGTCTGTGTGCTTGCTGATCTTGACAGCTTTTATGAGGCCATGGAATGTGTCAGTAGATAACATTGTGACCCCAAAGTTTGCACAGACCAAACCTTTCCCTTTAGGAGCCTCATCCAATTTTCAATCATGGAGGAAATTCAAAATCTACTTTCAAAATGACTGCAAAGACCTCAGAGAATGTGAGACTCACAGCTACACACTAGTAATATAGCTCAGTTGTAGAGCACTTGCTTACCATGCATGAGGCTCTAAGTTCAATTCCCAGCAAGGAGTTTTCTTGTCTTCTTGCCTCTTCCTGTCTCCTTTTCTCCAGGGGAATAAGACTCCAGTGTCAGGATCCTAGGCTTTCTTGATAAGGTTTGATTCATACTGTAGATGCTGAGTATGGCATCTGATGTCACTGGATCAAGCAGAAAAGCACTTTGTGAGGAGAGTGTTGTATCCATGTGAGGTTGTCTTCACCTGAAGAGGGGAGAAGGGACCAGAAAATGGGGAACTTATTGCGAAGAAGCATGAGCCTCTAAAGGAAGGAGACAAAGAACAATGTGCAGAAACAGAGGACTTGAGGGAATGGAAACCCCAGAAAAGCTTGAGCATCCAGGGAGGAATCATCGACTATTCCCAGGGTGACTATTTCAGTTGAGGTTTTACTTAATGGAGCTATCACCATTAGAAATCTAAGAAGACATCCCTTTGGACTCCCCAAGGGGCATCAGCAGAAAACAGAAAGACAGTGGAGATAGGAGTATCCTCATTTCTCTGTATTGGGAATTCTATGTAGGAAGATATTTTTAAAAAGAAAGGAAGAAAACAGAAAGAAAGAAAGAAAGAAAGAAAGAAAGAAAGAAAGAGAAAGGAAAGAAGAAAGGAAAACTTATGGTTTAGAAAACAATAGCTATTTAAAAAAGATTCTAAGTTAGGTGTTGTGTCACTTGCCTGTAAACCTAGTGCTTGGGTGGTAAAGGTAGGAGTAACATGAGTTCTAGGCCAGCCTGGGCTACACAAATGGTTCTAGGGTAACATGAGCAACATAGTACAAGCAAACAAGTCAACAAACAAATCCTGGTATGACTTAGGGTGTTTGACTGTAAATGGATTCAATAGATTGTTATTCAGTTATAAACCTTTCTGGGTGGGATCATATTATTGTGGTTCATTGGGAGATCAATTTCATTTACTTGTTACAATTTTGGGGATAGTATACAAAGTAGTGGGTTTTATCACAGTATCTTTGTACATATGTACTACTGTATTTAGTTTTCACTTGTTCTCTGCTCCCACTGGCCATTTGATGACTCCTGACCCCTCCATTGGCTTCCCTTTCTTCCTCTAATTATCCCCTCCATCTATTTTCCTGTCATATATGCATAACATCACTCTCTCTAGCCCTACTTCCCTTATGATCGCTCCCCCATCTCGTTATGATCTCTCCCCCATCTCATTTTCTGCTTTGGTTTCACGACTGACAAACACATATAAACACACATGTACAAACATATGCATATAAAATTGTAAACCTGGAATCTGCATGTGAGAGAAACCAGGTTATACTTGTCTTTCTGAGTTTTGCTGATCTCACTGATTTCCACCTCCATCATTTCGCAACAAATGTCATCATTTCATTTTTCTTTGTGACTGTGTAAAGTCCTCTTGTGTCTGAGTGCCACATTTCTTTTACCCATTCAGCTGTGGATGAACATCAAGCTGGGTTTATTTCCTGCCTAGTGTGAATAGTACAGCAATGAACTTGGATGTGCAAGGATCTCCGTGGTGGGTTCACTTGGGTAAATACTAGAAGTAACCTAGCTGGGTCACATAGCAGTTCTAGTGTCAGTTGTTTAAGGCATTCCAAGCTGACTTGCACAGTGGCTCAGGCAATGTATCTTAAAATTGGGTTGACGTTCAGTGGTATGAAGGTATAGGAAAACATGCTTAGGTGGGCATTCTTAGAAAAATAATGAAGTTAGTAGTCTTCTAGATAGAGAATTGGTTAATACCCTGGACTTATGACTTTACTGATAGTCTAAGCAGGAGTAGTAAAAACTTATATGAGGCTTGCTATAAGCTACAGCCATAGGGCTTCCTATGCATAATATCTATCTTCATAACATCCTTCTAACAAGGCCTCATAACACCAACACAACTAGATTTGGGATGAAAATCCCAACAGTCCAGTACAGAATTTGAATTTTTCTATATCTTTTGTTTCCATGTGGCCTTATGACTAAAAACAAATTATTTGCCTTTTGGCTCAAATTCAAGAATTTACCTTCATTACAAGTTTAGAACCAGGGAAGGGAAATCTATCATGCAAAGTGATAGAATGGAGACACACAATGGCTTACCCCCAAAGTGTTTTGCTTCCTTTAGGCCCTAACTCTACAACTCCCAACCCCAACCCCCAAAGAGCACCACCGGCCCTGGAGAAGAGCTCAAATGTATGCCCATGTGGGGGACACCTGGGATTCATGTCTTAGCAAGGTATGAGGTGTCAGCTTCCAACAGCAGTGGGAAAGAGTCAACCCAATGCCACCCCGAGGAAAAAATAAGGTAGACCAGGTCTTCAAAGTCAGGAGCTGGTTTGAAAAGTGGTCTGTGAAAATGGGCATCTTAGTTTGAGCGTGGGTTTGCATACATGTAATCCCAGCAATTTTGGAAGCCAAAGTAAGAGGATTGTAAATTAGAGACCGGTCTGGGTTAATAGCAAGACCCTTGCTGAAAAACAAGCAACAAACAAATAAATACAAATAAAAAAGTGAACATCTCAAATGAAGAGGAGTGAACATAGTTCTTGCAGTTTCTTGAGAGTGTATAGCAATGCACTGAAGTTCATGGGAATAACGTATTTGTAGGAACTGCTTCTATACTTACAGGGAGCCCAGCAATTTGGCTTCCCTTCCCCTAAGGCATGGACAGGACATGGTTTATGTAAGCTGGGAGGGGTTACAGATTTGTCTATCATTGTATTGACTTCCTCTGTCTTTTTGTGCATCCAAACACAAATCCCTGAACTTCTGACCTTTTTCAGTGGAGCAGGAAGAACCAGCAGCTCCATTGATTAGTTGGAGCAGGTAGAAGCTATCCACACACACAAACTCACAGTCACACTTAGAATTCTGGGCTCTGAGCAGAACTGGCTCAGGTTCTTCAGCTTTCTGAGGCACAGCTCATCAGGGGTCTTGATGGAAGGTTTCCAGTGTGACCCTTGTCTTGCAGATACCTCTTTTTGACTGACTGCTAGCAGGAGTAGAAATCAGAGAAATGACTGAGAACTTCCTTGGTCACAACCTCAAGGAGTTCACTCTGATGGGGATGGAGAGAGATAGCTTTGATCATGGTGGTCACATGGCAGAACTCTGTTCCCATGAGGGTGGTACTGATCCGTGCAAGACACAAGAGCAACAGAGAAAGAACAGTGAGGGAGTGTGGTGGTGATGAGATGATGAGAAGGGGTTGGGCGGGAAAGAAAGACAACAGCAGTGAGTCTATGCCGAGTGGGTGAATGTGAGGAACATCAGAGCAGAAGCACAGGAGTGTGGAAGAAAGACTCCAAGAGCTCATCTTGGGAGGTTTGCTGAGGCATGTGTGAGTGTGATTTCAATGGAATTGTCTGAACTAGAATTATAAAGTTCTAATCAGCATAGTAACTATGACATTTAAATATACAAGACTAAATAAGGAAAAATACGAAAAACTGAGTGATACCATTTAGATGTGTGTGTGTGTGTGTGTGTGTGTGTGTGTGTGTGTGTGTGTGTGTGTGTGTATTTAATGGGAAGAAAGATGAGAAAGAGAGAGCAATGAGAAACAATGTAGCTACCCAGGGAGGAAATATTGAAGAAGAAAGTAATTAAGTGTTTCAAATGCAGCTGATGAACCAAGGAGGATGAGGACTATAGGTGGGATTCCATGACTTGGGAGTTCTTGGTGAACTTGATTAAGAAGTATCTATAGACAGCAGTGGGGTAAAAGCTCCTGACAAAGAGTTCAAGGGAGAAAGGCTGTAGAAAATCCATAAACAGTAAGCTGAGAATTTCAAGGCGTCCAATGTGAAATCAAAGACAAATTTGAAAGGATCTGGACATAAGGGGAGATCAGAAGATGTTTTATGTTATCATTGTTTTAGTCAAGGTGAAAAAAGAGCATGCTTATTGATATTTAACAATGCAGGAAATTTAACAGTGCAGAAGAGAGATCTGATGTGCCTGTGTTGCGATATAGGTGGCACTGGAATCTATTACTTGGCTAAGGGGTTTACTAAGCAAACAAAGTAGAAGAGGGCTGGGGTGGGGCTCAGCAGTGTGGAATAACAAGCAGAAGTCTTGGGTGGGAGTTGGACTGGGCTATAACTTTCTAGACAGTCCTACATCTGCCATCTAGATGCTATGCTAGGTCCAAAATTTCTACAACCTCCCAAAACTCTGCCACCATTTGGGCCCCTAGTTTTCAAATGTATGAACCATCACAGTTAGGATGTGTGGAGTCACTGCCTGCTCTGAACCCCATGAGTCAGTGGAGTTACCTGTAAGACTTAGTTCTATAGAAACAACCTTCCAGAGTCAAGGAACCAGCCTTTGTTCAGTGATCTCTGAGTTGGTGAGTCCACATGTAGGCTTTTAAAATTCATTAGCAAGAAATTGTCAATTATTTCCTCATTTTGATCATTCAAGAAGAATAAAACCGAATGTGTGAAAATAAGAGCAAACAGTGTTTGGTAGGCAGCAAATGACAATAAGAAATATTAATACTAGGGTAACTTGTTTAATAATATGGTTAATGGCTTCAGTATCTTCTCCAAAAGGAACACAACTATTACTAAGAGACTCTTCGAACTATTGAATAGAGTCATCAAACTCCCATTAAGATTCAAAGACCCACTGGGGAGCCACTGTGTATAATGATAATAGATAAATAAAATGGTTCTGTTTTCTCTCCAGTTACCAAAGAATAGAATTTTGGACTCTTAATTGCCCTGAAGGGTGGAGACAAGGAGGGTCTGACAGAGTTTGGAGGAGTGTGTGTATTCACGGGTTGGAAGGGAAAGGGACATCAGGAAGACATCAAATCATTAAGGATAGACTTAACACAGCATGGCTTCTGAGGTTAGGGCGGCAAGAGGACACCTACTACTGAAAAGGCAAATGAATGGGCCAGTTCCACCCACTTTATCTGCTTCCTAGTATTAGCATTTTATTCCCAGGCTCAAGAACTAATGAGAAAGGAGGAGGAAAAACTGCTGTTCTGTTTGCTTGATTTATCCCAGATTGTTACCAATAGCCACAGTTCATGTTTTCTTGCAACTCACTGTGTCTCTGGACACTTGGGTAGTATGGTTAGATAAGTTCTTCATGTTTGTAAAGCCTGAGTATCATTGGCAAGGGAATAACAAGGTAGGACTTCCTGCCTCAGACTGGGTGTGAAGTAGGCAATATTGTCTTATCAAATTATTTAGTTTAGAGATAGTTTTAAGAAGCATCCTCTATCTCCAGATTTATAGTTTTAAGGGTGCATATACTTACGATGGTAGCCCCATAATCAAGATAATGAAGATAAGGGGCTGGAGAGATGGCTCAGTGATTAAAAGCTCTTGCCTTAAAGTTCTAGTCTTAATACTTACCCCAGGCAGCTCCAGGACATCAGTTACTCTTTTTTGTCCTCCTTGGGCATCCATAACACATACACACACACACACACACAGAATACATATAAAATAAGCTCAAGAATGATACTGAAGATGTTTATTACTTAAAAGTTGCCTTATGTCCTTTAAAAATTCACTTTGTTTTCACTCTTTTAGGAAGAGCATTTTCTGTGAGATCTCTTCACTGAATCCATGAGGTAATGTAGACTACGGCACCAACTAGAGTCATTTTTCTGTACAGTGTATCTTTGGACATCATTTATGTTTCATAATTGACCCTTTATAGCATTCTGTGCCATCTCTTGCTTCCTGAAACCTTCATATTCTGGTGGTTTTTATGGCAACTTGACATAAAAGTTGAGGGTTGAGGAACTCTCGATTGAGAAAATACCTCCATAAGATTTGCCCATGGCAAGTCTGTGGTGTGTTTCTTTGTGATGGAGTTGGAAGAGCTACGCCCACTCTGTGTGGTGCTGCCCTGACAGGTGGTCCTAATGGTGTAATAAAGCGAACTGAGCAAACCACGAGGAGCAAGCCAGCAAGCAAAATTCTTCCGTAGCTTCTGGTTTAGTTCCTGCCTTAAGTTCTTGCCCTGACTTTCTTTGATGATGGATTGTGATGTGGAACTGTAAATTGATATAAATAAAGCCTCTCTCAGCACCCAAGTTACCTTTGGTAATGGTGTTTTGTCACAGGGAGAGAAGCCTGGCTAAGACACATGATAACTACTCTTCTGTTTCTCACTCTATCTCAGATAGTAGGACCACATAGTGTTTTTCTGAACCTGGATTGTTTTCCTCAGAGTGGTGTCTTATAGGTTCATCCATGTTGCTGTTATGTGGGATTTCTTCATTTTTAATTGCTGAGTAATATCCCATTAGTGTGTATTAGTATGCAGATATGTATCATATTTTCTTTCTTGTCAAATGCGAATAATGCTGCAAAAAGCAGAGGTGTATGAATATCTTCTTAAGATCCTGCTCTCAAGCTGGACATGGTTGTGCACGCCTGTAATTCCAGCACATGGGAAGTTGGAGACAGGAAATCATGAGTTTGAGATCAGTCAGAGCTACACAGTAAGGCACTGCCTCAAATAAGCAAACCAACTTTTGCTTCATTTCATTACTTCATTGCTTTTCATTCTTTTACATATCTCCCTAGAAGTGGAATTGATGAATAATATAACAATTCTATTGTTACTTTTTTGGGGTGAGCTATTTTCAACAAAGACAACAAAATTTTAGTCTCACCAACAACTGCAATATCTTTACATCTACATCAACACATGTTATCTTTTGGATAAATATTTCTTTATGTGTACATGTATGTACAGGTGTGTGTGTGTGTGTGTGTGTGTGTGTGTGCTCCTGAGCATGTGTGTGCATGTATTTGTGGAGTCATCCACCTTATTTGAGATAGGGTCTTTCAGCCTAAAGTTTACCTAAAAGTCTAGGCTATTGGACCGTGAGTCACAGCCACATGGATCAACCTGTTTCTTCCTCCCCACCTCTGGGATTCCAAACGTGTGCCACACAAAACTTTTTACATATGTACTGGGAATGGAAGTTGTGTGTGTGTGTTTGTAAGGCAAGCACCATTGCTCTATTCTGAAACATTTATTGCTAATAAAAATATTTCATTTCAGATAAATGTAACGTAGTAGAAATAAATGATGACTCTGCACTTTGAGGTATAGACTCAAAACAGTGACAGAAACAACACAAGAAAGTGTAAGATTTTTACTCTACAAAAAGTTATTTTTTTTTAAATTGAGCAAAATAGAGTTAGGAAATGGCAAAATTTCCTAACATTAGATATATGAATATGTGTTTATGTATGTGTATCCTCATTTATGTATATGGCTGCATATATATGTATGGTCTATGTTTGTTTATGTATGTGTGTATATGAAGCCTTTTCTCTTTTTCTAGTCCGATCCCACTTTACCAGTTTCTCTCCACCCACCGAGCCCCACAGCTGCTTATGAGGTAACCTCAGAGACTTAATATATGCTTATAATTGTTTGGCCAATGGTTTAGGCTTCTTACTGGATATGTCTACCTAAAAATTAACCCATTTCTAAGATTCTATATTTTAGTGTGAGGCTTGTGGTTACCTCACATCGTGCTACTTCACACCTTCCTTCCCTGGAGGCTACATGGTGTCTCCTCGACTCTGCCTACTTTTTCTCTGTGTTTTTGTTTGGAATTCCCACCTAGCTACATTTTCCCTGGCCATTGGCTGACCCAGCTTTATTCATCAACCTATAAAAGCAACACATATTTGCAACATACAGAAGGACCTCCCACATCAAGATTGTTTGTTAGCAAGATGAAATGAGGCTTGATAGACCAGCCTAGAGTATTCAAATGATGACATTGACACTGGCGTGTCGGCTGAGAACAGGAAAGTCTCCCAAGTTCTCAGTCGGTTAGTGGCTTTGAAGCGTTGACCTGTTTGAAAGAATAGGACTCGATTCATGGCCTAGTTGGGAAAAAAGTTTCAAATATTGAGGGTTTCTGCATGTTCTTTCAGTTCTGCTCATTTGTTGCAGTGTTCACTGGTCACGCAAGCATATTTAACTCGAAAAAGCACTGTCCATTTTGAAATGGCATGTTTGAATCATGGAAAATTCTGGAAAGGATTTGGTCTTGGACCCTCAAAGTGTTTGCTGTGTTTTCTCCCTTTGGCCATGGGCTTTTTTGTTTTTTGTTTTCGTTTCACTTCAGGTAGAGGAAAAAGGCATGGCTTCAAGCCTGCCCTCCATTAATTCCTATGATCAAAACATTTTAAATGAAATTCCTTTATTAATAGTGATTATCAACAATCTCAGGCAGGGACATGCAGTTTGTGTTACCCTTAGTTAAGAGTGAATAAAATTTGTTAGAGGGAAAAAGAAATCTCCAGTGGAAAGATTAGTGTGTTACTGATAATTAATGATAAACTTATTTAAAGTAAGTTGGCCCCTTACTCTTAAAATGAAAACCATTGGCATGGAGGCAAGTACAGACATCCTAAAAGTGGTGAGTAACAGATTTCACATTTGAGGGTCTTGTGCTCCCCTCAATGGGAGACAAAATTTCAAACAAAACCTCTCTATCCATGCCCAAAGTTTCACAGCAGACAATGACTGCAAAGCAGTCTCTCTGCGACTTTTTTCTTCTTAAATCTAATCCTGCGATAAACCTCTTGTTTCCTACACTTTACATGCATCTCTTTTACTGGTCCCAAATCCATCAGGCACATTGTGGTTGGCTCACTGTGAACAAACACAACTGACAGTTTCCTTCCTCAAAGTAAACAGCGCAGGCACTTAGACACAGTTCAAAGGGTTTATCACCCCTTGTGACTGTTCTTTTTAGGTGGGCAAATAGAGCCAGCTCTAACTAACTTCTAATTAAACATCTTTATTCTCTACAGACATTCCTAATTTTTACCAGTAAAATACTGTATAATGACTCAACCAGTGGTCCAATTTCACAGCCCTGATTTTTCGTGTTTCTCCCTCCCCCCCAATCACTGCAATAACCGTTAGCCCCTCATCCTCATTTAATTTTGTTGCTATTTATGCACACATGCATACAACACTGAACGATTAATAGAATGTTGGAGTTCTTACTGCTTGAAACCTAGTTGAATTATCCCTAATCTACCCAACAAGGGTTTTCTTTGGCCTGCTCCATCTTATTCTCAGTTATTGCCCCATCTTATTGTTTCATTGGAGGGAGACTCGAGAAATTCTGGGGCCTCCCCAGCAGAGCAGAGCATCAAAGGCATGTGATGTCATGCCAACTGCTGGGAAAGACACTCTGTAAAAACAATATCCCACCACCAATGGGTGTCCCATGGCAGCCAAAATGTGGACAAACTCAAGCTCTCTGAGAGACAAACCATTCAGATTTCCTATTGTTCCCACAGACACTTGTTTCCCTTTGTTTATTCCAGCTTTCATAAACCAATGAGTCATGCTGCTTACTTCTGAGTCCAAGTGATTTCCCACTTCAAGTTTGTTCCAGGATGAGCAAGTCTAGAGATTTCAGCAGAGGCTGGTGCAGGAGCTGTGTTTTGGTGCTTTGTTCTACAGGCTGAGCTTTGTTTTGTGATTTCTTGTTGGGAGGCATTGAAGCAATGTCTTCCATGCTCATGATATGTACTTGATAGCAACGTTTTCAGAAGCACGGGACCACATCCCTGTCATTGGTTCAGGATGCTGAGCATCATGTTTGGGGACCTCTAACAGAATCCTAAGTTCACACTGCTGGGGTTCTCCCCATACAACCTTTATTAAAGATGACCATTTAGCATCCCCTAGCTTAGGTACTATGAACAGCCGGGGGGGGGGGGGATATTTCTGTGACATTCCCCAGGATCTGATTGTTTCTAAACCCTACTGACAGAAGTCAAGGTTTCCAGGCCAATCCACAGTGGCGCAAGGCATATCTGTGTTGCAGAGGTCACTGCTGGGGTGTGGAACTTTCTGTCCTGTTGCTCATGGTAGGAGATTCTTTCACAGAAATCAGCAGGTCTGAAGAAAAGAGAAGCGACATCTGGCAAGCTTTGCTGTCTCTATGAGCAGGAGAAAGACTGTAGTTTTGGAAAGGTAAAGTGCTTTCATGTCCTCCAAAGGTGCAAAGGATTTCTCCAAGCTTACCACAGCATGGATAACCCCAATTGTTAAAGACTTTATCCCCTGATAGTTTGGCGCTTTGGCATAGAGTCCGGGACAGGCAGCAGAGTGCCAAGGCTTGTGAGGGGTGGGTTCCCATTTTTAACCCCTCCATTTCCTTGAGCTCCATCCTGTCCCATCTCTATTATGTCTTATACTCTCTTTCTCTCTGATGTAGGAAATCCACCTGTGAGAGAAGTTCAGAGATCACAAAGTGATAGGTGTGGTATCTGAGCTGGCAAGGGGATGTGAAAACTTAGGCAGAGGAAGAGGTTAGATCTGAGGGGGAAGACAAAGAGGGGATTCCAACCTAAAGCTACATGGGAGTGGGAGTGAAGGGTCCAAACAGAACGAAGCATGGAGGACAGCCACTGACTGTTCTGGCAGATATGGGGGCAGGTTGGGGACTAGGAGGGACTGAAGCCCATGCGGGTGATAGAAACTGAGTCAGAAGCTGCCTGTAAAGTGTTTTGATACTAATTCATAGCAGTGACGAGCCCAGGAAACATTTCTACAGGAGACAGCACGGTATGACTACATGTTCAACTGTGACTTCACAAGAGGCTGTCAGAGACACACTTCTAAATGAATGTGGACTTTGTGGCTCTAGGACAGTTATTTTCATTTCAAGAGAAGACAATGTAGTGCTTTCAAAATGTCTTTGAATTTTAACGGGGGCATTGTAACCAAAAATAAGGTCAATCAGGGCATCTAAATTTAATTATTTGATTTTATGAAGAACAATAACATTGCTATGGTCATTCTTTGTTTTGGACATAAGACTCTTTTGTATCATGGCACTGGCTGCTGGCATTTGGGAAGTACTGGTTAGGTGATGATTTCATCGGGTAACTATAGAAAAGTGTGTTTATGGCAAAGGAATTACTCTTCTGGATTTGAGCATGGTTAAGGATGAAGGGAAGACGGAAAGGAAAATCTCTTAAGTATGCTTACAAAGCAGGGGTCAAGAGTGGCGGCCTGTGCTTGTTATCTGAGCACTATAGACAGACAGGCAGGAGGATCACATGTTAAGGGCCAGTCTGGGTTACACAGTAAGTTTGACACCACTGTGGTCTAGAGAACAAGATCTTGTCTTTAAAACCAAAACAAAATGCAACAACAACAAAATCCAAACAAACTAAAGTCCAAGACACAAACAAACAAACAAAAACCTCACGAGACCAGTAAAAGTACTTCATCCATGTCAGTACTCAACAATCAGTACCGAACAGTCAGTACCCAACAGTCAGTATTCAACAGTCAGTACTCAACAGTCAGTACCCAATAGTCAGTTCCTAACCATTAGTACCTATGCCAGTACCTAACAGTCATTAACAATCAGTACCTTACAGTCAATACCCACCAAGCAGTACACAACAGTTAGTACCCAATATACACCAACTCAGACTCATCTCAAACTTTTCAATGGCAGAAACAGATATTCCTTGTATAATGAGCAATTGTGCACCCATTGTTAAGATGATTGTCTCTTGGGAGCTACGTAAGGGAGGGAGTACTCTTCCTAATTTACAGATGAGGAAGTTGAGAGGTTGAATGACCTAACCACTGAACCACCTCTGTAGCCTCAGGTCCTAGTAATGTGTAACAGGGATTTTATGTAAAAATGTTACTTTGTACATACTGGGTTACATTTCTGGCTGTTTTCTTCTCTCATATGGCTACTGGAAATTTAGAATTACATTTCAGTTTGACAACACTACCTTAGAATATCCTGGAAATGTTTCTACCCTAGGACTAGAACTACCCACATAGAAAATCCATGTGAACATCACTCACACTCTTAATTGTTTCTGAGCACTGAGAGATGACCAACATTGCCAATGGAATTGAAAGAAAATATTGTCTTAATTATGTACAGATTTTTTTTTCATCAGCATTTGTTGAAACTATGCAGAAAAATAAAGAAACAGGTCAAAATGTCAAAAAAGTGAAAAGTGACAATGACAAAATTACCAGTGTTTTCTGGATTACTGTTTGAACTGGGAACATTAAAAAAAAGTGATGAATGTGCTGTCTCTTAATGTGAGGGAGTTGTGGATAGTCTATTCTAATTAATTCTCTATGTTCGGATACTTGGCTAAAAATTAATACATTTCCCTTGTGACCTTTATATTTGATACATAGCAAATTACTTCTTCATCAATTAAAAAAACTGACCTATGCATTAGTCTCTATACCTAATTTATCATGGTGTTGACAATAAGCAATCCATCCAATTAATTAACATTCATTAATAATGTTTAAGAAGCTAATTTCTTTTTACTCATTATCTCTGTTCAGAAATTATATAAAGAAGTCTGTCCATTGTGGACTGGTGAGATGCATGCTGCCAAGCCTGACAACCCGAGTTCAACTCCCAGCTCTCCCATGACAGAAGGAGTGAACTGACACCTGTAAGTTGTCCTCTGACCTTCATATCATGCTATCATACATGTACAGCCCCATATACACAGATACATACACATACAATAAATACATGTAAAATATTAACCAAGAAGTTTATCATTTTTGCAAATTTCTACTTTGAGCACTGATTTCTCTAGAAAGATTCTAGCTGGGGTACTGGTCCTCGCTTCCCTTCCTTCCTTCCTTTAAAAAATTTATTAATAATTTTATGTTTGTTTATAACATATTTTGATCATATTTATACCCATTCCTCTGCTACTCACTCTGGAACTCTTTCCCAACACACCCTGGTCCCACTTCCATGATTGTATGTTTTTTATAGCCCACTGTATGTTCCATTTGGCTTGCTTTCAGGATCACTGATGTGAGCCTATTTACTGGGTCATGGTCCACTCACCAGCGCTACATCTTGAAGAAAGAGGATTCTTTTTCCTCCAAGAGTCATTAATTATCAATAGTTCAGCTAAGTGTGTAGCCTCATGAGTTTCTTACTCATTCACGATGCAAGATTGATAGGCTCGGTCATATTCAGGTCTTGCGCCAATAGCCATAGCTACTATGAGTTCCTGAAAGTAATTTTCACATCATGTCCAGAACATTTTACACCCTCTGGTTCTTATATTTCTATTTCCCAGAGGATGTTTCTTGAGCTCCTGGGGGTGGGTTACTTTATTTCTGATGTCTAACAGAGCCCCGTGGAGCTAAAGATGATTAAAACCCAAGTTTGACAGGAAATTGGATTATTTTCTAGCTAAAATAAATATTACTCCTTTTCAGTTGAGCTCCTTATGCTAAGGCAAATATATATATATGAAGAATGAGTCAACTTTTTCATTCTTGGGTTCTATATTCATAGATTCAAATATCTATGGGTGAAAAAGAAAAGGGTAAAAATTAAAATACATATATAATAATGGGAAAATGCAGTTTAAGAACTACTTGTGTTAGTTCCATATTGTGATAAATCTGGAGATAATCTGAGGTCTGTAGGAAGATGGGTGTAGAAAAATGCAAATACTACAGTATTTTATGTGGGACATGAACATGCTCAGATGTAGTCATTTGTGAATTGCTGGGACCAGTTTCCTGTAGGTACCCAAAGGTGATCTACAGTATCCATACTTTGTGTGCTGTCAGTAGTACATATAGGCCTTTAGGGAGAAGACCAAGAATGTATAATAGCATTGGCTGATGAGGAAGGATGGAATGCAGACAAAGGGACAGGAGAATCATACAGAACATAAAGCTAATTGTTTTTCTAATTTCATCTCCATCATAATTTTTTGCATAAAAATGCAATTGTTAGTGAAAGTGCAAAATCCTAATCAATGCTCAATGGCTTCAAAATAGTCATTCTAACTGTATAGAAGTTTATCAAGACATATAGACTCCAGGATTGGGTAAGCGTTTGACTACTTTGATATAAGCTGGGCAGTGGTTTTCTTTTGAATTCATTACAATAGCATGATCTTACCTTTTAAAATACAATTTATGTAGGCTTATGGTATTGTTCAATGGAAGGATTTTTCTTAACAGTCCTTAGTGACTTTCAATCCAACACCTCAGTCTGCAGATCCTACTTACCACTGCTGAGTGGTAATTGAATCTTAGCTTCTGCTTAGTCAGGATGGTATGCACCAGGGATCAAATGGCCCCTGATCCACAATTTACATCAACATAGTCAAATGTCACAGTGGAATGGAAGAGTAACTGTCTTCTAACCACACCCTGTTGACTTCCCTTGAGGTTAACTGGCATTAAAGTCAATGGACGTGGTTTTCTTCATCTTATTTATTTTTCCTTCTGTATTTGATTCCTGTTATCTCTGGATGTACTTTCTTGATCTCCTCTGTGGGCTCCTCTCCTATCTATATACTGATGTTTTCTATATTCTAGCCTTGGTTTCCCTTTTTCTGTTGTACATGAGTTTGCATGTCGAGTAGATGCATTCTGACTGTATGACTTGCACTCTTTTCTGGTTCCAAGTGAACAGACAAGCTGGCACCAGATGTCTCCACTTCATTTACTCTGTGATCCCAAATTCAAAAGGCCACCCTGGGTAGCTCAGTGGCAGATCATGTGGGTAACGTGCATGAGGCCTTGGATTCAGTGTCCAGCACCAAAGCAAATAAAAGGCTAATCTGAAGTTGTTGTCTTTTTGTTTCTCCCCTTTCTTCTTTTCCTGGTCTTCCTTTAAATGGCATCATGATTGCACCCCTAGTCTTAAGTGTGCCCAAGGAGAAATTGAGTAACTGATCATGACTTCTTTTTTACTTATTGCATGTATTTTGTAATCAAGTCCTTCTAACCCCACCTGAAATGTATGCATCCCAGCATTACATACCTCCTGCTTCTCATCACATTCCTTTATTCTTTTTAAATTGTTATCAAAAGATGTTTGCTGTAACAGAAATTTGATTATATAATTCTGTTGAAAATCTTTTGGGGGACATCCTAACTCCTTAGTGGGTCATCTGTTAGTTGGCATTCCCTTGTCTATAACTCTGGCTTCATCTTTGATTTTCAGTACCCTCGCTTATGGTATTCATCTGTGCTCCAATCTTCCATTCCTTCTTTCCTCCATCTTTCCATTCCTTCCTTCATTTCTCCTCCTTTTTGCCCCTTCCTTTCCTCTCTCCTCTTCCTCTGTCCTCTGTCTCTGTGCTTTTAGAATGCTCCCATTTCAAAGTTTAATTCTAATCCTGCCAGAGCAAGGATAATTCCCACTTGTTATTTGTAGTTCATCAGGTATCATCTCCTCTGGGAAGGTTTTCTGACCCTCCTACCTTGAGTTAAGTTCTCTGCTCCTCCTCTGTAATCTTGTGTACTTCATTTTACTACAATCATAAATGCCAGTCTCCTTAAACATGAACCCATCAAGGCCATGTCTAAATCCTCAGTGTTGTGATAGCGGTATAAGACACATGCCACATGGTGAAGAAATGCCTATTAAAGAGGTAAATAGTGAGCAGCCCACATGGATTTATGGTGCACGGTTTGGGACTGAGGGAAGTGCTCAGAGAAAACTTATTAAACTCCCTCTCTTACACTGATTAGGAATTTGGCCAGGACTCTCTGTTGTAATCTACAAAGCCCATGGGAAACACTGCCCAGCCCTTAGTTCTGCCTTATTTAGAGGACAGTTGACATGGTACCTTCACTCTACATGATTCTGAGTAGACTACAGATCTGGCTACTGCTGGACTCTTAGAGTCAGTCTAGTCTGGCCTCAGTTCTGTTTCTCATCTAATCCAGATATAACCTACCTCCTCCTCCTATGGCCATCTTAAGTTCTGTTTCTCATCTAATCCAGGTATAACCTACCTCCTCCTATGGCCATCTTAAGTTCTGTTTCTCATCTAATCCAGGTATAACCTATCTCCTCCTGTAGTCATCTTAAGACTATGGTTCAGGAAGGTCATAACCCATTCAATGTTATTCATAAAGAGTTCCTTGTATGTTCAGCTTTGTGTATGAGTGTCTGCTGTACATATACATGTGTGTAGGGGGAAGCAAGAGAGCTTTAGGTCCCTTTTCATGTTCTTGCCTTCCTTTACTCTACTTCCTACACACTGATTACTAATTAAATGCTAAGTATGCTAGCTGCTAAGTGCCTTTGGGCCCACCATACTGTACAGACCATTTCGTCATGTGGATCACACTTATTGAGTCTTCACAAAAGTTTTAGACTTCAGTTCAGGACACAGCAAAGGAGAACGTAAGGGTGAAAGGGAGAAGGGCTGAGCAGGAGGGTTTCCCCCACTGGCCTGAAGGTAAGGCGGTTCCTTTCTGTGACTGGAGCTCCTTTGTCTAGAGCTGTCAAGCAGATAAAGACCTAGCAGCTGAGGTATCCAGACTCCTTGGGAGAATGCTTGCCCTTTGCTCTTAGTCTTGGGGGTGATGACAAATTCCCCTCTCAGCTCCTCTAGGTCTTTGGTTAGAGGTAAATCGCGTCTTGGGTAAAGTCTTGTCTGGGAGAAAAGCAGGGCTAAGGTGAAAGCCATTTGGAATGACTGAGCTGCTTGCTGGAGGTAAGAGGAAGAGGAAATACAAAGGGCCCCTGATTCCTGCAAGCCTGTTTTGGTTTCTCCTGAATGTTGAAGGACTGGAATCTCTTACTATAAACATATTTTGTTATGTAGATTTACCATCAGCCCCCACTCCTAGCCCTTGCATCCTGATCATCTCCAACCCCCAAGGTAGAGAGAAGGTAAACAGTAGTTAGAACACACTTTAGTAATTAGAAATGCTGTCCCATTCGGAGGACCCAGTGTCCTAGATCTGATCATCTTTGAATAAAAAACGAGACATTTTCCCCTTGTACTAGTATTTGTACTAATATTGCTAAACCCAATGAAGATTTTCCAGTTGCATATTTGTGTCAGCCATTATTGACTGAGTGCTAGGCTACCTGAGTAAGGCTGCTGAGAAGGAGACAAAAGGCATCACAAAGACCTTTCCCCTGGAGGACCTTTCAGACTCTGAGGAGCCATGCAGTCTACCCCAACAGAGACAGAGCCATTCAAAGGCCAGGTCTGTGTTTATGCAAAATCTTTGTACTCTCAGTACCTACAGGGGCTGGCACCTGAGATGGATTTCAGTACATAGTGATTAAGAAATAAATGGCATGCAGAGTAAGAAAGGGAGTCTATGCTAAGTGCTGCGGAGGGGGGTATTCTCTAGATGTAGGAGAAGGAAGCAGGCTCAGTGGAGTGATTAGAGAAGACTTCTGAGGGAGACCAGTTGAGTTAGTTCTTACAGGAGATGAAGATTAAAAGGAATAATGAGAACATATTCCCTGGGGCTAAGAAAGGCTTGATAAATTCATATCTAAGCTTGAAGGAGTTTATGCTGAATAGAGGGAGAAGAGATAACAAAACCATAAAACTCCACTGGCTCAGGAGCACTTGTGGAGGTCAAGGCCAAGAGTGGAGTGAGGTTCAGAGCATGGCTACTCTGCGTTCAGGTTGGATTGATCTCTTTCCAATGGTTGAAAGGTAGCAAGCACATGCTGACATAACGGAGGCCATTGCCATTACTGGGCAGAATAGACAAGGCACCTGATATGTGAGGGCAGTGTCTTTCTCTTAAAAGGGTGTTGTGCTCATTCCTTTGAAGTGTTTTCTTTAAACTATTGAAGCATGTTTTCTTCTGCTTGATTTCTCTCCTTTCTTCTTTCCTTCATTCCTCCTCAAGTAGGTAGTTACAATATGGACAGCTGGGACAGTGAGATAGCTTGGAAATTAAAGGCCCTTTCTTCCAAGCTTGAGTTTATCACTGGGACTTACATGGTGGAAGGAGAGAACTGATTCCTACAAGTTGTCCTCTGACCTCCACATATGCTCCATGGCACATACAGGCACACATGTGCACATTCACACATGTGTCATATACATCACACACACAGGTTCAGAAAAACACAGAGACACACTAAATAAATGATATACAAATTAAATATATATACATGTATATATATAGGCAGTCAGACATGCAAATAGACAGATGTAAACAGTAAATGAAAATAGATACAAGCAATAAACTAAAAATCCAAGGAGCCAATAATTGAGGACCCAGTACAATTCAGCTATGCAAAATGGATCTCCCCCTCCAATGGGGGAAAAAATAAAGTAGCCCGTGTTTCTAATGATAGTATTCATTTATACATGAATCAATTAACTGCAACAAGATATGTGACTTGTGACAGAACACAGAGAAAAGAGATAAAACACATGCTTGAGGGAAACACCTCAAACATAAAACCACTTGAACGTCTTTTTTGTCAGTAAGTTTTGAGACCAATATGATGTCACTCAGAGCAGAACATCAATGATTTTTGTGTGAGTAGTGGATAAGTTACAGCCAGCTAACCAGATAGGGCCCCAAGCTGGAGGGAGGCAGGAAGAAGGCTGTATGCTAGCTGTGGGTAACTTCCATGTAGCAACAGAGGTCTGCACCAAGCTTTTCTTTTCCCTTCTGTTGGCTGCCTTCAATCATATTCAATGAGTCATCCATGCCAATGTTTCAAAGTTAGGGAGAAAAAAACTGAAGAGAGAACAGAAGTATTTTTGGGCTCTGCTGAAGCTTACTGGATTAGAAGAGCTTCGCTGATGATAGTATTTCTTATTTAACTCCTGTGACACCCCTCATGAGCTGAGAGCTCTTTGTAGACACTATCTCATTAATTCTTCCAACATCCCCATGAGAGAGGTGGTCCCAAGGAAATTTGTCATCACTGTGTGGATTCAGAATTGGAACTAACTCCCCCCCTTCTCTCTCACTCTGTGTGTGTGTGTGTGTGTGTGTGGTGTATGTAAACATATATATGCAGGTGTGTGGACCTGTGTATAAAGAGAACTGGGGTGTCCTTCTCCATCACTGTCTACCTCATTTCCCCAAGTTAAAGTCTCTCACTAAATCCAGAGCTAGGCTGGCAGTGAGCAGCCCAGTGGGGGACCATCTTGTCTCTACACAGCAAAGTGTGGAATCACAGGTATCATCCTACTTGGCTTTATCTGGGGCCACTTGGATTCAAAGTCCAGTTCTCAAACTCCCATAACTCCCTACCCACTGAGTCATCTCTTCAGCTGCTTGAAACAACTCTCTATAACATGATTCTGACACTGGGTGGTTTTCAAGAAAGTAATTAATCAATTTTCTGAGTCCATTTCTGGAATCTTCTTGCAGAACCTGCATCTTCTCCAATGTCTTTGACAAGATGCCAGACATATCATTAAGAACAGATGACTTTTGCTGTTCTTTTCTTTTCATTTCTCCTTTTTTTTTTTTTTTTTTTGAGACAGTGTTTCTCTGTGTTTCTGTATTATAGCCCTGACTGTCCTGGAACTCACGTTGTAGGCCAGGCTGCCTTCAAACCCACAGAGATCTACCTACCTCTGCCTCCCGAGTGTTAAAATTAAAGGTGTGTGCTGCATGTCTAGCTGACAAGTTTTTTCAGTAGATTATGATCTTAGAATTTCAGTTTTGGGTTAATTTTGGACTCAGATGCTTGAATGGGAAAATTTCTAACCTTTGTTTTTGTCTGTATCATATTAAAGCCCCAGTATTTGTGAGCTAATTTTTCTGTATGTGGGTCTAGATTTTATATTCCCACTGAAGGCCTCCCTTTCCATAACTTATTTTCTCTACTTGTTGACTACACTATTTTAAGTTCCATGAGATCACAAGTTGTGGGGTCTTCCTGGTACCAGCGTAGACTTCCTGAGGTGGGCTTTTCATGAAGACCAACATGAGGAAATGGTACTGAACAGGGTGGAATATAGTTGTTTAAATTATGAATTTCTGATTTAACTTCAGTCTTTAAAAACTGTGTGTGTGTGTGTGTGTGTGTGTGTGTGTGTGTGTGTGTGTGTACATTCAGGAATATGCCAATGTGCAGAAGCTCCAAGTTTACCTGTAGATATTATTCCTTGGGAGCCATCCTCCCACTTTCTGGTTACAGGTTCTCTTGCTAGGGTCCTGAGCTTACTGATTTGGCTAGTTTGGTGGATCAGCAAGCCCTAAGGATCTGCCTATTTCTGTTTCGGACCCCATCTCTGAGGTAGAGCACATACTGCCATGCCTAGCATTTTACTTGGGTGCTAGGTATCGAATTCAAGTCTCCATCCTTGCATGACAGCATATTCCCACTGAGCTATTTCTCCAGCCCCTAACACTAGTCCTTTTAGGTGTGTCCCAGAACAAATTGGGTGACATTGATCCACACCAGGGTCTCCATTGCCTTCTCCTGCTCTTACACTTGACTGAGGTTTGGATGCCTTATCTCAAGCACTAAAGAGCTGGAAGCTTAGGCTTCTTTCAAAACCAGTTTCGTTTACTTGATCTGAACAAAGACATGCTGGGTCTCAGTCGATTGCTCCTATAACAGCTACAAATTCAGAGGGAATGGGCAGGGCTGCGGTGGAGCTCCCTTCTGCTACCCCCAGCAGCCTGTTTAATGCAGCCCTCCATGAGCTGGTGTCCACCTGGTAGCCAGGGGACAGTTTTTCCCTGGGTGAATGTCACTTCGACTTTCTTGGTTTTCCTGACTTGGTTTAATGGATGACAACATTGGTCTTTCCCTCCTTTGTCTACTCCAGAGTATTGCTGGGAAGGAAAATATATTCTGTTTTGTTTTTAAACTATGAAACTGACAAGAGGAAAAAAATCTCCCCTCCCTTTTATTGATACTTCTGTTCAGATCATAGGTGACCCTTGGCCAGGTTAGAGTTTCAAGAGCCTGGTGCAGGCTTTCAGAAGGACAGCTGTGCTTGTGAAAGGGCCTTAAAAGGTGGAGGAAGAGAGTGAGCCACCACCTCCTGGGAGTCCTGAGGGCTTTAGCCTGAGGTGCTTGCCTCTGTTCTGTTTCCTCGTGGTGTCCTTTAATGGATATATTCACTCAACTGACTTTCTAGGCCAGGGTTCCTAAATTTTGGTTTGGAGAATTAATTTCAATGGGGGTGTGTGTGTGTGGAGGGTGGGTGTCTACAAGGAGAAAGACTCCCACACTTTTAATTTCTGAATGCTTCTGGCTTCCAGAAGAAGCATGTAACTCCGTAGAAACCCCAGTGGCATTAAAATGTGGAGAATGACTTCTTCCATGTCTTTTCCACTGAGAAAGGAAGATTTCTTTTTTCCCACAGTTTGGAAGCACTGGTAGCTTTCAGCTTGTCCCTCCAGGAAACTCAATTAAATTGTACTGGGCAGTATTCTTTTCTATTTTGTTGGCAATTTCATTTGTGAATTTGTAGTTGAGGTACCAGCCCCATAGGGGCTCTGGGTACTTGTAAAAGTTTTACTTTACATCATTTAAAGTTAAAAACTATTTCGATTTTTTTTTAATTCATGACTCTTTCTAGTGTATTTTTTTTCGAAACTTTTAGTTTCACTTTGGAGTCTACCTTTCAAGCCACATTCATTTCCCTGTGGTTCGCACTAGCTTTGTGGCTGGGATGTTACTCTAGTTGCCTTGGCAATGTGAAATATTTGCACCAAATAAAACAAACCTCTTACTTTTTTTTCACTTTACTATAGAACAAAGTGAATTCAGTACACACCTTTCAGGAACCAGATGGGTCCATCCAGTCAAGAGAGAATAAATAGATTGTGTTATGTAGATTTTCCTTGCTTAATTATAGGGGGCGCCCAGTGATGGGTGTCTTCTGGGCAACCGCGAAAATGTTTGCTCTGTCTCCAACAGCGGCATGAAAAGCCAGGTCAGTGACCGCGCACCTGTTCCTCTAGTGCAGGGAAGCGCACAAGAGGCTCACTGGAGTTTGCTGCCCTGGTAGCCTCGAAAAATAGGGGAGTCCCAGGACTCTCTCTTCAAAGCTAAGGGAGGGGTTGCTGTGAGATGGGACCTACCATGAAGCCTGAAGAGCTGACTTCTACCCTTAGAAGTCATGTGATGGAAGCGGAGACTGAGTTCCACCAGCTGTCTTCTAGTCTCGACGTACTTCATCCACAGCCACACTGACCCACTCACACCCACACACGGTAACAAGGGAGGTTTAATCTCATCGCCTGGCTTAGCCAAGGCCTCCTTGCTCCTCCTTCTCTTTTCCCTCTGTTTTCCTCTCTATGGCTAAATAATAATAATAATAATAATAATAATAATAATAATAATAATAATTTTTGAGAATGTCCAGTTGAGCAAGAATGGGTAGAGGTGGGGCCCAATTTTCCTGATTAGATCAACAAAGTCAGGCAGGCAGGCAGTTTAGCAAAATGCCCAGCAGTATAAATCTGGGAGTCCGAATGATTTGCAATCCAAAGCACCTGCTTAACTCCCTTGAGTTTTCTGTCTCTTTGTAAAATGGGAATACAGTTATTGATGAGTTAGATGAGGCCCAGACCGGCAGTACAGCTATGGGCTGTCCTGCCATCCCAGTCATCACTGTTTGGGAGACTGAATCAGAAGGTTGGCAAGTTCAAGGCCTTCATAGGATATGCAGTGAGTTTAAGGCCAGCTTGGGCAACTTAGTGAGAATTTGTGTCAAAATAAAAAAAAATGTAAAATGAGGGCTGCGGGTGTAGCACAGTGGCAGGGTACTTGGCCAGTGTGCATGATGGTCAAGGCTCAATCTCTTACAGATACAGTTTAGAAACCATTAATGCTTCCTAGACAACCTGGCATAGAGGCATCCACAGCAACCCTCACTCTCACCTAAAAGCTATAGAACTGTGTAGCGTCATATCTGTGGGTACTGACACTGACAACAAAAACAGCTATACAAATAGTTGAGAGGCTCATTTATTTCTTTAGTTCAGTATCTACCACAGCTTTGGTTGATTAAGGAATTATTCTGGTTTTTGTTTGTTTGTTTTTGTTAGTAGCAAAATTATTTGACTAAGGAATCTATTTTCTCTTTGCTGCTTATGTTCTTTGACACCCAATCAAGGGGATATTGAATCCTATGCGATTCAACCCTCCTCTCTCTCCAGTTATGACAGGAGGCTCTATCAATTCTTGTGGAATTGATTACATAGGTGTGCAAGAGATAAATGTTCTAACTTGAAAAACTAAACCAAACCAAAAAGTACATGCCTGCCTGAGAAACACTGGCAGTGTGTATGTACTTAAGACTGTGTGGTGCTATGGTGGTGTGAGGGCCTAGTCTGTGATTTTTCCCTTTCTATAGCAGTAATCTGCTTATTTTAAACAGCTACTCCCAGAGCATATATTGGATTCTCTCCTGATTTCTATGTTCTAAAGTGACTTGTGAAATCTTCATTATGGAAATAAGATGTGATTTGTAGGAACTGGAGCGATGGCTCAATGGTTAAGAACACTGGCTGTCCTTTGGAGGATCTGAATTTGATTCCCAGTGCCCACATGGTAGCTTATAACTGTCTATAATGCCAGTCAGGACATCCAGTGCCCCCTTCTGGCCTCTGTAGTGCCAGGCATACATACATGCACATGCAGGCCAAACACTTATACACACGAAATAAAAATAAACAAATCTTTAAGAAAATGTCAACTGTAGACAGAAGGTACCCTCCTTGGGGACTGGGAGATACTTAAGAAACATCAAAGGGGAGAAGGCATCTGGAGTTTCATTAGTGTGATATGTGACCAAGTGAGATGCTGAGTCACTAGAATGTCTTTCCCTTTGAATCAAACATTCCTAATGTAGCCCACATAGTGCAGACATACAAAAACATGGTGAGGGAAGGCTAGTGCCTCTTAAAGTGAGCACTTGTCTCACAAGCCTGATGAGTTAGATCCCAGGATCCCACAATAGAAGGAGAGAACCAACTTCTGGAAGTTGTTTTCTGACCTCCACAAGTATGACACAGCATGTGCATACCTGCACCCACATATGTACAACACACACACACACACACACTCACACTCACACTCACTCACACACACACACACACACACACACACTTAAACCAAAATGTACAATGGGACTTTCTTGCTGTTAAAATGTCCACTGACTTGGGCAGCATTCACACTGGATGTGCCTTGTTAATCTAGAAAGAAGGTAACTTCCTCTGTAAGACGGTCTACAGTTAAAGCTGTGGATGCAAGCAGAAGGGCTAATCGGATCTGAACCAATATTAGATTCTAGAGGGGATGGGTCTACGGAGCCAGGATAAGAGCTGAGATGTGTGACAGGGTGTTTGTGGTGGTTTATGCTTGCACTCCAGGTATTAATGAGGCTAAGGCAAGAAGGTTGTGAGTTGGAAGCCAGTGTGAGCCACATAGGGAAACCATCACAAATAACCAGAATAACAGAATAAACAAACAAGTAAACAAAACAGTGTAAGGCAGTGAGAGCATGGATTGTCTCAAGGTGATTTCTTTTTCAGGTTTTTGTTTGAGTCACCAAGGAGCAGAGAGTATGATCACTTTATTTCTGGTTCAGTTATGACTTAATATATGGTGTTTCACTGTCTCTATACCCTGACTATATCAGAATTGCACTCTCATCTTAAGTGAAGGCATGTGGGAATGAGTCCAGAAATACCGTCTCAGGCTGAGTGGCACCTGCTGGTCATTCCTCTGAGCTTCTGTTTGTTTATCTATAAAACCAGCGCTTGGTCTAGGTCACTTTTATTCTCTCTTATAGAACAACGATCTGCTACCACCTGGCTCAGCAGATGGCCTGGGATCAGATCTCTTTAAATCACTCACCCAGGCAGAGGACTTATTATTGGTTAACTAGTTCCTTCTTCCTCTAAGATGATTTTATATTTTCGGAACAGGATACATTCGTTTCAGGCTTGAGGCTCCACCCTTAACCTTACAGATGCAACTAGCCCATTGAGTGATTTTTAACTTTTGCCAGGGGTTGCTATAGTAATTGCCCCTTGTTTAGTCAATAGCAGTGTTTAGTAGTAAAAATGTCAAAACTTTACCAACGCACTAGGTTCTTTGTTTAAATTGCCTGAAAGGCAGACAGAGCCAACTGCTGTCAGCTTAGATCTTCTAGCTAAACTCTAGTCTTCTTTGAGAACAAGTTATGTGTTTGCATCTGACTGCAGGAGACAAGCTAGGGGATATCTTCTTTTGTCAAACAGGCAGGCTAGGAGACAATGTGAAGGGCTTGATTCCCTAGTCTTTCTTTCTCCTTGTGAAGTTTTGTTTATCCTGTTGTCCTGCAAATAAATCCTGGGCTGAGCCTCACTCCTATGAATGAAAGCTGTGGGTTCCTTCAAGAGAGTTGATCAACAGGATCCTTAAGACAGAAGCACATATTTGGGGCTATTGTGGTGGGTATGAATTGTACCTGAAGAGCACGTTAGGGACGAAGAATTAAAAATCTGCAAGGTTTGTCTTCCAACGCAAGAAGTTGGAATTCTTATCTTTTGTCAAAGTAATAGTTGAGTTAAATATTGCACTTTTTGTTGACTGAAATATAGGCCTATCCCACCTCATTTGAAACATGCAAAGCAGGTGAGACCTAGAGCTGAGCTGGGATGAACAGGATGAATGGAGTTGAAGGGTGGAAAAGAACTCCAAATCTTTTTAAAAAGCCAGCAAACAAATGAACAACAATAACAACAACAGCCCAGTATTTTTAGAGTGATTCAGGAAATGGTCCTTCCCTTCCATCAAGGGAGTTTTGGGGTTGAACTCAAATCATCAGGCTTGGCAGCAAGTATCTTTGGCCACTGAACAGGCTCATCAGTTTGCAAGTACTTATTTTTTTCCCTGCATCTCTCTTGTAGCATTTGATGCGTTTTCGTCAAATTTGCAATCATGATTTGAAGACTTTGATTACTAAGATGACCACTGCTTACTCTACTGTACTCTTTTTCTTTCTCTTTACAGGTTCATCTTTTATTGGACATGCTGGCAAAATAGGTTAAGTCAAAAAGACCAAAGCCGGTGTCATCATCAGACTCCTCAGATTCTTCCTTCTTTGCCTCCACTTTCTCCTCAGCTGGGGCAGCAGCATTAGAACTCTTAAGATACTATGTGGAGAACACACGCTAGAGTGCTATAGATTATTGTAATCCAGGTAGACATGGCCTTGCTCCTTGGGAACCTGGCCCTGCAAGTCACCCCTCTACACATGGCCTTTTAAGAGGTGAGCTCTGCCCACTTCTATTCTCTCTCCTGCTGTTTTCTCTGAGTAGGCAGCTCTCTCTGTCTTTGTCTCTCTGTTTCTCTTTCTCTCTTCTCTCTTCCCTTCCCTTACTTCCTTAACTCCTTCCAATAAATGTTCCACATCATCGCATCTGCAGGTCTCTGTCTGTTTCTTCTTGGCTCAAAGATTCTATTACCACAATTCCAGTTCTAGAAAATAAGGGTATGACCCCCTGATAGGTGTCCCACACTGCAGGGTAGACTCCATTCCCAAGATACACTGGGCAACACAACCTGGACTCGCTGTGCAAAGAAATGAAAAAAGAAGACATCTCAAACTTGGATGGGAAAGGATGGGGATGGTGGAGAGGGTAGCAATGGAAGGAATTAGTGTGTAAGAATATGTTGAAAATACATTGTATGAAATCTCAAAGAATCAACAAAAACATTATTTTTAAAGTGTTCAACTCATGGATGCATACATTCCCATTGCACTATCTTCCTGTACATACAATCAGATTATACAATAATTAGCTATTTTTGAAATATTGCACATGGATTGTCTATTTCTTAGAAGGTATCTGGTTTCAGATTTTCACATTTACTTGGCTATTATAATACTGATTTTATTCTTTAAGATCCCAGAGGTATAGATAATTTTCCCACTGTTTTAGATTGTTGCTCATGCTCATCAGTACTTATTATCATTGATTATGAATTATTTTTCTGGAATTAGAAAAACTTCATTATATTGCTTCCAGATTGGAATGTATAATTAGGTAACCTAAACTGCTGGTTCTAGGCCACTGTCAATATGTTTGACTCCATAATAAACTATCTATTTTTCATGAAAAAAAAAGGTCCCAACTAATTACCAGGAATTTGATTTCAAATGTGTTTTAAAGCAATCATTTAATTTAGGAAATTGTATATGTGAATCTTGAAGCATGGAGAAGTCCTATGCATGCGATTGCATGCACAAGGTACATGCACATGCTTTGAGAGCATATCATGCAAAAAATGACAGAGAGTGTTGGAGGGTGGAAATCACACCTATAACAGGTACTCATTTAATGATTTTTTTTGTACAAACAAGTAATGATAAACTTTTAGATAATTTCTCTCTTTAGGTCCATCCCATTCCAGCCAGATTTAAATATTTGAAGACTCAATTAACTATTTAAACATCTATCTATCTACCCATCTATCTATCTATCTATCTGTCTGTCTGTCTGTCTGTCTGTCTGTCTATCTATCTATCTGTCTATCTTGCTTTTCAAAGCAGGGTTTCTTTGTGTAGTCCCGGCTGTCCTGGAACTAGCTTTGTAGACTAGAGACTTGCCTGCCTCTGCCTCACAAATGTTGGTATTAAAGGTGTATGCCACCACTGGTTGGCTAAATATTTAATTTTTAATGGAACAAATCCTTGTAGTATAATTTATGGCACATATCAAAGAAAGACCTCCAGAATTCAAATTTTATAAATTCAGTTCTTTTTACTTTTTACTTTCTGCTCTTAACTTAGGCACTCCTTAATTCATACCCCCAAGTCCTGTATTTTCCAACAAGTCTTAATGGCTAATATTTCACTAAAATCTGTTGAGCTACAAAATCGTGTCTGGAGTTGTGATAGCCAAATATGGAAGTATGTGTCCAGATGCTACTGAACATAGATTTGGGCCATGTGATAAAGTTCTAGTCCGGGAGATATAGTTAGAAAATGTGTGTATCATGCTTAACCTGAGGCCCTAAAATGTTGCTGTGTGTTCTTTGTGCCTATTTCCTGTGAACTCTGGTGGAGCGGTAGTGAGCTGTTGACTAGCATTGAGCACACAGTGGTCAAATGCACCCTATAGAGCTGCAGAGAAATCCTGTGGAAAGGAGCTAGGCTATGAATGGCCATGTGCAGTAGAACAAGCCTGCCTGCTTGCCTTGGGCTGTGATACGAGGGAGACACAAGTCTCTGTTACTTAAATTGCTGTCTTATTCTTTCAGAGAAACTAAACCTTTGGCTCTGTTTATGGCATTTGAAGAGGAGTGCTATTGTCACAAAGCTGAAATATGTGACTCTGAGGGTGAGTTAGCAGTTAGGGACATAAAAGCAATATGTGCATGTAATGGATTGTTAGGAGATACTGAGGACTGCTACAACAGTAAAACATAAAAGCTAGGAAGAGTCAAGTTAATAGTCCCAGAGAGATGTGGAAGAGGCAAATTTGAATGAAACTGAGACAAGGACATGTGCTAGTTCATGTAACAGGGATGATGGAGGGTAAGCCAAAGAAAAGAGCCTTTGCTGCTTGAAGGCAGAGCACAGCCTATCAAAAGAGGATACAGGGGGCAGGAGATGTAGCTCAGTTCATAATGAGATTCACAGCACACTCAGAGCCCTGGGTTTGACTTCCAGCACCACGTAAGTCAGATGTGGTGCTGCAATGCTTGTACTTCAAGGACTAGAGAGTTAGAAACAGGAGGATCAGGAGTTCCAGGTAGTGATGCCAGCCTGGGTGCCTGAGATCTCATTTCCAAATTTATAAATACAGAATAAATGAAAGCCATCCTATATTTAAGGGAAAAAATGGACCCAGGGCTTGTGGAAAAAGGAAAAGAACTACAGAGATAAAGTTGAGTTAAAATAGCATGAAAAATAAAGATGAGTTAACATTTCCGTGGGGTTTATGTTCAACTCCAATCCAAAATGTATGAACACGCTGATACATTGAGATTATTAATCTATTGAACCACTCTTGCAGTTGTGGAGATCAAACCTAGTTCCTTGCACATGCTAAGCATGTATACCCGTGAGCTACACCCCTCTTGAGATTTTCAAAAGGCAGAGAACTGGGCTAGAGAGATGGCTTTGCAGGTAAAGGTGCTTGAAGAGACAACCAACTCCTGGAAGCTATCCTCTGACCTCCACACATGCTTCGGAGTGCTGCATTCACACACAAAAGTGAATAAATAAATGTGGAAAGATATAAGGGAAGAGAGGTCACTGAAGAAGTATTGACTCGTTCCTTGATGTGCGAGTCTGAAATTGATGACGAGATGAGAGTTAAGATCCCTGTAACTTTGCAGCCTGTGGCTGGGGGTACAAACACCACGTACAGTCTCTGAGGCTCTTCCTGTAACCCTGCCCCAGTGAATTGTTCCACAGTTCTTCTTTCCCTTTGCCGTGGGGTTGAGTTATTAACAGTGCTGCAAATTAAACGATCAGTACCACAAGGTGTGCTGTATTTAGCAACTGCGGCCTCTCAAATCTAATTGCCTACTGAAGGAGGTCAATGAGGTTGGTACCCACTGTTGGATTTGAGACTAATGGAAGCACAGAAGTCGCTTGAAACACTTCTGACAGCTTTAGTACGTAAGAGCTGTTAGACAGGAAGAACTGGGCTTGCTTCTACCTGGAAAGTGGTCCCCTTTATCACTTTGGTTTCAATTGGTTTTGAAGTGTACTGAAAGAGTTCTTTTGTTTTCCTTTTGAGCTAGCTGGTTTGGACTGTAAGGCTATCTGCTTTTCTACATCTCTGTTTGACACTAACCTGACCTTTGTTTACCTCAGACCTGCTAAAAGAAGCACAACTAAGACCAACCACCTTGGTGATAAGGGCAAGGGAAAACAAACAGTGAACGACCCTTTAGGGATAAGTGACTTGCTATTAATTACTAGAGCCATATGACTAAGCAGGAGACTGGGTATGTTTAGTTTGGGCTTTTCATTGAAGTCAGGGTCTTTGGGCTTAGAAGTTTAGGACTTGGAGTAGAGTTCTAGGCTTTACTCTGGCAGTAGTTTTCCTGTATTTTACATTTAATGGGCAGGGAAAGGGAAATGAGGTTTCTTTGCTGGTAAGTCTGTTACAAGTCATAACTTTGTCTTGACTTAGATGACTTTAACTCCATATGATGGTCAAGTCATTTGAAGACACAGTCTTCAGGGCTACTTTCAGTGAGCAATTCAAATTTTCCCTTGGGGTTACTTTCCATCATCACCACTGCTATCCCTTGATTTAAAACAAACTACCCAGCCAACTAGGGTGGCATACATTTGTAATCCCAGCACTCCTGGGACAACAGCAGGATGATTGCTATGAGTATGAGGCTAGCTTGGTCAACATAGTGAGTTCAAGGCCAACTTGGGCTACTTAGTGGGATACAAACAAACAAAACCCAAGAAACAAACAAAGCCCAAGCAACCTACCTATCAACCAGTCAAGCAAACAAGCAAAAAGCCAGTTGAAGGTTACTTGAATAAGTCTTGGCTGTGCTAGAAATAGGAATTATGGCAATTTCTATGATATGAGATTAAGACTGAGTGGCAGACCCAAATCAGAATGGCTATCATTAAGAAAAAATATAACAAAAACTGTTGGTGTGGATGTAAGGATAAGGAAACTCTCATATAATATACTGCTGGTAGGAGTTCAAATTAGTTCAGCTGTTATGGAGATTAGAATAAGACCTTCGGGGAGGGGGGATGTAATGTGATCCATAAACACCTGCATACAGTATTTATTGCTGCACCATTCTCCATGGCCATGCTACTGAACGAGCCTAGGTAGTCACCAAAGACTGAATGAATGAAGACAATGTATGATTTATAGAGCAGAATTTTATTCAGCCACAAAGATGAATAGAATTAATGTCATCTTAAAGAAAAATAGGTAGAATTTAAATAATCGTAACCAATGAATTCAGCCATTCTCGTAGATGCAAGTGTGAGATGTTTTCCCTCATATCTGGAATCTGGGAAGGAGAAGATGGAGAGATGAAGGGGGAATTTTAAATATGGAGGGAAAGGATGGTAGCATAAGAGAGGAAGTGGATATGATATCTGTTTATGGAAATGTCATAATGGAATTCTTTACTTTATAATTAGAAATAAAACAGAGACAGAGGAGGGTTAAGCAGAATATTTTTGGAAACTGTTAACTAGTGGTAATTTTCCTTGTGTCCCATCTGTATAAATCCAGTGTGGATAGAAAAAAAGAGACTAAAAATAATTTAACAGTTTGGGAAAAAAGAAAAAAACTTTATGCTAAGTTCTGATATTCGTGCCATAACAACCAATTTACTAAAAAATTGATTGTGTTTAAAGGACTTCTAAAATGCTTTTCCTGTCTGGAAAGCCAAGCTGAAAATCAGTTAATGCTTTAGAGGAAATAATGGAGGGGAAAGACAGTGAGATGATCGTAAACTCCCAGAGAAACGCTGACTTCTTCATCGAGTGGAAACACAACTTTGCCTTCCATCCTGTGTTTTGGTGCCATGCTTTTGTAGGAGCTCACTTGGGTGACCTCATCAACACCCGACTGCCAACACCACCCGTGTGCTGATAATACATATGGCTTCATGTCCGTCTTTTACTTCTTCCCAGCACGTCAAGGCTCTTCAGCTGCCTTCTAATCTTTCCACGTGGGTGACCCACTGGCATCTCAAAATCAACATTTTTTAAAAGCAAGTGTTTGTATTTCTTATCATTACTAATATTGTTCTGGGGATTGAGCCCAGGGCCATGGACATGTTGGCCAAGGCCTCTATCACTAAGATACACCCACAGTCCTAATATTTTTCTGGCCCGGGATTTAAGTGTTCCTTTGTGAGATGAGTAGCCGTTGCTGGGTTAACCTGGTTATCTGTTACAAAGAATCTCTGTGGTTGCATGCTGGCAATAGGTTACAGATGGGCAAAAGTCCATGTAGTAAAGTCTGGAAGTTACCAAAGTAATGCAGACAGGATTATAGTCAAATAATGCACCCACCAACACATGCTTTGGGTACAAAATGTAAAAAGTGCCACACCAGTGACCAAGAGAGGATGTTTCCTTAAAGTTTTCATCTAAGTGTTACACCTTGTCAAGCTCTGCTCTGGTTGGAGACAATTGTTTGCTCTGGGTAGCAGGGGAAGGGTGAAAACATGTTAGGAAAGCAGAGCCATGGTCTCCTGCCAGACTGTGTAAGGAAGGTAAAAGACACTGGCTTGATGGATGATACCAGGAGTTTGGCCTCAGCAAACATGGAGCTATCATCATTTGGAATGGGAGGGGCTTCAAGGGCCAGATTTTAGAGTGGATGAGAAGAGACACCGAGCATCAAAATATGAAGTTTGAAGTATCTTAGACACATGGTGGGGTGGTACACCCTTGTCATTCCAGTTCTCTAGGGGCTGAGGCAAGGAAACCACACGTTTGAAACCAGACCAAACTTCACAGGAAAAGGTATCTCAAAGGGCAAAGGGTTAGTGGTGTAGTTCAGTAGCCTTTTTGCCTGGCATACATAAAGTCCTGTGCTTGCTCTGTAGTAGGGAGAGAGAGAGAGAGAGAGAGAGAGAGAGAGAGAGAGAGAGAGAGGGAGGGAGGGAGGGAGGGAGGGAGAGAGGAAGGGAGGGAGGGAGGGAGGGAGGGAGAGAGACGAGGAGACACAGAGAAAAAGATAGAGACACAGAGACAGAGACATGGGGGTGAATTTTGGATATCCTGTGGGATACACACCAGCTGGATGTTGAAGGCTGACGTCGTGCACAAAGAGCAACCTCATTCATTCTAGAACATGTGCATTGGACTGGTACCTCAGGATCTGTGCAGCCTCTTTACACTGATTCCAAGTCTTTCTTGTGCTCATAGGCACCGACTTCATTCCAGTTACACAATGTCAGCTCCTCTGCAGTCAGGGCTCTCTGTCAACTCCCTTCCCAGCGCCGGTCCTTCTTACTGTCCTGTTTTGTTGTGTTTGCTGTGCCAATCTTATCAGAGATTTATTGTTGGCTTACTTTTTAAGTTTATAGTCTGCACACCTTATAATAGTAGTGGTTTCATATGCTTCCCATCTTCAGTATCTATGGAGCACCTAAACACTCTGAACTTTTGTAGTAGTTACTTTCTGGTGTTGTGATAAAACACTGTGACCAAAAGCAATTTCTAATTGGAAGAGTTTACCTGGGATTACGGTTCCAGAGGTGGAGTCAGTCCATCATGGCAGGGGAGGCATGGCAGTAGGGAATCAGAACAAGCAACTGAGCCATCAATCTTCACCCACAGACAGAAAGGAGAGACAGATCAGGAGGTGGGGCTAGGCTACACACTCTCAACACCCCCCCCCAACAAGACATCCTTCTTCCTGAAAGACTGCACTTCCTAAAGGTTCCATAACCTCCCCAAATAACACCACCAACTGGGATGAAGTGTTTAAATATGTGAGCTTGTGGGTGACAATACTCATTCAAACCACTACAGTTTCCTTCAGAGAACAAATGAATTTAAGTCAATCTTATGCTATTCCAAAGGCACTGAACCAATAATCTTGACCAACAAGTAATTTTACATAGTTTTTATTTGTTGAGCCAGTCAGTACTTTTGCTTTTCATGATTATCTAATGGCACCTTATCAACAGAGTTCTGTCACAAGGATGAAGACCAAGCTATTGCCTAGAAGCCATTAATCAACAAAGAAAAAAAGAAACCAGAGTGAATAATGCCTGCCTTTTCTAGTTGCGGTTTCAATTGTATTAGCTAATAAAAAATATGTCAATTATATACAGAATATTTTCAGCCTTTGTCATTAAAAATGGAATCCAAATTCTTACAGGGCTATGTAGCTCATTAAATATGATGTGGAGATAGATTTTTCCTTTCTGGTGAAATATGTATACCTATTATTAATTTTTCTGTTTTTCCTTAAAAGTGTTTTGTAGTCTATATAATTACACAATAATGAGATTTCATTACAACATTTTAATATATGTATTTTGATCATATTCACCTCCATTAACAGCTCTTGTGTCCTTTCCACTCGGTCCCTCTTCTCACTTAGCTTCCATTCTATTTCTGCAGTGTGTGTGTGTGTGTGTGTGTGTGTGTGTGTGTGTGCGTGTGCGTGTGCATGCGCATGCGCATGCGTGCACGCATGTATTACCTGAAGAGTTTTGTTGGGGTCATCTGCAGGAGCAGTTACACAAGAATGGCTGCCCATCTAAATGAAATGATGAAATGTCTCTCTCTCCAATACCATTTTCTTCATATAAATTCTGAGAGTGGGATGAGGACCCATGAGTGCCTCCTCCTTTCATGACAAGGTACTGATGAGCCTTAGACTTCTTTCTTTGAAATATTAAGTAAAATTATTCACGACAATGGACTGTTCACCTTCAAAGTAGTTTAAGTCTATTGTCCACGTGGAACCCAGCCAGGGATGCAGACCCAGAAAATGTATCTTGATGTAGTAAGAGTTTACTAGACTCTGAAGATTCAAAAAGCTTCAAGTCTTGAATCTTGAGCTGGACAAGGGGCTCACACTTGTCATTCTAGCACGCAGGATGCTGAGGCAGGAAGATGGCTGAAGATCTGAGGTCCCTTTGGGATAAATACTAAGACATTTGACAAAAAAAATCCAAAAAAAAAAAAAAAGAAATTCTGGGTCTAATGCTTCAGTGATCTTAACCAAAGCAGGTTTTTCTCTGGTTCTTATTAATCTATACATTGAATAATGAACATTTACATGTGTAGTTATACAAATTAGGGCACATGGTCTAAGTCAACATGCTTGGTCTGTATTAGATATTAGAATGCTATCGACTCACAGTTGGTTTGCAAGATCCTGAGTGTTTCAATAGAATAAAGTGTTTCATAAAAACATGAATTCTGAAACATGCCATCCATTTTAGTTATATTAACTTAATAAGGTATCTTTCTAGTTGATCAGTGTGTTCTTATCTGCAAGCATAAGAATGCCCAAATAAGTGGACTGAAACATGGAAGAGGAATGATTTTGTCTCATAAGAGACATCACATTGAATGGTTAGAACTTTGGCTCAACACATTCCTTAGATACTATATGACTCTATATTTTCACTGCATTAGGCTGGTTGTGTTAGCTTGGAGTTTTGATTCTGAACCTCTTCTTATTGCTATGACACAGTACCGACAGATATAATGTAAGGAAAGAGAGGTTTGTCTTGTCTCACCGTTTGAGGCTATGCGAGTCCATCATTGTGGGATTATGACAGCGGGAACTTGAGGTAGTTGGTCATTTTGCAAACAGTCAGGAAAAAAACAGAGATGGATGCTGGTGCTCCACTTGCCTGGTCCTGTTTATTCTGCCTGGGATCCCAGCCCATGAGATGAGGCTACTCACACTGGTGTCAGAAATGGTAAGTGAAACTAAATTTCTAGGTTAGGACATAAAAGCACTATAAAATATGGCAGGGGTATTTAATATATTTAATTACCAGCATCGAAAAAAATTGAAGAAATATTTTCTGTGATATTGCCTATCACCCTAACATTTTGTTTTGCTTTGTTTGTTTGTTTTTCTTTTCTTGGTACTTCAAATATTAGTTCCTGGTTCTTTCATCAGTACCTCATTTTATATCTGAAGAAAACTGTGTTTTCTTTCTCTGATGTTTTTATAATAGTATTTTAATCATGGCATAGGATCATGTAATGCCCCAAGCACGTTGGCTAGAAAATGGTTTATAAATAAAATTATTGTTATTATTGTTATCTTTATCTCTTGTAACAATACTCATTATATTAAGATTATATCTAGGCTGGAAATAGTTCAACGTATGTGATTATATGTAATCAGTCTATTTTTCTGCTTTTTACAAACCATCTTGCTCTCACTCAACTTTGTTCTTATCGCTGAACAAACTATTGTTTGTAAGTGGTGGGAGACTCCAATTTGCTTTGAAGAGTAATTCTAAACAGGTTTCAACAAGAGTTTGCTACTGGTAGGACTGGGATCCAGATATGCTCCTTGTTCCCAGTGGTCATGTGCTAATGGCTGTTTCTGTGGTCCATAGCAGATGGATTGTCAGAACTTTCTCCCAAAGCTCAGAGTCTTGAAAGTTACCCCTAGATGACAGAACTGTGATTAATGAGAAGAAATGATACTGATGTTTTGGCTTGATAACAGCTTAGCTTTTCAAATACTGAAAGTGGCGGAGTATAGAATGGACTACTCTGGGCGGGGGCTATGAAGTTTACCGTTTCAGGTGCTCTAAAAGATTTAAGTCCTCTTATTTGGAATTTGTGAAGATCATTCCAATAGTGCTGAAGCCACTACATTCCAGAGTGGATGTTATTCAGCAACTCTCAGGCATCTTGCTTTCCAAAGACTCTTGTTTCTGTATAGATCAAACTGTCTCAAGTAATCTCTGTTGTATAGTGAGATTGGATGACTCTAGCACCTTTTCTCTAGTGCCCTTCATGGGCACTTCTTTTTTCTTTTTGATACAGTACATAGCTGTGTAGCCCAGGCTGGTCTCAAATTGGAGACCCTTCTGCCACAACATCTCAGTGCTGGGATTACAAGCCTGTACTACCATGCCCAGATACAGCACCTATTCTTTCAAAAAGTATTAGAAATTAATTTTCATTATCCTTTCTAATTGGCCTATTTTGATGTGTTACAAGGGTCATCATGTAGCCCACTGTTAAGATTAAAGGGTAATAGTCGCCTTGGTGTTGTTGGTATTTGACTTTCAAGGTTAGACACCCAACTTCCAAAGACTTTATGCAGATTAAAGTATCTTCTCTTCCCTTTACATACTACCTTTTCTACATGTTTCAAATAACTTTGAAGTGAAAAGCTACATAGTTAAAATGACTGCTATTATGATTATAACATGTGCCCCTTCTTCCTGACAATTTTATGGAAAGATGATATTGGTTTCAAAACTGACCAGATAAGATAAAAACTTCAACAGGGCAAATGAACTCCTAGAGTCCCAAATAAACCCATGCAGACAGACCACTAAGGTGGAGGGAGGGTGCAGCTAGGGGAGGGATTCTAAGAGTGATTGGGTTATTATGTGAAATCAGGAGTCCAACACTTGGCATAATGTCTGTTTTAAGGTAGAAATGTTGGTGTTTTTGAGATTGCTATAATCATTACAAAACAATACACTGGATATTTTTTGCTGTTGAAGTTTCAAGCCCAAGTTCATTATTTTCTATGAATTCTTTGCAGGCTATGCCTTTATAGTTCATGGCTCATCTTTGAATTCCAGACAGGATATGTGTCTGGTAATGAAGTAGGTATTTATTTGTTGCTTTTAAACTCAAGCAGTCTCATAGTCCAGATACTTTTCAATGATTTCTTTTGTGTGTATGTATATATGTGTTCAGGTGTGCATGCATGTAGGTACACACTGTGTTTGCATGTATGTGCACATTTAAGTGGAATCGAGACAACAACCTTACCCACTGTTCCTCAGGTGCTACCCACTTTGGGTTTTTGTTTGTTTTGAGATAGGAGCTCTCACTGACTGGCCTGGTTGATTGGTCAACATACTGCAGGAATCCATCTGTCTTTTGTTCTACCCTAGTGTTGGAATTAAAAACATGTGACACTATGCCTTGGTGTTTGAACATGGGTTCAGGGAGTGGAACTCAGATCTTTGTGCTTGCAAAACAAGTACTTTATTGACCAAGTACTTTATTGACAAGTACTTTTTATTGACAAGTACTTTATTGACAAGTACTTTATTGACAAGTACTTTATTGACAAGTACTTTATTGACAAGTACTTTATTGACAAGTACTTTATTGACAAGTACTTTATTGACAAGTACTTTATTGACCAAGCTATCCACCACTCCCACACTTTAAAAAAGAAACTGTCATAAATTTTCGATTGTGTGGTTCTTTCTGACAGTTTTCAAATTACAAGAAAAGGATTAGGTTTGAATGTGTACTAAAAAGTAAAAGTCCCTGTAAACCTAAAACTGAAAATAATTTAACTAATTCTATTACTCTCATTAACACTTGTTTCCCCTGAAATACTGTCAATTAAAACCTATAGGTTTCTGAGGTCCTAACCTTGTGACATTTATCTTCATTACAGTGCTGGCGTTCTCTGGGGAAGACTTCTAGAGAGGCCCTTCCATCTTCTTTTGAGCCTCTCCCTTCTTCAAGTACAGTTGACAGCAACTGTTGAATGCTGCTGCTTAAGGTGTTTGCGCATGAGCCAAGCAATTGTTCCTGTTTTCCAGCTGAGTGTAAGTGTGCAAAGAAGCAAAAACCTTAGGCAGTCAATAGCCAATGTGCATCTCTAAAGCAGCTTTGGCAGGTGCCTGATTGGTGATGTGTGGTGATCATGGAGCAACTGCAGACAACGAAAAAGGCCAACGACTTCCTCGGCAGAGATCTGCTGCGTTTAGTTTTTATCCCTCTCCTTGCTGATGGGTGAGGAAACATGAGTGACAGACCCAAAGACCTGCAACAGTGCAAAGCCATTGCATGGATCCTGGGCTTCCTGGATTTGGTTCATAATCTTCCACTTAAGCACAGTGTCAGTCAGGTAAGACACAGAGCTATAGACAGCCTCCCGCCCCAAGTCACACGCCTTACACCTGAGCAGCCCTGGCACTTCTCACCAGTCCAGATCAGCTTTGCCTGGTAAAGACATTTCCAAAGAAGTCAGCAGCTTCATTTCACTTGACTGAAAGTTCTATTTGCTCTAATTCGTATTCAGGTCCTGGGCATTTAACTTGGGATTACACATAAACTGGGTGAGAGCTCTACTACTGATCTGCATCCCCAGCCCCACTGTAAAGTTCGGGTACCTACCCATGTAGAGCAATTACAGTTGTTAATTGAGTCAAGTGGGGAGGAAAGGATCAGATGCAAATGTGCAAAGACTGTTTAAGCTCCCTATTCAGTAGATGTGTTCAATGTGCTCGCCGGGCCATGGGAGATCCCTTTCCACTCAGATCAGCTTTCTCTTTTTGCCTAGTTTTGAGCTTTGATTCCTTTCACTATGTGGAAATCAGGAGATTGACTGTTTCCTTTTTTATTGAATTAAAATATAGTTATATCTTCTCTTTTTCCCTTTCTCCCTTGACTCCCTCCTATGTTCCTCCTCAAGTTCATAGTCTCTTTTCTTTAATTATTATTGTTGCATGTATATATGAACAAATATATAAATGCAACCTGAGTCCATTTAGTGTTGTTTGTATGATACGTTTTTAGGGTTGATGACTTGGTATTGGATAACCAATCATTGCTGGGGAAGACTAATTCTTCCTCTTTCAGCAGTCATTAATTGCCTGTAGAACATCATCCAAGAGTGGGAAGCATCATGAGCATTCCCCCATTCATGCTGGTATGTCAACTGGTGTTCAGGTTTTGTGTAAGTAGTCATATTGTTGAGATTTTATGGATGTGACTTCCTTTGAGCTCAATGAAGTTAAAAAAGGAAGCAATCAATGTTTACTTTGAAAGCTCATTCCTTTAATCACCAAATTTGCCAGTCCTTTCTAGGATCATCACAAATCTGTGATTTTTTTTGCTTGATTAAACCCAACGGTCATCGTTTCCCTTTCCACATATTGTCCTGGGGCTCCCACACTACTTTCATGTGTAGTAGGTTTTTAGAGGCTCTGCAGACAGGAATTCTGTATATTGAATATGTAGGTTGAAAATAATACTAAAAGGCACTTACCAGCTTAATATTCACCTCAAAAAGATGAGTAAACAATTATTAAACTTATTTGTTACTAATTTTTCTTTTTGAGGTGGAGTCTCATGTAGTTCAGACTGGCCCTAAACACTGTGACTACTATATAACTGAGAATGAACTTAAAATCTTGATTCTCCTGCCTTCATCTCTTGAGAATTACAGGTATGAACCACCATTCCTAGATCCATTAAACTTTTAATGATCTTAAATAGTTTTTAAATTTTTTAAAATTTAAATTAGAAACAAGCTTACTTCACATGTCAATCCCAGCTCCCTCTCCCTCCCCTCCTCCCCTGCCCCACACCAATCCCCCAACTCCCAACCCTATCCCCCCCTCTGCTCCCCAGGGAGAATGAGGCCCTCCATGGGGTATCTCCAAAGTCTGTCATATCATTCTGGGCAGGACTTAGGCCCTCCCACAAGTATCCAGACTGAGACAGTATCCCTCCATGTGGAATGGGCTCCCCAAGTCCATGTGTATGCCAGGGATAAACACTGATCTAATATCCGAGGCCCCATAGATTGCCAAGGTCTCCTCACTGACCCTAACATTCAGAGGGTCTGGATTAGTCCCATGCTGGCCTCTCTGGGTTCTATGAGCTCACCGTTGTTCAGGTCAGCTGTCTCTGTGGGTTTTGTATAATACAAGAATTATTTAACTAAATGCATGCTTTTAAAATTTAATTGTTGGGCTGGGTGGTGGTGCACACCTTTAATCCCAGCACTCAGGAGGCAGAGGCAAGAGGATCTCTGTGAGTTCGAGACCAACCTGGTCTATAAGACATAGTTTCACAATAACCTCCAAAGTCACAGAGAAACCCTGTCTCGAAAAACCAAATAAATAAATATAAAAACAAACATTGTTAGTTTTCTGCATTGCATTTTAATATTATAAGTAAATTTATGCCTTTTCCAAATTTAGTTTTCTTTCTTTTTCTTTGTCTTTCTTTCTGTCTGTCTGTCTGTCTCTCTTTTCCTACTCCCTCCCTCTTTCTCCTTTGGTTCTTCTTTTGCTTGTACTTGTGCGTATGATACATGTTGTATCATATATGTATGTTCTCATAGATATGTGTATGTAAAGGCAAGAGAGAACGCTGGCTGTCTTCAATTAGCTTTTTACCTGATTTCTTCTAGGCAGGGTTTCTCCTTTACTCTGAAGCTCATGTTTTATGCTGGCAGCTATCAGGCCCTTGTGATCCCTCTGGCTCCCCTTCAGCATTGAGGTTAACATGTGTGGGAGACCATGTCTGGCTTGTTATGGGGGTTCTGGGACTTGAACTCAGGTCCTTCCGGTTGTCCAGCAAACACTCTTAACCCGTGAGCCACTGCTGCAGTCTCCCTGTCCCTCTTATGCTTTGATGCTGATGCCTTTTACTACACTTCCTGTGACTAGTGTAAGGCAAAGAAAGTGGCAGACATCCAACACGTTTGCTAGTCCGACCATGGATGAAAATACCTAACCTTAACAAGTTGTGGAAAAGTTTCCAGGTCTCTTGTTTTTGCCAGTAGTGATTATTTCTGTGTCTTTTCATTTAAACAACCCATGTTGAGTCCTCATTCCCTTTTATAGGGAAGAATTTACAATGTTGGCAATTTTGTCATTTGGATTAGATTATTCTTTACATGGAGAATCATCTGCACATAGTGGCTTAGTAGCACACGTGGTGTCAATAGCAGTAACAACCAAAACTACTCTAAATTGCCAAAAGTCTTCTGGAGGAAGAGAAGCAAAATCACCCTACCTAAGGTGCACTGTCAATTACAGTTGGAACTATGATACTTTAAAATGTGTCACCGTGCTCCACTGACTGTCACTTACTCACTCAAGACTGGAAGGCCTCAGAAGCAGCTTCAGAAGCACTCTGTCTCCTCACCTCCTGTTTCCTGTCCTTCTTCCCCCTGAAGCAAGCCATGGACACCAGAAATCTTCCTCAAACTGAGTCATGGGAACTAGAGTCTCTCTTCCCCAAAGCAAGTCACAGATGCCAGAAATGCTGCTGCTTGGCCTTCCACAGCCTCTTTGGGTAGAGGCCGACCATAAGGAATTTCTCTGACCTTCCTTTGTCTGGCAGTAAGTCACAAGACCCTCATCCCAAAGCAATTCTGCATTTTACCCAGGAGGAAGGAATGCTGAGCAGAGGTTAAGAATCTGAGCAGATAGGCCCTGCTGCCCCCTCCTCCTCAGCCATACCTTACTCTTTGAATTTGTGTTCAATTGCACGTCTCCTCGGCCACCTATTCGTCACAGATCCTTAGGACAGTAGATTCTTCTTCTGGACTCTTTGAGTCTTCCTTTCTGAGGAACCCTCTTGGTCATGTAATTCTTGGATTAAATAAATTGTGGTTCTTTCTGTTTTTCTTTCTTTCTTTGTCCTGGAGATTGACCGTGCAGCTCTAGGCACGCTAAGTAACTGATCCACCACTGAACTAGATCCTCAAACCTCCTTTTACTTTTTAGTTAGAGACAGGATTTCACTGAGCTCCTGCCTCTGTAGCTGTACCATTGAGATCCTCCTGACTCCGGGTTCTGACTCCCTGGGATTATTGACTACCCCAGCAGATCTGGTTGTGATTAATTCTTCCTTCTCAGCTTCACTTTTCATCCTTCCCTCTTTCCCTCTCTTTCTCTTCCCATGTTTTCTTTCTATTTAAAATAATTATTTTATTAGGAAATTCAAAACCACATTTTCTTTTAGGGAATACACTTTATGTGGTAAAACAGTACTAGAGTAGAATGACTTGATATAGTTTTAAACAGGAGGAAGAAGGTGTAAATCTCAGGTTACAAATCCCCTCCCACCAGAACAAAACAGCAGCAACACCACCACCTCCCCACTTCCAGACTTCTCAATGGGCCAATGTGACAAATGTATTCAGTGACTCATCATGTCTGCTTCCTATTGCACTAATGACCAATGGAATTAAAAGAAATCTCAGCTTTCACAATCGCAAAATTAACAGATCAGATTCCTTTAGAATGCAAAAATGCTACTTTAATAGGCGCACTGTTAAGTTCCCACATCTACCACAGTGAGTAGGATAGGGGAGGGTAGGCAACAACTATGGGCACCTAAACTAGAAGAAAAAGTTTTATATTCTCTGTGGTGATTCTTGCCTGCGTTCTGTCCTTCCTTGTTACCTTATATCATCCTCTCTTGATTTCTTTGTTAAATGTTCTGCTCCCACATTTTCCCCTGCTTGCATATATGCAAGAATAGTGCAGGCTAGGATCCACTTATGAGAGAGAACATGCAGCTCGTTTTCTTCTGAGCTTGAGGCATCTCATTTAGTATTATGCATTCCATTTGTTTTCCTGAGAACTTCCTGATTTCATTTGTCTTTCTAGCCGAATAATATTCCACATCTGGTGGGAGTGCAAGCTAATACAGTCATTATGGAAATCAGTTCGGAGGCTCCCCGACACGTGAAAAACACTCTATTACCCAGCTATACCCCTCCTGGATGTTTACCCAAAGGAATTCCACATCCTACTACAAGGGCACTTGTGCATCCATATTTGTTCCTGCTCTAGCCACAATAGCAAAGAAATGGAACCAGCTTAAATGCCGGTCAACAGATGAATGAGCAATGAAATGTGGTGCAAACACACAGTGGGATTTTACTTAGCTGTGAAGACAAGGAAATCTTTTTAAAGAAAAGCACTTGCTGCTATATGTTCGAAGCTTGTTCAGAACTCAGGATACTGCTTCAGCCTCCCAAGTGCTGGAATTACAGGTGTGTACCACCATACCCATGTGATAGATAGGTATTGTCTCTTTTTCTCATTCCTTTTTAAAGGTAGGAGTGCTGGCTACGGCCCTTACAACAGGTAAGGAAAGAAAGCACAGCTTTCTAGCCATTACTAAAATTCAGTGACTCAGTAGTTTTTGACAGGTGTGTGTTCATGGAGTACTTCTCAGGGATTAGGGCTTTTGATACTGGGAAGACAACCAGGGCTAGAAGCATCCAGTGAACACCATCCCCCCTTCCTCAACTATGCTCCAGAAAGTGCCTTCAGTTGACTTTGTAGAAATTACGGAGATTTATGCCATTTGGCATAGTACTTCTGGGTACTGAGGAAACTGCTTTCAGGCTGTGTGGCACCTAGTCAGAGGGCAGGGGACCCCCATCTCTCAGGCTGCAGCTGAGTTCCCTCCTCCCTCTGTGGTTCATGATTAGCATCTGAGGCCTCAGTGCTGAGAACGGAGACAAGCCTCTTACCAGTAGAGTTCTGGCTCCTTTCCCCAAAGCTGAAATTGTGGTTTTGCTCTCAAGCATTTCTGCAGGAGAGAGGCATGGAATTGCCTGACTATGCTGTGAAAACATGGATAGCAACCCAATCAATCGAGCATCCAAAGAATATTCTGGAGTTCATTTCTCTCCACGTGACATAGTCTACTTTTATCTTTATTCTTTCTGTCCATTAAGTTCAATATTGCTGAGGTAACCGAATCTTGAAGGGATGAAACCACTCATCCACAGGACCCTGGAATAAAGCACTTCCCAGTGAGTATGTCTAATAGAGTCATGGGATTCATGCTGGGTATGGAAATTGGACTTGAAATTCTGAAGAGAGTTGTCAATCAATTCTTGAAGTTTTCCATTGATCCAGAGATGCTGTTATCTCAGAAACTTCATCTTCTAAGACAATGTTGACTAACAGCTTCTCTTTTATTCATGTGACTGTCCTGAAGTATAACAAATAAGCTTAATTCTTCATGAAATCTTCAGAAGTATCTTTTAGCTCAACACAATGGCAGTTATTTTAAGAAGATTGACAAAGGAGTTGTGGCAGTTTTTCTATTTTTTATCCCTCCCACCCCCATGTACAGAAGCACTCAATCACATTTAATCTTGGCTTGCACCAAACCACATTAACTTTGTTTGCATAGAACTGATAGATTTGCCGTTAGCTCTTCTGGTCCCCTTTTCATCTCCCCAGTAAGCCTTCCAATTTAAATAACAGATTAAACACATCCTCATGCAGGAGATTCATAGATAGCGTGCACCTTTGCACGATGTAACTTCTGGGATTTGATTCCATGCCTAAGCTGTGTTTGTTGATGAAAGAGAATGGCTTACTGAAGCTTACCATGTCTAACTGGAAAGAACTCAATGACCACTGATGAATGAATGAAAGGGCTCCAGGAGGAGATGCTTTGAGAGATAGGACATGTCACGGTGCACAAACCATTTATGTTGGCTTTGCTTGGCAGAGGTGTTGGGGAACCTCTGCTCTTTAGAGATAAGAACAATCTAGAAACTTTTCTTTATATACCAGAGGGGTGAATATCCGTGGAGTGCAAGTGGGGCTTCCTCTGGTTACCATATGGCCTGTGCGAGCACAGGATGGAGTCTAGCTTTTCAATGACCATATAGCCCCAAGTTCATTCTACTCACCTCCCGACTCTACCTCATTTCTTTGAGTAAACTTTGTATTTTTGAGGTATTTTAGAGTTAGACAAAAGATGAAAAGATAACACAGGATTCTAGTGAACCTCAAGACAGATTTCTTAACACTAATGTACGCATTGCAGTGGAAATCTGACCCTATTTTATTTTTAGATTTTTTTTTGAGACAAAGTTAGCCCAGGATAATCTGGAGTTAGCTTAATGTAGTGTCCAGGATAGCCTAGAACTCACAGCCTTGGGCTTCAAAATGCTGTGATTGAAGACATGAGTCAGTATAGCTGATGCCGATCCCACTCAAAAGGTGTCTTATTTATGTCAAAGAAACCGAGTCTAGAAATGCATAGGAAAAATAAGAGACTTAGTGTTTTGCCAAGTGTTTACTTGCTGATGGGTCTTGCTTCATTCTTCATCAAAGAAGTTAAACTTGATATTTGAACTTATCTCATGTTGGACTGGACAGGGGATGAGACAAATATCTTCATGACCTGTGTGAGCTGGGATAAAAGCATATCACACACCAGTAACTTCTCCCACTTTGTACATAGGGCAACAGCTATGAATGAAATCATATGCAACTTGAAAATCCTGGAATTTCTTCAGAGTGACTCTTGCATTTTTCATACTGTATCTGTCCCGTATCAAACATCTTGTTTGAGTGTCTGTATAAGAAAAGACTATTGTTGACATAAGATAACAATGATAGGAAAGAAAAAAAGAACAACAAAAGATAATAAATCATGGGTTGGAATTAATGAACTTTAAGAATGCCTTAAATATGCAATAATGCATGAGTAAAGCTGGAGCTAATGTTTGCTGCACAGTAGTTAAAGATAATTTTGATTAGGTGGGAGAGATGGCTTAGTGGTTACGAGAACTTGGGTTCATGTTCCAGAACATCTATGGTATCTCACCACAGTCTATAATTCCATTTAGAGGGGAATCCAACGCCCTCTTCTGACCTCTGAGGACACCAGGCATATATGTGGTCACTAATGCAAGTCAGGTAAAGTACTCAAAGCACAACAAATAAAAAAGATATTATCATTTCTTTCTTCAGCTAAGGTCTCTTTGGGGGTCTGGAAGTACTGACAACAATATGTGAAGAGAATGTTAAGTTACATTTATTTGGCTAACAAAATAATGCAGTTGCCAGGAATTAGGAACAAGTGGACCGTCAAAGTGTTTCTTGCTACCTATATTCTAGAGATAACATTCATTTCTCTTCTTTTTTTCTTGAGGTGGTGAAAACACAAGGAGCTATTCTTTGTTTCCAGATTATAGGGATCTTTGAGACCAAAGTAGAAACTCACTGGTGAATTTGGACACGAACAACACCCAACTTCACTCTGAGTTTGTTGTGGTTCAGAAGCCAAGTATCAGGGTAAGTTGGTAAGATGTCCCTTGTGGAGGTACATGGTCGCCCCACAACCCCTGTCCTCTCCTTCCTTCTCTCTACCCCCTCTGCCAAACCTCAGATGACCTTCTTTATTTGCCAAGGAAAATCTATAAATTAAAGAAGATAACACTGCTGAGAAGGAAAAATGGACTTGCGCATATCCGGTGGACTGAGGTTTTATCCACCAACCTTTTTGACTGCTCTTAATAATGAGATTGTTTCTTTTAATCTCAGGTAGGAGGATTAAAACACTAGAAGTAGTATGTGGACACTAGCCATGTAGTCTCTGTATAAATCTTGACTTACTTAGAGAAGAGTGGAGCCAGTGTATAGACACTTCCCAGGGAGAAACAAAACAGAGGGCTTAACTTGTAATTCCTTTCAGGGAGCTTTTATTGGGGAATAGAACTTGATGGATCATTTTCATTTCTTATAATGATGTCACCACACAGACCTTACAAAGCGATCCATCATGAAACAGAAGTTGATAGGGTACTAAGCCTTCCACACAAATACAAAATGAGGTAAAGTTAGGCATTAACTTATAAATTCAAGTCATCTGAAATGGGCAATTCAATATCTATGGCACATTTGCCTTCCACAGGATCCAATTGGTCTTTACTGGGGGTGAAATGGGCTCTATTTTCATTTTGGTTTCTGAGGAGTAAATGCTACCACCCAACACTGATTCTCTTCTGTAATTCTGGTTCCAACATCCATGATCTCCTGCTGTCACCATCCATCCTCTGCTGACAAAGTACAGTTGGTACTGACTGTTTCATCTGGGTCGCTGTGATCATCCCACTGTGGTTTGAATACTGGTGCTACTGGTTAGCCTAGGATAAAACTCATGTGTCGTAATATAATGAAGACTCACGTCTCAGCTTGTTAGCTGGTGGGTAGTGGGGTTGCCTAACACAGCAGCTCAGTTCAAAGTGAAGTCGAGAGGGAGTGGAGATCGTAGATCATAGATCACAGAGGTAGAAATGCCAGAGTTCCTTCGGTGGTGGAGGGAACTTGCAGGCACATGAATTCTCCATGGAACTCACCAGCATGTGTGCAGGCAAAAGAAAGCCGACGGAGCAATCAGAGGAATCCATCCAACGAATAAGAAGCTCTATAACTCTTTGGCAATTTGTTTAACTTGGGAGTTATTGCAAAGACAGAAAGGTATTGAGCCCTGGGGATATTGGCATCAACACCAGGAGTCTTCCACTGTTAGAACCAAGCTTTGCCAGTGGGACTTTTTTTTTTTAATTCAGGTGTTCAATGCTGAGTTTTATGGGCAAGGCCAAGAGTTCTGGAAAATGCAGCATTAATCAAATTGGTATAGGAGGTTGATGAGGCTGGGCTGTACAAATTCTTGCATACAAATATGGATTACTAAAATCATTCAGTCTGGAGGACAGAACTCTTTTGTTCCCTCTGATTCTGAGGTTCCACCAGGTACTTGGAGCCACACCAAATGACAGCAGACAGGCAGGTCTAGCTGCGATTCTGTGAATTGCTGTCTTAAAATTTCCATATTAGCTAATTTAAAAAATTGATTTTACTTGCAGTAAAGTCTCGCTGTGTAGCTTAGGCTTGAACTTGCTGTCCTCCTGCCTGAGCCTCCTTAGTGCTGTTACTACTATCAGTGACAACACCTGACTTTCACAGGTGTTTTTACATCTGCGATATCATCCTGGCTTGTTCTTAGGTCACAACTCTGGAATTCTGTCTCAAAAGGAAGGTGGGGGAAGTTGTCTCCTGCCAGGACTGACTGGAAGTGTGGTTAGCTTACTTCACTTGCTTTTGAGAACATATTACTGAGTGTCATTAATATGCAGTGTGTTTTAGAGGACAGGCAGTCCATGGAAGAAATTTTTGCCTGGCTGTGTCTCTTGTAGTAAACCTTGCAATACATTTTTTTGGACATTGACAAGAGTTACAGCTGGTTATTATTCAGTGCCCAAGAACAGGGAACACATACAATGAAAAGAGTCAAACTTTATGGGAGGAGAAAAATCAAAATGCTTTGTCTTTGTTTATGAATCTGAAGGGCAGCATGGAAGCAAATGACTATGGCTACTAAACACAAGTCCTTGAAGCCACTCACTCTCCTCTCTCCCACCACAAAGAGCAGATAACTAGCTCCCACTGATTCTGCATCCGTGTTTTGAGCCCCCCCCCATGTTGTATTTGAGTGTGTAGAGCATGTAAACCTATGCATGTATGTGTGATCCAAAGTTGATATTGGGTGTCTTCATCTATTTCTACTTTAACTTTTGAGACACTGGTTCTTATTAAACCCAGCTCTCAACTATCGGTTAAACTGGTTGGCCAAGGGAGCCATGAGAAGCTTCCCATATCCTCCTCCCAGCGCTGGGTTCCAGGAAATGTCATTATGTTGTGGTTCTTGCAAAGGTGTTGGAGATCTTCCCACTGCATTTTCTCTCCTCTCACTTTGGCTATTGCATCAGGAGAAGCTTTTTTCTTGCTTCTTGTTTCTTCTTTCCTTCTTTCTTTCCTTCCTTCCTTCCTTCTTTTCTTCTTTCCTTCTTTCCTTCCTTCCTTCCTTCTTTTCTTCTTTTCTTTTTTTTTTCTGTGCTGGAATTGACCATATAGTTCAGGCCAGCTTGAAGTCACAGAGATTCTCCTGCTTCTGTCTCACAAGTGCAAGGGTTAAAAGCATGCACACCAAGCAGGCAAGGACATTTATTGTCTGCTATCAGTGTCATTATCAAAGCATTCAGGCCAAGGATCTCGTTGTCTCCCACCTTTCCCTGCTCAAAGTCACTTTCTGTACTGCTGTGTGATAGATAGGCAAGCTTTTCTTCAAACAACACTTCTCACATTGTGTCTTGAGTTAGGCACCAACTTCCCAGAAAAATGGCAAGTCAATCAGCATGGTGGTGAAGAGGCAGACTCTGGAATCAGAAAGGACTGGCTGAAGCATCAGCTTAGTTTGTTAAACCCCATTTTTCTAATCTGAAATACAGGAATCCCACTCACATCCCAGAAGCCATAAAAGATTAGACGTAACGTGCAGGTGGCCATGCGGTGACTAATGCTTATCGTACTGCTGCCAACAATTATTATGATTTCTGAAGCTGGAGTCCGGTTTTCCTATGATCTCCTAAAATGCTTTTGTTTTCCCATACTTGTTCAAGATGTTTGCTTTGTATAGAATGTTCCTTTTTTCTATCTCCTCTGTCCTTTGATGATCTCCAACTAGATTATCAAGCTTGTTTCAGTGGCTGCAGTGGCTCCTTCCTTCTCCCCATCCTCTTCCTCTACAGGGTTTCATATAACCCAGAATAGCCTAGAACCCACTATGTAGCTAGGGATGGCCTTAAACGCCTGATCCTCCTGCCCCATCTCCCAGGGATTATGGGTGTGCACCACCAAACATAGCTGTGTACCTCCTGTTTTTGTACTCCTCACTGTGCCTTAGTGTGCACGTAATCGTCTCTAACTCTGCCTTTGCTGTATCTTAGCCCTTTACCACTCTAAGGTTCTCTGATAGCAAACAGGATCTTCACTTTTCTGTTAGCATATGGTCTTGTAGTGGGCTATCTTGTTTGAGACAGTGTCTTGCTGTGCAGTGAAGGATGACTTGGGCTCTGAAATTCTCCTGCCTCAGTCTCCCTAGTTCTGGGATTATGGGTGAACACCACCATGCTCAGCATGCTCAGTCATCACAGGGCTTTTAAATTTGATTTTTAATGAGTTCCTGGTAGAGAGAGAGAGAGAGAGAGAGAGAGAGAGAGAGAGAGAGAGAGAGAGAGAGAGAGAGAGAATAGGAAAGCTCTATGAAGCTATGAAGAAGGTAGTGACTCAGTGTCCTCCATACCACTACAGCTACCCTAATATCCAGAACACAAAGCAATGTCCACAGATACTGACTAAACAGAATGGATTGTAAAGAAGTTCAGTGACTGAGTCACTGCAAGGTATCCTCCAAGCCCTAAGCCTGCTTTTTTTTTATTATACCAAACTGCTTTGCCTCGCCAAATGTCTGCAGTCTTCATTCTAGACTGCTAAGAGAAAGCTGGCTCGTATCTGATCACTTAAAACCCAGGGTTGACTCTTAAAAACAGAACAAGAAAGCATTTTGAGCAGAAAAAAAATCTCTTAACCTCTGGATGGAAAAAAATCAAAAAGAAGTATGATTGTATTGATGACAGTGGTTGGTAACAGAAGCCACAGGAGACATATATACAGGTGTCTTAACAGTTCTTCCTTCTGAAATAGCAACTCAGAGGTACTGGGAGGCAAGGGAAGCTCGGTTCTTTTTCTTAATTCAAAGGTAGTGGTTAGAATCCATCGCAGGGTTAATGAAGGCTGTTGAAACTGAATTTCCGTTGGTGGTTAATCCTCTGCCTTCCCCAGGTTCCTTTAAGACACCTGACTGTCAGAATATGCTCCTAATGTTTTCAATGTTTAATGCTAGGAGAACTGTCTACTTAGGGCAAAAGGGACATTTGGAAAAGATGAAATTCTTGGTATTGGCTCTGGAATCTCATGGCATTTCAAATGTATGTTTGTCTATGAACCAGTCCTGCTCGGGAGCATGGTGTGTTGAATGAGTGAATTCATGCTACTCAGAGGTAGGGGAATCAATGAGGTAGAAAGAGAAAAGAGCTCAGACTATGTGGCAGTGTCCTCCGCATATGAGTAATCCATGAATTTTACTTATGTCTTCATATTTGTCAAGTTGTGACATTCTTGCTAGCTGAAGTTTTGTCCTAACCCCCAAGGCTAGGTGACTTTAGAACTGGGGCCTAGGTAATTGCCAGAGGCCACAGCATCATGGAGAGGAATTTTGTTCATGCTTCTGTCACATGCTGCCAAATGACATTTCCTCCCAATTTCACAAGCCTCCAGTGGGACTAAATGATCTGTGGAAGGCCCATAGTAGTCTCAAGATACAATTTATTTAGAGGCAAAAATATATATAATCTAGATTTGAATAACTGTGTTTTTAATGAACCAAGGACCTTCAGGGAATGCAGTGGCCATGTGATTCTGGGGCAGGTAAGTGTGGCAAAGCTCACTGCTGCCTTTTCCTTTACAGCTTCCTCGTTCCCATCCCCTCTTGTTCCATGTGGCCTTCTTTCCTTGTTGCCTCTTGAAAAGAGCCCCTTTATCTTCCTATGCTGACTCTGACCAGATCCCACCTCCCTTTACCACCAGCCTCCAGCCATTCTTCATCCCTTGTCTGGAGCTATATTGAGACTAGAATTCAGGGACTTAGTTGTTGTTTTATGTTGATAGGAATCACCTCTTCACAAATTGGTGATTTCCCAGCCTTCTTGTAAATCTTAGTCTCAAGCCGGGCCCTTGGCTTCTCTTTTGCTCCGTGTGCTTGGGATGGGGACCAGGGAAGCTGCACTGCTACCAGGTTACAATACAATTCAGATAATCCACATTACCTCAAACCATGCAGCCTTCAATGTCCTGAAGTATGAGAGAAATCACCCATGATTGTTACGGATGGTGAATGGGAAAGTGATCTTGAGCCACAGCTAAGAATGCCATCTCCATTGTCAGAGCTTTGTAGACATTGTGTGCTCTTAACCTAACTGTGCATTTGTGCTGAAAGGAATCTGGGAAGGCATCCTGATAGGGTACCAACGTAGGACCCATTTCTAAGGGACACATGACTACACTGAAGACATTTCCAGATGAGTAATTTGATGGCAATTAACACTATATCATAGCATTTTGTCAGACAATGTGAAATCCAGGTCTCCTGCCCCACAACTCTCTCAATAGTTTTTTTTCCTAAGGGAAATACATGGTCATATGGGTAGCCAGGAAATAATTCCACCAGCAAGTCCCTCTTACTCATTTCCCTAAACTGATGCATGAATAAATAGTGTTAGCCACCTTTTCAAAGAAAGGAAACATGTTCCTCCAGTGCTGACAGCCTAGGCTGCTTTCAAAGGACTTCATTTTCTGTCTCTAGAAGCGTTGCTATTCATCAGGATTCCTCCTCTTCCTCCATTCCCTGCCCCCATTTGGGAACCCCAGCTTCCTCCAACTCAATCTGCTTGCTTCAGCCTCCTAAGTTTGTTCCCAGTTGGATAGGTAGCATCCCTTTAATGCCAGGCTTTAGAAAGCAATGATATCTGTCCATATTATTTAATCAATTACAGAACGTCACATCCAATCAAAATGCAGAGAGCAAGAGATTTTGTGGTGCCCAGTCCCACTACATAATTTCCTAATACTTTTGACTGTATATATGTACCTAATGCACATGACTAACTAGAGCCAAGCATGGTGGCATATATCTTCATCTCAACATGTGGGAGGTAGAGGCTGAGGATCAGAAGTTCAAGACTGTAGTCAGCTATATAGTGATGTTAGGGCCAGACTGAGTTCTTGGGTTGAATTAGACCTTGTATGAGGAAACACACACATGCGAGAACACACACACACACACACACACACACACACACACACACACACACACAGGGGGGCCTGGAGGTGCATCGAGGGAGAATACTAGTTGGTGCTTGTTGAATATTGATTGTTATTTGCCAGTACTACTTAATTTTGTTCAAAATCTACCAAACAATGCTTAAACAAATGAAGTGGTGGCATTGGTATGCCCTAATTGGCTGGCTTATGCACTGAACCATGCTCAGGTACCCATGTTGCCTCTGGTATTAGAGCATATGCTCCCCACTTTCAGGCTTGTTGAATTTTCATGGGGGCATCCTAAATGCTTGCTCCAGAAAAGATGCTTATTTGTGCTCAGGAATGAATATTCGTAAGGAAGACCTGACTGTCTCCCGGATCACACCTTATTTATTCAGTTCCATACTCCACATGGAGTTCCTGGACTGTAGAAGATGATGCTAGGGTTGCAGGTTACTGAAAATGGATACTTTCATACCTGATTTCCAGAAGCAGGACCTCACAGAACAACCTCCTGATGCTGATGACCTCTTGTGTTTTCACAGCAGACAGAGGTAGGCAACTCATATGGAGTTAAGTGGATACAATCAGGATGCCTTCAGCTTTCTAAACCAAGAGTGACCCTAGAAATGTGATTTTATTTGACCTACTAAGCATCTTTTGCTCTCCTGTGGCTGCAGGCATTTCCAGAATGTGGGAGGTGATCATACCAGTTCTTTTTGCACAGAAGTCCTTGCTCTGCATAGCAGTGATACTTCATTCTCCCTTTGCATGGGGTAACACTGCCTGGCAGATGCAGACAGCCATCTTAGGATGACTCTAGGCTGGCAGGTAATACAACTCCCTCCTAAGAAACAACAGGCGAGAACCTAGCACCACACCAGGGCTATTTTGCCAATGCTGTGTAGAGGAGATATTGTGACCATGTTGTCCACTGAAGACCCTTTTCTCCCCCAGACCTTGTGTTTATAAAGGATTCACTTGCCAACTTAGTGAGAGACTAAATAGCTCGGATTGACACCAATAAGTCAACTGTCAAAGAACTTGGTGAATTTGAGAGTGTTGGTGTGGGACTATAATCCCTATAATGCTCTTGCTTAGGTAGGGGGATTGCATTGAGTTCAAGGCCAGCTTGGAGCTTAAAGCAAGGTTCTGTCTTGAAAATGGAAAAATAAAATAAAAAGGGAAATCTTGGAAAGACAAAGTACTTTGTCATGTATGATACACATCATAACCGTGTTATCACTATCCTTATGGATTGTTGACAAAATGATTAAAGATCTCAGGAAGAGCTCTGTTTGTTAGCTTTGTTTGGTTACAATTTAATGGACTCCCTAAAGGAATAACCAAAGAATAACGTGGTCTGGGAGTATCCTGCCTATCTTGTGATTCCAAATACAGTGTAACAAATTAATATACAAAATAATTTGGGCCAAAATCAGAGATTGGCTTTTTAAAAAAAATGTAGGTGTCTTAGAGTTCCTATGACTATGATAAAATACCAGGACCAAAAGCAACTTGGGGAGAAAATGGTTTATTTGGCTTACATATCCCAAGTCACAATCCATTGAGGGAAACCTAGGAAGGAATTCAAACAAGGGAGGAACTGAAGCAGAGGCCATAGAAGACTGCTGCTTACTGGCTTGCCTGTCATGAGGTGCTCAGCCTCCCTCCCTCCCTAGCCCCCTCCCTCCCTGGCCCCCTCCCTCCTTCCTTCCTTTCCATTTTATTATTTTAAAACCATCTTTTCTAACTATACATACCAATCCCAGTTCCCACTCCCTTCCCTCCTCCTGCTTTCTCCACCTTCCCCTCCCCCATCCACTCCTTAGAGAGGGTAAGGCTTCCTATGGGGAGTCAACAAAGTCTGGCACATCACTTTGAGCCAGGACCAAGGGACCCCCACCATATCTAGGCTGAGCAAGGTATCCCTCCAAAGAGAATGGACTCCAAAAAGCCAGTTCAAGCACTAGGGATAAATCCTGGCTCCACTGCCAGGCGTTCCACAGACTGCTCAAACCATACAATGGTCAATCACTTTCAGAGGGCCCAGTTCGGTCCTACACAGGCTTGCCTGCTGTCAGTCCAGAGTCAGTGAGTTCCCACTAGCTCAGGTCAGGTGTCTCTGTGGGTATTTCCAAAATGATCTTGAACCCTTTGCTCGTGTTATCACTCCTCTCTCTCTTTGACTGGACTTTGGGAACTAGGCCCAGTGCTGATTTGTGAAACTCTGCATCTGCTTCCATCAGTTGTTGGATGAAGGTTCTGTGATAATTCAGGTAGTTATCAATCTGATTACAGGGAAAGGCCAGTTCAGGCACACTCTCCACTAATGCTTAGGGTCTTAGCTGGGGTTGTCCTTGTGGATTCCTGGGAATTTCCTTAGTGCCAGCATTCTCACTAGCTCCGTAATGAGTCTGTTAATCAAGATATCTCTTTTCTTGCTCTCCCTCTCTGTCCTTTTCCCATGTCAACCATCCCATTCCTTCATGTTCTCCTACTCCTCCCCCTTTCCCCTTCTCCCACCCTCCCTTCTCCCCACCCCAATTTCAACTTTCTTTCTTATAGCACCTAGGACCATAAACCCAGGGGTGGCACCACCCAAAATAGGCTGGGCACTCTCCAGTCAATCACTAATTATTAAAATGCTCTATACAAGCCTACAGCCCCATCTTAAGGAGACATTTTCTCAATTGAGGTTCTCTCCTCTTAGATGGCTTTAGTGTCTATCAGGTTGACATAAAACTTGTCAGCATATTAGGGTACCTAGCTTTCAGAGTTGAAAGATTTTATGAAGGCCAGTGGTGTAGAAAAGTCATCAACAGTTTTACCCAGAAATGAACCTTGAATATGACAATACTGACCTGCCAGGTATTATGTGTTTATTAGTACAATAGTGGCATGACTGTTATAGGGAGTAGCAAACCACTTTCTGATTTGAGGCTTGCTCCATGGAAGGAAATTCATTTCTAGTACTGTAAGCTTACTCAAAAGTCCACGGAGGGGAAGTCACACACTCCATTGACATTTTTCTAAGTAAACATGCTATCAAACGGCCCTTTGAATACTTATGTTTATACTTACAGATTAGTTCTGCTCTCAACCTTGTCTAGAGAATACCCTTTTTTGTGTTGTGCATAGTGGCTAATGTAAAGGCTCAAAGCTGTTGAAAGTGTTGAGAAAATGTGATTATTGAACTCTCAGCTTTAGTGGGGGCATTTTTGTAATCCTAGGTCCAGATATATCACAGGAAAAGGGAGTACAAAGAGTATAAGAGCCAATGATGAATGATAGGGCTGTGACATGTTGTATACTGGACCCAACATAGCTATTATACTCAGGAACTCACAGCAAAGCTTTACCAAACAGAAGAGAGTAAGGGAGAAAGGAAGGAAGGAAGGAAGGAAGGAAGGAGAAGGGAGAGAGGAAGGAAGAGAGAGAGGGAGTGAGGAAGGAAGAGAGGGAGGGAAAGAGGGGTGGTATGGGTCAGAATGACAGGAGGGGAGGAAGGATGGAAAGGAGGAAGGGACAGAAGAGGAAGAAGGGGAGGAGAGGGGGGGAAGAGGAGTTGGAGGGGGAATGGGGAGGAGAGGGGCAGCACACATATATGACTTAGCTGAGTACTTTCCCCACAATGTGGTAATACTGGGACCTGTGCTAACACATCTGAGCCCAAGCCGGGGCTTCCCTGTAGGAAATGATTGGTGTAGAGAAGGGGGCAAATGGTGAGTGGTTCTGCAGTTTCTTGTTCAGTTTGCCTTGATGTCAGCAGAAAACTGGCTGCCATTTTATCATGGCTATGTTAAAACACACTGAAGCTATTTTCTTTTTCTCCTCCTATACTGCTAGCCAGCAAATTCTTGCTTTATCCTCTAGCTTGCTTGTTTTGGACATTTCCCCTCTACAGGAAGAAGTTTCTCCAGTGGCTAAGACTATGGCTTTGGTACATGGCTATGCTCTTACCTTTTCTTTCCTTGGATTTACTTGGCTTCTTTTTTCTCCTTTCCTCTTGGCCGAGGAAACTAGCCTTTTAATACCACACACTGTTTGCTTTCACACTCTTCTTTCTGGTCTGATTCTTATTCCGACAAATATCTCATTCATAGAGGAAATATTTAAACATGACATATCTCTGACTCTGTCCTTTTTTTATATTTCTACAATTCCTACAGATGCCTGGACTGCTGGAAACAAAACACGGTTTCTGAGCTGTGAGACACCTTTCAGTGTGGTTTACAAAGGGAAATCTACCCGATTGTTTCCTGCTGAGAAGACAGCTGGGTTCAGAGCAGGCATCAGCTCCCAGGGAAAGACTTCTTTTGAAAATTGTCCATAAATATCCAAGCAGTACTCAAGTCCCTGCTGGCTAAGACAGCTCAATGGCTAAGAGGTTGACTTGGAAACCAGAAGGCTGTGTTCAAAGCCTGCTCTGCCACTTACCAGTGATCGACCCTTGACTTGTCTCTCAGCCTCTCTGTTTTCTAGACTTAAATGGTAAAAGTATCTCCTACTTAATGGTGTTGTTTTGAAGATTGAGTTCATCTACATGACTTACCTTGTAAGGACTTGCTCAGAGCTACCACAATTGGTTAACCTTGTGCCTGGAGACCTCTAAGGCTTTGTCACTGGGTTGAAGTTCCAGTGTCTTTTGATTCTCACTATCCTATATCATCTGTCTTTCTTCTGCTGTCCCATGTGTGTGATCTCTTTTCTCTTTTCAAACGGTTAATATTCTATCCCCCCCAACCCCGTAGCTTCCATTCTAAGAATGACAGACCTGATTTCCATCTGTTCTGTTGAATTCTCTCCACATGTCATGTTCCGCCTGGTGGACCAGCCTTGATTCCAGCACTGGATGCAGGCTCTGCCTTGTCAAGTCCTGCTGCATCCTAGCTAACACATCCAATTCTGGGTGTTGGCTTCTCCCAGCCCATGTTGTCACACTGTGTTCAGCGACATCTGAGTCATAGTGTGATCCCTTCTGCCATTTCTTTTCCTGTTTTTGTCCTTCTCTGAATCTTTGATTAAATAGTTGGTCACAATCCATTTGACAGCACTTCCTCTATTTTACATTATTAGCCATTTCTTATCTAATGAGTTATACATTTCTTAGGGGGTACAGACTTAACCTTTGGAATTAGGCTTTAAAACAAAGTTCTGTGTTCCTCAAATGCCTTAAATATTATGGATGTTAGTAATTACAATACATATTAATACTTTATTATTTGATACCAATACACATTTTGGGTCAACATAGTATCTGAGTCAGGAATCAAGGACTCCATTCATTCTTGTCTACTTCCAATATGACTTAATAAATTTACTCATTGGATTTTTGTATATTAAAGCTAAGGTTCTAACAATTCTCTCCTGAAACAATCACACTTTGGATTTCTCCTTATAAAAATAGTGACCCACAGTTAAATACTGAACAGAACCCAAGTAACCCAGCGACAGAGAGAGAGGAGCAAAGAGCAAATTGGCAAAGAATGGGCTGGCAAAACCAGCAGAGACAGCTGATCTGAACAGGGGAGAGCTCTTGGACCCCAGACCCACAGCTGGGAGGCCAGCATGGGACCAATCCAGACCCCCTGAATGTGAGAGTCAACAAGGAGGCCTGGGCTACCTATGGGGTCCTGAGCAGTGGATCAGTGTTTATCCCTCGAATACTAACAGACATCGTGTGTCCATAACACAAAGAGGGATGCTCTCTCAGCCTGGACTCTTAGGGAAGTGCCTGGACCCTACCCTGAGTGAAATGACAGACTCTAGATATCCCCTATGTGGAAGGAATTGGCAATAGGGTGGGAGGATGGGGGGGGATAGTGGGGGGGTGCGGGAGGAGGGGAGGGAGAGGGAACTGGGATTGACATGTAAAACAAGCTATTTAAAATTAAAATTAAAAATAAATAAAAATAGAATGCAATTTTGACAGGCTCAGCCTTGACCTTTGACAACCCTGCCTTGAGCTGTCACTCTCCCAATCCATGTCACCAACTCTAAAGGCTGTGGGGTGTGTAAAGTAGAATCCCAACCTCAGGGCCAGGGAGCACAGATCAGGAGCCAGGCTGGGAGGCATGTCAGTGTCTGCCATGTAGAGATAGTTCAGAAATGCTTGGGTGGCCTCAGCACTCACATCACTCAACAGGATGCGCTGGGTCACATCCCCATCCTCCACAGCAGAGAAGCCTTCAGCATTTACCTGAAGGCAGAGAAAACACAGAAAGCTTACAATTTGGAGTCAACAATGGTCCATCTTTAGCCTCTCAAGACAGCCTGAGATCCTGGGGGTTTGGGAAAAGTCTTGTATATTTTCCTAGCCAGAATCTGTAGTCTGGACCTTTGTTTCCAAAATCATATGGTCATGGATACTTAAGGAATAGGTTAGTTTCCACTTGACATATGTATCATGCATTCTAGGCATGTCTGGTCTGTGTGGTGCTATTCTGTTTATGATCTAGCAAATTAAGCTTGCCTGAAGATCAGAGTGCAAAGCTAGCTTCACTAGTTAGCAATAGAGGCCAGGCAGTGATGGCTCATGCCTTTAATCCCAGCAGTCGGGAGATAGAGGCAGACAAACCTCTGTGAGTTCAAGGTCACACTGAGCTACAAGAAATTGATCCAGTCTAAAAGAGAAACAGAGCTCACACAAAGGTGAACCCAGCACTTGTGATCACATGCCTTTAATTCCAACACTAGTGAGGCAGAGACAGGAATGATATGGCTGGGCAGAGAGAGGAATATAGGGCGGGTGGAGACAGGAGCTCAGTGCAGTCTGAGCAACAGTCAGTCTGAGTAGATAACCTGTGCAGTCTGAGGATTTGTAGAGACGGATGCAGTGAGGCAGCAATCTGAGGATGCAGTCTGAGGACAGGATCGGCCCTTTTGTCTGAGCACTGATAGAGGTAAGAACTCTCTAGTGTCTGGCTGCTCTGCTTCTCTGATCTTTCAGCTTTCACCCCCTGATAGCTAACTCTGAGTTTTTATTATTAAGACAAATTAGAATTTGTGCTACATGTTTGGGCCTGTGGGTTGCATGAGTTCCAGTGTAGAAATGAATATGCCCCAGTACATTTGCAGATGATAATATGATATTGCAGTATTAAAGTTTGGACATGCTTATGTCTAGAATTTTCTGACAAAGACTAAGTGATCTGCTGGACTTCTACATGGCAGCTCAAGCTTGTAATCTCAGCACTTAGGAGACTGAGGCAAAAGGGTCCCAAGTTCCAACAGAGAGAGAGAGAGAGAGAGAGAGAGAGAGAGAGAGAGAGAGAGAGAGAGAGAGAGAGTGATTGGGCGGTACCATGAAGATATAAACACTAGTGAAGGAAGGAGGAAAACTTTCTTTCTGAAAAAAAAAGGAGGAAAAGAGGTAGGGCACCAGCGTCCTGTGTACTTACATGCTGAATAAGAAGTAGACATCGGGCATGGAGAACAAACTTGTGGGCATAAAACACACACACAAAAAATAGTGATTCAATACTCATTGGAGAAATTACATTACTAAGTAAAACTGCAGTGAATGGGGGCTGTTTATACCAAAATAAAAGGGCACTGATGAGTGACTTTCGGTTGTGTGGAACTCAGTGCAGGTTGCAGGTGAGCATTCTGGACAAAAGCCTATTTTCATTATTGAAGATAACAACTAAAGGTGTTTAAATTATAGAGGAGAATATTAACGATTTTCCTAAAGCCAAACATCAGCTGTAAGTGATGCTAGTAACTTATGTGTTGGTGGTAGAGGGAAAACAACTTAGTTACTGCAGGGGACTTATCCTCAGAGTCCAGTTCTGTGCAATCACTAAGGGCACTGGTACTCCTCAAGGGGCAGGGCAGAGAAGATGCATCTTGGTTTCTACTTTCTCTGATCTTGTCACAGCTTCCTTACAATTTACCCAATATTTCAAGATTAGAAAACAATTTATATAAGGTAGATTAAGTTTGGTTTGACTTTTAGGAGTGATGAGTATACTTAGAAGTCCTTTAACTTCTGTGTGAGCTGCTCAGTCACCACAGGTGTAAGGCATGCATGGCTTTAGCACTAGTTAACTTGCCTTATTGCCAGTGTTTAGCCTAAAGATGAATTTTCAGTTATTTTGCAATAATGACTTGTACTCCTAGGCACCCTTCTCTTTCAAACTCATCAGATGACCGATCAACAAAAGAGCCCAGAGCTACCTTGACCTTGTGAGGATCAGTGGAGAAAGCGTGATGGAGCTGAGGAAATCCTGAGTGAATGGGCAAGCAAGTTATGAAGCCAGCAGTGAGAATGTATGATTGAGAAGGACCAGTACTTCAGACCCTTGGGAACCTGCAAAGCCTCCCTCCAGGTAGGGCTTAGATGCATGAATAGCAAAGCCGGCCTCTGGTCCAACCACCGGTGTTAAGAATTGATCAGTGTGTGAAGAAAATTAGCAACTGCAGTTTCCCCCTCCAGGATGACTGCCAACTGAGGCTGCTTCCCTACAGAGACCTCCTGCTGAGACTAGCTAACCCCCTTCTACTGCTCTACCTAATAGGCATACAGGGGTTCCAACACACTCAGAGCAAGCGCGCCCCACCTGACCCAGATTCTCCGCATGTTTTTCTGCCCTTTCTTCATCCCTGGCCACCCCAGTCAAGTTTCCAGGGTCAAGCAGAACAGGACATGGCAAGTAAATACAGAGATAAAACGGGGTATCGAGATGAACCGGCCTACAGAGTTCCAGAGCATGGCAATGCAGAAGTCCTAATTCAAGCCCACATTTCATATATTTCCCAGTTTGGCTTTGGGTGACTTTCCCAACTCTCCCTTGTGAATGCTATTTTTACTGGGCTGTTGGGCCAAAGCCATAAAATAAACCATGCTAGAGACTGGTTACCTAAAGAAACTGGTAAGTTTGTTCACGTTTCCATGGTAAAGAAGGGCTGAGTGTACATACTAAAGCTGGTCAGCTTGTCTTTCAGCTTTAATTAATGACATCATTTTTATCCCATATAGAAACACGGACAGAATGTTTCTTGATGGATACTTGGTAGAGCTAAAGCAAGAAATGCTTCTAATAATACAGAGAATGTGTTTTTAATAATTTTCTCTGATATCTGAATTTCAGTTATAGAAGAGAAGAAACTGTAAAAGCCACAAGCATCATTACAATGTATTGGAAAAGGCAGGCCAGTGTGATAAAGAATTTTAACTTAGGGGCGGGAGAGATGACTCAGTGGTTAAGAGCACTGACTGCTCTTCCAGAGGACCTAGGCTTCAGTTCCCAGCACCCACATGTTAGCACCCACATGTTAACTCCAAGATCTGACTCCCTCACACAGACATACATACAGGCAAAAACACCAATGCACATAAATTAAAATAAATAAACTAAAAAAGAGTTTTAATGCAATTCCATATCAGACACATCACCTGGTCTAGAGGAAAGAAGACAGAAACACTGTTGACCAAGAAGTACTTAAGAGTTAAGAGAACCAGACATGGTGCCTCACACCTCTAATTCCAGCATGTGGAGGTTAAGGAAAGGGGTTGCTGTGAGTGAAGCCCAGCTTGACTCTCTCTCTCTCCTCTCTCTCTCTCTCTCTCTCTCTCTCTCTCTCTCTCTCTCTCTCTCTCTCTCTCTCTCTCTCTCCATTTCTCTCTCTCTCCCTCTGTGTGTGTGTGTGTGTGTGTGTGTGTGTGTGTGTATGTGTTTAAAAATAGGCTTTTTCTATGTAGCTCTGGCTATCCTGGAACTCACTGTCTGTGTCACTGTATACTCCAGGCTGGCTTTGACCCATAGATCTGCCTGCCTCTGCTTGCCAAGTGCTGGGATTAGAGGCTTGCGCCACTACCTCCTGGCCTGGTTCCAGGGTCTTAAAACACAGCAGAAAAACAAAACAAAATTAGAAGAAAGCAGATGGTAAAAATCGAGAGACTTCTATGGACCGTGCTCTCAAGGAGGACACCAAGTCTAATAGAAAATATACTTTCTGTCTGCAACAGGGAAGAGCCAGCTAGAGTCACACTGGAGCCAGAATGTCCTTCCTAGGAAAAAGAGGAGGCAGTTTAGGCCATTCTTTTTAAGAGCCATTCTCCTCCTGATGCCTTTACCAAAAAATACAAAATAAATAAAACCAATTCACCTCAAGAATTAGCTTTCCTCCTCCCGTCTTAGTCCATTTTTGAACACATATTTTGGCTTTTGGTTTACAGTTTTAAAGTGGCACTTGCTTTTTGGTAATGGCATTCTGACTGCATCAAAACAATTTGACAGAAAAGTGGAAGGAGAAATAGTTATGTGAGGATGGGGTCCCAAAACAAGGCTAAGAAAGCAGAGAGCTTCAGTGGCCAGCTTGCTCTTTGTAGGAAAACCTAAGCTCTCAGAAACACTGGGGTTGCACCTAAATGTTCCTAATCCTTTTCAAGGGCTGCACACCCGATAATCTGATTACCTTCTACTAGGCCCCACCTCTTAAGGGCTCCTCACCGTCACCTCTCAACATCACCACTCTGGGGCTCACTGTGTTCTAGCACTTGAAACTGTCAAGGATACAATCAAACCGTCTGAAAACCATGGCACTCACTACTGTGTTGGCAAGTCTTCAGGCCGCTCCCACAGTCTGTTGGCTTGTCAGAAATGCCTTCAATGACTTGGAAAAGCCTTTAATTCTATTGTTAGAAATATAAGGGAGATGTCTAATTGAGAACATATTTTGACTATACTGAAATAGAATTCTAAGCTGAAGTAGAATGAACCTTCTAGTAAATGAATACAATAATGTATTATATAATTGATGTCTGTTTTTCTCTTTTTCCTTTCTACTTTGATCTCAGTGGAAGTTAAGCCGAAGTAGAGGAAGAATAAAAAGTTTTCACAGCCATGAGGCTGGAAAGCAAGGCAGTAGCCCAACTGCTTGCTCTTTTTATATTTATTATTACTACTGCTGTTATTATTATTTTGGTTTTTCAAGACATGGTTTCTCTGTGTAACAGACTGTTTCTGCCTTGCTGAACACCTGTAGAGACCACATGGGAAATTCTCCATGGCACTATAACACCCACATGCATCAGGTTCTCGGAAGCATTGTTTCATGTAGCTAACCCACTTTAAAGGGTTTCAACCCCATAGGATTCATTACTAAATCTCCCAGTTCTTCTGGGTTCCTTTATTTTGTCTTCCAGGCTTCCTTCTCTACAAGGCAGAGAATGATTATGTGATTTGACCAAGTTATTGTGTGTGTGAGATGTGTGTGTGTGTGTGTGTGTGTGTGTGTGTGTGTGAGTGTGGTCTGGGGTGTATGTGTATGTGTGTGGGGGTGTATGTGGTGTGTGTGGGAGATGGGGGTGTCCAGATACAACACAGAATCTCATAACTTGCTTTTAGGCTTCCACTTTGTATAGGGAACCTCTGTGATTTTCCAGGTAAGCCAGTGAGCACAGCAGGGGACATTCACAGCAATGTTCTAAGGAAGTCTTTGTTTTCAAGTTGGCAGTTTTATTGTTGAGGAATGCTGATAACTGACAGGAGTGCTCTCAGCTTCATTTCTTTAATGACAACAATGACAACAGCCTTAAAACACTAGGTAATGGAATAAACCCAGTCAATGGAGAAAGAAACCAAATTTCTGTCGAGATAAGCTAGATGATCTGAAATTAATTCATTTTTCTTAGGGCTTCACATTGACAAACAGGTGGAATGATACATAACTAAAAAAGAAAAGCAAGGACATTCATATGCCACTTTTTTTCATTGAAGGATAATATCAGTTAACCATTTTGATTGTTTTTGACTCCTTAGCTTCTGTTATTATTTAAAAATCTTATGTTTTGCATAAACATATCAGTTTTTAATGAGAGGTCGTTGTCCTCAGATTAAGCACATTGGACATACAAGCCTTTTGAATGGATTTGGGAAAACAAAATTCCTCTCTCCATACTAATCTCAAAGGACCCCAGACACACTGGAGATTAATGTCAAGGGTCTTCTTCAATTGCTCTCTGCCTTATGCACTGATCTCTTGCTGAATATAGAGCTAGTCTAGCCGGCTAGCTTATTCCAGGGACCCCTGTCTCTGTTTCCCGAGCCCTGGAATCATATCCTCATCTGCTCTTTATATGGATTCTGGGTATCTGAACTCTGGACCTCACAATTTCTTATGTGGCAAGTGTCTGAGTTATCTTTGAAGCCTAATTAAGAAAACTTCTGTTGGAGATGGCTCAGTTGATAAAGTCCTTGCTGTGTAAGTATGAGGAGCAGAATTTGCTCTCCAAAAAAAAAGAAATAAGGCCTCCTAGATGCCCCACAACTGAAGAGTGGATAGAGAAAATGTGGTACATTTACACAATGGAGTATTACTCAGGGGGTTAAAAAACAATGAAATCTTGAAATTTGCAGGCAAGTGGATGGCACTAGAAGAAACCATCCTGAGTGAGGTAATCAAGTCACTAAAAGACAAACAGGATACATACTCACTCATATATGGATTTTAGGCATGGATCAGGAGAGTGCCACCTTACAATCCCATTGCCAGTGAGTCTGGGAAACAGGAAGGTTCCTAAGAGAGATGCATGGTACCCCAGAGAAGGGGAATGAAGCAAGATCTCATGAGCAAATTAGGATCATGGGGGGAGGGGAGAGGGAACTAGAAAAAAGAGAGGCGGAGAAGAGGAGAGGAAAGGAAGTTGTGGGGGAGCAGTAAGGTTGAGTCAGGGAAGAATGGAGGAGACCAGGATGAGAGATACTACAATAGAGGGAGTGATTATAGGTTTGAGGAGAGAGCTAACACTAGTGGGATTTCCAGAGATCTTCAAGGATGACACCAACTGGCAAACTAAGCAATAGTGGAAAGGCTACCTTAATTTCCCCTCCCTGATAAAGAGATTGATGACTACCTTATATGCCATCCTAGAACCTTCATCCAGTAACTGATGGAAGCAGAGGCAGATACCCACAGCTAAACACTGAACTGAACTCCTGGAAACCAATGACAGAGAGGGAGGAGTGATGAGCCAAGGGGTCAAGACTGTGCTGGTGAAACCCACAGAGACAGTGAACCCCAGACTGATCGCTGAGAGGCCAGCATGGGACTGATCCAGACTCCCCTGAATGTGGTGTCAGTGAGGAAGCCTCGTCAATCTCTGGGCTAGTAGATCAGTGTTTACCATGGCGTATGAATGAACTTTGAGAGCCCATTTCATATGGAGGGAATCTCTCTCAGCCTAGACACATGGGGGAGAGCCTAGGCCCTGCCCCAGATGAAGTGACAGACTTTGGAGATCCCCCATGGAGGGCCTCATCCTCCCTGGGGAATGGTGTGGGGATTGGGTGGGGGTGGGAGTGGGCTGGTAGAGGGGCAAGGGAGGAGGGTTGGGAGAGGGAGCTGGGATCGACATGTGAAGTAAGCATGTTTCTAATGTAAATAAAAAATATATTGAGAAAAAAAGAAATAAGGCTAGGTATGTTGGCACATTTGTCATCTTGTGGTTGGGGAGGCAGAGACAAGAGGATCCCTGATGCTTACAGGCCAGCTAGCCTAGTTGAATCTTCATGCTCAAGGTCAATGACACTTTGTCTAGAAAGAAAACAAAAACAAAGAATCAAGACCCGGTAGCTCCCAAGTAATGACACCTGAGGTTGACCTCTAGTCTCTACACCCACACATACCCCTCCCTCATATACACATTAAAAATAAAAAAGAAAAGAAAGAGAGAAACAAAGAAAACAGAGAAAAATAAATCTCTGCAAAGCCACACAAGAAGTGATTACAGATTTAGGTGTCTGACGCTAGAGTCAACACCTCTTAAAATTATGGTCAGTTGCTCTTTGGATGGCTTCAAATCCTACCTCCAAGGGAGCATCCCCAACAAGCTTTTCTATTGCATTTGGAGGGGAGACTTGATATACCAATATTTTAAGCATCACCCGGATATACACTTACGATGATAGAAGTTCTTCGTATTCAGTCTGCCTTGTTTTGGCAAAAGGGAAAAATCATGCACAGATAAATTTCAATACATATGTTATACTCTAATAAAATAAATTAACTCATATCTTTATTCTGTTTTGTTATTTTTGTCAATCAACTCCTATGAGTCTCTAGCCTTAACTGTAATTCTCAAGGGTTTGACTTTTTTCCCCTCAAAATGTTAGCATAGGAAGCTCACCAGGGACATGTAGAGATCGATGACCCTGAGCTCATTGTTTGAGAAGGAAATCTCTCCTTGGTTAGTTTTTTCTACTGTGGACTCTTTCATGCTTCAGAGAAAACAAGAAGGAAAAAAGAAAGGCAATTTTCTCAAGGGTTTCCCCAACAATTTATTTAGAATATTTCCCCCCTCAGGGACTAGTTTCTATTCCAACATCTTTCCACTTCGCCAGTTTCATTTTTTACTTAATCCTTATATAAATAGGCGTTCCAAGTCCTATACATCTCAAAGCAGGTAATTATCTCTCTGACTCATCCCACACACACTTACTGAGCATCATCCAGGCCGTGAAAATAGTGATAAACAATCCAGCTCCAGCCCTAAGGGACAACTGCATCTAGTGGGAGAGAGAAGGAGGCGAGGACAGAATTACCCAGCAGCACCACAGGACGCCCACTGAACTAAGCACGGTGTAGAGGGATCCCAGAAGGTGCACTCTTGAACGTGGGAGGTGCCAGAAGCTGCTTTCTGTGGGTGAAAAAAATCCACCACCTACATTTTACTCAGCACATGACTTTCACTTCTATTGAAATCTTTTCTCCTGAGCTCTGTAACCTCAATGACAATAGCGTACATGCAAAGAGAAATGCAGAAGGGATTGAGACCCGTGCTCCAGAAAAAGCAATTCAGTTTCTTTTGAAAATGATGAAAAGAAATGCATCCCTAAACTCAGCAGAACACATTTTATAAATAGGAACAGCCATCTTCAACCCTGGGTGATTCAGAATCAAAAAGAAACACAACTCCTACAAATATCTGACACCACAAGGAGGGAGAAGTTTGCCCCAGCTGGCGTATCTTGACAGGTTCAAGTTGAAAATTGAAAACACAGACACATAACCCTTAGAGGTGTGACGTAGTGCCCTTCTCCTTAGGCACTGGGCCACACTGTAATTTCACACTGCCAGGAATGCAACCATCTCCAGTGGAGACTGCTTTCTGCAAAAACCCAGTGGAAACTGCCATTCTGGAAACTTCCTCATCACAGGAGAAGCAGTCCAGAGCGCTTCCGTGTAACGCCAGTGAACTGTAAAATTAGTTCCAAGTGATGAAAGCATTCTGTTTCCCCCCTATAAAATGTTCAAAACACAAAGTGTTCAAATTGTGTCCTTCATGACATTATGTATGCTTAGTGGATTTCGACTGTCTTTTACTGAGCTTGGATGTCCAGTCAAGCGAGGGAGCAGTGCTTTTAATTTTTTTAATCTTTACCTACCGTATTTGGGGGACATTTTGCCTTGCTAGGGCTCAATTATTTCCCAGTATCACTCTCTCCTCATTCCTGCTCACCTGAACATCATTGGAATGGGAAGCTTTGGAAGTTAACAAGTGTCATAGGACTTGGGTCAGCAGAATTGGTCACATGAGATGGATCCAGGGGAAATGGTTATCAACTACAGTTGGCATCCATGGCTGTTCTTGACTCCATCCCAGGAGTAAAATGCACTTGGCAGTTTACTTGCTAGGTTTAGTCATTTAACACTAAGTGTGATCTATTTTATAACTGGCTTTGAGGTGAGTATTGGTGGGCAGATAAACATTAGTAAGATTTGGGGAAGCAGAGTGAGCAGCAGAGGTGACTTAAGAAGTCATGAGGGAAAAAAGTGATTATGAAACTAGCTGGAGACGTGGAAGTGGCTTGAATTGAGGGATGATGTGGCCTGAGAAAAGGTTCAGTTTAGAAGTGGGAGAAAGCAGGCAGCCATGATGAGTGGGTCATAACGAGGAAAGTGACAAAGTAAGAGAGAAGTTCAAGTAAAGTTAGTGACTGGGCTTGGATGTAGATCAGTGCTTAAGCATTTGCCTGGTGTGCAGAAGGGCTTGCATTCAAAACCTGGCACTGCAAAGTCAACCAAGTCACCAACCAACCACCATGACTACCAACAAAAACACAGCCTTGCAAGCTTCGTGCCCTGGTGACATGTGAGGGAGTCTGGAAGGAAAACATCTACTAACACATCTTTGGAAAAGAAGAGCCTCATACAGATAGGGCACTCTGCAGAGATGGAAGGAAAGGCTGATAACATGGTGTATTGGTTTACGTCAACTGACACAAGCTAGCGTCATTTGGGAAGAGAGATTCCCAGTTGAGACAATGCTTTGGGAAAATGGGCCCATGGACAAGACTGTGGGAGGGCCCAGTTCACAGTGAGTGGTGTGTGACCTCTCCTTCAGTTTTTGGCTCCAGGCTTCTGCCTTGAGTCTCCACTCCCCAACTCCCACCCCTGCTGCCCCAACTTTCTTTAATGATGGCCTGTGATTTAAGATGAAATATATCTGTTCCTTCCCAAACTGCTTTTGGCTATGCTTTTTTTTTTAAGATAGGGTCTGTCACTTTCACAAATCTTAAATAAGCTACCCTGGCTGGCCAGTGTCCCACAGGTCCTCCTGCCTGTACCTTCTTAGCACTGGGTTTGTGAGTGTGAGATAGATGAGTGGATTCTGGGGACTGGACTCAGGCCCTCTTGCTTCAGCAGCAAACACTTTACTAACTGAACCATCTCCCACTTCTAAACCCTTACTGTTGCTCTTCTTGTAGCTGTTTCCCCTAAATCTGGTCTTGCCTACAGCTTTTCTCATGCACTAACATCTGGGACTGATGTGACTCAAATGCAAGTACTCCCCTGCCTGGAGTGCCCCTGGCATGAAGACTCTGCTGCTTCTTACAGTTCCTTCAAGTCACAGCTGGTCTGCAGAATCTCTCCACCTGCATCGGCAGCAGTTCCCTCCCTCAAGGAACAGGTACTGTTCCCACCTGTTTCATTCACGTGGAGTACATCATGAGGACCTTGCTTTGGCTTTTCTTCTCCACCAGACTGGAGGTCTATTGAGAGCAGAGGTAAAATATGGCCAACTTTAAATCCACATCCAGCAAAATGCCCTTTATCTTGTAGATACTCCCTGAATTGGGTTGTAGAAAGAATTGCCTGGTTCTAACTGTGTGATCCATAGAAGAATTTGTGTGTGTGTGGGCTCTTTGAAACTAGTTCCTTTATCTGTAATGTGGTGATATACATCATGCCATGCCATAGGGAGGTTTTCAAAAGATAACGTGCATGGATTAATTAGCACAGTTTGACATATAGGAAGCATTTGGTTAGTGATTGCTGGCTATTAAATAGGCTGAAAAAGGCTAATGGAGTTAGGTTGATTTAGCCACAGAGCAGAGAGAGTGAGTAAGAAATTCTGGGCAGAGATAGAATGATGCAACCTATGGCTTTTAGTGACTGGTCAAGAAATGCCTTTTTGGTAATTCCAGTAGAGAAGGTACTGGAGGAAAACACAGCTCTGCAAAAGGCTGGAACAGCTCTGTAGGTGAGGTTGTAGCATGTGCAAAGGTTTTGAGGTGAAGATGTGGTTTATAGTAAATAAAAGGAACAAAGGTAAAAAAAAAGTGTCATTGTGGACCAGTGAGATGGCTCAGTGTGTATAGGTGCTCGTTGCCAGGCTTGATGACAATGACATGAGTTCTGTTCCCAGAACCACGACGTGGAAGGCTCGCACACCTTGTTTTGCTCTGGCCACCACACAATAGCTATGATGTGAATCTCATCTCCAAGGGCTAAATAAATGAATACAATAAACATCTTTAAAAATGTCCTTGGGACATCTGACAAAGGAGAACTGTCTAAAGTAGATGGTGCCTCAAGCATCCTTCCTATACATTCAACTGTAAGAATTGTTTTCTTTTTCATGTTGTGACACTTTGATGCAAGGGCAATCTGACTACACTGTCTGTCCCACCCTGATGCTCAGAGTATACTTGGCTGATTTTGTTCAACTCTACACACGTGTGTCCTCCTTCTCTCTTGATACTTACATTCCCCCAGAAACTGTGTCCTAACTTAAGGGGTAGAGCCTCACTGAACTAATAAAAATTACAAAAACCATATTTGATTCAGACAACAGTGTTTTCCCCAAGCTCCAGTTTGGAAGTAAACTTCCTGAATCCCAGGGAGTTAAGTAGAGCACGTGTCACCCTGTCCATGTCATAGGTGAGGTCACAGAGACACAGGTCTCCTAGTTCCTCCAAGGCAATCCAGGTGTGGACACTTTACATTGGTAGTTCACTGGTTAGTGACTTGAATGCACATAGCAAAGCCACTGACTTTCAAAACAGGTTTTATAATTTAAAGAACAAGCTCTTTATTGCTTCCCCCTCATCTCTACCCCCAATAGAAAAACAAACCCAACCTCATTGGTGTATTGTGACTATTGGAATATTGTCCCCTTTGGGATCTTTTTACAATGTGTCACCACGTTCCAATTTGAAGACAATTGGTGGTGAATTTGATATAAGCTTGAGAAAATATTGTGATGATGTTGGGTGAGGTGGTTTATATCCTTAATCCCAGGACTCACTAGACAGAGGCAGAAGAATTTTTATGAGTTTGAGGGTAGCCTGGTCTACACAGTGAGTTCCATTCCAACAAGTGCTACATAATGAGACCCTATGTCAAAAAACACAACAAAAAGAAAAGGAAAAACCTCTTGTAGTGACATGAAATGTATGTTGTCAAGGAAAATGATGTTAAAATGTATAGACCACTGCGTTTTATCCTAGCCATTTCTTCTGTGCAGTTATTGCAGTTCAGTTTTTATGTACATTTCAAAGATAAAAGTTCTGCTATTTGTCTCCAGATGGATCATAAACAAATACCATCTTACTCACCACGTTTGTAGTGAGAATTCCAGTACCGGGCACCAACATCATATTTCTTGAGAGATTGCACATCTGCTCTTAGAGATGGATAGATTCCATAACTATGCACTCCATCAACTATAGATTGAAAGGAGTCGGAAATTTGCAAATTTACCTAACATGTAGAATCTTTGTTGCTGTTCTTATTCCTAATAAATCAATGTAGGATTAGAACAGTTTGCAAATTGGGTGTGGTGATGCATGCCTGGAATCTCAGCACTTGGGATGACAAGAGGATCAAGAGTTCAAGCTCAGTCTCAACTAAAAAGGAAGTTGGAGGCTAACCTGGATTATAGGAGACCTGTAAAGCAACAAGAAGAAAACAACAACAACAACAACAAGGTGGAATGTGCACAGCAATCCTAGTGTGTATTGGCTATCATAGTTTGTTTTTGTTCTTGGAGAGAATTGGAAATATATAGGAAGATATGCCTGTTTAATATGCAAATCACTGTTTTATATAGAAAACAGGTTTTGGTGGCCACCCCACAAAGCTTCCCAATGCCTGCTTTCCCCAGATACTGAGGAAGATCTGGTTTGTAAAATTTGCCATCCCTCAAAGAAATGAATTTCTTGTAGCCAGTAGAGAAGTAGGAAAGAAACTGGACGGAGGTTTGGCTAACCTGCTGGTCCAGCTCTCGAAGCAAGGACTGCATTAATCATTCTTGAAATGACCCCTTCATGGATAGTAGTAACAGGATCTCCTGACTTTCTGTAAAACTGAAGCCACAAGGTAGGTATGGTGGCACACACCTGTAATCCTAACACTCAGGAAAGAGATGGGGCAATTGCAAACTCATGGCCACTTTGGACAACTTAGGGAGATGCTACTTGAAACAAAAGACACAAAAAGCACAGAAGATGTAGCTTTGTGGAAGAGTACTTGCCAGAAGTGGGGGCCTGGGTCAGAAAGGATGAGGACCACTCTTGGCCTTCTCCCCTCTCCACTGAATTTTGTGTAATGACTAGAAGAATCTATACAAAGCTTACCATTTCAAAACAGTTTACAGCGATTTCTGTACTTCTTGTGACAGGTATCTAACAGAAATTGGGCTATTTTTTAATTTATTGAATATCATTTTATCAGTTAAAAAAAACCCTAAATCAATCTTTGTGTTTAGACTTACAAGGAAAGGCAAATACTACTACTACTACTACTACTACTACTACTACTACTACATAATAATAATAGAGGCACAAATCCATCATCCTGGCTACTAAGGAGGCTGAGGGGAAAGGCTCAGAATTGTAAGGTCTTCTCAAGGGAAACAATGAGTTCCAGGCCAGCCTGGGAAGCATGAGAAGTGTGAGTAGTTTAGTGAGACCTAGTCTCAAACAGAAAGTGGAAAGAAGGCTGAGGATATAGCCCAGCTGTAGAGTGTTTGCCTGGCATGCAAGAGGCTCCAGGTTCAATCCCCGGTATTGAAAGAACAAATTCAATAATTTTCTACACAGTTATATCGACAGCATATTTGATGTTAATAGGATCATTAGCTATGTCTAGGATTCCAGTTCTGAAGGTGATATCATTCTGAAATTGCCTACACTCATTTCTCTCTGTTCATCTGCCAAGAGGTTCCATCACCCAAACAATGTCCCGGGGCCAAACTTCCCACCTGGGAAGGAAAAGTACAGAGGCTTCAAGCTGTCATTATCTCCAGGAAAAGCCATCCATAAGTTCTAAAGCCAATAATCCCTCTGACAGCCCCTCCCTCCCCGAACTGTCCCCATGCAGACACTCCCTGAATTAATGGGGAGGCAAAACAAAACACCTTTTCACAAGTGTAACAATAACAGAGCATTTGCTTGTGTGCAGAAGCAAAGAGCTTACTGGACAAGGAAGAGAACTGGAGCTTTCTAAAAGAAACTATGCAAACTCCCCTCCCCCAACTGAACACATTTGCCGGTGTTATTTTCCATGGTTGTCCATCTCTGGTCAAACTGTATGCTCTTATGCAGGTTATCGTAGATGTCCAGGTAATCTGGAGGGAGGGAAAGTTAGCATTTGAGTAGCTGCCATTTGTATCAAGATTGCCTGGGCATGTAGCATGTCCCACAGTTTATTGTCATGTGATCTTCGACAAACTTCGCAATATCCATTTCTCGGTTTTTCATCTGAAAGACAAAAGAGAAAAAGAATCCCTACCTTTGGAGTATGCCAAGCTGGTTGATGCGTAGCGGACATGTGTGTATCTGTTTTTCTCTGATGCTCGTGTTATATGAGACATTGGATAACCAATTAGTGGCCTCAGTGAAAATGAAGTGAGGGGCATATTCAGCTTTAAATACACAGCTTCAGAAGTCCTAAGCATGGGGTTCTCATACAGGAGAATGAACCATGAACAAGTTGTTTATGAAAGTCTGGAGACACAGTTTGAGTATCTACCAGACTGAAGTTCATGAAAAGAAAGTTGCACTCGATCCCTCTGATGATAGGAAAGAGAAAAGAAATACCAAATGAAAGAATTATTTTGTTAGTGTAAGGAAAAGTAAAAGGATGGCAAGAGGATTCAAGCAAATAGCATAAGGCAATTAAACAGTATCTAATATCACATGTCCCATGAGTATATAATATTTGTTGCCTATTATGTTTATGCTTTATGACTATAGTTGATCTATGTAATAAAAATGACCTGTGTACTTATTGTAGCCATTTATTACTATACTGTTAAAAACAAATATTCTAGAAATTCAGTATTTGGTATTAGTATTACCACGCCTGGAGCCAGTGTGGAACCTTACACAAGTGATAGTCAAATTGTATTTGAATACATACAGGACCTCCTGAGTTCATAATGTGCCTGAAGTACCATTCTAGAAGATATTATTGTCTAAAGACAAGGACAGGAACAAGATGATGTTGTTTAGCTGGCATTAGCGCTGGTACTAGAGGGCAGAACGCCACCTACCGAACCTTGCTTTTCACTTTTGAACCTATCTCTTCATCATGGAGAAGTTAATGATCATAATAAACTTAATAAGATGTAACACTTTATAATCATTAATTAGTTAATCTGTGGAACATCTTTGTGAAGTAGGAAAAGGCCATTGCCCCTGTCATTATTTATTACTCATGGAATCTAGAGATAAAGCATTGAGACGTAAGGCTGTGCACTACACAACACCTTAACGCTCAGCTTCCTTGAATGACTCAGGAGAAAATACATCTGATAACAAAGGTTGGACTTAGGGATGAAGTTCCGCAGAACCTCACAACACTCCCATTCCCTTGTTGTGTCTGCCTTAAGGACCCATGGATACCTGAGCCTCTGAGTTTCTGGTCAATTCCCCTAGCAAGAGGAAATCCAGGACACTCTGAATACCTTTAACACGGTGTTTACACGTATCTTCCTCCTAGTTTTATGAACACTGTCTACTTCCATTCTTCTCTTTCTTGAATGTAAAAAGAATTTGACTAGTTTCCAATTCCTTGGTGTTTTCCCAAAACCCACTGTCATAAAATAAATGTACTTTGGATACCCCTGCGTTTGTGTGTTTCTAATGCATCTCACTTAGAGGATTTTTAAGATACTTGTTTCCAGCTTACTAGGAGTGGCCTGTGTCTGCCCCCTTGGAGCTATTGAGGAGGCTGAGGCAGGAGGTGCTTCCAAGCCCAGAAGTTTGAGTCACACCTGTACAATGTGGTGAGATTATCATCTCAGACAAACAAACAAGGAAACACAAACAAGGGAACAAGGGACTTGTCTCAATTCTGTCTCTTGCATTTTGTAGCAAATTTAAGAACAGCTGGCCCTTGGCATTGATAACATTAGTTAAAATTTACTTTGTAAATTCTATACACCTTGTCTTCTCTACCTTATTTTAAAACACAAAGTTCAAAGTACTTTCTACATTGCTAACATCAAAACAGAATTGTTTAGAATTAGAGGACGAAGTTGAAGACTCTCTAGTTTTTCCTTCTTTTTTTGTAAAGTCTTTTCTCAATTATTTATTTGCTCAGTAAGTGTATGCTCACTTTGGGAATAGACAATATATCAAAAAATGAACAAGTTAAAAAGTAATTTTAGTTTATAATCCCAACAAGAAATCTAAGTAGTGGTTTAACATGGAGCATAATAATAGTTAAAACTCATTTATGATATGTTACAGTCTAAGTTCAAATCTGCACTTTACTACACATACCACATGTGACACGGGAAGTTATTGTGACTTCCTGAATTAAAGTTTACCAACCTGGGAAACCTCTTTCTCATGCTGATACCAGGAGGGTAAAAAAACATACTATATGTAAAGCAATTAATATACTTTTTGGAGCATTGAAATGTTAAAAAAGACCATTTTTATTTGCAGAAAGAAATTCCTTTGTGGCTGAAATTTATGTGAAAACAAAAGGTTTTGTTTCCTGAACTTCAAGCCAGGATCTTCAGGCTCCTTTCCTCCCTGTCATTGAGTGAATGACTGTCTCTGAAAGAAGTCTATTCTTTGTAGATCAGACAGTTGCTTGAGAACCATAATGTTCCCTTCTCCCACTGAGAATAGTTTCCAGCATCTGTTGTCCTTAGCACCCAAGGTCCCTAGTTTAAACAAGGTCATATTTCCCCAAGGTACTTGAGGTGCCATGTTGTTGAAATTACTGGTAGTAACCAGTATCCCAAATGCAAACTGCTTATTTCCAAGCAAGCTTCCCATTGGCTTGTGGCCAAGTGCACTTCCTAACTTTAGTCTCGTGGAAAGCTTACAGGACATCTTGGTAGTAGAGCATAGATCCAGTCTATTGAACAAGAGTCTCCAGCACCCTGCACCCTGGAAGAATAATAAAACAACGGAAGAGCTAGATGCCCATCTGCTCTTCAAGCATTCATTATGTCTTATAAGTTGCTGTATACAGCCCATGTCAGTGGCTGCTGTGGAACTCATTTTGAACCTTTGTGACAGAGAAGAGACTTCCCCATCACTATGCCTCAATTCCATTGCCTCCTGGGTTCCTGTTTGGACTGCTAAGACTCCCAAAAGAGCAATAACTCAACAGAGGGAACCCTGGATCTGCTTTCATGCCAATTTTCCTAATGGAGCATTTTCTTTTGTCCTCACAGGAATAACGGTGAGGGTGGCGAGGGCAACTGTCGTTGCTACCCCGAATATTCAGCAGCATCCAAAGTATATTTTCCTCACAAGCTTTTAGTAGTTCATCTCTAGTGGAGCTCCTACTTAAAAGAACACAAGCAATTGGTAGATTTAGAAATATAGTCCTCTTTTATAGTTACTCATGTAACAGTGTTCAAATGTGCTTCTGCCTCGATAGCTTGAGCATAAAAATGAAATGGATTCTAATTACCATTACTGTTTTATGGAGAAGACATAAATAATCAGAGCTAATCAAATATTTATCCAAACAAATAAAAATATTTATGCTGTGGTACAAAGTTAGAAAACAATAAAATCTCTAATGTGTGATGAGTTACCTCCATAATGTGTGCTCAGAGGCTTAGGTACACACAGCATAATATAGTACACTGTTTACAATCTGAAGATCATAGATGCCAGAGTGACATCTTATAGCTTAGAAGCCCGTCTTTACCAGTTTATAGCTCTCTGACCTTTGGAAAGTTAATCTACTCTTACACCATTTTCTTCATGGATAAAATGGGTATTTCAAAGGTGGTAAGACTGGGATTGATATGTGAAGCAAGCTATTTAAAATTAAAGTAATAAAAAATAAGAAAGATCATAAAAAAGCATCAAATGGGAATTCTATATATTATCAAAATTATTAATAAGTTTGATTTCCTACTTCAAGTGGGAACATCAAACTCTGCAATTTCTTTCTTATTTTTTTTCTTTCCATATTTATCTTGAGGGCTGGAGAGATGGCCCCGTAGGAAAGAGGTCTTTCAGCCCTTGCAGAGTTTGGCTTGCAACACCTAATACCAGGCAGTTTACAACTCCCTGTAACTCTAGCTCCAGGACACCCTCTGTGAACTCTGGGGATCTGCACTCATGTATACATCTCCACACCCCCAAATCCAATAATTGCACATATACACAAATACATACATGCATACATAGATACATGCATACACACAAAGACCGGAAGTGGGCATTGAACACCCTTAAGCTGGAGTTACAAGCTATTGGACTGGGCTCAGAACTCAGGTCCTTTGCAAGAGCAGTAAGTGTTTTTACCCTCTGAGTCATCTCTCCAGCTCCCTCTCCCAGTACTTTCTTATTATTCCTGTATGTAATAGATCTAGATGCTTACATAATTTATTAATAACCTTGATAGTTTTCATAAGCATTTTAATGCTTCCAGTTGATTCTCTTAGGTTTTTTTTCAAGCACCTCTTGTGAGTAATGATATTTTCATCCTGTTTCTAAACTCTACAGTATTTATCCATTTTTCTTATTGTGACATCTAGAGCTTCCATAATAGATAAGGTCAGTGGTTCTCAACCTATGAGTCATGAGTCCTTTGGGGGTCGAACAACCCTTTCACAGGGATCACCTAAGACCATTGGAAAACACAGATATTTACATTATTATTCGTAACAGTAGAAAAATCACAGTTACAGTTATGAAGTAGCAACAAAAATGATTCTGTGGTTGGGGGTCACCACTACATGAGGAACCTTATTAAGAGTTGCAGCATTAGCAAGGTTGAGAACCATTGGATTAGATCATTGCTGTACTAGGTATATAACATAGTCTGCATATTCACAAATATTTACTGGTTTTCTTTGGGCAAAACTTTGCTTTTCCACTATGTCGATGTTAAATGTAGTCATGCAAATGCTTTAGTTGTGTCATACTTTTTGAGAAACTTCTAAAGTCCTGCTTGACTCACCATGTTGCTTTTAACCTCCTTGACTGGATGTCACTAGTCACATAGACATCATTTCACAGGAGTGAAGTCAAATAGAGTAGAGCTGGTCATCAGGTCATAGTGCACTAGCATGAAGGAAATCTCTACTACTTTGAGTCATTGAGTTCTGGGGTCATTTGCTACCGCAACACATACCCTAGATTTAACTTTTCCCCTTAGAAATCTAAATTTTACCCTCAGTGCTTTTTAGCCAGTATTTTCTTGAATTTTTTCTCTTTTCCCTAGATTAAAAGCTTCCAAATTAAAAAGCAAATGCAGTGTTTTTGCCTTTCTTATCCCTTCCACCTCCTTTTTTCATTTTTTTGGGTGATGCTGGGGATTAAGCCCAGGGTTTCTTCCATGATGGGCAAGTGCTCTATTCAGTGCTGTGATGTCATTCTTCTTTCAATAGGTAGTCAAAGTGAGGAGACTATGGGTAGAATATTATAAAATTAAAGTTGTGTTAGCCAAGAAGACTCACACTCTGTCTCAATCTTATATTTGCATCTAAATTAGATGAGTCAAGTTTGAGAATTGCTGCAACACTAGTCGTTTCTCTGGTCACCATTTAGGCATCCTGATTGCATTTGTTTTTGTCTGTGTGTATGTGTGGTGTGTGTTCACGTATATTTGCATGTGCATGAACTCATGTGTGTAAGTACATGTGCAGGAGGCTGATGCTTGATGTCTTCCTTGACTTAATGTCCTAAGGCAGAGTTGCTGACTGTTCTAGCAATCCCCTGTCCATGCCTCCCAAGAGTTGGATTACAGGAGTGCTTCTCTGGTTTTTGTGTGGGTTTTAGTGATGCAAACTCTGGTTCTCATGCATGTTGCGTTTGACTCATGCGTTAACCACTGAGCAATCTTCTCTAGTTGCTTTGTTTTTAAAGAGAGGTGCCTTCTTTTTTTCTTCCTTTCATTCTGCCTTCCTTCTTTCTTTCTCTCTCTCTTCCTTTCTTTCATTCTGCCTTTCTTTCTTCCTTTTTTGAATCAGTAGTTATATTAGGAATAATACTAGGGAATTAAAAAGTTCTTTAGCCGGGCGTTGGTGGCACACTCCTTTAATCTATCACTGGAGAGGCAGAGGCAGGCAGATTTCTGTGAGTTTGAGGCCAGTCTAGTCTACAGAGCGATCTCTAGGACAACCTCCAAAGCAATTCAGAGAAACCTTGTCTTGAAAAAACAAAAAAAATTCTTTTTAAGTAGTTATGAAGCAAAGTGGGAAAAGTTAGGAGGTGAGAAAGTTGAGCATGGTAGAGAGCTTCACCTCAAGCAGGAGCCGAGAAGAGAAGCCATGGTGTGGGCAGGAGTGGAGAACAGAGTAGACCTTTTTTTATGAGCTTTTAAATATCTGTTTTATTGAAAATAGATTTTAATACAATATATTGTGATTATGGGTTTCTTTTTTTTAAGTCTTTCTTTATTCACACTCACCTATTAATGGCTCAGTGACAGTATCATCACCTAGCTGGTGGCTAGGGTGTGGCTCAGTGGTAGAGCCTTACTTAGCATTCATCCCCAGTACTGACAAAGTGGGGAAATGAACTTTAAGTTTTCCTCGTGGCTGTGAACTCTTTATTTGTATGCTCCTTGCGGCCCCAGAGCTAATTCTTTCAAAGTCAATTCTATAATAACTCCTATACTGCCTGATTTTGTTTGTCACCTTGACACAAGCTAGAGTCATCAGAGCCTCAGCTGAAGAAATACTTCAGTGAGGTGCCTTCAGAGAACTGGAAAGAGGCATCTCTCATCTTTAAACCTTGGTTGGCTTATATGATTATTTCCTTTAAATGCTTGCCAACACCCTCACCCCTCCTCCACAGGTCCTTCCCCATACAAAAGAGTGTATGATGTGTTTATTCTCTGTCTTGTATATTCTGCTCACTCTTTTGAGCTTTTGTATTTTTTTTTACACAAATGACCTAACCACTGTATTGATTGGAAGACATTCTTTTTTACTTATATAAGCCTCCTCTCTTCCTTTTCTCCTTTTCGTGCTATTGGCCATCCTCCCTGTCTTCTTCACAGGCTCTGTTTATATATCCCAAGTTGGTCTCAAAGTTATGATCCTCCTGCCTCAGCCTCCTGAGTGCTAGGAAAATGATTGTTTGCCATTGCACCCGAGTAATGAATTGCTTCTTAAAATCACAGTCAAAAATTTCTTCTGGAAAGTGTTTTTTATTTGAAAAGTCCTTATATACTGAACAACTATTTATTGGCTTTGTAAGATTTCAAGTATGTATAAACAATACCTTTTAATGCCATTTCGCTTTTTCTTTAGAATCTGCTTTGATGTTCAGCATATCCTTTCTTAATCTAAGATTATATAAACATTTATCTATACTTTTTTCAAATAATGTCTTTCTTTTGTGCATTAGCAAATTTAAGCCATCTGGAATTAATTTGGCTTTACAACATAAAGACTTAATTTTAGGGCTTATTATGGAATGAAAAGAGCTTGGGGAGAGAAGGTGAAAGAATGGATGAACAAGCTTACTACACAATGTGTGTGCTTACAGAAACACCACAGAAAATCTCAAAAATGTGTACAGGTGATACTTTTATTTAGTTAAGAATTTTCTCCCAGGGGTAGTTGGTTGAATCCTGTGTGTGTGTGTGTGTGTGTGTGTGTGTGTGTTGTGTGTGTGTTGTGTGTGTGACTTCATTTTGCTTAGACATTCCCTCTGGCACTTGTTCTGCAGACCTCGTGTTTCATCACTTGATACTGTACAAGGCATTTTCATACACCTGTTTGTCATGTGTCTTCTACAGAGCAGGGACTTTAGTGTTTGTTCCCTACTGTATGTCAGTGCTTTGAAAACTCTGACCTACATTAAAACAAGAATTACAAAAAACAAAACCATCCATATGTAGTTATTAAATATGTGGACAATTAAACACAATTTAATTTTTCTTTCTTTCACACTCATATGACCCATAAAGGATATGGGGGAAAGGTGGAATAAGTGACTTTATTATTGTATTGCTAATTTTTAGTTAACTGAGTTCGCTTTGTGATTTTCTGAATTTCTCATTCTTTTCTAAGTGCTAGAAGCCCTAAAGAGAGTCTGTGTTTCAATAAAGTTGGAGTGGATATCCTTTTTCTATAGACTGCTAAAGTAAATGATATGATATAATTTATTACTTTAGATGCTATTACAAAAACCAAACTAGCAGACACATCAATCCTTCTGTAAAAGGAAGTGTATTTACCCGGTTTTTGACTTTCCAAGCTCCTTATAATGTGATAGTATCTTAAGTGTTCCTGATCTTATTTCTTTTTAATTTTATTTTCCATAGGAACCATCTTTGAAGAACATTTTTGCAGCTCATGGCATTTCTTTTGGCAGTTGCAAGGCTGCATTATTTTACTTCATTATCATCTACTATACTCAGTGACAGGAAGTTCAGGAAGACATGAGGAACCTGCTTTTCCCTTCTTTCCCTCTTCTCTTTCCCTGAGTCCCCTTCCTTCCCTGAAAGAGATGATGAATAACTTTCACTGCTTAAGAGGGAGAGAGAAACGGAACTCTCTCAAAGTTGCTCAGTATCTTCATTGTGGCATTCAGTGTGACTCAGAGCTCATGGGGATGCATCAGACACCCATGTGGGACAACTGAGAAGAGGAAATGGAGGAAAGGAAGAGGATGTAGAGGAAGAAGAAAGGATGAGAGGGGAAGGAAGTAGGAAAAGGTGAGGGCAAAGAGGAGAAGTAACAAAAGAAGGCCAAAGAGAAAGACACCTTTACATAAATATAGTACTTTAGGGTCATCTTATCCTGTTAGGAACACAAAAATGTGGATGTATATAAAATTAAATTCTTGAGATTAGGAACAAATAATTCCTAAATGATAAAAGTGAAGCAAGCAAACATTGTTCTTTACATTTAGAAAGTTCTGGATGAGCACTGCTTTGCACAGTTCTATAAGTTTTACTTCATGCATAAACTCTTATGATTCTCTCCATGGACAAGACCCTGAACAATTCAAACACCATACCAAATCCCAAACTCCTAACTCCCTATGCTGTTCCTTTCTAGGTGGATGCTTCCTCCAACTTTAGCCTTTGGTAAAGAGTTCTTAGCTATGTGTTCATCAAAGAGTTCTCAAATACAATACCAGAAACACCCCACCAAAGAAATAAGTTGACAATTTGTACTTAGATTTGCTTTAAAAGGTCTCAAAATATTTGCAAATGTTCAAACTGGAAAGCCAAATAAGGAAGGCATCTTACGAAACTAGTTAAGAGGAGACAGAGTTGAATAGATAACAAGTACTGTGTGAACAAGAAGGTGACTAGTGGTAACACAGTGATGGCATACAAAAATGCAATCATGCATTAATTCAGCTCAGGGAACTGAGGATGAATTTCATGGGACATGGAACAGGCGAGCGAAGATGCATGCGGAAAAAAATATTCTAGAAAAAAACCCACAAAAGTGGAAATACAAGTAGTCTACACTACTAATACACAATACCACTGCTACATTCACAGGTACATATAAGTGTATGTCTTCATGTACAGACCCACCACATTTCAATAGTTGTACCTTCTAAGGCCTGTAATTCAGTCCTATCCTTAGTGAAGGTCACCTAGTGTTCTTGGGCTCACTGGTTATCCTGAAACATAGAAAACCATTAAGAGCCTATTAAAACCAACTGCAAAGTCAGGATGGTCCATTGGCAATGTAAATGTTAACTGCCCTGTGATAAGCACAATAAACAAAACAATGAAACCAATTAGAAAGTACTTTTGAGACCTTCAGGCTTTGATTAGTTACAAAGGCAAAGAAAGAACAGTGGATTGCTTGATCTTGTTTATCTGGAAGTAGAGTCAATACACAGTAGTAGCTTTGAATAGTCCTAATATGTTGGGGCACTTAGACACCCGACTTGGGCTCATTTGTTATTAAGTGATCTGTAAGTGAGTCAGATCATGCTGTGTGCCATACTTGGTTACAGACACAACATTGCTCCCGTGACACTTAGGCAATCTTCTACCATACATTTCTGAGTCTTGCTTTTTTGGTCAGTTGCTAGAATTAGCATAAAACTAGCATATGAAATTATTAAAAATAAGGAGTGTCAGAATATAAGCACACCACTTTTTTGCTAAAAACGTCAAGGTTAAATACTAATTTTTATAGACTTTAATAAAAGTATGATCTTTATGCATTGGAGAGCTCTGATTGTTGTGTGGTATAGTCAACCCACTTTTGGGCATAGTAGATGTAAAATAGATTTATAAAGAATTGACATTTGTATTTTTACTGTTTAGCTTTCTGATGGTTAGTGTCAACTTGACAGAATCTAGGTTTACCTGGGAATGTACATTTGGCCATGCCTGTGGGAGATTACTTTGATTTCATTAATTAATTTGTGATGATCCCTTTGGTGTAGGGAGGACTATTCTCAGGGCAAGGGATTCTGGACTGTAAAAAACGAGAAACAGAGCTGAACACCAGGAAATACTTGTTGCTTTCTGTTTCTTGGCTGTCACTGTAATGAGACCAGTTGCTTTGAAATCACTTTGTTAACTTCCCTGCTTTGGTGACTACATCTTTGAACTGTGAGCCGGAAAAATTCCTTCTCCATTAAGTTGTTGTTGTCAGAATATTTTATCACAGCCACTGAAACAGACCAAAACAAAAACTCTTAAGACAACTTTATTTTGTTTTAACATATACAAAGATCCTTGTATCTAACACCATCATCAACAAGGTCGTGTATGAACTCCAAACTTCCACAGAATTTCCTCATTGTGATTGTAGCTAAGCCTCACCCTAAAGGAGAAATGGCAAGTTGGATTTTATTAACATTAAAAATGATTTGGGCCAGCGGGATGGCTCAGTAGGTAAGGCCTTGCAAGGCAGATGACCTGAGTTTGAACACTAGAGCCCACAGTGCATGGGGAGAACAGATTCCTGAACGCTGTCCTGATTCCCATTTGCACACTGTGGCATGCATGTACCCATTTGTTCACATACACTTACAGTTGATAAGAGGTTAAATTAAATTAAAGCAGCCAGTGTTTTCCTTTCAGATTTTCATATATAGAACCAACTTCTAAGTATGGATTTGGTGTTCGGTTAATTGTTCTGTATCAAACAGCTCTCACCTGGAGTCATTACTCACACATCAATTATTTTATGGGTTTGTGTTCTGTTACTTATCTCATTGCTGTGGCAGAATGACCTGTGAGAAGCAATTTATGGAAGGGAGGCTTTACTTTGTCTCACCGTTTGAGGGGTATATTTCATCTCAGCAGGGAAGGCATCTGACAGGAGTGGGAGGCTGCTGGTCGGCGACATGGCATCCAGGTAAGGCCGCAGAGAGAACAGGAAGTGATGGCAGAGAGAACAGGAAGTGATGGCAGAGAGAACAGGAAGTGATGGCACAGAGAACAGGAAGTGATGGCACAGAGAACAGGAAGTGATGGCACAGAGAGCACAGAGAACAGGAAGTGATGGCACAGAGAACAGGAAGTGATGGCACAGAGAACAGGAAGTGGTGGCACAGAGAACAGGAAGTGATGGCAGGCTGGAAAACCTCAAAGCCTGTCCTCTTGTGACCCACTTCATCCAGTGAGACCCTACCTCCTAAAGCTTCCTCAGTTTTCCCAAACGGTGCCACCAGTGAGGCACCAAGCGTCCAAACACATGAGATTAGGAGAGGTATTTCATGTTCAAACCAGTCATTACAGTAATAAACATCAGGCTTCATCCTCCCTAATTTTACAAAAATAATTATTTATTTTTATTTTACGTACATCATTTTCGCCTACATGTATGTAAGTATATCATGAGCATACTGTGCCTGGGGAGGCCAGAAGAGAGTGTCAGATTCTCTGGAACTGAAGTTGCAGATACTCATGAGACACCATAAGGAAGTTAGGAACCAAAGCTATGTTCTGTAAGAGCAGCGCGTGCTCTTAAGTCCTGAGCCATCCCTGCAGCTCTTCCTCCCTCCTCATCTTGTTCTAAGTGGCTCTGGGATACTTTTCCAGTACCTGTGAGAGTCAGCTTCCTCATAGGCGTGTGCTTCTGGGATGTGCTTCGATGATCTTTCGTGAGACTTAAACATGCCGTGTACCCAGTACCTAACTTAGTGTCTTGAATACAGTAGACAATAAATGGTAGGTATAGAATATGAGTGTCGGGATGAAATCATTTCTATTTGCATTTGAAATACCTCACAGTCATTCTTAGTCGGCCTCCAAAGGAGCATCAGGAAGAAGGCAAACTCAAATCAACCTCAGGTGGCTGCAAACCATGTTTACGATCAGAAATAAGATGCAGAGAAAAATCAATGTCCTCGTGTTCAATATTAATCTCTGTCAATAAAGGCCCATATCTTTCACTCTTTATGGTAATTGCCCCAGTGATCTGCTTATAGTGCTTAAAGTACTTAGAGGGGCTGTCTGATAGCATCTTATCAGGCTCTGGGCACAGTGTCAGGGAGCACCCAGCAGCTGGCTCTGCCAGATGTGCTATTTCATTTGTCAAAGGGCTTTCGGGTGTCAGAGACACAAGAGTGTCCTCCGAATGGCTTTGCTGCTGGTTCTGACTTCCCTTCCTGCTATCCCGAGGAGGGCGGCTGGCTTTCCCTCCTTGGAGAATTTAAGTGTCTACAAAACAAACTAGTCTGGGTCAGTCTGCCACTTAAGCCAGTATCCTCAGGAATTTCATTGTATGTGGTCTAGACAACCTTCTGACATTAAACAAATGACTACTCTGCAGACAGCAAACTAGATTCCTCTGCACAGAGGTTGATGGCAATAAGGACTGGTGTCCAAAGAGCCCCATGCCACTTATCAACACTGTTCATTCCTATGAGTGACTTGTACTATTTCTTCTTACTAACAGACATTTTAGGGATTGGTACTCAGTGGGTTAAAATGGTTCAAAGTGTTCTTCAGAGTGTGAAGCCATGGACTTCACTGAGGGACAGGCCCCTCTCCATCCAGCCCTCTGCCCTTCCCTGTTTCTACTCCCTTTCCAACCTTAGTACTTTCCCCAGTACTTTGAAAGAACTCAGTGCTACTGGTAAAGGGGAAACATAGTGTTTGAGAATGAAAACTCTTAGGACACATTTGTAACTGAATAGAGATGCTCTCCTAGCCTGGACATGCTTGCACACACACAGAGACACACATATACATACACCCCCCTCATTTACATACTAGTGAACACACACATGAAAACTCTTCTGTCCAATACACATTTTCATTTTCCTAATAGTCCTTTAGGCTTTATGTGGGCAGAATAATTGAGAAACCAAATGAAGGCCTCACTTTCTATATGCTGTATTCTATTTCAGTTAGCCGCCTGTATCCTTTTTAATATTTTTCCCCAAACTTCCCAAGTGGCACATGCTGTTTGAAATCATAATGACAGACATCACTTTGATCTTACTTTTTATTCTTAACTTAGCCATCATTCACAGCTGCTTCAGCTCCAATTGAACAAGGCACTTAAAAAGGGGGAAGATATTATATAAATTAAATTTTCATTGCTCTGTAACATATCAAAAGATTGCACCATTTCTGATTTACAGTTAGGATTGGAAATTAACTTCAAAAGGCAAGAAATGGAAAAGTGAAGGCATATTCTTTCACGGCTTGTTACTAAAAAGGGAGAAGTGATGTCATGATAACAGAGAGGTTTCTCTTCTTGAACAAAAAGAATGGATATTCATGTTTCTTACATTTCTGTGTTTATATTCATTGATAATCTTCGTCTAGCTCTTAACCCTTTGTGCTCATTAACTATTATGCAAACAACTCCTATATTGCAGTCAATAGTATACTCAGTATAGTAACATGGAGAAATATAAATTAAGGCTTGAAGCTGCATCAGCAGATCAGAACTATCTGATCAATTGCCTTCTGGGAAATGTAGTATTAATACAACTATTTCTGGATAGGCCATACTTCAGAGAATTTACCTGTCAATGCTATACCTGGTGCATGATAAGGGGATTTTTCTCCTAGCTCAGTTCGTTTCATGCTATCCAAGAACCTCAGTCCAAGGGTGACCATAGTCTGCACTGTTGTGACAAAATACCCGACAGTAGCAGCTTAACTGAGGAAAGACCTATCTGGGCTCACACATGAGTCACAGGCCATCAGTGCATCCTGGCAGGGAAGACATGGATGCTGGGATAACACAGTCTATGGAAGAAGGAGCTTGTAGAGTATCTTGTTTTATTTTTGTGGACATGACACAGAGACTTGAAGCAGGACTTGTAAAGAGAAGCTTTTTCTTTGCTAGCCGCTTTGGTTTATCCCCCGCCAGCCGCCTGGGCTCTGCCGCATTGTAGTCCCCAAATAAACACACAGGAGGCTATATTCATTATGAAGCTGTTGGTCTTGCTTGTCTCTTACTGGCTAGCTCTGCTTAAGTAATTACCCCATAATTGTTTATCTAAATATGTCTCTTACCGGAGAATAGTTCTGGGCTTCCTACCCCATGGCGGTTACATCTCGAACTCTCCTGTGTTTCTCCTTCCCAGAATCCTCCTGGATTCCTAGCCCCACCTATCTAGATTCCTATTGGCCAGACAGTGCTTTATTGACATATACACAGGACTTCCCCAACAAGGACTAGACTCTAATTCTCAACAGCCCACTCTCAAGACCCACCACTGCCAGCTAGGCACCATGAGCTCCACAGATAGAGCCACTGGCTGGGAACAAAAAAGTGCTCAGACACATGAGTCCTGAGGTGTGATTCACATGCAAAACATGCCCATACTTGATCTGGTGCTCCTAGATTTTGAGATACTCTGGATTCTGGACCTTTGAATTCCCTTTCCTTACCACACTGGACCACTGGCTCCTTCATTAGGTCTCATCACCACCAGGTCCCTCTCACTTCTCCAGTCGGCCTTGGGCTTCCCCATCTCCAGTCACACGTGACTTACCTGAACCCGTCTCCATTTATCCACACTCCTTAACCTTCCATTTGCACCTCCCCATCCTTTATTTTATCTAGGCCTCTCTTGAAATTCACACAAACACCCACATGGTATTCTCTTGAAAACACTAGAGTCCTTCATCTTTCCTTTCATGTCCTATTTTATATCCTTATCACCTAGGATACTGACTTTGCCATTTTCCTTTCCGAGAGTGTACATCATCCACTAGATCTCTAGACTCCTTTGTCCTCCTTTTGCCCTCCTTTTGCTTCCATCCTGCAAAAGAGAATTAAAATGATCCACACACATACATACAAATCCGTATACATAGTCGCTTATTTGAGGTGGGATCTCATGTAGTCCCCATTAAACTCCAACTCAATGTGTAACCAAGGATGAATTTGAACTCTTTTTTTTTTTTTTTTTGGTTTTTTGAGACAGGGTTTCTCTGTATTGTTTTGGAGGCTGTCCTGGAACTCGCTTGGTAGACCAGGCTGGCCTCGAACTCACAGAAATCCGCCTGCCTCTGCCTCGCAAGTGCTGGGATTAAAGGTGTGAACCACCAACGCCCAGCGAATTTGAAAACTTGATTTTTGCCTCTACCCACAAGTTACAGGGTTGCAGATACGTGCCACAATGCCCAGTAAAATTGATATTTTTGACTGCTCTGTTATAAAGATAAATGTAAGCCTCCACCTAAAATTTCCATTATCTGCCTTCTTGTCTAAAAAAGGAATTAAACATCTGCTCTAAGCCCTTCAAAGGGTTGTAGGCATATACTCTGTGCCTGCTCTACCTGGTAGAGAAGTTAGCCTTAGAGTTAGATCATAGAAAGATATGTAAATGACTCTGTTCATAATTAATAGTGAATAAAAAAGCCAGCAATCCAGAGATCATTGGTTTCTTATTTTTCTTTTTATTAGAACTAGATTTTTTCTTTCATGATACATCCTGATTACTGCTTTTTCTCTCTCTACTCTTCCAGTTCCCCCCACCTCCACTCCCATCCAGATCCACTCCCTTCTATCCCTCATTAGAAAACAAATAGGCTTCTAAGGGATAATAATTAAACCAAAATATAATAAAATAAAAGAAAACCAGCACATTATTTTCTTTTGTTATCTAATATATCTCCATTCTTCTCTCCTCTGTATATGTGTGTATAGTGTATGTCTGTCCATGTGTAGGTACACATGTCTGGAGATCAAGGGGTCAATATCTCACTCTCCGGCTTATTCCCTTTAGATAGGGTGTCTGTCATTAAACAAGAAACTAGGCTGGTAACCATCAAGTCACAGCAATCTATTCCACCCCACCCTACTCCACCTCATAGCACTGGAGTTACAGGTGTATATGGGATTTTTATGTGGCTGTTGAGGTTTCAAATTCAGGTTCTCACACTCAAACAGCAAGTGTTCTTGCATGCTGAGCTATCCCAGAAACCTCTAGTAAAATGATTTTATTTGTCAGAATATCACTTAAAAATATCTCATTTCCATATAATGCAAACTACAGAACTAATGTTAAGCACAGTTCCAATATGGATGTGTAAATGTATGTAAACTTACATACATATGCAAGCACACATGAATACACATATATGTAATGTGCATACATATGTTGCATTTAGGCACTTTTGGGGCATATAACACATGTCAACTTTTGAAGGACAATGCACATTTTTAAAATAGCCTAAATCGGGCTGGAGAGATGGCTCAGCCGTTAAAGGCTAGGCTCACAACCAAAAACATAAAATAGCCTAAATCTTTGACAACTATTGACAGGATGACTTTTGCTTGTTTTGAACTGTGGTGTCTGGGCGCTGGAGAGATGACTCAGCAATTAAGAGCACCCCATGTTGTGCCAGTCACAAACGCCTGTGACTCCAGCTTCAGGAAGATCCAATGCCAGGCACACACTGACCCCTCAACACATGCACACACAGATGCATAATTGAAAATAATAAAAATAAATATTTTAAAAGGTGATATTTACAAAAAATCATGGGTAAATTATAATAAGCTTTGTCTTATGGATTGTAAAAATCAGATTTTCCCCGAGTTGTGGTGTCAAATGCCTTTAATCCCAGCACTAGGGAGGCAGAAGTAGGCATATCTCTGTGAGTCTGAGATCAGTCTGTTTCAGAGTGAGTTCCAGAAAAGTCAGGGCTACCCAGAGAAACCATGTCTTTGACAAAGAAGGCAAGAGCAACAATAACAAAAACAGCAATAACAACAGAAAACAATAAACCATAATTTTATTAACCATATGTTTTCTACAACTGAAACCCAATTATAGGAATAAGAACAAGGCGAATAGGAAAGTAAAGATGTTCCCATGGGCTGGAGAGATGGTTCAGTGGTTAAGAGCACTGATTGCTCTTCCAGAGGTCCTGAGTTCAATTCCCAGCAACCATATGGTGGCTCACAACCATCTGTAATGAGATCTAGTACCCTGTTCAGACATGCAGGCAGAACTCTGTATACATAATAAATAAATAAAAGAAATCCATTCCTACATGAAAGGAAAGATGCAAATAACTAAAAACAAGACTAAACTAGCAAATATAGAAATTTTAAAATCTTTAGTGTTCCAGGCTTATAGAAAACTCATCTTTCTGGAAGTATCACTAGAGATAAGAGAAATATGTATTGCCTGTTGATTTTTTATTAAAAACTTAACACAATTATTTCAACGATATACACACATTTATCTATCATCTGTCTATCTATCATCTAGTATATTGTGAAATGTACTTTCTTGTGTGGAAATATTCTTTTATATCCCCCATTGCTTATATATACAATTTCCATTTTATAAACTGTGTTAATTGAGTTTTTCTGTTGCTATGACAAAGTGCCTGAGATAATCAAATTGTTTGGAGAAAAGGTTTGTTTTGGCTCACAGCTTCAGAGTTTTAGCTGCTGATAAACTTGACTCTAGCTTCTATTTTCTTCTTGTTTCTGCATGGTTTTGCTTCTTGCATTTGAATTCTTCAGTGAAGGGCTGTGACTTTGATTTCTACATAAGATGCTGAAAACAATGGATTCTCCTAAAGAAGTGGAACAAATACAGAAGGAAGTTGGAGTCTTGGTACCAAAAAAGTAGGGAAATTTTTGGGTGGAGCTAACAGCTGATATTGAGAAAGGAGATAAATAAAAAAGAAGTTCACAGTCAATCAGGACAAGGGAAGATGCTTCTATGTCTATTTTTAAAAATTGATCTTCCTTGCCAGCGGCTTGGTCCCCCCCCCAGTCGCCTGGGCTCTGCCCCGTTGTAGTCCCCAAATAACACACAAGACGCTGTATTAATTATGAAGCTGTTGGCCTTGCTTGTTTCTTACTGGCTAGCTCTGACTTAAGTATTTATCCCATCTCCATCTAAGTATTTCTCTTACCGGACGGACATCTTACTTCTCTGGCTGGCTACATGATGACTCCCTGTGTTTCTCCTACCCAGAGTCCTCCTGGACTCCTAGTCCCACCTATCTCGCTTCCCTCTTGGCCAACAGTGCTTTATTGACATATACACAGGACTTCTGCATCAATCTTCCTTATAAGTTTTGGATCTACATATCCAACTGCAAGTTTATTGTCTCCAAGTGGCTGTCTCACATCACATAGCAGCAGCACTCACATCCACACTTACACACTGATATGCACCACTATCAGCATGAAACACTTGTAGCCATCTCCACCACTCTCTTTCTTCCTTAAGCCTGATTTCCATGCACCAATGACAGTGACTGTCAAATACTGCCTAAGCCAAATGGTTCATCACTGTCCTCAAGTCTTCCCTAAGCAGCCCATGCAATCTGATAAGATTCTGTCAATGGCACATCTTCAGAGGCTCCAGGGATGTTCATTTATCCCCATGAAGACACCTCAGTTGAAAACCATAGCTTTAAAATAGATCACTCTCCTTTCCCTCCAAAGCTAAGGCAACACTTTTCTCCTAGAGTCTATATGTCTTTTTGTTCTTTTCCTAGACAGACTTCTCAAACCAAGTCGTTTCCAATGCCTCTTATGTAAAATCTCTTAGATATCTTCTCATCATCCAATTTAAGATACTCCTCACGTCTTTAGTTATTTTTTCCATAATGCCTATTTCATTTTATATTACAGTCTTTGCTGCTTTAAAAGCACAATTTTATAATCCCTTTACTAAAACATGGAGGTCATGAAGCGAGAAGTATAGTTCTTGCTCATAATTCTGGGTAAAAAGGTAGCTCACATGTCAGAGATACTCATATGTATTGATTATCTGTTTTGAATACGCGGGAGACTCTTGTGACTACAGAAATTAGGATTTAATTTTGTTCTTGTTTCTTCAAAGGCCAAACTTTCTAGTTTCTTTTGACATATGAAACTATCATTAATCCATCAGGACTCAGCTCTAAGATTGTTTTACTAGGAATCTTGTCCAGATTGTCTTCTCATTAGTGCCTCTAAAATGCCCAGCATATTCTCTTGTTATGACATGGACCACCCATCTCATATGGTGCTACCTTATAACTGTCAGACTCCTCATAGGAGATGGTAAGCTACCTAAAGATAAGATTAACATCTGTGTGTGCAGATGTGGAGGTCAAAAATCTGGGGTCTTCCTCAATTAGTGTCCACCTTTTCTTTTTTTTTTTTTTGAGGCAGGTCTTTCACTAAACCTGGAAGTCACTGGTTTGGCTAGGATGGCCATCCAATGAGCTCCAAGAAATTATTTGTGTCCAGCACTATGATTATACATATATATTGCCACACATGGTTTTTATATGGGTGCTGGAATTCTGAACTCGTGCCATGTTTGTGCTTACATGAAAAACACTTCACTGCCTGAGCAATCTCCCTAGACATTTATGTCTTTGAAAATAGCATTGTTTTCTCTAGGACTTAGTAATGTAAATAGCTTGCCATAGGTGCTCAACACATTCTTATTTAATGGTTAGATGAGCAAAGAATTATAAAGCAGTAGCTTCAGCTGACTGAAAATAAATCTTGACCTCGTTGACAAGCTAAGTTATGATTTAGTACAATAACACATGTGATTACTGTCTTTATTGTGTTGTCTCACTTCCCTATTCTCCTCTGCAAACAATTATTTCGTATGTGTGTGTGTGTGTGTGTGTGT